>NC_138943.1:25187500-25787500 GCF_965226115.1 Aulonocara stuartgranti | reverse complement strand
ATAGCACATATTCCTGGTTAAGGCATGTGGTCTCTGTTGAAGCTACTGTAGACACTTGATGCATGCAAAGAACAAGGGCAATGACTAGACCCTCTGTTTTATTCTGCTTTTGACCTTTTGTTGTAATGAAGACTAAACGTCCTTAATGAAATTGGACCAGGAGTTAGACCTTCATTTAACAAAACACCATTAATATTCACAGTTGAACTAACAGAAAAGCAACAAAAGTCGCTGAGACTTTTGGGCTGAATATTGTTTCTTAATTACCTGTGAATGATGAAGGACTCCGTCAAACTTTTTTATTATTCAGGTATGTCAGTGGCTGTTTTTCTTTTCTTTTCTTTAGGGTTTTTTTTTTGTTTGTTTGTTTTTTTAAGGAAGAGGGTTACTGGTTTACTTACCCTCCCTTTCCTTCACACACTTTAATCATTTTATCTCACTTTAACTGTAGAGTGCACGCAAAAAAAGAAAGAAGAAAGAAGCTTTGTGAAAAAGACAGTCATCGGTTGTTCATGAGGATTCTAGCCTTGTGGTGACATGTAGTTTTTTCTTCTCCTCAGAGTCAAATTACAGAGATTCAGCATTTTGAAGTTTAACAAGTTTTTTTTGTTGGTTTTTTTATATTCAATTCATATGTCTTCATTTTTTCTCCTTGGACAAAAACATAGAATTAATTTTCCCTGCAGAGAGTAGGATGAGGTGTTGCAGTCCTAAAAAAAAAAAGGGCCAAAGATTAAATTTAAAAAAACAAAGTGTTTCACTTTTTACAATCAAATAATTGAGAGACAATTAAAAATCTGACAGTGGAACTTTATTTTTATTATCTGTGTTCTCAAATATGTAGTGTTGTGCGTCAGTGTAAAAAATTAAATTAAATTATTAAGTAATATAAACATAATCAAATATCAAATCAAATATAATCAAAGTTTATCTATGCACATAAATGATGGAATTTAAAGCCATGCAGAAATTACAAGTTGAAAGCAATGCAAGAATTAAAGAATAAAAGTGCACAAAATGTAAAAGCAGATTCTGTATCTGAAATTCAACAGTCCCTTTAAACTGCTACATCTTTAGCTGACTTTTGAAGAAATTCACTCATTGGGCAGATCTTACAGATCCAGGTAGAGAATTCAACAGATCAGGTGCCTCAGCCTGAATAGCTGCACCACCCCGGGTCCTTAGCTGGTTGTTGGGCAAGCGTGTCGATTTTTCTTTTCTTTCTTTTCTTTTTTTTCTTGTGTGTGTGTGTGTTAATTGTTGCATACAGTTTCTACAGTGTTGTTTACTGTGTCTTTTTGTTTCCCCTTTTCCTCCTTTGATTTCATCTCTCTTTTTAGTGATGGAGCCCACGGTTGTGAGTACGTCCACTGTGGCCGCTGATGAGTTCGATAGGAATGTGCCACGAATCTGTGGTGTTTGTGGCGACAAAGCCACTGGCTTCCACTTCAACGCCATGACCTGTGAGGGCTGCAAGGGCTTTTTCAGGTACAAAAATTGATGGTTTTAATTTTCGCCTGTGCAGATATAACGTTTGTGTGGCCAGCAGAAAAAAAAAGCTCAAAATGATTGGAAAATATTGCATAAGTTACTGACACATGTACACACAAGTTGCATATATAATGGCTACTCAGATGCTTATATTATGATATATACAGTGGGGCAAAAAAGTATTTAGTCAGCCACCGATTGTGCAAGTTCCCCCACCTAAAATGATGACAGAGGTCAGTAATTTGCACCAGAGGTACACTTCAACTGTGAGAGACAGAATGTGAAAAAAAATCCATGAATCCACATGATAGGATTTGTAAAGAATTTATTCGTAAATCAGGGTGGAAAATAAGTATTTGGTCAATAACAAAAATACAACTCAATACTTTGTAACATAACCTTTGTTGGCAATAACAGAGGTCAAACGTTTACTATAGGTCTTTACCAGGTTTGCACACACAGTAGCTGGTATTTTGGCCCATTCCTCCATGCAGATCTTCTCGAGAGCAGTGATGATTTGGGGCTGTCGCCGAGCAACACGGACTTTCAACTCCCGCCACAGATTTTCTATGGGGTTGAGGTCTGGAGACTGGCTAGGCCACTCCAGGACTTTCAAATGCTTCTTACGGAGCCACTCCTTTGTTGCCCGGGCGGTGTGTTTTGGATCATTGTCATGTTGGAAGACCCAGCCTCGTTTCATCTTCAAAGTTCTCACTGATGGAAGGAGGTTTTGGCTCAAAATCTCACGATACATGGCCCCATTCATTCTGTCCTTAACACGGATCAGTCGTCCTGTCCCCTTGGCAGAAAAACAGCCCCATAGCATGATGTTTCCACCCCCATGCTTCACAGTAGGTATGGTGTTCTTGGGATGCAACTCAGTATTCTTCTTCCTCCAAACACGATGAGTTGAGTTTATACCAAAAAGTTCTACTTTGGTTTCATCTGACCACATGACATTCTCCCAATCCTCTGCTGTATCATCCATGTGCTCTCTGGCAAACTTCAGACGGGCCTGGACATGCACCGGCTTCAGCAGCGGAACACGTCTGGCAATGTGGGATTTGATTCCCTGCCGTTGTGGTGTGTTACTGATGGTGACCTTTGTTACTTTGGTCCCAGCTCTCTGCAGGTCATTCACCAGGTCCCCCCGTGTGGTTCTGGGATCTTTGCTCACCGTTCTCATGATCATTTTGACCCCACGGGATGAGATCTTGCGTGGAGCCCCAGATCGAGGGAGATTATCAGTGGTCTTGTATGTCTTCCATTTTCTGATGATTGCTCCCACTGTTGATTTTTTCACACCAAGCTGCTTGCCTATTGTAGATTCACTCTTCCCAGTCTGGTGCAGGTCTACAATACTTTTCCTGGTGTCCTTCGAAAGCTCTTTGGTCTTGGCCATGGCGGAGTTTGGAGTCTGACTGTTTGAGGCTGTGGACAGGTGTCTTTTATACAGATGATGAGTTCAAACAGGTGCCATTCATACAGGTAACGAGTGGGGGACAGAAAAGCTTCTTACAGAAGACGTTACAGGTCTGTGAGAGCCAGAGATTTTCCTTGTTTGAGGTGACCAAATACTTATTTTCCACCCTGATTTACGAATAAATTCTTTACAAATCCTACCATGTGAATTCATGGATTTTTTTTTCACATCCTGTCTCTCACAGTTGAAGTGTACCTCTGGTGCAAATTACTGACCTCTGTCATCATTTTAAGTGGGGGAACTTGCACAATCGGTGGCTGACTAAATACTTTTTTGCCCCACTGTATGTATTATGATATAAAGTATAGTCGCTGCCCACAGCTTCTCACACACACACACACCAGCTGACAGCATTCGTGTCCACACTAATGCTCGGCAGCAGGCCGAGAATACAAACGAGCCCATTCCTGTATTTAATGTCTTGGCTACTCCTTGCTCATTGATACAGACATGAGTTTCCAATTTCTCCAAAGACGAAACTGGAGCAAGTCATGATTTTGTGCCAGGCTTGTGTGTGTGTGTGTGTGTGTGTGTGTGTGTGTGTGTGTGTGTGTGTGTGTGTGTGTGTGTGTTTGATGTGTCCGTGCAGTTCCGCCTGTTTCTCTCAGCAGTGTTGATATATATAACGGGAGGGGAGGGGGAAAAAAAGACGGATGTTTAATAATCTCCTTCCTCGGCTCGCTGATGGCCCTTGTTTGAACTTTCACGAAGCACGTGTTTTTGCTCACATCTGTGTATACATTTTCATACATAAATGTCCATTACCGAGTAAATCATTGTGCCTTGCATCACCGTTTGTCAGGACAAATTTTTGTCCCGTAGATTGCCTTTGACTTACTTTTAGTCAGTCTCAGACTTGAAGGTCAAAAATATTTATGTGGGTCTGATGGCCTAGATAAAGTATGTTGAGCAAGCAATAGTCAGTTTATGTTGTTGATTTTCTAAGAAGTCAGTAATAAAAAGCACGTGAGGCTACCAGGTGGAGGAGGTCGTTGACGGTGTGTAACTAGACACAGTATATACAGAACTTTTACTTTTACTTTTAATTCAGAAATAAAATATAAAATGTTTAATATAAAATCTAAAATTTCTTGCACTCATTTATACACTAAATGGCCATTTTATTAGGCATGCCTATAAAATCTAATGCAGTCAAGTGCAACAACTCTGCCATCCAGAGGTTATATTAGATTTTCTCGACAGGGTCATAAAAATTGTAAGGATTTTTTTTCTTAAATGACCTGTACAGTAGCATTACAGCTGATAATAACTAATAACGAGAAAGAGTATGGATTTGTGAAGCCTTGGAGAAAAAAGATGAACAGAAATACTAACTGCAGTTACTTTCTATGTTAATGTCCCAAAAAGCTATTTATTTATTTATCTATCTGCAGTTAAAGCAGAGACGCTTAAACACCACAGTCAATATGTCTTAATAGGCAGATATGAAGTATGTGGACTGAGGTGATTGCTCAAGAATAATCAATGTATCGAGGCAGGCATTCATTTTTTCCCCATTTGATGTTTTTTTTGTTTGTTTGTTTGTTGTTAATTAATTGTTATGTTATTCTAAAAGCTTAATACTTCTTCTGTTATCAAGTTGAAAACTGATATTCCCAGCACCCTTTGATTATAATCCGAGGAACCTTTCTCTCAGGGAAATGATAAGAAGTCAACAAAGATCTTTGAATTTGCAGATTCTCACTTGACTGACAGGAAATCGTATTGCACGTGCCCCCTCTGCACTAAAGAGTAGCAGCACCTGTGACCCCCGTAGTGGTCATGGGTATATTCCGCCATGTATGTTTAATATTATGTTGTGAAAGAAACAGACCACCGATGCTGTTCTTAACAGTGTTGTAAATCATTTATTGTTTCAGTAGCCCCAGCATCAGTGTTCTAACCTGGCAAAATGACAGATGTCAGTTTTTTCCCAACATCCAGTTACCACAACCTGTGCTGCTGTAATTTATTTATGAAGCTTCTCCATTTTGTTTTTGTTGGAGATGATTCTGCTGTCTTCTAGTGTTATTATTCAGGTCATTACATTTAATCAATCTGCCCTTCCACCTTCTTAAATACAGCTGTTTTTAAATTGCACAAAGACGGTAACCTGTTTAGTCAGCATTTTTATTATTCGGTATCTTTTATTTATTTATGTAAAAGACCGGGGAAAAGTACAGAATTTCTTGATGTCTTGTAATTCTCTCAAAATAATTTGTCAAAAGGTTTCCACATTGCCTTAGCAGTTGAATTCAGCCAAACACTTTTAAGGTTCTTCTTCTCTTTCTCTTTAAAAATAAATAAATAAATGTTGTATTAATTTAATTCTTTGATTTTTATTTTTGTGCGCTAACAGACTTCATTATGTTTGTATTTTAATATACTGTGTAATGTGTACAATATATTTAGGCGCAGTATGAAGCGCAAGGCCACCTTCACATGTCCCTTTAACGGCAGTTGCACCATCACCAAGGACAACAGGCGCCACTGCCAGGCATGCCGCCTCAAACGGTGTGTGGACATTGGCATGATGAAAGAGTGTAAGTATGACAGGTCACCCATTTGTCTTCAGTTACTGGCCCAACCCGCATATGTAGGTGGATTCAATTTGGGTTCAGATTGCAGTTCTAATAAACCAGGTTATTAATTATTGAAGTCAAATCATTTCTATTTAAATGGCACATAAAACAAAAAAACAACAAAAGTTGACCTAAAATGCTTTCCAATTGAGCTATTAACATTTTAAAAAGATACATAGAAAGCATAAAAGCCACAAAAAGAAACAAAATAATTAAGATTAAAAGCATAAATTACAATAATTATATAAATAAATAAATAAATAAAACTTCTCTTATTAAAAAACAATCAGTTTTTTTCTTCTTTCTTGAAATAACTGCATAGCACATGGGCTTGAAAATGAAGCCACAAGCCTTTGTTCCCTGGATGCCGGACCTCACACCAATCCAGGATATAATGTTGGAATCCCGGACCGCCCAAGACCGACTTCCTACTTTGAAAAATGTACACATTGTGTACAGATTTGTGTGTTAGATACATTAAAGCATTCTTGTTTCTTTTTATTGAATTCACAGTAAAATGTACACATGTGGTGTTTGCTACCATGGGGGCTTGCTGTCCTGCTTGTAACCATTATGTAATGTTTGGTCTGAGGTCAAGTATCTCTGGGTCTTTGCTCCTTTAGTGTTTACATATTTCATTTGAACTAACAGTTCCTCCTCACATTGTGTACAGTAAGTATACTCCATGTGAAGTTTAAACACCTAATGTACCGTCTAGCCAGGGTTCTTCTTTCCACACACTGCTGTTTGTTTTTATAGTCTGTAAATAGCAGATATGTGTTTTCTTCTCTTCTGCTAATATCCGGATATTGTCCAAGTCTCTCCCTGCCAACCAAATGTCCCACTCCCTCCTCCAATAAAAAAAAAAGTTTCTTGTAGCGGCAACAACACTTCACTTTATTGCATGTGAACAGGAGCCAGTGTCGTTGCTGTTGCTGTTAAAAGTGAAAAAACAAAACAAAACCAGCAGCATGTTGTTGAGAGCCAGTTCTCTCTCTGCCTCTCTCTCTGTTTCTGTGAGCTAATTCAGTGGCTTGAACAACAAGGAGCGGACAGAACAAAGACAATGCATTCAGTTGTTCAGTGCAGCAGGGGTCTCCATATGGACCCATCCCCAGCCTTTCTCTTCCTCCAGAGAACAACAGACACCCTTTACCCAGCACAACATTGACATAGCTGTCAACACAATGTAGCACACAAATCCAGACTGAAAAGCTTTAAAAGTGGTGTACCTTAGAACTTCTGTTACTATAACTTTTTATACATTTCTTCATTTTTCCCAGTTTAACCCCAGATATTTCCTGTTCTTTCTTTGCATTAATGTTGTCTTTGTATATGTGTATGAGCTTAACTGTCATGCAAAGAATTTATTTGTGCACTTTTCTTCTCTTTTGCTGACAATTCTCACACTTTCTCTCGATCTTCCCTATCCAGTCATTCTGACAGATGAGGAAGTGCAGAGGAAGAAGGACCTGATTCAGCGGAGGAAGGATGAGGAGGCACAGCGCGAAGCGGAGAAAGAGGCACGGCGACCCAGACTCACCGAAGAACAGAGTCAGATCATTGCCACGCTGGTGGAGGCTCACCATAAAACATATGACGACTCCTATTCTGACTTCGGCCGATTTAGGGTTTGTGTCTTCATCAAATTAACATCATCCAGTCAAACATAGTTCACCTTATTTTACCATAATGGTTTTAAATTGATTATTGATTAATGAAACCCTAACCCAGTTTACATAAAAGTTTGGATTATTTTACAGCAGAAAAATAGCGTACTTTTAGATCAAATGCTTGTCTATTTTTTAATTTTTGCTGCGTGAAACCTTTACATGTGCCCTTTTCTCCTGTCTAGCCCCCTGTGCGTGAGGGCCCAGTGACACGAAGCGCTAGCAGAGCTGCCTCTCTCCACTCCCTGTCTGATGCCTCCTCTGATTCTTTCAGTCACTCTCCAGGTAAAATTCACATTCTGTGAAGACTTCGCTGGCAATCAAGTGAAAGCAGTGTCTTTCCAAAAACGAGAAAAAGGCTACAATTATAAGATATTAAAGCAGAAATTACTAATGGCTTGCAGTCAGAAAACACCCTTTTTTCCCCTCTTTCTGGTAGACATGTTTTGGGAAAATTACTAAGAGTGAACACCTGACTTGGAAAAGGATTTCATTTTCCAGTTCAGTTATTTTCACGTTAACTTATTTAATCTGCTTTACTGGGAATTCAGTGGAAATCGTGTGAATTACCTGCACTCCTCAGACACCTGGCTTCTCAGTTCATTACTGCATATGTCAGTAATGGTGTGAGCACAGCAAGGGTCATGTGCCTTAGCACCGGCACACAGCAGAGACGGATAGCTCAAAACAACCACAGCAAGCTCTGAAGCTTCCTATGTTCTCGGAGTTGCACTCAGAGGATATTCAGCGCACTTCCTGTTAGCTTAAAGTCGTAAAGCTTCACCAACAAGCCCTCTCTGTTTTCACAACTGCTTTATCTCTGAGTGCATATTCACACTGAAATGGTGTGAAATTGTTGCATGCCGTCATGTGACCACTTTACTCTTCTTGCTTCATGTTTGATCTCTTTCTTTTCCCCCCCCTCTCTCTGCTCTCTGTGTTATGATCACTGCAGAGTCAGTTGACACCAAAATGACTTTCAACAACCTGCTGATGATGTACCAGGATCAGGGCAGCAGTCCTGACTCCAGTGAAGAAGAAGGCTCCAGCTTTTCTATGCTGCCCCATCTGGCTGACCTGGTCTCCTATAGTATTCAGAAGGTCATCGGCTTTGCCAAGATGATTCCCGGTTTCAGGTACATGCGTGCACTCTGACTGATGTCAGTCAAAAGAATCACGAGTGTTTTCTGATTAACCTGACTCCAAGGCCTTTAGTGCAGCCAAAAAATGTTCTTAGTAATTATAAAACGATGTTAAAATGTCAAGAAAGGCTAATTAAATTAGAATAATTACTAAATAACATTACAATAATTGACATCTGACCAATTTTGTTTTTAGGTTGCTGATTTTTTTTTTCATTTATTCATCTGTGTGTCTCATGGCAGACAGTAAAGTCACTGACAGGAAGAAAAGAGATTTTAAAATGTTCTTGATTTTTTTTTTAGCAGTTTGGTATCCTTCACATTCCAAACTGTATGTGAAGCAGTTTCGTCACATACCAAACAATAACAATAATAATATTTATATTTATAACGAGGTGCAATAATAATTAATGTGCAATAATAACAGTGTGCAATACACATACACTTATTCTTCTTTTTTATACTAAGTTAATATACTGTGTTGTGTTGTTTGTTGCGTTGTGATGTGTCATATTGTGTCGTGTTGTGTTATATGTAGTGCCGACGTAGGACAGTTTTCCAATTTCATTGTACTACTGTACTATGCATGACTGTGCAATGACAATAAAGAGTTATCTTATCTATCTTATCTTAGGTGTGCGTCCGTGTGTGTGGCTCTCATTAGAATAGTAAAGCATATGCAGCTCTAGAAAAATCTAATCCTTTATTTGAGCCATTTGTATGTATTAATGCTATTTCTTAAATTTGTAAACTCAGTAACGTATTGTATTATTTAAATAGTTTAGTCTGTTACTGTCTTCGAGGAACTGTAACCCACATAATTTCCTTAGGGATTAATATATATTCTGATTCTGATTGCTTAAATGTGCTTTTGCGATCTCTCTTTACGTATTCTTTATTTGCTTGTCTCAGTGACACTTTACCTAAATTGGTGTTGAGGACTTTGTACTTGTTTTTTTTCTGCCTGATTTGTTGTTGTGGCATAGTGATGGCTTTGGGCCAAAGGCCATAGATTACACAGATTGCGTACTGTACTCTGTCTGCTTACTTGAGTAAACGAAATCCAGTTTCACAAAAACAATTTTAAAAGAATTTTATTACAGTGGAAATGATTTTCTTATGACTATGAGTGAAACCTCTTTGAGGAGTAGCAAGCACAGTATCGAGGACAAGCCTATATCTAAGCTTATCAGTTTCTTTTATCTATGCTGGCATGTTTTTTTTTCTGGCAGTTCTCATTGCAAAACAGTAATGTCAAACACATAGCAGAGGAGCTTTTACACAGCTGAGTCACATGCAGGCAGGCAGGCATATTTTCTTTTCTACTCTTTTCTACTTGTTTGGACTAAGATAGTAAAACGGTTGTTGAACCTGAAAACCTGTGTAGGTGTGCTATTATGATCAGGAATCAGTAAGGGAGTCATTATAGAGTCAGATCTATGAGCAATCTTCATTTTCATGTACATTTTAAAACAATTATTTTCATGTTTCCATAACTACGGATTTTCAGTCATGATATCAGCATAGAGTTAATGAATAGTTATTTATTTATAAAATAATTAACAAAACCAAAACAGATGATTTGTGAGATGCACACAAAGTTAACAGATTGTGATAGTTTGGGGTTGTTGTTTTTTTTGGTGGTTTCTACAGTAATCTGTACAGGATCAGAGGGACCTTTTAATAAAGACACATATCACTAAGTCATGTCTTACTCCATTGACACAGATTGAACTAGTTGCCTTCTACAAGGGTACTACTTCAAAACTATACAGAAAAATATTTGGAGAGGGATAGAACAGCAAAATGGCAATCTGTCTTTAATGGGGCAGCCATTTGAACCTTGAAAGGTGCTTTACTGATTACTGAAATTCACACATGGGTGCCAAACATTTTCAAGAATGTGCTAGACTGTGCAACAAAAAGGAAACCAAAATTGAAAAGGCAAATTTCACTTCACTTTTTTTAAATTAGTAAAAGCCTGAGCTAATAAAACTGCTAAATTTGCCAACTTATCTACCTATATACTATATATGTTACCTATGGATGCTGCCCCCTTCTGCAGTCCTGTAAATAGCAAATGTATTTTCATGATTTCTTCAGTCCCTAGTGCAGAATAGATAAATAACTTATTGATTATACCATCCTTAGTATTAATTCCTGGATCTCCTTTCATACCAGGTTATGTTGGGCACCTCCAGGAAAAACTGATTTATCTTATTTTATTTTTTTCTTTCTAAACACATAGAATAAATTACATGTCTACAAAAACAAATTTAGAATGGCTGACCAGGGTCCCACCTTCCACACTTGAAACTCTCTCCTTGTGTTTACGTTGACAAATCCACAGTGTTTCGTGGGGTCAAGGCTGAAACGAGTCAGGGCCCGTATTTCCTGGAAGTTGTCATTCCTCTGTTTCCTTCTGTAGAGAGCTGACTGCAGAGGACCAGATTGCTCTGCTCAAGTCCAGTGCCATTGAGGTGATCATGCTGCGTTCAAATCAAAGCTTCAACCTGGAAGACATGTCCTGGAGCTGTGGTGGACCTGACTTTAAATATCAGATCAGTGACGTCACCAAAGGTCAGTCCAAACATCAGTCTAAATGCTGCCATGTTTACTGCTGTAAGGACAAAAGAAAGACAGTGTTGAGATCTGCCTACTGGTGTTTTATGAATTTTAGTTGGGGTTTTCTTTGTTATATATAATTGTGTGTCTTCTCATTTGCATGCAAAATTTAGCTTTGCTGTTTCTTATTAGTCTGTACAACGAGCCTAATTCAACTTTGGTAATTAGGCAATTGTGCGAGCCAGAAATTGCCGGGTTTTAGTGTAAACAAAGCTGAGAATGAAAATGAAGTCTTAACAAGAATTGGTTATATTTCTTTGATCGCCTATTTTCACTGAAATGAGTTGTAGGTTACACATTTTAATGGCATGGTTCTCTTCTGCAGCGGGACACACTCTGGAGCTGTTGGAGCCGCTGGTAAAGTTCCAGGTGGGACTGAAGAAGCTCAACCTGCAAGAGGAGGAGCACGTGCTGCTGATGGCCATCTGTCTGCTTTCTCCAGGTAGTGTAGGTGTGGAGAAAGGACTGTAGAAGGAATGATTTGAGTATAGAGGTGTATCCTTCTTGCAACAGAAAATATTTGAAACATTGTTGCCAACTTTGCTATTATTTGTGCATATGTCCACTTGATTATATAAAAGTGACAAGCAGCACAAAGCTTTTAAACGAATTATGACTGGATCCTCTGCTTGTTCTTCAGTATGCTAGTTCACAATAAACACAAATGATATAATCCTTTCTGACAGTTAGATTTCAAAAGCTATTTTCTGTTCCCTAACATCAAACCACTGAGTCTCTTCCCCCCTCCCTCATTGCAGACCGCCCAGGTGTGCAGGATCATGCACGGATCGAAGCCCTGCAAGACCGACTGTCGGAGACTCTGCAAGCCTACATCAGGCTTCACCACCCGGGAGGGAGGCTGCTCTACGCCAAGATGATCCAAAAGCTGGCCGACCTGCGAAGTCTTAACGAGGAGCACTCCAAACAGTACCGCTCACTGTCCTTTCAGCCGGAGCACAACATGCAGCTCACTCCACTGGTGCTGGAGGTGTTTGGCAGTGAAGTCTCCTAGAAGCAATCTCCGAACCTCAGTTGGTCGGGGAGGAAGCTGGCGGCAAGACCCCAGTAGGTAGAGAAAAACAGAGAGAGGGGAGCTGAGAATGTCCTGGTTGGACTAGATGCAGGTGTGGTGTATGAAGCAAATGAAAAAGAGAAAGTAAATTGTGTGTGTGCGTGTCTGCGTGTCTGCGCACGTGAGTGCGAGTGCGACTGCATGTGTGTGTGGATTCCCATATAAAGAAGTCTGTCTTGGTGTAGAGGCCAAGATTGTGCAGGAGAGCAAGCAGATATGAAGAGATAGAGTAAACAAGGGAATTTCAGATAGTACAAATTAAACTATACATATGACTTCTGGCTATATACAGTGTTTTTGTCTGTATTTAAATCAACAAACAGCTGCTTCAAATGCCTGGACATTACCTGTGTGTACCTGTGGTGCACACACCAACACAACAAGCATACTCAGTTATTCATTTAGCCATTCAGTTGAGCTACCTCTTGGTTTTACTGGGGTTGTTTTTATATTTACATCACCAATGTGAAACTTTTACTCAGAACAATTTAGATACAGTACGCATTACATTTCAGTTTACCAGTGCAAACGCAGTGCCTGCACATTACTTTGAATTTTTTGATGATTTTCAGAAATCATGTATTTTTATGTGTTTGTTTGTTTTGGGGTTTTTTGTTTTTTAATCTGCTTCTCTCCAAGGCAGCATATGTATATGACTTTGTGTACAAATCAAACACATGCCTTTCACCTTTCACCAAAGGTATGGTCAACTACTTTCTCAAAAAGCTTCCAGTACCTAAAAATAACCTTGCTGCTCCTTGGCTTGCTTCACTCATGCAGCCGCTCGGCAAGTTGTCTGACTAGCCTCACAGCCTATGAAGGAAAATGTTATATTATTATAGGTTTATACAGCAGAGTACAGAGCTTAGACTGTAATTTAGTGAGGTTCTGATAGGACCTTAGGGTGCCTGGTTTTGAGGTGAGAATTAGCCACTAAATGTATTAGCTACTTTTACACTGCTAACTGTCAATCAAACCAAGCCAACCTTATGGCTTGTTGCTCTCTTTTGAAATTGTTTTCATTATTCTCCTCTCTTGTTTAATTGTTGTTATTTTTTCCCATGTAAATAGAGAATTGCTATCAAATGTATCCTAAGCACTGTTATACCACCTTTTACTCAAGCCTATGTATTGATATACAGTATCTATGTTATCACAGATTTTAAAGGGCTAAAATGCCAAATCTAACTGGAATAGTAAATTGATGGCAAAGCAAAGGGCCTGCCTTGTTAATATATAGCTGCATAGCATACTCAGAATTGGCATAGCTACGGATATAATTGCAATAGATATTTTTGTTGTTGTTTTTTATATGTCACTTCACCTTAAAAACAATTCCATGAATTGTTCCTCCTCAGTATACAGTGAGCTCAGTGGATGGAGAGCTTGGGAAGCTGTTTCAGACCTCCACAGATATCACACCCCTTTCGTTTCTGACTGGGAAGCGGATTTTCTAGAATGTCCAGGGGCCTGGTTGTGGTGGTGTTGCTGCGCACGTCCTCCACCCGGGCCCTCCTGTTTGATGATGTATGCTGCGTGGCCCTCTAGTGGCTGCATTGTGTAAATACCAGGTATATATAAATAATGTCTGCCGCTGTACATAGGGCTACATAGATTCTTTTGTTTTGTTTTTCCTCAAAAATATATATGCAAACACAACTGACTTTTTGTTTCTGATCCATAAGCACCATGTTCTCCAACACTATGCTCTTTGTTTTGTCTTTGATCTTTGTTTTTCTTGTCTTTGTTCCTTTTTGGGGGGGTATTTAGGAATGGCTTAAACAGGGAACTGCTTGTATATTTGACACACTCAAACGATTCTTTGTTTAGTGGTTGACTGATGTGAATATCCAAGGTTCATTCTCAGAAAAAAAAGGACAACCTAAACAAACCGTGCTGCTCTCAAATATAAGCCATGTAGATTACTAAGCTAGCTATACACCTGGTACATTACAGTACATCAAAATGATGACTCCAGAACCTTGGACATTCTCATTGTGCCATCTGCTGAATTCATATGCTATTTATCTGTGGCTTTTGGAAAATGAACTTGTATATGATAAGAACTTGTATGCCTTCTCTCTGCTGTCCGTCATCTTTGGCTTATGCTTCATCAGACAGCATTTAATGGCTTATAAACCAAACTGCCAAGAGACTTTAAATGCTTCAGTTTACAGGCCAGTAATATATGGCTTGCTGCATGTGGGATTATGGTAAAATTATACAAGACAACATATCTTTTACATCAAGACAATTCCCTAAAGTAAAGTCGATTTCCTGCCAAGTGCTCATGATTTCACTAGAGGCAGTGTTGCTTAAAGGAAGTCATTTGAAGAATTAAATATAAAAGTTTATATTTTCTTTTTCTTTGTCCTGTATTTGCTGTGTGACAAAAGAAATCTTTTAAAGAGTTCCTGCGATTGACCGTCCGGTCCACATTTGTCACACACAGATTTTCCTTCATCTCAGTAGACCAGGGTTACTCTGTGAGGAAGATGGCGAGTTTTTCTCACAACTGCTTTGTGAGAAGTTGTGACAGGTGTCGCTTTGATCTGTTTTTAAACTGTTTTTAAACAGTTTAAAGTCCATTCAACATCACTGTGGCTTTATTCCAACTCTCTGCAGTCACTGTGAAACGCCACAAGCTGACAGCTGGGGCTCGACGCTTAGATAATCCGCATATCACAAACCGTTTGATCGCTTTTTTCAGTGTTCCTGTAGTCACATAATAGGCTTGATTTATTTTGTATTATCATTTAATTTTGCCCTCTTCCTAGAAATCATCGAGATATATATAATATAATATACTAACAGAAAAATCTGCACGCCCCACAAATTACCCTGCTGTGATTGATCTTTAAGGAGTTGAAGCTCGAGTGTCGTTAGGCAGTACCATTTGTATGTATAGTATGTCAGTTTGATGAGGGGTGTGATGTGCTTGGTTACTGAATACTGACTTTTGACTTCTTTTATTTTTTGGAAAAGTCTCCATGTTGATTTTATTTCGAAATACATACTCCTGTATGTAGATATGGCTTTGAAATTGTTCTGTTTCCTTTTTTTTTGAGATAGAGGTTGCAGTGTTGACTTGTGTATGTTTAAATACAGTAGGAGGTTTGATGAATATGTAAGTGCCACAGGGAGAGTTCCCTCCACACACGAACAGGGTAAAAAGAGGAGTTGAGTTTGGGGGTTTGAAAACCGAACAGGAAAACTCTTGTGGATGTATAAAACGAGCAGTTAGTATTTGTGTAGTGATAGAGTTTCTGTCATAAAAAGAATCCCCCCCCCCCCTTTTTTTTTTTTTTTTTTAAACGAACCGAATGTCTTATTGCTGATTTTTTTTTTTTCTTTTCTCTTTCCCAACACGGTATACAGCTCATAAATAAAGTTAAATTTGATTGTGGTTCATTCCCAGAGATTCCTGTTTGGTTTCATCGTGATAGGCTGCTCAGAATCAGTTTTGGGTTTTTTAACTCTACATTGTAGTTGTTCTAATACTGGAACTTGTAATCTATACATCAGTGGAAATCCGACCTCAAAATAGATGGAGCCATCTTTGTTGAGATATCCGTAAGAACTGCGACGTAACACAGTAACAATGCCTGCAATATACAGCTCATGGTACACTATCACCAGCAAGCTTTACAGTTATCATATTCGTAGATGTTGTAGGAGGTGTTTTGTGTGTGCGTGCGTGCGTGTGTGTGCGTGCGTGTGTGTGTGTGCGTGCGTGTGTGTGTGTGCGTGCGTGTGGGCGTGCATGCGTGTGTAACTGTTGCCATTACAAATCCTGTCTGAAAACATGTATGAAAGCCTTCACAGAGGACTGTTGGCCATCTCCCGTGCAAATGATTTTAAGTCTTTATTTTGTATTCTTTCTGCGCCTCCCTTTAGGACAGGGATTGTAATGGAATCAACATAATGTAGTTCTTACAAAAAAGAGGAGTGTCCACAATGGATGTATTATTATTATTATTAACCTTTATTTAACCAGGAAAAGTCCCATTGAGATTAAAAACCTCTTTTGCAAGGGAGTCCTGGCCAAGAGGCGACAACACGTTGAAATTCCAAAGTTACATACATATTATAAATAACAATTACATTTTAAAAACATTTTTCTCTGGCTCTCTCAATCTGGACTTAAAAGCATTTAATGAAATAAGATCTGCTATCTTCCAGTCTTTTTGCATCATGTTCCATGTGAAAGGGGCAGCATAAGCAAAAGCCCTCTTTCCCAGTTCAGTTCTGGCAAATGGAACATTGAGCAATAAAAGATCGCTTGAACGCAGGCTGTAAGAAACAGTACTTCTCCGTGTGAGCAGATCGCAAATGTAGGTGGGCATTTGTCCAAGCAGGGCCTTATAAATAAAGATCCACCAGTGAGCAAACCTCCTGGAGGACAACGAAGGCCATCCCACTCGAGCGTACAGATCACAACAATGGGTCAAGGCCCTACAGTTTGTAATAAACCGTAAGGAGGCATGATAAACTGAGTCAATCTTATGAAGTACACCATAATCTACCTAGAAAGAAAACCTACCTCTTTTAGCTCAGATTTTGCTTTAGCATTTGCCTCTGTTTTTACTTTTATAATATTTGTATTCATGTTGGTATTTATTGCTGTCTAATGAGTCATACTTCAATGATTACCTCAGAGATATCTCACAGATTTGGGAGAGTCCAGCTAAAGAATTCATTCTTTTTTTTTCTGTTTGGTCTTTCTTCTCAGACTTGGCAAAGGCATTTTTGTTTTTTTACGCACAAAAATACCGGGAGTGTTTTTTAAAAATAGTGCCTGCACTCTTACCATCGGGGATCTGGCTAGGATGAGGCTGCATTCCATTCCATTCAGACCCGAGTATCATATTTAAGGAGCAACTGCTCACTTTTGGTGATTTCAAACCAACTTTTCTTTTCTCTCTAATTCTCGCTGTCTCTCTTTATTCCTTCTTTTTATTTGCTTTCATGTCAAACTGCTTCAGGTGTACACTGAATAAAATTAGAGAGTTTTTATTGATCAGTCAATACTGAGGAACGCTGTGGTCACATCAACTTTGAGCTGTGTGCCATAACATGACCCTTTTCATGCAGGAGAGGGTGTTAACAAAGCTGGCTTCAGATGTTCCCCGGCTTAATTTGAGCAGGAAGGTTGTCCAAGTGTGCGATTGGCTTCTTAATTGGTACTCTGGCAGCCACGTGTATTGATGATTAATTTATTTTTATTTTTTAAAAAATAAGGAATCAGTTTGAATTTGGTATTGAATCCTTTCCCTGCATTGTGAACCCAAATCCATACCACGTTGAATTTCAATGCCTGAACCAACGAAAGCACTTAATATAATGTTTGTAACACATGTATACTGATCAAGCTACTAGCCATAAACTGCCTCTGTAGGTCAGCATCATATGGCTCCAATTATCAAAGTCACCTAAATTCTAATGTAATTGCAATTTATCTTTTGTCTCAGATCTTCTTTTTCTATTATAAATTGGTGTTTATGTAATGTTATTTTTGTCTGATGTTTTGCAAATCAAAAATAAAAGGTAGTACATAGCAGTAGGTCTCTGTGTGATTAGTTTTTAATGTCTTAACAGTTTATTTATTTGGTAGCTTTTGATTAAAGTTTCCTTTTTCTTTTCTTTCAGGTGCCATTAAAAAAAAATAATGTTATAGGAAATTAATTTCTATAATTTAAACGGCGCTCAGAGCTAATTGAGGAAATTCATTATGAAATGATGCTTTGTCCATGTAGACCCGTGGTGATGCACTTTAAACTTGTTTTATTTTGTCGTAACGAAGTAAGAGAAAGGGTTCAGCTCTCACTAGACCTGCATATGTGCAGCTATTACTACTTATTCAAACTAAAATTATGTTATTTGTTATCTGTAATGTATAAATGCATTTCATATAAAAGTAAACCCTCCTTGCGGTATGAGGTTTTATCTATCAGGATATAATAAAAGTCTTAAAACCCGGGAAATACAGCCTTAGATGAACTACAACATGACTTAATACCCAGCTTCATTATTTTATTAACAAAAAAATCATCCAAAATGTAGAAGCAGTGAGTGAAAATGTAAGTATAGACTTGCTGGTTCCTTGAAAATGAAAGGGGTAAGTAGCAGCCAAGTGCTGATCAATCAAACTTGATTGATGATCAGCAAGTATGAACACATAGCTTTGACTGACCAAAGTTTTGACAGTTTGCTGGTCTGGAGCAATCCATCTGATTGTGTTAAAGTCAAGAAGGAAAAACATGATCCTGATGCTGCACATTGATCTGGGAAGAGTTTTAAGGCCATTTCGAAACAAAGTCCATCATTCTGCAGTAAGAAAGATTATTCACAAGCCCAAAACACTCAAGACAGTCGCCAGTTTTTCCCAGGACTGGACATCCCAGTTAATTCACCCCAAGATCAGAGGTCACACTTATGGGACAATGTTCTTGGACAGATGAGACCAAAGTAAATATATGATGTGTTTGGTTTGCTGCAAACACCTCATACCAACCGTAAAGCACGGTGGACGAGGGATGATGACTTGGGCTTGTTTTGCAGCCATGCGACCCTGGGACCATGCAGTCATGAAACCGACCGCGGACTCTTCTGTATAACAAAGTATTCTAGAGTCCATTGTGAGGCCATCTGTCCAACAGCTAAAGCTTTTCCCAAAATGACTACAGCAGAATGGCTGTAGATGTGCTGCAGTGTCCCAGTCAAAGTCCAGACCTGAACAGTGAACTCAATGAACTGAAGAAAAAGTGTGAAGAAGAGTGGACTAAAATTGCTCCACAAGTATGTGAGAGACTGAAAAAGTCATACAGTTATAGTGGTTCTACAACCCATTATATCAACTTAGTTTCTCACACAGCTTCTGCTTCTTTGTTTTTGTTCAGTAATTAACAGCACAGTGTAATATATCATGTACTGTTCATCTGAGTATGTATTGCCATTCGCAGGCTATTGACTCCCCGTGTCCTGCTGAAGTAAGAAAATTAGCAGCTTTCCAAACAAAAGTTGTTTTGTTGTTGTTGTTGTTTTTAATAATTCTCTCTTTTTCTAACAGTGTTGAACTGTCAGCATTGCTGTTTAGTTATGGTTGGCTATACAAAAGGAAGTGAACTGTTTCCCCCCCTTATTAACCTTCCTGCTGGAAAATGGGGTCTTTGATGAGTCACACACAGAAATCTTCTGGCACCTGCACAAATGGACCACAGTTCCCTTTCAATACTATTGTTACCACTTTAATAATGTTACACTGTTGCATACAGAACGCTTCACAGTAAGATTAATCACAAGAATGAACTAACAGGAGAACCAAAGTATTTATATGTAGATTTTCCTGCACATTGTTCCAAATCACAGCTAGTGAATTAAGTGTGAACAAAGATACATTATATTAATATTCAATATAGTAACATACACTCACTGGTCACTTTATTAGGCACACCTGTTCAACTGCTCGTTAACTGAAATATCTAATCGGCCACACGTGTTTAGGAACATGGACATGATTGCTGAAGTTCAAACCGAGCATCTAAACGGAGACGAAACTTGATTTAAGTGATTTTGAATGTGTCCGGTTTATTGGAGCCAGCCATTTTTCTCTTCATGTCCTTGCAGATAAAGATTTCGACGTTGGTATCTCACTTAGCCACCAGAGGGCAGTGTCTCTCATCACATTTACCTGCATGCAGTCAATGGCCTAATGACCTCTCTGATTTACTGCTGAGGTCAGCCTGAGACAACTAAGATCATTTGGGTCACGCTGGACTGCCTCACAGCAAAACTGTGGTGTGTTTGGGGAAACGCAGCAGCCTAGATTAACACACACAGTGGGCCTTTATCAACATAGATGTGACATATGTACAATATGTCGGAAGAGATTTGAGCTCACCTCAGCTCATATCTCCCCGGCTGGACATGTATGGAGAGAGATTGCAGGAGTGGCGAGGTGCAGGCGGAACAAATAAAAGGTTATCAGAGAAATCCAGTCATTGCGCGACAGTTAATTGTCAGCTCTGGTACGAAGCAGGGGCACTTCTTTTGCCTGCTGATAAGGTTCGCGCTCGTGCGGTCTGTTGAGCCGTTGTGTCTGTGCACGAGGTTAGATGAAGGAAAGCGAGGCTCTGGTTGCAGCGACGGCCCTTAGGTGAGGCCTTTCTGGCTGCGTTATACAATGAAGGAACCAGAAGAATCTACATCCTGCACTTTTCCACATGTAGGCCTTACTAATGAGCAGCAGTTTATTGCAACAGTTTGGGCACACTAAATGGTTATGAGGTGCAGGTCAAACTCAATTCATGATACTTAAAACCTCCATTCAGTCAGCGCTGATTTGCATCTCATACGCATCACTTCCTTTAGATTCTGGATCACTGCTGAGGAAATCACTTCATTTCTATTCTTTAAGGCTGCGCTAATCAGTAGCTTTTATTTCTTTGTTTCTTTGTATGTTAATGGTAAAAATGGAATCAGACACCAAAAATCACAAGTGAACAAACCATCTGAGGTCAAAGTCCACACCAATGATCTTTGGCAACCCTAACTCTGCATTTAAGGAAGAAATGAGAGGACTTTTATAATAGATCACCACATTGATACCATAGGGTAGGGTTGGTGCTCATCAGGGCTAAACAAAACTTAAACAACATTTAACTGATGTTAAGGTGAATGGTTAATGGACTGATTCTTGTACACCGCTGTTCTATCCAACTTGAGCGCTCATTGCTTTACACAGCATGTCTCAATTACCCATTAATACAAGCACTCTTTCTGTTTCTATCTGACATGCACATACTCAAAGTCCACATGTGGAGCAACTCAGGCTTCAGTATCTTGCCCACTGATATTTTCACATGCAGACTAAGGCAGCCAGGAATCAAACCACCAACATCCCAATTTGTAGATCACCTGCTCCACCTGCTGCTTCGGGCCTCACTGCTCTCATCAGCATGGTTTCGAGAGACAGCACTGTACCCTCTTAGCCCAACAGACAGGAGCTGTTAGAGACTGATAATATGGAGCTGAAGAAGGTATCTGCCGAAACACAAAACAGAGCTAAAACGAGAGTGAAAATTTGACTTCTGTTCACAAAGAGGGTATAAATTCAGCTCTAAGTGAGCAGTAATGGTGCCAGATGTGTCGTTAATCAGCTGTTTGCTAACACGGTTTCAGCACCAATGGGGTGATAATACATCAGCCCTCTGATTACAGTTTGTTTGTGTTTTGTTTTGTTTTTTTCTCCCATCATCCCATCTGAAATCTGCCAATTTTTAGAACATTTGCTGCTTGCCACTTTACATAAAACTTTTATGGTAGAAAATTTGAGCATTTATAATGATCTTTGTGAAATTTTAGCTTCATATATCAAATACTTTTCAAGATATGGTGTGTTGAAAAGTGGTCCATTGACCCACTTTCAAGCCATTTTTTTCACAGCAGTGTTTGAATAGGAATATCTCAAAAACGATTAAAGATAAAAGCCTCAAATTTCCTTTCTTACCATCAAAATTAAGCAGAATCTGCAATTTAGAACAGATACACGGTAAAATGTTATGTACTGGTTAGTTAAAATGTGAAAAATAAAGTCCAGCACTCCTGCAAAGTCTCCTATTTGAACTGACACTAATTTAAAAAAAACTTGTAAAACACAACTAGTGAAGAATGGTAGATACACCAAGAACAGTTTTTAACATAAAACTTCTGAAATAAAGAAAATCCTATTTTCATTCAACTTTCATGCAGGATTGAGCAAAAATGACAAGTTGTACTGAAATAAGACAAAAGAGTGCAGTTTCCAGATAACTCGCCAAATAATTTTGTTAAATATGTGTGTATTTTTTTTATTTTCAAGACCTGGATCACGCCATCTCAAATCATAAAGTTTTGTAAAATATTTTCTGGTAAACCATCTCCGATTTGCCAAAAAATTTCAAAGCTTTTATCTTTAATTGTTTTTAAAATATTCATGTTCAAACACTGCCTCAGACTCGCCCTAAAAGTGGGCGGATGGACCATTTTCAAAATATATGTATATATATCTTGAAATATTTTTGCTATATCAAGCTAAAATTTCAAATGCATTTCTATGCAAATCAGAGATGGTCGAACAGAAGGCTTGGTTGATTTTAGATGGAATGACCTTAATCAAACACCATAAAGCCCAATAAAAAGGACTTTATACTCAATGTGACGAAGATACAAGGAAAAATAATAATATCAAAGTTCAAAATTCTCCACTTTTAGCTGTCTCAGTGTCCGGGGTCACACTAGGACAGTTTCTTGGAACGGCGGTCGGTGACTTCGTTAGGTTCTTCGGGTGAGGCAGATGCTACTCGTGAGTACCAGATAACAGCTATACACACGCACATACAGAGCTGAGTGGCGTCAGTGTACACGTACTTTAAGGTAGTCCTCAAAGACTATTTATTTTTGTTTGTTGGGGTATATTAATACTTGACGGGTGGTGCCCTGATCAGCGCCTGATACTACAACTCGAAGCAGCACATGTGCACACTGATAGTGCATTTTTGTGCGCCCAGCTTGGGGTATGACTGTTCGGTTGCCACACAGCCGCCTGCAGGGGGATGTCAGTTGTGACTTTCCAGTAATAACAAGGGCGTGTTGTTTTCTGTGTGTGTGTGTGTGTATCTGTGTGTGTGTGAGTGAAGGAGCGAGAGAGAGCAACAGAGAGTTTTATTGCTAACTAAACAGACAGTCGTGATAAGAGGGCAAAGCAAAGGAAAAAAATCATGCAGTCGAATCAGTAATGTGAAGCTCATGCAATGCATTGACTCTGCCTCTGTGTGACCCTGCGGGTCAAAAGAGAAGGCCTTTTATTCCTCTCTTCTACAAATTCTGTGCCCACTTATCCCAGACTGGATGTTATTGCCCTTTATGCAAGTCATCCAAATATCATTAGGGCTAAACCCACCATGTGGTTTGGTTCAGAATGTGAGGAACGCATGGATGTCCCTCTGCTCTCAGGCCCAACATGGGGCGGCATAACTGTCTGTGTTCTCACAGAACCGAAGGTGGAGACGCAGAGAAAATACAGTACGTGCAGAACATCAATAAACCTTTGGGATGTAGCACTCACCAGACTGAAGTGGGTCTTTCCCCCCACACTTCAGCATGCAGTCATTTAGTCTAAATGCTGTTGGTTATCATTGCTAAGGTTGGCGATCGCAATTGTGTAAAGACTGAGGCAAGGAAAAAACATGTTACTGATACTGAGAGGTTTTTTTAAAAGAAATCTGTGGCACGAAGAATATGTTCTTCTTCCCGACGCATTTATTTTTCATCCTCTACCTCCTCTGAGTTTGGCATTGTTCCAAAGAGGAAAGAAAAACATCTTGGCTTTCTTTTTCTTCTTTTTTCCTTTTTTTTTGCAGTTTTTTTGCCCTCCTCACTTTCCAAGTAAAAAGGAAGAGGGCAGAGCTGAAAGATGCTGTATGTGTGTGTGTGTGTGTGTGTGTGTGTGTGTGTGTGTGTGTGTGTGTAAGGAAGTGTTCTCCTTGGAAAATAATGGCACACACACAGTTTGCATACCACTGTGTTTATTCACTTTTTAGCCACTTCAGTCATGTGGTCTCCATAACAGCCTTGATTTTATTATGTATGGAGTCTTGGTGGAAAGTTGGAAGAAGTGCTGATTTATTACGTTCCTGTGCTGGAGACGGGCGTGTCCAGAGGAATTCTGTTTTCATGTTGTCCGTACATCTGTACATACATCCCTGAGCATTTAGGTCATTCTGTTGAGTGAATTTCTTAATATTGCACAACCTTTTACTTGGGAGCTGTGATCCGCTTATTAGATTTTGCTGGTTGTGTTTCAGGGTGAACTACAGTATGAGCTTCTTTTTGGCCCAACCTTTACTCAAGAATTCAAACACTAGGTATGATATAAACTGTCTAATAGGGTATAATATAGACTCACCAAACAGTTTACTGGGTATACCTGTTTGGCTCCTCTTTAATGCAAATATCTAATCAGCCAATCACATAGCAGCAACTCTGTGGATTTAGGCATGTAGACACAGTCAAGATGACCTGCTGAAGTTCAAATCGAGCATCAGAATTTAGAAGAAAAGTGATTTAAGTGACTCTGAAGATGCCATCATTGTTGGTGCCAGACAGGCTGGTCTGATTATTTAGGAAACAGTTGATCTAATGGGATCATTTTCAATAAATTCACTTCTAGGGAAAAGAGGAAAAAATATAGTGAGTCAGATGATGTCAGAGGTCCAAGTAGAATAGCCAGACTGCTTCAGACTGATAACTGTGGTTATTTGAGTTCAACAGGAACTCAAATAATTACTTAACCCTCCTGTCGCGTTCACCCCACCCCTTACTTTAGTGCTCCCGGTCAAAATTGAGTGGTCTGTTTTAACAGCTCTTAAATTAGCATAACAAACTTTTTTCACCACCAAATTCAGTTCAGTGGTCATTCAGTGGGCCGTTCAGTAGGTCGCTCAGTGGGTCTTTTATTTGGTCCTTCAGTGGGTCGTACAGAAGAGGATTTCTGAAGTGCAGATGAGCTACAGCAGCAGAAGACCGCACCAGGCACTAAGAACACAGAGCTGAAGCTACAGTTCACATGGGCTAGTTAAAATCGAATAGAAGATTCAAAAAATGTTTCCTGGTCTGATGAGCCTCTACTTCTGTTGCAACATTTGGATGGCAGGGTCAGAATTTGGCATAAACAACATGGTTCCATCATGCCTTGTATTAACGTTCCAGCCTGCAGTGGTAGTTAACGGTGTGGCCGATACTTGGCCTTCTTTAAACTCCACAGCCTATCTGAGTCATGTTACTGACCATGCCCATCCCTTTATGACCACAGTGTGTCCATCATCTGATGGCTTCTTCCAGCAGGACAAAACACTGTGTCCCACAGCTCAAACCATCTCAAACTGGTTTCTTGAACATGGCAGTGAGTTCACTGTACGAACAATGCAACACTCACAGGATGTGGTGGAACAGAAGACTGGCATCATGAACGTGGGGCTGAAAGATCTGTAGCTACTGGGTGATGCTGTCATGTCAGTATGGCTGACATGACAGCCTATAAGTGAATGCAATTCTGTATGTGAAAGGGGGTCCAAAGTATATGTACTAGCAAGGTGGGTGAACCTAAAAGTATTAGCCAGTGAGTGTGTATTTACACATTTGGTGCAGACAGCTTGTTGGATCCCAACGAGCTGTTTTTAAAGATGTGATCTAACGACTCTGATACGCTGCTCTTTTAAGGTGAAAAGTCATTTTTCGTTGAAATTCCAAGTCATGTGTGGGGTTTTTTTAGCTCATATCCTAAAACTGCATGCTGCTTTACGAATGAAAGGTCACCGGTTTCATTTTCCAGAAGAACTGGGGAAAATCGTCAGTGAAAGTGAGCATGCCACTCTTAGTGAGACTTTGAGAAAAAAAAAAAAGTAAAACTTCAACTGCTGCGGAGTCAGACTGATGCATTCAAGATCCGTGCTAAAGTACGAGCTTTTACTGTAAAGAAACATCAGAAGAAATAACAGTTTGAAAACAGATCTACCCAAATTAGTCCTGCATGAGTGAAAAATAAACTCTGAGCTTATGGTGACACTGAGAGGTTTCAACTGACTTTTCTCACAATTGCGAAAATATATGAATAAAACCACATGATTTTTGATTATTTTCTCAGCAGAGCCTTCTGCTGTTTGTTGTTTGCTGTCACTTCAGGTAAGCTCGTGGCTGAAAATAATCCCAGTAGTAACAGGATGAGTGGTTGCCTGGTCTGAAAACAAGAACAGGTCTAGCATCAACCTGATGTTCAGAAAAAAAAGAGTGAAAGTTTTCAGTGCCGAGTTGTGAAACTGAGAACAGACTTCATGTTTAAGTTCCCAAGAACTGATTCAGATTGCAGCAAATTCTCCGATTCACACGGCTTCTTGGTCAGATGCATAGAGTAAGTGTTGTGAGCTTTAAATTGGCTTACTGGAAAAGCCTTACATCTCAACTGTTCAGGCATCACCCCGAGTATGTCGACAAGGATTAATCACTTTGTTCACTTTAGTTTTTTATGTGTGATGCATGGAAAACCAATAGGTATGCCATACGTGTTGTAAAGCCCTTGACGTGTTGGCGAGTGCCAGTACTGGCTCCATTTCTGTACAGACCTTACATTGAACTTTGAGCTTTTTCTCTTTTGACACAAGAGGATCAATCAGTCCAACATAGAAATGCAAGAAAGTGAAGTGGCCGCTTGAGGCCGATTCCAAAAACACTTCACTTTACAGCAGAAATGAGCGTATTTAAGCAGTGTTTTGATCTCTGTAGCTAATTTCCCAGCTCAGATCAGCTGTGTGCAGGGTAACCAGATCACAACCAACTAACTGTTTGTTTGGGACAAAGTGGGACACGTCAACAACGCTGAGAGTCTGAAGATTTCATATCTAACTTAAAAATTTGGGATTAACAGGCCAAACACATCATGTTTACAACTCTCTTGCCAAGTAAAAGAAAGCTAAAGTTTGTTTCTGTGGTCTTATGCGATAGTCTTTCAGGTTTCAGTTCAGTTTGATTCATGCCATTTTTTGGACCATATTTGATATTTTTATCCAGTTATGACACATATTCGGTGTCACTTCACATCGTATTTCCTTCCTGTGCGAAACCAACAAACTAATTAGCAAAAAAAGCCAAAAACTATGATTTCTCACAATGTGCTCCAGCTTCATATTCTTTGTGGTAGTTTCCATCATATTCAACAAAATCTGAAATGTTTGCGACTTTTTGGTGACTTGTAACTTTCCCTAATGAGTATTGCATTAGACAATGTAACCCTCTTCTTTTGATTATAATAACAAAAGTCTCCCCTTTATAGACAGTGGGTACAACGATGGAGTCGTGTGTGCCTATCCTGCAGTCCTAAGTCTGGGACATTGTCTCAAGATGTGGAACAAGGAATAAAAATGCCTTACAGACCCACATGAAGAGGGGCAGCCTAACTATGTATGGTTATGACTAACAGATGAATCTAGCGCTGCATTTTGGGTAGACCTAAGGGGGTCTGTACTCACTGACTTCTTGAACAGGCTGGCGCTGACTGCCCGTGAGAAGCATTTTCTTAAGTTTTGTTTTCAATTATCAAAATAAATAAAATAAAAATAAATTTGACAACTGTGTTTTCCTTTCTAAAAAAAAGGGCAAAAGTCAACTTTTATCATCCTAGGCAAACTGCCCATTTCACTACAGCTAATACCTGTCAAGCAGTATATCTGATAGAAAACCTCATTTGTTATAAGACATATATCATCAGTAACAAATTGATGTCGGATATCTCTCATTTTACTTTATGCTTTCACAGTTTGTATTTGTAACACTGCATCAGTTGCATGATGCGCAGACTGTGGTGTAACAGGTTAGAGTGAGGATAAAGTCGCTTAACTACAGTTTATTTAGAAAATGAATTTCAATAAAGAAGACGACGGGAGTTGAAAATTTCTGCCCATTTTGGCTTTCTCCTTGAAAGCACGAGCGGCTTCCACTGAGAGGAAGGAATGAATCTTTGCACCACAGTGCGCCGCTCTCTCTCTCTCTCTGTTAACTTCAGACAAGAAGCTCGCTCGGCAGTTTCTTTCCTTCCCTGATCTATATGACAGCAATCATTCGGATAAGACTGTATTTATTTATTTATTTAATCACACTCTCGATCTCAACCTGCCCCTAAAATAACAATGACAGATCGGGTACCGTTTTTTAAAATTTGTACAGGTGCATGTACACACTTGTAATGAATAGAAGAGGTAGGAGTAAAAACATTAACTTCTGTGCTTACAAAGTCCAGCCAAAATTATTCTGGCCTGCCCAAAATCAGCCTAGGATGAATGCCAAAGCATTTGGCTGTAGCCTTACCTCTGCTGACCAAATCACTGAACTTGACCTCTTGATTGCGTTTGTGCTACAATATGGATTTGCTATGGGTTTAATTATACTTTAATTATACTAATAAACCATCCACAAAGTCTGTGCTGCAAATTTTGAGTACTTTATTAATATTTCCTATTTCCTATTGGAAGCACCTGCTAACCAAGCTGTCTAGGGTTACCAAATTACTAAGGTGAAAAAAGCAAACAAGGTGGCAACAGCCAAAATGTTACAAGATCGAGGTTTCAGATTGGGTTTCCCTGGAAAAACAACCCATAGATCAATTTCCTGTTTTTTTTTCCTGACAAAAACAACTCCACCACATGCTGTAGCCTCTGCCAGGCTTTCACCACACACACTTTTCTGTTCGATTCAATTTTTTTTATATAGCACCAAATCAGTTGCTTCAGATGATCACCTACGAGTCAGGTTTTGGCAGAAATGGGAAGGAAAAACTCCCTTTTACAAGAAGAAACCAGACCCGAGGAGGGAGACAGGACTAAAGACACGCTGTAGAAGAGAGCCACAGATGATTAATAACTGATGATTAAATGAAGGGTGGCGTATTATACATAGAGAGTGAAAAAGGTGAGTAAAGGAGAAACACTCAGCCTAAGCCTATTGCAGGCAGTGTAGCCCTATCGTAGCATAACCATGGAGAGCCAAGGGAGGAATCAGGGTCACCTGATGCAGATCTACCTGCATGCTTTATCAAAAAGGAAAGTTTTAAGCCTCTTAAACGTAGGCAGGGTGTCTGTCTCCCAAATCCAAACTGGTAGCTGGAGAAATACCGTCTCTCTTTCTAGTCCCTGTCAGTACTCTTGCTGGAGCATTTTAGGACAACCTGATGATAATGAATTCAAGTTCAAGTAATAGATGTGTGAATTATTTTTTAAACATCACTCTGAGACAGGATGTTTCTGATCTTAGAGATACTGCACAAGTGAAGGAAAGCAGTCCTAAATGTATTTGATTAATATACGCATTGAAGGACATATTCTGGTTGTTAGAAATTGGTCTTGGATAGTTCAATCTTAGTTTCATCAGACAGATGAGGAATTTGCCTCCGATGCTCTGAGCTCTTTAGTGAGGAATATCTGGCCACTCTGTCATCCCAGCTTGCTTGATGGGTGGAGGCAGACATGGTTCTTCTGTGTGCGCCAATCTCCATCAGAGGACCATTTGGTTCTTGGCTACCTGTCTGACCAAAGCCGCTTGTCAGTGAGTATTTTGTTTTGGGAAAGCTCAGAAAATATTTAAGAACTTTTACATTTAAGACCAATATCAGCTACTTTGCTCCTAGGCAGATATTTTCTTGTATGCTCCACCACATCAGTACCTTCAGAAAACCCTGTTTCACAGCTTGGTTCTCACTTTCAAAACCATCACCTATGACACAGGTATGCATTTCTTTCACATGTGTAGTAAATGTTATGAGGGCACAGGCCCCAGTCAGGCTATAGTATCATCTCAAGAAGCCTTTGTAGGAATAGGACGTCTAAGAGCTTTGTTGTCATGACAGAATTATCTTATTGGGATATTTCATTATTTTAGTTTTTAAAATAATTTTTCCAAACAGTTTGAAAACCTATTTTTGTCATTTCTGATTAAACGTATGACTTGATGATTTAGAAAAACGAGTCAAATACATTTTAAGGTCAACAGGGAGCATAGGAAAACTTAAAAAGGTGTGAAAACATTCTCCACTTGCGCGGGCGCAACATATAAAAGTTTAAACACTTGTAGAGAAAGTTAGCCACCTGACTACTGCTCAATACACGAATGTGTGTGTATACGAACGTGGTTTTAAATGTCATTGTGTGGTGCTCCAGTTCAATGTCTTTGTGGTTTCCTGAACATTTAACATCTCAGGCTTTGCTGAGATCACACACATAGGCAGCACATGAAACACTGCCAATTAGATGAGGCATGTTAGATGAGCAGGTTTGCGGATAAACCAAAATGCAAGTTTCATATTAAACTTTGCGACTAATTGTGCAATAGTGTGCGTGCACGCAGGACTTTCTGCAGTCGTACAGCAAAAGCATGACGCTTGTGTACACATGTGTTTTACGCATTTATGAGTTGGCTGCGTCATTAGAGTGTAGGAATATCACGATGGTTATATTGTGTAATAGGTGCTCATCTTCAGTCAGACAAAGTTTGTGTGTGTGTGTGTGTGTGTGAAGCGAGCAGCTCTTTAGCTCGAAGATGTGCCTTCACGCCTCTGCAGCGGGGCATTTTCTCAGTAAAAACCACAGACTTTCTGATCACAGCTGGAGGCAGGGGGACACCTGTCGTCCCCTCATCAGCCCTGTGGTCACCCTGCCCTACATACAGCAAGAGGCAGACAAAAAACATGTCTAACACAGCAGACAAAACTATAATACAGATAAGATCTGATTAGAAAGGTTCACATCAGGGATATGAGCTGCACTGCAGGTGCAGCAAATACTGACGCCACAGGCTTCATGTATTCAAATGTTTGCAGCACATAAAGATTTTGTACTTGTTTTTTTTTTGTTGTTTTTTTGCACGTGAACACAAAAACAAAGTCAAAACTATTAGATCTAGAGCCTCTGCAGGCCTCTCCTCTTCACTATCATCTGAAGTGTCTCAAGCACAAGCGCACAGTGATATTTTTATTTCAAGTTTTGATTGGGTGGACAGAGTATGAACATTAGCATGAACATCCATATGAAGAACCCAATAAGTTTACTCACCTATTTTGTTTGCTTTAGTGTCCATTTACTGCTGAGGTCAAGATCACTTGTCTGAAATGGCCAGACGCTAATGGCTAACTTAATTTGCAGTGTGTGTGGTGTTTCACGTGTGTCCCATATGGTGTAGCGGGCTGGGCTTGTTTCGACTTATAGGGGTGGGTTTTCGGGCAGCTGTGGTGCAGGTGGTTTGAGTCCCCTGGCTCCTGCTGTCCACATGTTGAAGTGCACGTAACCCCAAATTCCCTCAGATGTGTCCGCTGGTGTGGACCTGTGTGTCAGTGGGTGCATGTGGCAGAGTGGAAAAGTGCTATAATTAAGACCAGTTCATCTTAAAGCTTTTACTCATGTCTGAAAAAGGTGTGAACGAGATTGGTAAGTGGAATGGAATAAGATGGAATAAAACCATCTACGAGTAATTCTGACTCTATCAGATCCCATCTGAATACTCTCAAATCAATTAATCTGCATGTGAATACGCAGAATCTGTACCAAAAAGGACGGGATTTTTGGTATCTCTTTGTCTGATTGTAGTTTAAATCCAATTCACAAGTCGTCTTTGAGGTGGCTTTGGTTGCATGTAGGTAAACTGATCATTTAGCTTAGTGAGTTACACAGTCACCTAACAAGGAAAAGATTCCCAGGTTGATCACAAGAAGATTCACTAATCCCTTTGGGGTCCTTTCAAGAAAGACACTGGCCATGAAAACACTTTTATGGCCCTTTGTGAATCGAAGAAGAAGCCAAATTAGTTTTCATCGGCCCGTTTAAATCTATTTACAGCAGAGGGTAGACCCCATTCTTGAAGCCACTTTTTGTTTAAGATGCACAATAAAGTTCATGAACATAAAAAATAAAGCTAATTTAACGTTCCAAAGTCCTACAACCACTTATCGCAATTACGGCGATGAAGAACTGGGATTATGTCCGAGTCTTATCACCTAGAACGTTCACACGATAAGCTTAATTAATGGAACAAAGATCTGGAATGTGAGATCTCTGCAGAGGACCGGAAATCAGCAAGTGTTGGAGTTCATACTCAGACGGTGAATGCATGCCTCAGATCGCCACGCCATTATTAGTAATGCGAACAACTGTATGTAACTTCTGCCAAGGGAAATTGTTCACTAATTGCACAGATGTTAAAAGAACAACATTTTAGGTGCAGAAACATATAAAAAAACTTATCAGAGCAGATTATTTAACAGCTATTTCTACTTGATCACAACTAGAATTAAAAAAGAAGTTCAGTCTTTTAAGAAAAAGAAACTTAAACATTTGTGAATTGGTTATGATTTGTCATATAATGAAAAAGAGCATTTGTGTATTTTTTTTTTTTACTTCAAAATGAACACACAGTTGAATAAAAAGACTTGACTGACTTTGCGCATGACAGCCACTGTGCTGTGGTGGCAAGCGACACAGTTGCAGACAAGTATTAAGGTTACGAGACATGCAGAACAAGTACAGGTGGCCAGTGTGCATTTTGTGTTTGTTTGCGTGTATGTGTGTATATTGTGGTGACAGTGGGAGCTGCATTTCCGCCGGTGCGCAGGTGCATTGTGACATATAGCCCCGGCACAACCTTGATCTCACACACACACTTTCAGATGGTGCGATAGGTGTCATCTCCAACCACTGCGATGGTGGTATTTTCAGTAGAGATACGGGGAGGAGGGGATTTCACAAGAAGAGAAGCCTCAGAGGTAAAAAAGCTCTCTAAACGAAGTGTGCACATGTGATCCAGGTGTGCGTCGTCAGTAGGTGTCAATTTTTCTGGAACGGCACAAAGAAAAGAAATGAAAACGGAGGCTGATTGATCTCCCAAACTGACTGAAATACTCGCACGTTCCTCTGCATGCATGAATGCTTGTATCTGCGACACATGCGCTGCTGCTGCGGTCTTCTGGCTATATCTCATTATGTTTGTGGTTTTTTTCTTGCTATTTTCTCCCCCCTCCACTCACCGTGTGCACACTGAGTAAAATGTAGCTTGTCGTCTGAAAAATGGGAGTGCCACAGTAAACCACATGCAGATGCTTTCTAGCATTAAAAAAGACAAAACATAACGTACAGATGTATATCTTGGCCACATCTGCCTCCAAAATAAATGGCGATGGTGCATAAAAATACCAATTTATGTGAATGGGCGCATAGCAAATGAACAGAACAGTGCCAAAACTGGAGCCCAGAGACAAAATTAAATGGCCAGTACCCTCTTAGTCATGGTGACTTCATGTTTTTTTCCACTGCCTCCCACCTCCTCCCACACAAGGGAATCTGCAGTTTGTTGTCCTTGTTCATTCAGCCCCTTTCAGCCATTCAAGTTCCCAAGGCTGTTTCATTACAGAGAGCCCACTTAATAGGAGGCACATCCACACAACTGTGAATCAGTTCTGCAACAGCTGAGTAAAACATCTGCTGGGATTCCAGCCAGGACGCACTGGAGTTGATTTAGACCGACGTTTGACGTAAACCGATAAATCTGTTCATTCCACTTCCAGAAAAAGTCCACCCTCTCCACATACTATTACTCTCAGAAAGCCCCCCCACCTCCCGCCCCGTTTTTTTCATCATCTCTTCTGCGGCCGTACCTCCACCAGCCTTCTATGAATCAACCCCCCCCCCCACACACACACACCCTCCTGCTCTATACAGCTGTTCCTTTGCCTCATGTTGCACATTCTTTCATTCTTCGGGGCTCAGGCTGTCAGGGACCCATTACAGCCCTTCCTGCTGGGTGTTTGTGTGTGAAAGAGAAAAAGGCGATGTAACAATTTGAGAGGAATCTAGAGGCTGAAAGACAGTACAGCTGCAAGCAGTACACAAACACGCACACACACCTCCAGCTGTTTGTCTCTCACCAATTACTGTGGTCCCTGCTTGTCCTGTCCCCTCAAGTGCTTCCCCCAGTCCCATGAGCACCTTCCCACTCTTGCTATTTTTAGCTTTAGAGACGAAGCGAGACTGGGGCCCCTTCACGGCCTAATTACAGCATCCATCACGCAACTGCCGTGCTTTACCTCCCCCTCCTTTGCTTCCCATGCTCAGAACTTACCCTCGCTGTCCTCTTCATCTTTTGGGCACAGGTTCAGGTAATATACTTGGGAATGCTAAACAAAGGAAAAGCGCAACACAAAAACAGGCACCGAACCGACAAACAACAAAGCAATTAGCTGGTGTTTGGTCTGGCTGGAACAACCGTGACCTTTCAGGAAACTCCCCCTTCCTGTTAGAGACGGGTCGACTCGCCGCTCAGGCTGTTTGAAAGCTGAGAAGCACAACAGCCAGCATTCTTGGAAATACGTGAGCATGTTTGACACAGTTGGTTGATGCCTTTTTTTTCTCTCTCAAGTAGTCGGCACAACCTACATGCTAACCTTTGTGGTCTAGGCAGGAATGGCATTGTTTAATTTACTTGTTGTTTTTGGTAATGAGCCTCGATACTTTTCTCAAACCAACCAAGCATCAGAAAAAATCTGAACGCTGTGAGATTTCTAATCTTGTTTGCTTAGAGGATGAGTCTGTATTCAGTCATTTTCCAGCCAATCAGCCAGAAAATATCACAAATGTTGATGCAGATCAGATCGCTGTCTGTAAATAAAAAGTTCAGTGATTTTCCCATAAAAAAGACATATTTAGTCTGACAGCTTTTCCTTTGTAATGTGTTGCACCAGTTCCAGCTGCTGCTACATTGTGATTGCTCTCTCTAGTCCAGTGTGCATATTTAAGATGCACACTGGCTCTCTTCCACTGCAGGAAGAGCCAACACTAATCGTGAGTATTGTCTCCAGTGCTTAAACTTCAAAAAATGTTATGAACATTCAGTGCCACAATTCAGTTGGGGCCTTCTGTAGTTCGAGAAAACACCTGACAAAGTTGGAGAAGCTATTTCTTTAGACGTTCATCACAACCTTTACACCGACCTTTACAGTTTAGACAGCAACATCAGTGTCAAATCTTAATATAATCCTCCCGACTCCCCATTTAGTTGGTACTTAAGTTGTTACTAAACAAATCTAATCCAGGAACAGTGTCACCAAGTACTTGGTTGAATAGTTATGTTTCTGTAAAATCTGTCTTGACAAAATCATAGAAGAATCCCAGAGATTACTTTTGTTGTTGCACTACATACAGCAAATCAGATGGAATTTAGCTGAACTGAATTGAAACTTGTTAAACTACATGCTTACACTGTATCCTCTGAATGATGGGTAATATATTCACTCATACTGTAACACTCACGCACGTCTCTCCGTCCTCGCTAGCTCGTTTTCAGTTGGTTCAGAACAAAAACTAGCTAAAGCTACCACATCATCTCTATCATCCCTATTCTTTCCAAGCTCCTTAGATCCATGTTCTTGCTGAGCTTCACTGGCTTCCAGTGAAATTCAGAATTAATTTTAATAATATATAAAGCCCTACATACCCAGCCTCCTGTGTATACAGCAGACTTGCTGAGACGTTATAAATCCTCAGGGCCAGATCATCTGATCAGGGTCTCTTAACTTTTTCACACTCTTATTGTGAAATCTGAGGTTATCATGCTTTTTTTGGTTGCAGGTCCTAAACAGCCTTCCTCAGTCGACTGAAAAGCAAACAGAAAGTGAATTTCCCTCCCTGAGCCTGGTTCTGCCGGATGCTCCTTCCTGTGAAAAGGGCGTTTTTTCTTCCCACTGTCACCAAATGCTTGTTTACAGGGGATCGTCTCGTTCTCTCTATTACAGTAGCGTCCTAACCATAAAATATGAAGTGCCCTGAGTTGACTGTTGTTGTGATTTGGCGAAAACTAAACATTAAAGTTATACAAACACTACATAAAATATCTTTGCTGCCATAACTACTCAGATTATCCAATGTGTCTTAATCCAAAGATGAATATAGTCTCCGATGTTTAGTCAGACCGTTAAATTATTAAATATTTTCAGCTTTTAGGCAAACACTAGTTAACATTAATGGGGGAAAATAGTTGTGTCAACAATGTTTATGTTTTCTTTGATAAAGGATAAACTTTCTGAGGTGAGTGAAGACGTTTTGAAACCCTGCTGCAAATGCCATGCGGTGCAGTCATAATGTAGACAGAGTTAAAACGGATAACGTGGAAAAGCGCAGGCAAGTCACAGGGTGATAAGACGAATCCAGTATTTTCCTCTTATGTGATCTGCCTCAACTGCACTGGCAGATAAAGTCGCCCCCCTCCCTTTCCTTCTGCTCCTCCACACACTGATCTTCAGGGACTTTTAACAGCCAGCGTGGACCTCATGTTTCCAGATATTGCAGATCCCATTGTATTACTCAAGGACTCCCAACCTGCTTCTTATCAGCCTTGACGTCTATTTTTTCTTCTTTTCCTTTTCTGTAATCCAAAAGGAACAGGTCGGCTATTTGTATCAACTCAACCACAAGTGCCCAACTTCCATCTGAGAGGGTTGTGTTTCTGCAGTGCACATATGAACACATAAACAGTGCACCGCTCTAATGGGAATGAAAGTTCTGGTAAACTTAAAAGGTCTTAAAATGTTGGAATAGACACAAGTATTCATCCACTGTAGTTTTTCTTACAAAAAAAGCATGCACAACCTGAAATGTGTTGCCTTTTTCTTTTCTGTTTGCTTTTTTGCATAGATTTAAAGTTTGCACATCATAACGTTTGTTTGAGGAGAAACTGAAACCAGAGGGAAAGCCAGCCTCAGAATGTCTCTCGCTTGACATGAGGACAGAAGGTCATAACCCCCAAACATGAGTTTCCTTTGGTCACTGTGTTTTCCCAAAGGATAAAGTTACATTTGAACCAGTAAGCTAATCCATAGCTGCTAGCGGCAAACCGGAGCGAGCCAGACCACACAACAGTTCAGGTCAGAAGACTTGTTGACCTTTTAACTGCATTTCTCTCCCTCAGACAGAAGAAATCACAGAGAGTGCACCGCCTAAAATCAACACAGGTTAATGTGAGTTGGCTTAGTTGCAGTGCACTGTCTGCTACTGTCTGTGGCATAGTTAAGGTTTGTGGAAGGCTAGATAGTAAGTGAAACTATACATTTGTAGCAGACTCACTTTTACATTTCTATAAAAATGTAATGGGATCATGAAACTGGCGACAGTTTAAAATTAAGAGAAAATTATTAGGCCTCCTATGTAATTGAAATGTTTTGTGTACATTTTCCCTTCTGTTTTTAACAGAGCAAGAAATTTTCAACACAGCATTTCTAAACGTTCGTTTTCTTTAGAAAACATAAATTATTTCTATTTGCACGCAATTGCAGAATTTTTTTCACTAAAAAACACCCCAAATTTCCAGAGTCATTATAATTAGCAAGCAGACCTTTTTATTGAGCCACAGCACAAACCACCGCGGTGAAATGACATGCTTTAACTTTGTAATGCTCAAAGCTTGTGAAATCAAGTTAAACCTGAGGGTTATCTTGCCGTTTACACACTGTATAAAAACTTCAGCAAGAGTTTGGCAGTCGCACAGAAAGCATCGTGCCAAAACATAAAATCCATTTAGACTTGATAAAAAAGGTTGTTGATGTTCACAAAGCAAGAGATGGACGTATAAAGTTATAACAATGTTTCCAAGTGTCAAGATCTGTATTGAAAACTATCATCAAGAAATGAACAGAGCCACACAGTACAGAACAAGACTGGTAGAAGTAAGAAGCAAAACATTTAAAAGACTTTGGAAAAAATAAAATAGTGAGAGATGTGAGAGATGTGTCTACAGACCCCAGAACAACTGCAGAGGACCCACCTTAAAACCAGACTCAAGTCTGCCAAGGACAACCCAGAGAAAGATTATCCATACTGGAAGTGCATCCTTTGGTCAGAAGAGTTGGAACTAGAGCTCTTTGGCCAGAGAGACGCTTCTTCACTAAACATACCTCACTGCACTCTATCAATTTTAATATACGCCACACTGTATACTTGTACACATGTGCACTTATTTATACGACTGCTATATCCTTCTGGGATTCATAAAGTTTCTCTGATTCTGATCCTTATGTTTGAAGAAAGAAGGGAGCAGCGTACAACCCAAAGAACACTGTCCCCACAGTGAAACGCAGTGGTGGGAGTGTTACGCTTCAGTGTGTCTCGAACTGGGAATCTTGTCAAGATGGAAGAAATTATGAAGACAGAAGGTTATGTGAAGATTTTTAAAGGAAACCTCAAGCAGTCACCACCAAAACTGGGTCTGGGTCACCGTTTTGCCTTCTGTCACGACAACAACCCAAAATTATCGTCGTTCCTGGTGAAGAACATTACTGGCTGACCTGCACAAAGCCCTGTCTTTAATCCCATTGAAAATCTATAGGGTGAACTGAAGACCAAGCTCCAGGCCTGAAGACCAACAAAGCTGGAGGAGCTGGAGAGAGTCGCCAAAGAAGGATGGACCTGGCTTGGTCAGGAGTCATGAGCGAAACTACGATAAACGACTGCAGGCTGTCATCCAACAAAAAGGCTACATAGTTGACTATTAGCACTGGGGGCTAATAATTTTGACTAGTTTTCGGTTTTTGTGAAATAATTTAATTTCTGTGTGCAAAGTAAAATAATGTAAGTATCCAAAATAAAACTAGAATCTTTGGAAACACTTTACATTTCACAGGGGAGCAGTTTTATGTTTCACAAGATTTTTGTGGTTATATGTGTTGGAGAATCCTGTGTATCCACATTATTTAAACCAAGACTACATGGGAATTATAGGCTCAAGCTATGAATATGCTAAATGCATGCACTCATCCCGTAGCCTTTGTTGCAAGTGTAGCTATGAAACATAGGTTTGGCTTTTTTACGCTCTCTGACGTTGCAGTGCTATATGAATGAATCAAGTGATCTCAGCGATGACAAATCAGACAAAACCACATTCACTAACGTGTCTTTTCCACTTGTATTTCTGGGGAAATGCATATTTACTCAAATTACAGCGCCCATATAAATTTATATCATATGTACTTCCAGCCTGTATTACACGGATTCAGTTACTTAAATGAATGTGAAAGCATTAAATGTTTTAAGCGAGCTCGTGAGTATATTTGTGGCAACACTGAAACTGCTCTCCACATACACAGACCTCGTGGATGCTTTTTTTCCCCCCTTGATAATTTTACTCAGACTGAAATGCAATTGCCGGTTTGAAATGTGTTGCCTTACGTAAGTAATCACACTGAATGCTCCACTTGTGTTTAAACGCCGAAGTAGGAGCTTGACTGGGTCACTGCAGTAGAAAAAAAAAAATCTCAAATACAAAAGTCATGTGCCTTTGATAAGCATCCCAAGTCAACTGATCCCTTTGAGGAACTGGTAAAAACGTGTTGTTTTGCAAATTTCTAACAAGATCCGCTCTGAAGCATCAAAGTTCTGTGGATGACCTAAAATCATTTGCAATCTTAAAAAAAAAACCTAAAAAACATCCAAACTAGTGTAAATTGTACTATGCCATCGAATACAAAAAAGTCTGAGACTCTCCGAGTGATAATCGTGCTGTTATTCCTTCGGTGTTTGCTTCACTTTGAGAGATAAGCACCACTGTAATGTTTAAAAGTAAAAATCATTAAAGTTTCACGCTTGTCGCAGTTTTCTTATTTCATTCTTGTGTACTTTGTGCATCCAAAAGCAACACTTCCTGCTATTGTCTGTCAGACGCAAGTGACTACACAATCTGTCGCTCTCTCTTTCTTTTTGTCTGCACGCGTGCACACACACACACAATGTCCACAAACCCCATCCCCTCCCTCCTCTCTGGAGCTTCTGGTGCAAGGGGAGCCCTGCCAAATAAGTTAGTTTGTGTGTGTGTGCGTGTGTGTGTGATAGGGCAGAGCAACTGTGTCTTCTCTGAAACAGAGAATTAAGGGTAGCGACTTCGAAAGAGTGAGAGAGAAAAAGAAAAAAAACTACAGCGAGATAGTTCAGCTCACATGAGAGGAAGTGCAAGACACAGAAAAGTCAGAGGGAGCTGCTTGTGTCAAGCAGTTGACTGTGACTCGCGTTGTGAGCGCACGGTTGGGCTCCGGCGCTGCAGCACCACCACTCCCCTGTCAGAGCAGGAGCTATCTTCTCCCTGAGCTTTCCACTCCGTCCCACCACTGCCTCCTGTGACTGACTGGACTCGCTGTGGGAGCACAGAAGGACCACTCGCTGAATGTCAGCGCAGAAAGCCGGTGAGCTTTTGCACATTTTCTATTTTCTATCTATCTGTGAAGGAATAATTAACAGCTGTGTTTAAAAAAAAAAAAAAAGAGTCTTCTTCAGGGACTGAACGTAAATGTATCACCAGGAAAGTATGTCAGCCTTTCATGAACTTAGGAGTGGATTTTTAGTTAAACTTGCAGATGTGGACGTGGTTTTTTTGGTCCAGTTGTTGGAGAGTGGTTTTAAGTGCTAAGAGTTTTGGTTTGGCTGTGAGTTTTGAGAAGACTGAGTTTGTTCTTAATTTATTACACACACTGTAATGTATGCAAACACTTTAAGATCATACATGTGTATCAAATGCCCGGGAAGGACACTGCGGTTGGGTAACAAGGATAAATGATTTCTTACTCCATTTGATTTGTTTTTTTCTGGCTTTATTTGTTTGGTTTTGGACGTGCTGTTTCTCAGGATTGGGAAGGGGAGAAAATTGGAAACAGAGCAGGCACCCTGGAGACTTAGTGTGTCCACGAAAAGTATAAGAGCGCCTGAAACAAGTAGACAGAAAACAACAGTCCCTCACTGCGATGAACTGCTGGAGGAGACAGAGCGATAGAGAAGAGACGGCGAAAAGGTGGAAAGAGATTTGTTTGACAGTGAGAGTTGACTGGTGGCACAGCAACCAAGGATATCACGAGTAAAGGAACATTGAAAATGTGTTGACATGACAAATCTTGCTTTAACATGGCATGCTTTTTTGGGGGGGGGGGCTCATTTGTAGAACGCAGGTAAAGATAGGGGGGCGCACTGTACAGCAGGTTTAGCTTTTCACCACCTCTTCCTTGTTTTCGTGCACTGTGACTCTACATACAGTAAATCTTCCTGCATAAGATGAAACGCTGGCTTCGGCCTTTGGCTCCTCTCTCGCTCAAAGCACTAAACTTTGGCTCTATTTTTACTCCCATGTGCTGCTACACATTTAGAGACTCCGCTACGTGTTTTTTTAGGACTATAAATCAGACTTTAATTGCTCTGCTGTCTTTAAAGTAATGGGGGACATGACGGCTCTTTACATAGTTTTGTTTGGCTGAATTAAAAGAGAAATTTAAAACTTCTAAATTGAGGATTTATAGCAACATGTGGAAGTTCATGGACAAAATGATTAATTAATAATAATGGATATTTGTGGCCATTTTTAAAGTGTATTGGAACGTGACAACCTATTTGATTTGATTGGAGAAGAACAAAGTGCAAAATGTGAAATCAAATTTGAGAAGACAAACAAGTAGATGAACTTGGTAGTTTGTGTTTCTGGTGCTGTGATAAATCATCAGAGTTCTGGTTTGTTTGGTTTGTAAAGGTCGGGGGGCAACAAGTTAAGAGGCCACGGTCTTCTAAAAGTGGCCTTCTGGGACGTCACTCTCCCTCTCGGTTTCAGACTTTGTGTCTGAGGCCAAAGGAAGGACTGCTAAAAATGTTTCATTTTGACATCTGCGATATTAGTCTTGCGGTCTGCTGTGGCTTTCTCTAAAGGTTTCACCTGAGGTCATTGTTTATTTTTGGAAATCTCCACCAATAATTTTTGTTTTCTGATCAAACCCACAACACATCATTTGTTTTTGTGGATTTGCACCAGCCCATTACATTTTCCGAGCTGATGATTGAGAGTACCATAACTTGGCTTTACGGCAGGCCAGAAGTGCAGCAAATCAGAGCGGCTTTCATCAGGCCGGCTCTGGTCTAAAGAGGGTTCTTCATGACAGGAGAGGCTGCAAACTGGAGTGAAGTGAGCACTATAAAGCAATGAGGAAGGACGTGTAGAGAGCCTCTAGTGAGTGTCCTTTTGTAAGCTCAGGTCGTCTTCTCAGGCTGTTGTTTGTTTTGATTAATAAAAACAAATGACCCAGTCATTAATATTTATACTACTATCTTGTGGAAGTGTACTTTTAATGTAAGAGCCTGATCTGTGGCGGTGTTGAGCTGAACTGGAGGAAGTAGTTTCATTTAAGAGCTTCAAAAATTTCAAGACTAGATCCAAAAAGCCCTCATAGCAGGAAAGATTATATATCTTAAGGGTTTTGCTTTCCTCTCTGTTTAAATTTTTATGTAGGCAACAGCATGGGTTATAAGCAGGAGGATTTTCAGAAATGCACTGTGGCCACTGCGAGCACAGTTCCACATCTTAAGACCTTTCTTTCAAGAGCAGCAAAGTTTACAGAACCTTCAGTAAAATCACCACCTCGTGGGTTTGTGCAGCCTGATATGCAAAATGCGTTAAAAGCCACATTGAACACATTGTCAGAGGTTTATACACTGCTCCAAACTTTGAAATGTTTTTCACACGCGCTCGCAGAGGAGTGTGAAGGCGTCACAAAGCGACACTTTCCAGTGTCACAGACAGTTTCCCAAGAAACCAGGCGAGCGATGAGCGCCATCGCTCCCCTCTGTGGCTTTCCTACGCTTTGCTGTCAGGAATGGAAAGGCTTTAGAGGCTGCACCCGCCGCTGCGAGCGGCCTCCAGCAGCCTCCCTTGGTTCAAAGTTACCACACAGCTGCTAGCTCAAGCTTAGCGAGGCCCACCTGAACACGTGCTATGGTTTATGACACAAGTTTGAAAACCACAATTTTACATTGAATACACGATTTTTGTCTTTTTCATTTTTACTGGCTTTCATTTAACTCGGTTTTGCAAACCACATTAACAGCTTAAAGCACCATTAATTATGCTAAATTGATCTTTTTAGCCACTTTGAGGAAACAAAGCAAGCTATAAACACAACACTAATATATCACACTTTACACTGTGGGCCATAAACAGTCCACTTTGATTTTAAGTGGGCCAGACCAGTGAAACTCCTTCTGTCTAAACTAAAATTTAGTCTATCAGATTTCTTAATACAAGAAAAATAAGTACAATTTGGACAGTATGTCAAATTTTGGGGCTTAAATTGTGAGACATAAATGTGTAAAATTAACATCACATTTCTGTAGCAGATAGTGAAAAAATAGGAGGTTTTCTGTCATTTAATTGTTTATCTATCTATTTTCCAGTGGGCCAGCCTGGAGTCTTTGCCAGACCGATTCTAGCCCCCGGGCCTTGTGTTTGGCACCGCCCTGTAAAGTGTTGAAGCATCTTCATTGGCTAACTTTTATCTATCTGATGCTCCTGCATTTGTACTTAACAGTAGATCATGTTAGCTTTTATGATAACATACAGCTGCACATGAAAAAGAGGCTAATGAGAGTTAACGTTAATCTAAACAGGAAAGTGGTGCAAAACCAAAACAATGAGCCTAAAGACTGCAGAGGTTGGAAGTGAGCACCTCATTTGAGGTGGCACACAGCAAATATCCAATCCTGTGCTGCTTGAGCGCATCCTGTTTACCATCCCCTCATGCACGCTTTCTGTCAGTTTACTGCGTCTGCTAAAGTCTTTTTGTGGGAAAACTGGAATAACTGGCACAGTAGTGAGGAAAAAAAAGGAGCAAACATAAAAAATAAACATATCAGAATGAAAGAGAAAACTGGATAAGTAAAACAGACTGCACATAGCGCCACCTGCGTGCATGTTTCCCTTCATGTCGAAGCACGTTTCTGTCTGCACAGATGTGTCTCTAAGGTAGGATGACAAAAAAACAATCATTTATTGTTGTTTATGGATCCTCTGCTTCCATCCATTTTCAGGAAATCTGTCCGACTGATAACTCCACACATTCCAATCCCAATCCCAATAATGTACTGAGGTATTTCCGTGCCTGACCCCTCCAATATCATGCACATTATCCGCATCCTGTGGTCAGTATCAGACAAAGAAGTTACACTTGCACGGTGAGCAACAACAAATTGCCACTGGGCGTCTGTTTTTGGTAAATGAGACCTGCCATTTTTTTCACCCTTTAATCACTTTTCACTCTTCCTATCTTTTCCTTTTTCCGTTCTTTCTGGCAATCTGCCCTGCAACTGCTGCTCCCTCCATCACCGTATTGCCTGACTGCATTCCTCTCATTCCTACCGGCTTCCTGTGACTGAATGAGGAGCGAGCCCCACCGGCCACAAACCTCCACCTTGAAGTCCTTCCCATGTATCCCGTGTGCCATTTCACTCTATCGCTCCCTACCAGTGTTTTCCGTTTTAATATCCTTTTGGAAATTTGGGGGAAAATTGAGCCCCGATACCTCGCTGACATTAGGATATTTTTACTGGAGGGTCTAGTCAGACCCCACTGTCCAGAATCCAAAAGGTTTGCATGGTGAAATCTAAATACTCAGTGCTACCAGCAGCCAGAGTGCTCGTTGACTGCAAAGGCAATAAAGTGATGCTGTGAGGGTGGAAAGTAAGAAGAGAGAGCTCTACTGACATCTGTAGACAATGTATTAACATAAATATTAAAAAATAAAATCATTACCAACCGTATTAGGCTGCAAATTCCAGCTGACAGTGATCACTGCCAGCTGAAAGAAGCCTGTTTTTGCCCTCCTTAATATGAATAATGATGTTTTAATAACAGCTCATGGAATGATTTAATAAATCCAAAATAAGCTAATTTATTGGCAAATGTAATTTTAGTAGCAACCGTTTCCAAATGACCTCTATATCTGTAAATAGGAGAAGCTCTGTCTGAAGCATGTGCTGTTCAAACTCGAATCAAATTCAATTTGCTCGAACGCATCTCAAATGATTCAGGCCACAGTCAGCCCCGTGACTCTGGGATGGACTGGTAAAACCTGCCAAGAGTACAAGGAAAAGCACAAAGTGCTGTTGATAGGAGGGGTTTTTTTTAATTCTCAGGCCACAATTTTCCCTTTAGGTACATAATTTAACAACCTCAAATCTACTGACTCCATCATAGGACCAGTCTGAGTCACATGAAATGGAAAAAAAATAGAACTGACCTAGTTCGCTGACAGTTATCAGTTGTTGTCTCTGTGATTAGTTTATGTTAGGTTTTCCAGTTATGCTGACTTAATCTGGATGAGCATGGATGCAAAAGAACGTGTGAGTATTTTTAGCGATAAACTCGCATATTGCTGTCCAGGAGAGGAGAGAAAGAGACATAACGGCAGATATTTCAAGAAAATTCTCGATAGTATTTTTTATGATATAGAGAAAAAACTTGCTGAACAATGTTTTATTGATGCTTACAGCTCAGGGACAGCAGCATTTATGGGTGAATGTAAATAAATAAACTATCAAAATGGGAATCTACTGAGAATTTCCCTGGAAATTTTAAGGAGAGTAAGAACATGGCTTTTTAGTTTAATCACTAAAGATACTTAACTTTATAAAGCTTAGCCTACACAATACTGTCGCATGACAAAACTGAAGAATATTTTCTACCTGGGATGTTGTGTCCCGGGTCGAGCTCTTTTAACCAGTTGCTTAAACACGGCAGTAATTTCCATCCACCATTTGCTCGTCCTGTATGGAGTGCAACTATCGAGTGCAGCTAGCGATGCTCGGCTGACTCATTTGTGTACTTTTTGGGTCACACATCACCAGCTGCTAGTACAGTACTAGGCAAACGTCTTTAGTCATCCCTCATTTCTTTATATTCTGAAAGGAACATTGGAGATAAGTGCAGTGATTCATTGAAACATGAGCAATCATACATGGAAATACAGCAAAAAGGCAAACACAGAGTTTGTACAATTGTAATGCGCTTGAAAGTCGGTTTTTCAATAAGCCACCTTTGGTCTTCCACACTGTCTCCACTCTAGTGGACAAGACTTCTTATAATTTCTTTAAGTACTCTTCAGGAATAGTTCTCCAGGCTCCTTCAAGGACATTCAAAGCTCTTATTTGGATGATTGCTGCCTTTCGTTCCGTTAGACTTGTTGCCACTGATTTTCAGTTCTGTTCTCTTGTAATTTAGCATACCTCAGCCTTTACTCCCTGTTTCTTATCTGTAAGAATGGCTTACTGAAAGCTTCTGGTAAGACTTCAATGAACAGCAAATGCATCAAGTGAAGGGCCAGGTGCATATCTCAAGTCTTTGCTGGATTTTTATTTTTAACTCTTTTTGTTTTACCTTCACTTTAAGGACACACTGCACAACATGCTGAGATGAGTTTTCAGCTAATAGTTCTTTGGGAATCACTTTGTTGGTGCAAAATTATTATTTTATGCCTGTTAAACTGTTGTCTTTGGCATTTTTCATCGATTCAGCTAAAGAAATTGGTACAGATTGTATATTTTTCCAACAGGCTGCTAGTAACAAATGCCTAAAAACACAATTTAAAACTGGTTCTTTGATAAGTTGTCTGCAATGCGTAGAAACAACACTGGTTCATCTCTTGTGAAAGGTGCCTTTTTATGCCTGAATGGCTCAGTGTTAAGCGGCTTAAGAAAAAAAAACAAAAAAACATTCACCTGAAAATGATCAGGACTGGATTGAAAATGAGTGGAAAAATCCGCCAATGTCCAAAGAAAAATTCTGAAAGACCTTTGAAAGCCTGGAGAACTATTGCTCAAGACTCACTTTAAAAAATTAAATAAAACTTTGGCTCCTTGGAAACAAAAGAAAAACATTTGAGGGGTGACATATGGTATTGACTTTTTCATGGCTTCACAGCTTGGTGTGTGTTTAGCAGGAGTAATTTTCTTGCATATTTTTCAGAGTCCAGTGCATTGTTCAACTAGCTCCTTTTTTAGGTACTAAATCATCATCGGAGGCTTGGCTCTTGCTGTCAGAGATACCTGGGCTTGTCCCATTGTTGTGAGGACCGTGGAGCACAAATGCATGGTGTTGCTGTAGCAACGATATCACAGTCTATTACTTTTATATTATACAATGTGATATATCTACTGTCCAGTGAGGTTCACATGGTGGTCAGATGACAAATTAAAAAGTAAAATTAGCAGTTAGCAGTTAGCTAAACACAGACTTTCATGGCTTCCAGGTCATTTGTGTGGTCAGATTTACATGTGAGATAACATAAAACTGCTCCAGATGTGCACGATGTATTTGCTATAAAACTGACACATTCAAAATAACTGTTTAACTATTTGCACAATATGATCATTAATAAGGCAAAAACAACATTTCACCTGCATTGTCGTCCTGCAGCAAATCAGCAACTGCTGTGTCTACATAACTGCACATCAAACACAGAGAGTAATTCATCTTTATAGATGTATTGTGAAAGTCGTTAAGGATCGTGTTAATCAACGTTACGGTAGTTTCACTTTACTCATTGTTAAATTATGCTGTTGCTGTGGGGATGTGTAGCGTGGCTTTTGTTATGTCACCAGTGGTGACTCATCCTATTGTATTTCAGTCAACTGTTACCTACTGCGATACCTGCATTCTTCTGTTTTTGGAAGTGGAACTTAGTAACAATGCATGCGTGTATTTTTTTTTTTTTTTTTCATTTTTAGCCTGATGACTGTAGCTACAAGTCTTTTTGACTGATGACATGTCACGGTAAGAAAAGCACGGGTGTCATTATTAAAATCAGTCACTGCAGTGTTCACGCTGTCAGACTCTCATGTCTCGCACACAAAAATGTAAGTAATTCCTTTGCTTTTCCTGCCATGACATCTTATATCTTAAATACAAGTTATATATTTTTTGGTGGTTGGAGGGGGGAGCTATGAAAAACAAAGTTCACTCTGACATTTAGAGAATACTGAAGTCTGCTTAGCCTACAATAGAATAGAGACCAATTCTACCATTTCCACAGTTTCAGAACAAGATTGTCTACTTTGGCTTAACTAGCTTTCACTCAGTGTACAGTAGATACACTCGTTGACCGGTTTATTAGGTACACATGTTTAAATGCTCATTAACACAAATGTCTAATCAGCCATTTGAATGTGAAGTGGTTGCTGGTGCCAGACAGGCTTTTCTGAGTATTTCAGAAACTGCTGATCTATTCCACACCATCTCTAGGGTTTACAGGGAACAATCAACAAAAATAAAAATAGAGAAAAACCATCCAGTTAGTCTTTGACTGAAAATGCCTCGATGATGTCAGAAGTCAAAGGAAAAGTACCACAATGTAACTGAAATAACCAGAAGCAGAAGACCACACAGGGTGCCACGCCTGAAAGCTAAGAACAGGAAACTGTGTTTACACTTCAAATGGGCTCACTAAAAGTGAACAAAAATAGAACATTAGAAAAATATCGTGACTTTCGATTTCTGTTGTGTTAATCTGATGGTAGGGTCAGAATTTGTTGCAAACAGCATGAATGCATGGATCCATCGTGCCATGTGTTAATGGTTGCGGCTGCTGTTGGTGGCATAACGATGTGTAGAGGATATTATCTTGGCAACTGGCAACAGCCTATCAGAGTATTGCTGCTGACCAGGTCAGTCCCTTTATGACTGCAGTGTAGCCATCTTCTGATGGCTGCCTCCTGCCCCGTGTCACAAACTTCAAATCATCTCAAACTGGTTTCTTGGATATGGCAATGAGTTCACTGGCCTCCACACTCAGCAGACCTCAATCCAACAGAGCACCTTTGGGATGTGGAGATTGCGTCACGGTTAGGGTTGCCAACCGTCCCTTAAAATACGGAATCGTCCCGTATTTAGAAACAAAAGTACACGTCCCGTATTGAGCTAATAAGGGACGCACTTTGTCCCGTAATACAGTGAGAATCAAAAGTAGTCTATAAATGTTTATGGAATTAACACTTTGTTTGAAAACATAATTCCCAGCCCCTCTCCTGCTTTGTGACCAATGAGCTGACAGCACACTTATGACAATTCGAGTATGACAATTCAGATTACCGCTCATCTCATTGGTCGAGGAAAGGTCGCTTGCGGAGAAAATACCGGAAGACAACAGATGACCACAACAAGAAGCATGGCCAACAGGGAAACAAACGCCGACACTGCGGTGCAAGTCTCGGATGACAGTACACCTAAAGCTGGGCAGACACTGTGCGATTTTTTCAGTCACGTTATTCAGCTCCTGCTCAAACTGCACGATTGACTCACAGGGGTTAGACGTTCATAGGTCACGATGCAGGGTCTCACACTATACGGCCCGATGCTCTGATGCGACCTGAGTGCTCACACTGTGCCTCCATAAAATGAAGGTTATAACAGAAAATCTGTCGCTCTCTCTCTCTGTCTTTCACTCACACAGACACACCACTACCATCAATTTTGCTAAATTGCTAATGAAAAACATGATCAGGCAGCTGTGATTGAGCAGCAGTGTAAATCCAACTATTTTCACGGTTGTTGTGGTCGTGATAATTTTGTGATGCCACATCGAAAAGGCTCGGATGAGCTTTCCAAAGTTCTACAAGTTGTGCCTCCATCGCTTGTGTCCAGATCACACGCTGCACAGCCGTGCTGCGCCGTCTTTTTCACCAACGTTTACGTGTTTGCGCGTGAGCAGTGTGAGCGCCTGTGGTGACACCCTCACGAGCGATTGATGATCGGGAGCTGGTCGTGAGGTGTTAATCACTTCTCGTTACCCCACGTATACTACACGACGCACAATGAAGGCCAAAATCGGTCCGATCACTCAAAAATCGGCTCAAAATGGGCCAAAAATCGCACAGTGTGAGCCCAGCATTAGAGCAGCAATGTTTGTTCCCCTCAGAGAAAGGGAAGAATGGGAAAAGGAAAACACCTGGCTGGAAAAAGTTAATATGGGCATGTGCAGTGAATATCAGCGCTATGTGGCCAGAAGTGTGATAATATAATTTATTTTGTGTAATAAACAACTGCAAGGATAGATGATTACAACAAATTGATGACTAATACATAAAAGTAATACATAGATGAATAATGATGATGAGTTATGATGCGTAATCAGTGACGCTGTCACGTCAGTACGGACCAGGGAAAGTTTCCAAAACCTTGCTGAATGTGTACCAAGAAGAATTAAGGAAGTCCTGAAGGTAAAACAGGGTCCAACTCAGTACTAGCAACGTGTACACAGTGAGTGTTTCTTACTTGTAGCACAACAGTTTGCAATATAGCATAAAGTACAGGAACAACAAAGTGATTCAAACTGATTATAAATCTATGATGAAACGGTCTGTGGATATATTGGTACGTTTTTTCACATTTATGCCAGACGTAGAGCAGAAGACACACACACAGACACACACACATATCCGCATCTCCCTTACCCCGCGGAGTTCAGCAGATGGAGCCCGCACACCAGCAGCACACACGCGGATGAAAGTGAGACTTCAAGCTGGTTTTATCAGCAGTTTCAACACCGACAGACGAACTCGGTGAGGAGGAGACAGATAAATAGAAAGCAGTGCGTGCACACTCGCTTTCTCTTACATAAGTTGATTACCGAGACATTTCGGAGCGCGGAGGTGATGTTATACTGTACGTACGGACGTACGGCTTAGACAGCGGCGCGCGCTCACGGCTGGAGCTGTCGCTTTTGATATTTTTACCTCGCGCAGTCAGATAACTGTCACAATAACGGAGGAAAAACCCCGGCGAAGATGACGAGGATAGGCTGTTGGACTGTGCTTACGTTCGCCCGACTTGGTGTAGCTGCCTCGTAACGGGATTTTTACTCCCACCTGCCTTTGAAAGTTTCAAATACGTCGCTTTTGAACTTCACCTCCAAAAGGTAGGCGGTGTTTACTTTCTTAAAGTGTTCTGCAAAAGTAGCTAGAAAACGTGGTAAATGTTCTAATTACTTTAAAAAAAAAAAAAAAAACCACTGTCACTTTATTACTTTCTTGTGCCGAACTACTTACTGTGTCCACACTGTTGTATTGTGAAAATGTGAATTCAATTTCAGCTCCTCTGTTTAAAAAAAACAAAACAAAAAACACTGCAACAAAATTTTTTTGACTTCAGTCCAAAATCTGCAGGTGTAAATCCTAACATGACCGTGATGGTTATACACTTCAAAAATCGCTGGTGTACAACTGTTTAAAAACTGCTTAAATTACTATCATTATTATTTTAAATAAAGTGAGTTTCCATGTCTCGAGATCATGACCCTGCTATGGAAGTATTTAACAAAGAACTGAATGTGTAACAAAAGGTGGCCCGGTAATCTAATCTGGCAGACAACATGACTATTTTAGGGCATTAAATGGGGCAAATAAGTGTGCAATTATGGCGTTAAGGCCTCATTGTGAGTGTAGAATTTCCTGTTGGATCTATATCTGCCCATAGCTGACAAACTCCACTGCTCATTCACTACTAGGAAACAAATGTTTGGTTGTATGATGGACTGTGGGCTGATGTGCTTTAATATGAGAGAAGTCGTGGAATAAGAAAACAGTTCAATCCCACCCAAGCCCCTTCAATCCAGGGAAAATAAAAGCACACCCACATATACACACCCACAGCAGCCATGCTGGTGTAATGGTGTCATGTGTCCAGGTTTGCTCCCTCTCTCACCACGGGATGAGGTCATAGCCTTTAGTGCTGTTACAGAGATACAGTTACATTAGTTTAATGTGGGCCGTGCCAGAGGAATCGACACCACCTACACCCCGCGGCCCCTTTCTGTTGCCTTTTAGATTTCTCTGCTCGCATCTATGTCCCTTTGTGTTTACAAAAGTGTATCCCTGAATAAAGACTTTGATCATATTGTATTTACCAGGCCTTGCTGTTAGCTTATCACCTTACCTAAACTATTCCCTTTGGCCCACAGGCTGTGGCAGCACATGGGTTAGTCACTATGACTAGGCCTTCTATGGCAGAGAGAACAAAAAGAAAAGATGATTCACGCTTACAATGCTGATGTAGAAATTGTGTTACTGTCTGCCTATGGTAAACCGAGGCCTTTCGCAGTCAACTTAACTTTAGCTTTTTCTCACACAGCAAACATGAACTGACAGTGACACTTTGGTCTAAGTAGCCTATCTGTGGTGGGGGCTGAAATCAGTCAGTGTTGTTTTGTTTGGTTTTGCAGCATGAAGCCCAGTTTCACTTTGCATTGGGGGTCATAGAAATAAATGGTGGTTTAAAACATACTAAATCACTGTATTTATTTATTTAACCTAGCGATTAACCAGTTGGTTTGGCTCATCTTATAGGGGACGCTAGTCGTCATAGACTTGATTCCCACAAACCCAGTGGGACATACAGTATAACAGGAACCATTGGTCTTAATGAAAGCCTGGTTTGAAGAGCCCAAGATCATGTGTTTGATTATCAAAGTAGATGTGGATACATTTTCTCTTGAATTCCTAATTGGTTCATTCATGTTGAGATGATGCGATAGAGATCTATCACACAGAACAAAGGAACTGTTGTTTTCCAGTTGTTTCTTTTCTTTTCGTGAATTATACGCACTGGATAGATTATCATGGTAGTCGCCAGTTTATTTTCATTGTCAACCAGCAAATAATTTATGGTCTAAATGGGAGCTGTAGTATTGATTTTATCGAGCAGAGATCATAAACTGACCATGTAAATGTTTTATTTTCGCTTTGCATGCTGCATTGATGACTAAGTTGACCAGTTAGGGATCTTCCACCACCAGCATTATTCACGTCTTTCCAGTATATTTCGTCAGTGGTTTAAAAACAGTTGAGCAAACACTGATAGAGAACCTTTTTCTGACCCCTCTTGATTGGAAATAAACTCATACATTTATAGTAAGAGGCACAACAAAGACATATTTAGTGATAGGGTCATCATCCAGTATCCATTTTGGGTGTCTCTTTGTCCTTTGTAGGGTAGTTATGGAGGAGAATATTAACCTTTTCCCAGGACAGATAACCTTTAAAAGTCCCGAGTGTTTTCCCTGTGTGAGCTCTGACAATAGGGACAGTGTTCTGGGCTGGCCAGAGCCCCAGATCACATTTCCTGTTCCTGATTTAAAATCAGCTCAGCTGACTACTGATACACTCTGCTCCTCAAAAAAAACCAGTAACAGGACCATCACCCTGTTGTTTATCATGTGAACTCGTGTTTTTGTTTGTGAGAGAGAACGGGCATAAAATGAAGCGTAATAGGGAAATCAAAGTTCAATCAAAGAGCAGCAGCAAAAAGCTAGATTGTACCAGAAGACAGTAAGCTTATTCTTACTAACTGCAGGGTGTATTTGAAACAAAGAAGCCCTTCAGTGTACATAGTCTTCTTATTAGTGTGCAATAACAGTCAGCGATACATAGTATACCACAGACACACGAGCGAATTAGAGTAGGAAGTCAATATGAGAACCTGTTTTCTCAGTCAAATCAGCCTTATGCCAGGTGCTGGCTTTTACAGGAAAAAAAAGATGTTTGCCTATATTTCTGCATGTGTGGGCGTGTAAAGGCCACGATCCGTCACATAACATCTGGTAATATCTGGATTACAGAGTAGGATGAATGTCTGTGGGTGGAGATGGGTTGTGCAGACTATTGATCTGAATCAGACTATGCTCAGATGATCAGTCACTGAAGTACTTTCTTTTGAAGTACGTAAAGCAAGTCAGTCGGTGCTCCCATCAGGTCAAACAGTGGTTCATGCCTTCATTTGCATGATTAAGGGCAGAGTTATGTAAACATGTGTGTAGACATGTGTGTGCCAACACCTTTCAGAGCTTTAAAGCCTCATTAGGACTGAGTGAGAGGTACATCGTGCATGTGCGCATTTGTGTGTGTCCCGTGTGTGTCCTCAGGCAAATTTCGGACTCATCCCAGCCAAAAGTTATCTCTTTTTTCCCCCTCTTCCAAAAAACAATGACCTCTTGGAGGTCTTGGAAGAGAAATAATGAAACCATTTCAACAATTGTCTGTCTGTGAGACGTCGAGTTGGAGAATCACACTATGGGAGTTATATCCTCCCATTTGCAGCGAACTGCTGACCCCTCACCTTTTCCACCCCAGTTCAGCAACACATCATCACTAAGAAAAGTCTTATGTTATGGTGGAGTGTTGAAGGAACAGTCGCCAAAGCAGCACTGATGGCCATGACAGAAAGACGCGCTCACATATTTGCATCTGCTTTGTGTCCTGTTGAAGTTAAGTTAAGTTTGCCAGGGTTTAAAGAGCAAACCAAATCACAGTAAGAGGAGTTAAGCCTGTTCAGTTTCTCAATCAGTAGCTATGCCTTAGGGGTGCTTAAAAAGTGAGCACGGGCTGTTTTAAATATCTGTGTCGAGCCGCACAGCATGACAACGCTTGACAACCACACAACAATGGCATTAATCCCACCCATGATGCCAAATGGCTAATCGTCACTCCTTCTGCTGTACTACTGATTCCAGATGTTTCCACCAACTCAGTTTTGTGGGCATGTTTGAATAATTACACACATCTCATTATGAAACATATGCCAAAGACATACAGACATACATTGCAGATATTTCAACATGTTTTCCTTGGATTGAGTTATTGAATGTATAGTTGTATGGTTCCAGTTTCCTACATTTTTCATCATTTTCTGTCATAGTAGGACTGAATACCCTCATCTTTGGGATTTAATTTAAATTAACTGCTGTAGCTTCTTGGAAATCTCAATGTTGACATGACAGCTAACAAAAACCAAACAACTGATCAACTAATCTAGAAATACACACAACAGCAAATTTATTTACTGCAAGCAAACTTCATTCACTAATAAATACCAATTATTGAACTTAAATCACAATAAGAGATACCTGAACTTATTTCTGTCCTATAAGACATCTATTTATTTCATATTTTGGCGTTTGTCTTGCAAAAGCTGCCAACTGTTCATACAATGAACCAATATTTTCAATCTGCTGATAATGTTTGGACATTTACTCAGAAATCACATTAAATCTATCAATAGGACTGATATAATTCAAATTAGGTTGAAGCTACTGACAGCAGGGATGCGTATTCTGGACTTTATAAATTTGTGCCGTCCAAACTTTTCTCCCCCTACATGAACTTAAAGTTTTATCAGTTATCACAGAGTTCAAGTGGGAAAACTGCACGTGGTGGGTATAATTGATAGCTGATGAAAAATAGCAGTAGCCAGAAAGAAGCATCAACATTGTGCTTAGAAATCATCACCTGTGTATTTTGACTTTTGTTGCCATGATGCCAGGTCTCTCATGGAAATGAGATTTTTAATTTCAATGAGATTTTTTTTTACCTGGATAAATAAAGGACTAATAAAATCTAGTCCGAACATTCACAATAAAATCAAAGATAAAACTAACCACAGAGATTTGTGGGTTCTGCCTTTAGCATTGAGTCGATGTTACATGCGACAACGTCCACAGCTAATACTGTGATCACAGTTTCGCCTATCTCTAAAGGGAAAATTCTTGATATTGCCCAAGACATATGCTCATGTGACAAATCATCTTTCGGCCTAACTGAGATCCAGACGCACGAACGCCACAGATACACAGAAACATTTGTGGGCAGATGAGAATGCTATTAATACACACATAAGCACACACAGCCTCTCTCACACACACACGACACACACTCATTAAAGCAAGTGGTGCGATGCTATTAATATGTGGAGAAACCGGCACTGTCCTCAATCACATGCACTTGCTTGATTACACACAATAACACAAGTGTTAAATGACAGGTGACACTAAAAATAAACTGGCACGGTTACATATGCTGAAACTTGCTCAGAGAGCCACAGTGTTCCTTCAGCAGAAACAAATGGGCATTATTAATACACTTAATACACCAACACAAGCACTATTAGCCGTGTATGCACCCTCAACTGTCACACAAGCAGACTCTTCTTATGCAAACACAAAGACCTGCTGTGTACACTCAAAAGAAACAACTGCAAGCTATTAATATCTTAGGGTGCATAGGATGGACAAACACACACACACACACACACACACACACACACACACACACACAATGAACACATAAGGAGATTGATACTCCAGCTGCTCAGAAGTGGGGGACAGAATGTGTGCAGCAGCTGTGGATTCCTATGAACGTAAGGAAGAGGAAGGGAGGCAGTGGAGGGTGGAGGGATAGGTGGCAGGAGTGGGGGCTGCTAAAGGTGTCCCGCTTGGTGGAGAAGATATAATTTTCTTTCCATTATGAGTGCACAGGCTGGCATATTTGAGGCTTCGGTGTATTCATATATATATTTTTGTTTATTTTATTCCTTTCGATGTATTTTTCCTCTGAACTTCTGCTCTTTCTGCTTTGTTGCTCTTCTAACGAAGCATAAACCTCACGCCTGCTGCTAGTGTTTATGTATATAGTAACAGTAACTAGCACTTAACATGATGTGTGACATCCAGGCTTAACTCCATCCAATACCACTGTGGAGTTCAGGCTAAACCAGCAATAAACAAAGCACATTTTAGCCACAGCGTGAATATAAATACTACTGAGCGATATCTGTAGCTCTCTTGAGCTGCAAAGAAGCCATTCAACCAAAATAGCAGTTTCTGCTTGCCTAAATGAACCAAGAGGATGTTATGGTGAAGACTAACTTTAGAAACAGGAAGTCACTGTTTCTTTGTGAGTGTGTGCCTGTGTGTGTGCGCGAGCGTGTGCTCCAGTAAATTGTATGCGTGTGTGCAGGTGTGCGTGTGTGTGTGTCAGTGCATCAGCATGTTGCTGCAGTAGGGCCCACAGAAAGAGGATGGTGGTTGTGAAACGAATATGCTATTACAGAAACCAGAAGTTTGTCCCCTGTCTATTTTTAGCAGCACAACGCTGAAAAGAGAGACAGCGAAGCACGCACACAGATCTTATCGGCATGCACTTCTCTTTATTATAAAGTGCTCCAGATTTTTGTCTTGTAATTATGCAGCTCTTGCATTGTTTTAGGATGAGAAATAAAACATTGCGACAAATGACGATGGCTAAAAACACCTTTATTCTTGCTTTTGTCATGCCAAAACAAGTGTGTGCTGTGTATGTCTCCTCTTTTAGGCTCTGTTGGTAATATGATAGAAAGCAACCACGAGTTGCTGGAACCCTTCAGGGTCAGCATAGAAGAAACCTTAACTGTTTAGGTAACTCTTTAAATGTACATTGCGGTTACTGGGGTGTTTTTTTTTTTCGTCGAGTCAGATAATGAGTCACGCTGTAACGCTGCCTAAAGGAACAGCTTCAGTGTGAGTACAAAAAAAACCCCACATTTGTTTGGAAATTTGGCTTTTTTAAGTTGTAAATGTTGTAAATATAATATAAATAACATTGGGGCGATGTTGAAAGTGAGTTGAAGCCAGAGATGTATGGCTGTTGCGAAATGAAAAATGTGCCACAGGTGTTTGTTTTCTGTTTAGAAGAGAGATTGGCTTCCTGATCATTTCCTCTTTCTCAGGGGAGCTCACTCGTTTGATGAGCATGTGTGTGTGTGTGTGTGCGCGCGCGCATGTGAGCGTGGGTGTGTGTACGTGTGTGCAAGTTTGTCTGAGTCTCCACCACCACCGCCGGCCCGCTCCTCCAGTGATTGTCTGATTTCCTTTGAAAACACACAGCCATTCTTCTTGTAATACATACTGTGCTGCAGCTACTGGTACTTCCTGTTGCACCTTTTGCTTTATTATTAAAGTAGAAGCTTAAGAAAATAAGCCCCTTGAATTTTAACAGTGTTGCATAATGTTCTATTGCAAAAGGTATGAACCAGATGACAGTGGAGGGAGGCCCAGATATTTCTGATTGTCAGAGATGAAGTTTTGTCTGATGTGTCACAGATTACTTGAGTTAACTTGCAAGGTAGGATTCCAGTAAGGCACGGACGAGAAGCCTGTAAAAATGCAGGCTTCATTTTTTTTTCCTAGAGACCTTTTTGTCCCATCTTTATCTCTACTGCTGTCGTGGGTTTTAGCCGTGACACAAAAGCTCATCTGTGCGTTACAATACAGCAAATATTAAAACCCAAGGCTGTCCCTGTGAACAGAAAGTGTTATAGTGAGCTCAGAGTTCTGCTATCAAGCAGGGTAACAGAACTGAAACCATTTGGTTTAAACTGTAAAGTACTATATTGAACTTACTGAATATTAATTCCCACCCTGTATTTGTTTGTTTGTTTTTTCCTTTACGTGTTAATGAGCCACATAGCCTGCAGTCATAAGAGTGTGGGAGTGTTTCTTTCTTCAGAGGAATTCTGTCAACTCAAAATACTTTTCACACACATGATTATTTTCTTCTGAGTCAGGATTGCTGTGAGGAATGACAGCCAAACCACATTGTCTGGGCTGTCTGCAGATGTAGGGCTGTGGCTGAGAATGGAGGCCAGTTGAGAAGAACTGTGTAGCCTGTAGTTTTGTTTTGGGCTGGTTGGAGCTAATAACTGCAGCTGCTGTGGATTCTAATAGCCTAATTTCAACACACGCTGGAGGTTAAGACAGAGAAATCAGTGTTTCTGAATCTTTTAGGGTGCGTTATCAGTGTAGTAGATTTCATTGTGTGATCCTATTTGTTAAATTGACAACTCCTATAACAACTGAATAGCTGCAGTGAAAGAAGATCTTCTCACATTTTGTGACATGAGAGAAATTTGCTACTCCCTCTACTGTGCTTTCCACAAAAGTTACTCTAATTTAACACAATATACCAGTAAAGAAAGAAGGGAAAAAAATGTCCACTTACAGGACTTATGTGAGTAATATTGTGTAATATTTTAGGTTACAGTCATTCAGACATACGGGTTCAGTAAATTTCCTCATTCTTACATCCCTCCCATTGCTCTTTACCCTGGAGGGAGCAAGGTGTCTCCTTCCATACTGTATCTCTCTATGCTTTTGTATCAGTACCGAAACATTCCTCATCACGTTCATTGGTTTCATGTGTCAGTTGTATTGAAACGTAAGAACAGTATGAAGTTACCTGAGGCCATGCATTGTGAACGCTTTTGTTTGTAATCGCAAAATGTGAGACAAACTTCAGCTTGGTGCTTTCTCACTTGTAGCTATAATTAGCCTCCATGTGTGTTTTATCTTTTCCAGGTCATACCATCAGGCCCACATTGGGCCATGCATGCTATGGTTAAATGATTTGTGGCGAAAGTAAAATAAGACATGATATTTATGTTTTCGGTGGCCTTAAGAGTGCATAAATTGATCAAAACATTTTTGCGCCGCCCCCCACCGCACACACACACCTTTAAAAAGACATCTGTTTTTCATTAGGACACCGAGACCCGATTCAGATGTCTCGCTCGTGCTAATTTAGGCTTTTATTTCTTTCGCTTTTAGCAAAACCTGAAAGGGTGACGACAGATTCATGTGCCTGATCCAAACGACTTAACCGCACAACGTTAAAATACAACTTCCCACCCTGTTTCTTTCACTTCTTTTATGCATCTCCAACGCCAGCATATACAAGAATCTTTCATTTTTGTGCTTTCTGAATGTAATGTCCTCGGTATAAACCGGGAGGAGACACAAATTTGGAGCCATCCGCTGTTGCAAACCCCTTGTGCTTAAGGGAGCAGACAGAAGAAGCTTTAGTTTTGGATAATGAGCAGTTTACTTGAAGCGGGAAAACTTGAATGTGGTGATGATCTCTCTATGACAGGCAAAACTCAGAACAAGTGATGCAGATGAAGCAAGAAATGTTAAAGAGAAGCCTTCTGATTTTTCATCTGCTACCTACATAACAGTATCTATTTGCACAGTCAGCAACATAATATGTTTCTCTCTCTCTCTGCCTCTCTTTCTCCATCTTTAGTGGATGTGATCATCAGTAAGCAGGTTTCTTTGCCCGTTAATGGGAATCCACCCATGGACCTAAGTGTGACCCGCAGGTTGTTACATCCAGGCCCAGATTCGGCCATGCTGGCCCCCCGCCCTCCTTTCTTCATGGGATCCCTCACCGCTCAACATTGTGCCCAATTCTCCCAGCAGCACTTGCAGGTGAGGTCAAACTCAGATGTCAGTTCTCACCTAGTTGAGCTGGACAGTGACATAATGAAGCTTCAGCATGAATTGGACATAGCATGGATCAGTGCACTGGCTGAAATCAGCCAGTTTAAAACGTTACATTGAAAGTTTCTGTTTCTTCAAAATTCAGTGCATGGAAACAGAGACCAAATACCCTCATGACATTTTGCCCCTGTTCCAAAATTGCTACATCTGGCATTTATTTATCTGACTATAAGATAATGACCGCCTGCCACATCAGCCACAGAAAAAAGCAGCTGCTTTCACCGCAGACCTTTAACCAGGTACTGTGCAGGACTCCTCAGAAATGAGTAAGAAGCAGATTTAGGTTACTATAAACAAACCATTTTCTCGGCATTTAATTTGTTATTGACACTTGTCACAGATTAACTGACTGATGCAACACTTCAGTATCCTGTTTTTTTTCTTCTATTTTTGTAAGCTATCTTATTCGAGATGTGTGTATTTATGTGCTTGTCAGAGACTGACAGTTGCAGCTTTTGTCCTTTGCTTGTGTAGATTTTAAAAATGCATTTCTCTGTGTTTTTTCCGTCAGTATAACATCGAACAAAGGCAAAGAGAGATGAGTGAGGAGAAAAGAGAAGAGCTACATCAGCTGATTCAAAAGAGTAAAAACGAGCAGAGTGAGTCCTGTGTTTTCTGTTTTCTCCACACTGTCATGTGTTTTCATCAGTTCTTTAAGCGACCATAAGGTGGTTTACGTGCTCTTCTTCTGAGTCATAGCACACTGTATGTTTTACTGAAAAAGAGGGGGATTTCCAGCAGTACTGTGAGGTATTCTCAGATTCCAGGGAAATTTGCACTCATATCAAACCAAAGTCAAACAAACAAGCTTGTTTTAGGAAAGCGTTTTTATTTTTACAATGTAGAGGAAATGAAGAGTGCAAAGAGGATCTTGGCTCTTACTTCTGAATTTTCTTGACTGCTTCATGGGAAGTTGTAATAGAAAACGGTTGTAATTAGACTATTTAAATACTAAATCACTATTATTTCTTATTGTCATCCACACTCTTGGACATATATCTACCTGCCCTTTGTCTGTGTATGATCTTTTTCTTTCTTGACAGGTGCTATAGCCAGTCCCCTGGTAAAGCAGAAACTTCGGGAACACATAATTATGAAGAGCCAGCCAACCCATGATAGAGTGACTCCCAACCACAGCAGTCCTGCCCCAGGATTCGGGTGAGAGACATCAATGATTTTTCATTGATACAAACACAAAACAAATGCAAACACAGCACACGCTCAGCAAAAACTTTATTGTGGTTACTTAAAATTGACACAGTCTGTTGTTTTGTTTTGGTCACAAGGATCCGGGTTCCTGATATGTCCCCGAAGCCTCAGCCTACACCCTGTGACCAGCGCGCCTTGAGAAGAACAGGTGAGACTCCTGCGGCTGTAGCCGTGTCCGAGATTGTGGTTCTCACCCTGAGGTTAAATTTGTAGAGGTCATGTGATTTTAAATTTTAAGTCTGCTAGACTGAAATCACCTGCAATTCTAACACTTAATGTTTAAACAACCTGTCTTCATTGTCACTGACCTGTCCAAATAATGGAAAAAGTGAGGGAGAAAAGGCGTGTCCTTTGCATTGAGATGAGAGAAACTCATTTTTACATCAGCCCTGCAGCGTCAAAGAGAGGTTGAACAGCCATAAATAAAACAAACAAAAAAAAAACAATAGATACAGTGAGACACAAAGACCTGAGCGGTTATATAACTTGGTAAGGTATGTGTAAAATGAACTGCGTGAGAGTCCAGAGCAGTTCTCCATCACTGTGTGAATGAGAGCGAGCGTGGTCACGCCTTCCTCTACATTTCTCTGAGTACACGTACCATTATTTATTTGCGTTACCCTAGAACCATCAGCGCGCACACACACACACACCCTCCAGTGCTCTTGTTGGCTCTGTGACAACACAAATTTTTCTTTTATCCACTTTGAGTCAGCCACTGATTGATTACTTTATTCAGGTTTATTGGAGACTGACCAATGTATACAATGGACGTTTTGATTCTCTTGTCCAGGGCTGAGGTATTTGTTTTGTGGGGTTATGGTACAGAAATTGAGCACGTCATTATAGTGTGTGCGTTGTTGAGTCGGTGCTTTCCTGCCAGTGTAGCCGATGTATAAAGCAATGATATAGTAATGTGAGTTTGAGAACTACAAATACCTTTCTTTACTCTTGATGAGAGCTTATGTGCCCATTTCTTCACGTGTATGTGTGTGTGTGTGTGTGTGTGTGTGTGTGCAGTGTCTGAGCCCACACTGAAGTGGAAGTTAAAGAAACTCATCACCACAAGGCCAAACCCGCTGCAGCGAAAGATCAGTGCCCCTCCTGCAGTCAAGCACAGGACCGAAACTCTGGGTAAACTATTTACATTCACTTGGATCTCTGTCAGAGTTTTATTCTTCGGCTCTGTTAGCCGTTTCTTGTTAAAGTTTCTTTGATCTCGCCTTTCTAACCTTCCAGAAGCGCTCACCATCAGATTTCAGCACAGCTTGATCAATTTTCCATTATGGCGTAAGCAACTGATACTGATGGGCCTCATAGGTTTCTTTCCATTCTGTCGTGCAGAGTCTTCCCAGAGTGGCAGCAGCAATCCAGCATCAGGGTGCAGCTCTCCAAATGACAGCCTCCATTCAGATAATGGGTCCTTACCACTGGCTCATGAGGTAAGCCCTTTTGTATATATATAAGTACATATAGCAGGTTTTCTTGTCCTCCTTAGCATATAATGAATGCACAGTGAATCCTCAGTGAACTATTTAACCATACACAAGGTTCTCTTAAACTTTTCATTATGCATTAATTTAAACAGTACATCCAACTTCTCTCTGTTCTGAGAAGTAGAAAAATATACACTTGAAGTACTGAAATGCTTAATTCTGATCTTTTCGGTCCTCCATCTATAGCCGAATAGCCGATGTCAAAATAAATTTGTGCAGTTTTCTTTTCACTATGTTGAACATATTTATCCTTGACTTGATAGTTTTGATAGTACTGTATATATAGTACTGTATTTAACACTTTTACTACAATCAGGTTCAGGTTTAGATAAGTAGATATATTTAGAGATCAATAATATGTTAAAAATGTAACGAAAATAACCTTCCTCATTCAGTCACAGAGGCTGTTGCTGAAGGATGGTAATTTAGCTCGATTCACCGTGCCTTCCAATCCCCCTGGGATCCCCAACATCACTGCTGGACTTCCTGCACAGGTGAGCAGTGCTAGGATTTCCTCCAGAATCATTGCATACAATATTGAGGTTGTGCTGCTCCTGTTCCTGAAACTAGCACCACTTTAAAGGACACAGCTTGCATAGATAAACATTCATACTGTTGATCTATTTGTATTCAAGTGCGATATCGTTTCTGAAATAGTGCCTGCACACATGAACACTTATAGAAACTTGTGGTTTCACTTCCTTCTTGAACTGTGTGCGACTTCTATATTTTGTGAGTCTCTCTTGGTAATTTACCACCTTTTTGACTACAATAACACAGTTCAGCAGTCCATCTATGCACTGTGACAGGCTGTCAAACCCCTAAACTATCCATTAATACTTAGCTTTTCTCATTTTTAGACTACCATAAGAGGGAAATTAAATTAAATTAAATTACTAGTGATTGCTTTAGAATTTCCTGTCATCTCCTCTCGTCTTTCATTCTCTTCTCTTTCCCTAGGCTGACTTGCGAGAAGCAAGGCCATTGGCAGTATCTGCTCTCCATCAGGTTTACTTGCCTCTGGAAGAAAGCAGTCCAGCTCTTTCTCAGCGGCTACAGCCTGTGTTCATACTGGATCCACACACCAGGCTTCTGCGCCCCCAGCTTGTCTCTCGTGAGTTGTAATCCTGTTATTCCTCAATGTGCATATTGAACACACTTCCTTTGCATTGCTTACTCAATGGCAAGTCAGTGGGATGGTTGTTCACAGAGTTTATGTTTGTTTTATTTATATAATGTAAGTAAATGTATGTACATATGAATTCTAGATACAATACAACAGCAGTGCATTTTACTTTTTTGAAAAATAGCAGTCAGTAAAAATATGAAATAATGACGACGTAACACATGAATGAGTCCAGTTAAGCCTGAATATGGTGAACTTGGAAACAGAGATGAGTGGAATTTAACAAAACAACCACAGTATGACATTTGCTAAATATATATATATATTGATTGATTGTGTTATTAAAACTGGAAAGTGGGGGCTCTATAAAGAACTACATAACAGTCTGCACTTCACACTTTTTCACATTGTTTATAGTCAAACTCTTTATTAATTAATTAATTTCAACCTCTGACAGGATCTTTTGCTCTAAGCACAGAGATTTAATTACCTCTTTCCATAGTTTTTCTTTTATCCATGATTTCTGAACTGAGCCCAACAAATAAGCATTTCCTTTTCTTCTATTCCTGTAGTGAATCTCTCAGTTTCACCCTGTGAGAAATTGTGCTTCTTCTTTACTGTTATCTTAACCCAAGATTTGTTTTGTTTTTAAAAAGAGCTATTGCATATGCTAATGCTGAAATAAGGCACCGACTCCGTTCATTCATGACTGATAATGGAAGAGGAAGTCGGGCTCAAAGAATGAGATATATAAAGTAGGGTAGTGTAGGCGCACAGCTCTAAAAATCTGAGTAAAAGAATATAAATAAATGTCTGCCATTCTAAGTACACATAGCTTTAGTTATGAATGGACGCTGACTTGCATCAGATCCATCCTGACTCGCTCTACTGATGCTAAAACAAGTTCAAATGACTGCATTTAAAAAGGCGTGTTTGTGAGAGGTCTCTAAGACTCTATCGAGAGAAGATCGATACCTTGTCTGTGTTGTGCTGTGTTTTTGTTGCATCATTTTTCAAAATGGCACGAGGGCGCTCTCTGCTGTAAGTGCTGCTCTACATGCAAGCAATGCATGGCTCTCAATATTTTTCTTTTTGAGTGTTTTTAATATGAAATACAGCTGTGGAATATTTCATCCGTCTACAGTTGAGTCCAATAACAATAATCGATTTAGTTTGGATTTTTTTTTTCCTGCATTCTTGTTTTTCACCTTTTCTAAAACATTACGTTTCTTCTCTTCTCCACAGTTCCTGGTTTGAGCACCATCTCTCTGCAGCAGCACCCTCACCTGTCTACTCTGTCCAGAAGAGAAGGTCACAAACCTTTGGAACGAACACGTTCAGAACCGCCACCCTACAGCCACTCACAGTTATCTCTGCAAACCAGCCATCACCCGCACATCCAGCACTCGCTGAACCAGCAGTACCACAGGAGCGGGGTGGAGAGATTCAAGCAGAATTCACACCTGAGCAAGGTGAAAGGAGGCTCATTTCTTAAGAAGTATAATCTAGTACTAACAGATTGACTAATGACCTGCACCTGCTTGGATTTCCTTTTTCATGATCAGTCTTACTGAAATATGTCTTAAAGAGAGTCCTTATTTTAAGAATTGAAAACTGTAAAAGTTCTAGCTTACGTGAGCTGGGAAAAAAAGATAGATAATAGGCTTCCTCTGACACAGATCCCATCAGAGGACATGGACCTAGAGGAGACTGGATCGGGATCAGGTTCAGGGACAGGTTCTGTGTGCGGCTCAGAGCCCGGATCAATTTGTGAGGATGACTATCGGCGGAGACAGAGCAACGCCAGCACAGACTCTGTGTACGACACAGAGTCTACTACCTCCTCCCGGGAGAGCTTGATCGAGCCCTCCTACTCTTACAATCAGGTAAAAGTCACTCTTACATGTGCACACATAGAAATTATTCTTATTTTTTTATTGCCTACTGGCGCATGAATCAGTGAATCTCTTCTAATGACCTTAATCAGTAACATATCTTATCATGAGTGCCCCTTTCTGGTCCACTAATGATTGAGTATTAGTTAGCAGGTTAGCAGACAGTATTATGATTACCATTATCTTGCATCCGTAACATAAATGAATTCTTTCGAATGGAGCGTCTTTTTGCCATCAGGAGGCACTGTTGCCTTGCTAATACAAGCAGAAGACTTTGATTTACAGTATCACTTCAGCATTCTTGGAAGAGCTCACTTTTCTTTATCAACAGTCTGTTTTAGAGAAGGAGAAATAAACACACCAAATAATAAGTCTCTTATTTGAGTTTAGCATATTGTGTATGTGACAGGTTTCCTGCAGGGAGTCTTTACTATGTGCAGCTGCTGATAAATCCTTACATATTCTTGTCTATTGTCTGTTCTTTTTTTCACCCACTGTTCTTGCAGAGGCAGGTGATCCTTAGACCAAGTCTGCAGATAGATCCGCTGGGTGTGCCATCCTTAATTTGGCCTCACCAGCCTGTCAGTCGGTCCCGGTCCTCCCCCGCCTCCACCTCCCTGCCTCCTGCTTCACATCAACCCACCACCATACCTTCCATGTCATTATCCAACCCTGCTACAGACACCCAGCTGCGCTTCACCACAGGTGAGTGACAGTTGATCAGCAACATTAAAAGAAGCATTCCAACTACCTGATGATGTAATTTGATTACAAGATATGACGATGGTATTACAACATTATTGAAGAGGGACAATATGGTCAAATGATGTGTTTCCATGTGTGTGCATTAAGGTTTAGCATATGATGGTCAGATGCAGAAGCACCAGTGTATTTGTGGGGACAACAGCCGTCACGCTGAGCATGCAGGAAGGATCCAGAGCATCTGGTCTAGACTGCATGAAAGGGGCCTAAGGAGTCAGTGTGAGGTATGGTGCACACACATTATCCTACAGATGCATACCCCATGACCATAGCATGCAGTCTAAATGTATATATCTGTATACTTCTATTTCTAGCGCATCCGCAGTAGAAAAGCAACCCTAGAAGAGCTGCAGTCAGTCCATTCAGAAAAACACGTACTTTTATTTGGCACCAACCCGCTCAACCGCCTCAAGCTGGACAGCCGCAAACTCGCTGGTAAGATCAATAACAAACGTGAAGAACACAATGACTATAGCGCAATTGTAATAGTAATAATGATAACAATATGTTCGTGTTATACATTATCCTCTGCAGGAATCCTGTCTCAACATGTTTTTTTGATGTTACCATGTGGAGGGGTTGGGGTAGGTGTTACACACACACACCTAAGCACACAAATTAAACAAGTCATTTTGGAATCTTTTCACTTATCTAATTGCAATGCTGAGCAACAAAAGCTGCATGGGAGGTTATGCCTCAGTACACAGTTAAGCTAAGAAGACTACAAATTGCAATTGCTATTGTTTTTGGTTACTTTAAAATCTAAATTATATAAATGTAGGACATTGCATACATCCTTATTGCTCATGGCATATTCATCTACAATAGAGATGTGAGAAAAAGGAAAAGGAGAAGGAAAAAGATAACATAAAGACTGCATAAAAAGACTTCCAAGTGGCTGGATGTGGGGGAAACAGAGTATCAGGATAGAGAAAAGTCAAATTTAAGAGAAAAACAATGGTAGGAGAGCAGATCAGATTAAATGGAACAATGCACTATGGGAAAAGGAACAAAGCGGAGAATGACATGGGAACATTGATTATAATGCTATAAGAACTGTTGTTAGGAGAGGAGAAGACGAAAAGCTGAAGGGGGCTGGGTGTCAGTTGATAAGAGAACTGATCTGCCTGGATTTCCGGCCCTTGGCTACTCTGGTAAAGAGGGGTGATTGGAACAAGATGGCAAAGTCTGTGATAAAAGAAATTCCTCTGATTTCATTGTTCCCCAGCAGTATCAGAATCAGAATCAGAATCAGAATACTTTATTGATCCCTGGGGGAAATTATTTTTTGTTACAGTGCTCCATTTTAAACCAACATTAAGACAAGACAGACAATACGCTAACTAAGAATAGTACAATATATACATATATATACATACATACATACATAAGTCACTCATAAATAAATAGTTGGAAAAGAAACATGTGTAGCTGTAGCAGCAAACAGTGTGTTAAGTGGATGCGTTGTACAGGGAGATGGCCACAGGCAGGAATGATTTCCTGTGTCGTTCAGTGGTGCTTTTCGGTAATCTCAGTCTCTCACTGAACGAGCTCCTGTGACTGACCAACATGTCATGGAGTGGGTGGGAGGTGTTATCCAACATTGTCTTTATCTTGGACAGCATCCGCCTCTCCGACACCACCTTGAGGGAGTCCAGCTCCATCCCCACAACATTGCTGGCCTTACGGATCAGTTTATTAAGTCTGTTGGCATCTGCGACCCTCAGCCTGCTCCCCCAGCATGCAACAGCATAGAGGATCGCACTGGCCACAACAGACTCATAGAAAATCCTCAGCATTTTCTGGCAGATGTTGAAGGACCTCAGTCGCCTCAAAAAATAGAGACGACTCTGGCCCTTCCTGTAAAGTGCTGTGGTGTTTTTAGCCCAGTCCAGTTTATTGTCAATGTGTACTCCAAGGTATTTATAGTCCTCCACAATGTCAACACTGACCCCCTGGATTGAAACAGGGGTCAAGTGTTTCCTGGTCTTCCTGAAGTCCACGATCAGTTCCTTGGTCTTTGCCACGTTGAGCTGCAGATGATTCTGCTCACACCACGTGACAAAGGAGTCGACCACAGCCCGGTACTCTGTCTCATCATCCCTGCTGATGCATCCAACCACCGCAGAGTCATCAGAAAACTTCTGAAGATGGCAGGTCTCTGTGCAGTGGCTGAAGTCTGTGGTGTAGAGGGTGAAGAGGAAGGGGGAGAGGACAGTCCCCTGTGGTGCCCCTGTGTTGCTGATCACCTTGTCAGACACACACTGTGGGAGACGTACATATTGTGGTCTTCCTGTCAGGTAATCAACAATCCAGGACACCAGAGAAGCATCCACCTGCATCGCTGCTAACTTATCACCCAGGAGGGTCGGCCTGATGGTGTTGAAAGCACTGGAAAAGTCAAAAAACATGACCCTCACAGTGCTCGCCGGCTGGTCCAGATGGGTGTAGACACGATTGAGCAGGTAGATGATGGCGTCCTCAGTTCCGAGACGAGGCTGATAAGCGAACTGAAGGGGATCCAGGTGTGGTCTTACTATGGGTCGCAGCTGGTCCAGGATGAGCCTTTCCAGGGTCTTCATGATGTGGGAGGTCAGTGCCACGGGCCTGTAATCCTGGGGGCCACTGGGACGTGGCGTCTTTGGTACAGGGACGAGGCATGATGTCTTCCACATCACCGGGACCCTCTGCAGACTCAGACTCAGCATAAACAGTTTATGAAAGACTCCACACAGCTGGGGGGCACAGGTCTTGAGGACAAGGGGACTCACTCCGTCTGGTCCAGCAGACTTGCCTGAGTGAAGTCTCCTCATTTGCATCTCAACCTGGTATTGAGTGAAGGTGATGGGTGGGGGAGGGGTGTCAGGAATCTCACAGGAGGCATTCCTGACATCATTCCTAGCATCATGCCACCAATAAATGACTTCTGACAAACAAGTACCATAGAAATTTTTTTTTAACTTAGAGCAGAAACAACAAAGAAAGAGTCGATGTACAAAGAAAAGTCTCTAAACAATGGTTGGCATAATGCACACAGAAGTTTAAGCTTATTTTTAGCAGATGAGCAAAATCTAATAACAGATTAAAATCTGTAGCTGACTTTTAAACTGACTGCAAGCATCTCTCCTCGTTTTTCTGTCAGGTGGATATTGATACAGTCTGGAATGAACATCACACATCAGCAGCCTCCCGCATTGCTGCAGGATGTGTCACAGACCTGGCACTGAAGGTGGCACAAAGAGAGCTGAAGGTGTGTTTTTATAACCAAATACCTCGATGCCATGGGCTTTGTCAAGAATTTCAAAACTGCAGTCTATCACCATAATGTGCTGCAAACCTTGGCAAAGCACCCACTATTGGTTATAACGACATAAAGACGTGAACCTTTTTCACGTGTGGAGATCTGGCGTTATAAAAGCAGCAAAGTGTTGAAGGTTTTTCTGCCTTTTTTTACAGAATGGCTTTGCAGTTGTGAGGCCCCCTGGACACCATGCAACCCATTCCTCCCCTCTGTAAGTACAGCAGTGTACACGCACACACCACACACACACACACGGACACATACCAGGAGCCAGCAGGCCTGCAAAGTGTTTCAAAGGATTTATTGCAAACCAGCTATACTTCTGAGCAAGAGAGAGAGACAGAGTGCCCGGCTCTCTCTACCTTAATGTATGTGTGTCTGAGTCTGTGCTGTGTGTTACCTGCTCGACGCCCGAGGCAAACTTCCTCCTCCACTCAGTTTCTTTTAAGCTTTCAAGGCACAAAGCAAAGCACCTCAGAAGAGCAGTGTACATGTGCGTGCACAGTAAATGTGGGTCTTTGTGTGGATGTGCATACTTGCGTGCATGAATTTGTGTCAGTCTTTGATTAGAGGCATTAGCCAAGTAACCACATTCAGCTGGGACTCTATGCGTGTGTGTCTGTATCTGTGTGTGTGCTCAGCATTGCTTGTCACTGGTTATTTATGGGATGATAATGACTTTTCTTGATGAGCAAAGTTTAGACAGCTTATAATATATACCGTTCACAGAGACAGTCACACTTTACGACCCATGCTGACACTGCCACTTCCAACATTCCTCCATTGTTTTTCCTACATCAACACTTTTTTTTTGCATACCTTTATAGCGGATAGTGAGTGTTTAGGGATCGGCTGCACCGAGTTGTGAGTTCATTTCTCTAAAATGATCTCACACGTCCTGCCCGCTGCTCTCGCTGCACTATCATTTGGAATGAGGAGTGGGTTGTTTTTTTTTTTTATTTTTGATAACCTTGGTTGTCTATTTGTCAGAGAATTTGTGGGTTCTGCATTTCTCAAGAGTGTGAGATTTTCTACTCAGCATAACGTTTTTTGTTTGTCAGCAGACGAAACAGCTCGAACTGAAATGTCCTCATTTCTCAAATATTTGCTGTAAACATTAACGTGGCAGGATCATCCCTCTGTGACTTTCAAGCTGGAGTCAGCGCTGTGACTGTCGCAGCCTGGACTAAATAGCCACCATATGATAACTGGAGCCTTTCCTTAGAGGTTCCTAAGGTCCATATGGTGGTTCTGTGATATTAATTTAGTGAAGATGTCGTGATAAAGACATGTGGCTGCCACTCTTCCTGTCTGTTTGTCCACAGGGGCTTCTGTTTCTTCAACTCTGTGGCCATCGCTGCCAAGCAGCTCCAGCAGAAACTCAGCGTCAGCAAGATCCTCATTGTGGACTGGGTGAGGACCCACCGCATGACCAGCATCACTGGTCTCCACATGGACAGGAATAAACACACAAAAACACAGATGCAAAGGCACACAAATGTGTTGTAGGTACAAACAAGGTCCCAGATGCAGTAGCACTGCTATTTATCATTTAATTGAATTAGACACTGTTATCTCTGGTAGCCATGTGTGAGCTGAACGCTCTCACACCAGGGTTGAGGTCTTCACTCAAAAAATGTAAAATATTAGACTTTGTCTTAAAGACCAATCTTTTGCATAACACAACAGTTATATATCTTGTCATATAACTGCCAGTTATTTGACAATATAGCTATACCATAACAATGTATGTCCACAAATCCCTTTATTAATAAGAGACATAGGAGGATGTGGACCTGATCGCCGCACATCTCCATCTCCAAGTTATACACTACTTCTGTCCGGTACTCCATAAAAAGACATGAAAGTCTACATTTAATAATTTTTTTATTCCACCCATTATACAGTTCACATCTGCAGATATTGATCCACTATCACATGGTCACCTCTGTTCAGCATGTGTGTATAAGATCTTGCATGCGCTCTGTCATTGTTAGTTACTGCATCAGCACTGACTAATACCTGATTTATTAAATACAATTAAAATGCGTCTCCTGTTGACAGGGAAAAGCGTGAATGCTTTACAGATTTTTCTTCCTGCGTTAGGGGTCATATGTTTAACACATGCTTTTGACTTAAAAAAAAATACACTGCTCAATATAAAACATACAAATTGTTTTGAATTTTCCAAGGTTAAAATTCTGTGTGAAATAACAGCGCGAGTCCTTGGCAGCTTCATAACTAATCATATAATCACTCTCCAGGATGTACACCATGGCAACGGCACCCAGGAAGCCTTCTACAGCGACCCAAGTGTGCTGTACATCTCTCTACATCGCTATGACGATGGCAACTTTTTTCCTGGTAGTGGACACCCCAGCGAGGTAAGTACAAAACACTCCTCCACAGCCATGCTGTGCTTTTCTGCTTTTGCTTATAATCCTGGTATCAGTTTTCTGATTGATGACAGTGAACACATTAGCCTAACAAGACCACAGGTTCTTCTTTTTGATTGTGGACATTCATGTGGCTATTTCTCATTACTAACTTGGCTGCCTGAGACAGTTTATAACAATATAATCAAAGACATCGTGAAGACAGATATGCTGGCACAGAAATGTTTGGTAATTATGTGATTCCTTTAGGATATTAGGGATCTCAAACGCTTATGTTTAACATTTACTTGCTAAAACAGGAAGAATTATTGGCCATTCAGTCAAGGAATTATCTGCATAATATAAACTTCCAACTGCAAAATCAGTTTGGTTGTGACTGACTTTTCACGATTGCAGTCTGCACTATAGATCTGTTCTCCAGCAGTGTATGGATGTGAGAGTCAAATATATGACCAGTCAGAGTCAATTACATCACAATTACATTACATTACATTACTAATACAACTGGATTCATGACGCTATAATTTGAGCAACGAAGGTTACGGTTCACTTTTGTTAACTGTCAGTCCGGCATCGTCATGACAACCTATTACGGATAGCCCAGATGTCTTTTGAATTCACCATGTGCTCATCTCATTGTGTTTGTGAGTGGTTTACGTCGAATTTCGAATGTATTTAAGCAACTTCAGGTCTTTGGATGTTGAAGCTTCCCAGCAGGATGTGCACGGTTTTGCATGCCTATGTTTGCATACAGGATATTGAGATGCCTATGAATTCTGCCTGTGGTCTTACCAGAAACCAAGTGTGATGACAGCCCTCAGGCAGATGTACTGACCCGAACCCACGCTGGCATTCATCGCCCGCTCAGTCACTCGCATTCCCTCATATATTCGCCCATCTCCCCCAACAACAATGCGGATAAAATAGTCAGTGTTTTCTCATAAAATCCCACGAGGAGGGGACGCGGCATAAAATGCTTTTTTGGCTTGGATGTGGCTTTGCCTTAAGTGGCCTCTCAACCTCTGGTGAACAGTGCGGTAAACCTCTGGAGTCTCGCTGTCCCCCGTGTAGGTATATAACGCACCATGGGGTAGGGGGTGTGATGTCATAGGCATAACAGAGAGTGCCGAGTACCTCACAGAAACCAGCACAGGCCTAATCCAGTCCAGCAATTCTTGAAACATGAAAGAGAGAAAGAGGACAGAGGGGAGTGCAAGAAACTTGGAGCTATAGAAGGAGTTGCGTGTGTGCGTGTGTGTCCACGAGCACGTGCGAGCGTGCATGCGGGTACATTACCAGTTGGCAGAGGACAGGAGGCCTCATGTGTTTTTCGTTTGCCCTGTGAACATCCCGTCCACTGAGAGAAGAATGGAGACAGACGCTCTGCGATGCTCATCAGCATTCTTTTCTCTTTCAAGCATCCTCTCACACCCATGCACACACACACACGTACGCACACACAAAGAAAATTACCACACATCTTTGCCAAGTGCGTGTCAATCAACCGCCTCAATCTCTCTTCAAACTGACACATTGACTGATGGTGAAAGGCCTAGAGAGCAGCTAAATGGCTGCTAGCAGGACTACAAAGAGAGAGGCAGGAATCCTTAAACCTTCTTTCCAAAGACCCGGGACTCACTTCACTTTCTGCCCCAAAATATTTGAGGTCAAACTGACAGGAGATCCACTCGACTTTGTGTACTCTGCTTGGCAATTTCAAGTACACGCCAAGTCCAATACAGCTTGAAAAAAATCACTCAAATATTTACAACATGTAAAATGAGCAGTATAGCGCAGTATGTCATGTCTTTTCATTTGACATGTCATACACATGAAACTCTCTAAACATCCATATAAAAAAGTACATTATGCAGTCATTTCAATCACATAGCTTTTCAGTACATAAAACAGTATGCAACATGCGGTATGTGACTCTTATTTGTAGTTGTTTTTTTGTCTTTTTTTATATAATATGCAACAGTTGCCAAATGAAAAGTACTTCCCAGTATAGCTGTAAGCCTAAATCTTGGGAACCGTTAACGGGTGTAACTCTGTTGTGGCTCCGGGTGATTTATAAGGCCATTTGACAAATTGTATCAAAATCAAAATGGAGGGACAGGGGTGTTGAATTAACAGCCATCCGTCTTTCATTTAGGAATCATAATCACTCCCTCGTGCTGCCTTAAAGAGATGCAGCCACTTCGCCTCGGTTGCTGCAATGCAAAAGTTTTGCAACAGCGGTGCTGATTTTGTGAACGTTTGACACAAATCTGTCAACGTCACACAGTTTCTCAACTTTCGCTGGGACTCATTAACTTTCTCGACATTGACGGACACTCTTTCTCTCTGACACACGCACCCCCCTCTCTCTCCCCCTCTGTGTTTGTCTTCATCCAGGTGGGTGCAGGTCCAGGTGAGGGCTTCAATGTCAATGTAGGATGGACCGGAGGACTAAACCCTCCAATGGGCGATGCTGAATACCTGGCTGCGTTCAGGTAAAGAAGTTCCTATAATACTGTAGTAATGAAGCATTTAAAGGTCTATACTGGTGTTTGAGATACTTGCCAAAATAAAATGAAGGTAGCATAGACCTCAAAACTTGAGATAGGTGTTCACCCCCCTAGAACATTATATTTACGTTTGACTTCTCTTACGGTTAGTGTCACACATTGTGTTGCCAGCAGTGTTTCTCGCTTGTTGCGCTCTCATTCTGGCTTAAAGCTCAGCAAGCAGCACGTAATTGCTTGCCGAATATTCAGTTTTGAATCCAAGGTACACTTATCTCCTCCTTCGTCATGTCAGTGCGCCTATCAACCTTCAGCAGTCAACACAACAGCTGTGCATGCAGCTCAGCTCGCTTATGAAAGCACTTTAGTCATTTAGCATCCTCCACACACATCTCTAATACGCAAGCTGATCACTCCCAGGTAAAGCGCATTCTGTTCAAATCACAGTACCACGAATACGCATGTTGACTATGAGCCAGCTGCTACCCAGTGTCAGTACACTTTGTATGGGAAGGGCTAAACAATAATGATTTTTTTATATAACATGTGTAATTACACATTATCGATATCATTTTTGAACTAATTCCAGAGGCCTACGTAGGCGTGTTACCCAGACACACCTTTGGTCTTGCAGCACTTTTCGTTTCATTCAAGCTATTTTTCTTGAATGAATATGCTTTGATTCTGCTCCACACTCTCAAACACACGTAATGAACTCAGAATGTTTCTGTCAGCAACACTGGCTCGCCACCAGATGATTAAGCTCTCTACATGGTGCTGCATGCACCAGACACAGTGGGTGGGCCCCTCGTCAACGGAAAGATGCTAATGAGCTAACCCATTCTGGTAAAATCCATACAGCCAATAGGCATCCTCAGAAACACTAAGTCCAGTGTTTACTGGAGCCCTGGATACTAATTAAGAAACAACTGGTCCTTTCCTGAGCAGCCGTCTGGTTTTGGTATTTTTTATCCAGTTTGGGGAAATGGCAAGCTTTTTCATGTGTAAAACTTCCTTAGTAAACCGCAGTAGAGTACTGTACTGTATTGTGTGTTACACATAAAAGCTAATATCAAATCATAGCTCTGTAGCGCAGCAGTGTCGTGGTGGTCCGTGGCAGTTGGAGGCACATACCGTGTAGCCGTGTCCGGGGCAACCTTTATCATATGTCACCACAGAGAGACCAGAATTCCTCAGTTATAATTGGTTGGGTTTGGGGTTAGAAACAAAGAACAACTTATATTAAGTTTGAATCATTTTTCTGTGAACTTTGCCACCATTCTGTGAATTAACCAGTGCAAATAAATGCGTAGCATGCTTTACAGACAAAATTTAATGCATCATGAATTTGTGTTTATGCAATTAAGTCTACCTAACCTCGTGCCAGCTCTGTAATTCAATTTGATTTAGATGACAGGGTGTTCCAGACTCTCTGTGTTTCTGCTCGGGATGGAACAGAAAACTAGCCAGAGTGCGGTTACTGATGATGTGTGTCTCTGTTTTTGGGTGTGTATCGAAGGCATATTGTGGTCGGGAGTGGTGGTGGGACTCTAGTACAATCAAGAGAGAGCTCAGCTGCTTTGAGATTAAGCTTCATGATGCATTTCGTATTTGTGTGGAGGATTACTAAGACGGTCAGAATTTAAGCTCGGCCGAATCACCAGTAGCACACCATGAATCAAACTTGCAGTTTCAAAGGAAGAGCATGCATATGCAGGTATTGCAATGTGTACATAGTGTGTATGTGCATGTAAATACATTTCCTGTGTATTTCCAAGTGGCTACTGACCAATGATGAACTGTGGAGGAGAGGAGAATAGAGCAGAAGAGAGGAGAAGAAGTGGGGGGTACATTGTTAGGGAATCCAAAGGCGGCGTAATTAGGCCCAATGGATCCCAGATGGCTGGCTGTCAGTGACGTGAGAAGAGGGACGAGCTCCTAATAGGAACCAGACGCACACAAACGTCTTTGAACTGCCGCTGAGAGGGGGTGGGGTTGGGGGGTGGTGGGGGAGAGTGAGAAAGAATCAAACGCGGCATGGGCCGTGTGCTCTTGCTAAAAAACTGGCAGCTAGAGACAAGAGGAAGTAAGAAGGAGAGCAAAGAAGCAAGAAAGCTGGGCTCCCATGAGTGGAGTTTACAGTCTGTGGACACCTCAGCCTATTTATGTCAAGGGTCTCCCTTTACCTGTTTGTAACATGCAGAGAAAAACTTTTAATTGTGTCCCACTTGTAGACCCATATCTATATAGATAGATAGATAGCCAAGTAAGGTATGCAGAGCACTCGTTCTTCTTTTTTAACGGCTTCACATTTAAACAGTTGCACACATTCACACCTGGGAGGTGCCCCACCTTCCACGGTTGGCTGCTTACCAAGAGTGGATCAAGAACAGAGATGAAGCACTTGGAGCACTGCCTTTGATAATTTCTCTTTTCATGATTTTCAAATAGTGGAGCTATTTGCAATCACTTACAATTAAGTAAGTGTTTGCAGTTAACAGTCCAGATAAAAGTTGTGAAGTATATGAATGCTCTTTGTGAAATCAGTCACTTCAACTCTTTTTTTTTGTTCAAACTCTCTTCATTACAATAATTAATCTGTTACAGCCTGCTCTGATGTTAATTTGATCACACATTATGTTCTACTCACCCCACCCCTCAGTTCTCATTTTCTCTCAAATCATGAACACCTGTTGAAAAAAAAATTACTTCTTAAATGTGCTGTCTAATTTCTGCCTGGCCACACTGCTTGATGAATAGAACATAACACGCAGTGTTTGCTTTACGCCATTGCGTTTCCTTTTGTGGTCCTCAGAGCTGTGGTGATGCCCATCGCTCACGAGTTTTCCCCTGATGTCGTCCTCGTGTCAGCTGGCTTTGATGCTGTCGAAGGACATCCATCATCGCTCGGAGGATACAAGGTTACAGCCAAGTGTAAGGTTCACCCAGCCTCTCATTCAGCACACTTCCTGATCAACGTGCTCTTATGAGCCTTATGAGTTATAATAAATATTTGCATGTCCTGCATTTGTTAGATTTCTTATTATTACAGTTACAAAGGTTGGCTATCCTTCACAGACTGTTGTCAAACAGATAAACACTCTTATGCTGTGCAGACTTAGTGCTGATGTCAGATATTATCACTGATGTGTAACGCAGTTTTCAGAGTGCAGCTTTGTAGAGAAGTTAAAGTTTGTTTGTAGAACCTGTTTCTTTATATGAGCCAGTCTTTATGTTTAACTAAAACTCATCACCATAATAGACTGTATATAAAAATGCACATAGGCACTGTGATGTCATTCTTTGGTTTGTTAAGCCCCAATTTGAAGATTTTAGTATTATGGACAGTTCTTTTTTGAGTAGTTTCTCAAGCCAGATCATCTGCTCTGTTAGCAAGCTAAACCTGTAAATAGCCGCTATCCGGTGCTAATATGTGAATCAATTATTAGTAAACTAACTATAACTTGGACCCAGACTTCTTGGGATCTTCTTCAGTTGTTAAAAAGTTGTTAAAATAGTTAAAATGCTCCACATGTAACCACTGTCTACATGTGCAGTCCAGTTAGTGGAGGTGAAGCAGGCAGCTGTTACAGTAGCTGCATCAGTGTACCTGCCACATCTCCAATTATATTAATTTTACACTTCAAAAAATGTAGTTTAACCAGTCCTAAAACAATCTGTAAAACTTTCATATAGATGGAAATGAGCTGTATAGACCAAACCCGTTTTTGTAGCAGGCTGTATACTCATATATATTTATTTCTGCTGCAATTATTTTAATATGAGAGTCTATGGAGATTGACTCGTTTTGCAGGCAGCCTCAAGTGGACATTAGTGGAACTGCAGTTTTCAGTGCTTCAGCATAGGCTTCATTTTTTAGGCTTCAGACCTTTGCAAAATAAGAAATGATGTCACCAGTCAACATGATGTTGTGAAATTATTCTCAGTAATTTGTCAGCACTGATATAATCCCATACAATCAATTTCTGGCTTAACCTTTGTGTATTCGGTTTTGTGCATGCTTTGTTCTCCACCAGGTTTTGGCTTCCTGACCCGTCAACTGATGTCACTGGCCGGCGGTAAGGTGGTCATGGCTCTGGAGGGTGGGCATGACCTCAAAGCTATCTGCGATGCCTCCGAAGCCTGTGTGAGCGCCTTGCTGGGCATGGAGGTTGGATGTGTTTTTGCGCATACAGAACATGTGTCTTTTCACAGATACCTACAGCATGTTTCCCTCTCTAACCTCTGACCACATGTGCCACAGGTGGAGCCTCTGTCCCAGTCGGTGTTGGACCAGAAGCCCTGTGAAAATGCGGTGCTTTCTCTGCAGAAAGTCATCCAGATTCATGGTGAGAATACAACATGCAGCATCAAAAACCATCACCAACATGACACTGAGCAGTCTTGTGAAACTTGTGGAAAATATTGATCTAAAAAAATAATCTTCGTTTCATTAGTTTGAAAGATTTTGTTGCTGTTTTTTTTTAACTTCATTCTCCACTGTTTGCCTCAGTTGTCTTTAGTATCTTACTCTCTAAGGTTGGCCATAAGCTATTTGAGTCATAAACACCTTTAAACTGTCAAAAGAAATAGTAAATCAAAAACAAATGTCCATCATTATCTTGTGGAAGTGGAAGAGATGGCTAGCAGTCACTGGATGTGCTCGCTTCCAGAATTGTTTCTCAAGAAAGTTGCTGTAATGGGAAAGTTAGTAATGGTCCTTGGGCTGAAATATGTGCTTTTATTTGAAAATGAGATCAAAGAAAGGGCTTGCTTGCAAAATTAATAATTATACCACTATGTTCACTTCCTTATACATGAAAGGATTTCAAGTCAAGTCAGATTGTTTTAATATTGGCCCAAAAATCACACCGTGCGGCTACAGCATCCTCTCTCCGCGGATAAAAAGAAACACTTTCAAGATGAGCAACAGAGGAGGAAGAGTGAAATTACATCAACGCTACTAATTCTAATGACTGTAGAGCAATTTAGCATTTTTATTTGAAAGGAATTTCATCAAAATATTTTTCGGCTCCATTAAAAACGTTTTCGTCAAGCTAAAATAAAACATGTCTATTTTTTTCCATCACTAAGTCTTCTCACATCGCCCCTACTGTCCGACCACCTCTCCTCCTTTACACCCCTGTCTCCCCATCTTTCCCTCCAGCCGTCCCACACACAGACAGACAGACACACACACATACGCACACACACAGCCGCCCTGGCTCCAATTATCTTCAAACACTTCTCTGGCACACGACCTTCGCAACATCCCCTTCTGATTGCACACAAATGTTATCCCAACCAAATTAGATTAATTAAAAATATTTGAATAGCCACAAGAATGTTAAGCCCATAATTTAGGCCCGGGGTGAAATATATGTGAGTTGCATTCGCAGCCAGAACACACACGCTCAGAGATGAGCACATTTGCAAACTCTAATTTTTTTTCCTTTCGCTGTGTGACACGGGACTCGAGGCCCTGAGAGAACAGATTGAATTTGAGTTTACATTCGTGAAATTATCAACATGGATATTTAGACCACGGGCTGTTTATGTCACAGTCATTGCTTATATTCAGATCAAACGGCTACAACTAGCGGATCAAACACCGTGCAGTGCTCTTTAATAATGGAGACGCCTTCCCTCAAGGAACAATTCAGGATGAAAACAGCTCTGAAATACCAATGAATGCGGCCATTAATCTTTTCTCTCTCCTGTTTTCCTCCCTCCTCTCCATCTTTTTTCCATTCTTCGCTTCCCGCAGGTGAGTACTGGCAGAGTTTGAAGGATTCGGCCTCCACAGTGGATATGTCCTACTTGCAGGCGCAGAGACGAAGACTGAGACGAGACTCGGACAGCGAGGCTGTCAGCGCCATCGCCTCTCTGTCGATGGGGTCTCTTGCATCTGACAGGTAGGGGCAGCTCTGTTTCATATCTTCTGCTTTAGCACTGCCATAATGTTGTACTTTATGCACGTTTAACCCTTATCTTTCTCTTTGTCATCAAGGAAACCGTCTGAGAAATGATGGAGAAAAGGTGATTCTGCCTGAAGAAAGACTCAAGCCTCTACACACTCCACACACACGCACACAAACACGCAAAGCAGCGCTTTGGATCGTCACTGGAAGCAGATGTCACTTCACAAAAACTCCACCTGTATTACTACTGGCTGAATTCTGACCCATCTGATCCAAACACACACACACACACATCGACGACCGGCAATCATCTGGGCCGCGTTCTCACTCTCATCCCTCGCTGCAATGAGAGCTAAAGCTAAAAGAGACACCCAGGTGCAGATTAATGAAGGGTTTTGCAACAACGTGATGTAGCATATACACCTTGAGAGAAAAACACATCTCTGCACATTTGCAGACTGAATTAAAATGACTCCAGCACAACTCTGAGCAAGAGCCCCAAGACTGTTAGAAGGAAGGGTCAAAGGTCGCCTCAGCTTATCGAAGCCACTCAGTTTGAGAAGAAGGAGTCGTCCCCAAAAGTACGTGCGAGTGATGGAGCGCAGACGTATCCCTCGGCCGCGATGTCATTCGTCTGCATGCGACCGCGATCGAGCGGGTTTTTCTGATCATCCTGCACTGCACGTTTGTTCTCATCATCAGTTCATCTGACCGGAGGAACACTTTTTTTGGGGGGGGATGACATTGTTTTTTAAGAATCATGAGTGAAGCTACAATGAGGTCTGACATACATATTTTTTTTCAGCGTTTTCATCATTTCTTTCTTGGCGTACCCAGGGCGAGCGCGTGTAGCAAGACCTCGGATTGCTGCAGTTATTTGTATCGCTCCTCTGAAGTGCATCTTAAATATGTAGATATGCTGTAGTTAGTGGTGGTAGCATTAGTCACAATGAAGAGCTGATACCTCCAGTCGCTGTGGTATTGATATTCGGGGGAAGGGGGGATAATAAGCCTGTCAGATAAGACAGAATCACCCATGATGCCTCAATGCAGTGTAACCACTCAGTAATGATTGTACAAGTGACAATGCACATCAGTTTTTAACATTTTGGATGAGACTCGCATCCAAACACTCACTCACACAAAGTGCACTTATCTCGCCCTCGGAAACGAGGGTCAGAGCGACTCGGGTCTCAAAATCTGAACTTTGATGTTTCTACCTGTGGATGAGCATTCCTGCTGTATTTGTTACATGTTTTTTTTCTGTTATTATTATTATTATTTTTTTTTTTAATCTGATCTGTCTTCTGTTCATCCCCTACGTAGCGCCAGTCTATTTACTGTCATCCTCGGAGATGTTACGCTCCCCGGACCAAACAATGGCATGATAGTGGTTTAGTTAGGATGAAGCAATACTGAGATAGTTAAACATCCACACAGTGCAATTGGACACAGGTTAAGTACAACCAAAGCTTATGAGAACAATGTGTTGTCCCTGGACTGGCATGGCCTGAAGAACTTCAAAGACTTTGAAGACTTTGCGAATGTTTCTTTTCTCAATCCAAACAGTCAAAAAGCACCAAAAAAAAAACGCAGGACATTTATATACGCAAATCAATTCGACATGACTCCTATTTATATATTCAGATTCTGTGTCTTTGAAGTGCTCTTTGCATGTCTAACATGATTGTGATGGTGCTAATACAGTATGTCTGATTGTTTGTTTTTTATTTTTAGTTTGTTTGTATTTTACGTTGCACTCTGTATGTAACTCACGGCCTTTCCGACATTTGTTGATGTTACGAAAATGTGAAAAACGAAAGACATCCTGTAGGACATCCTGATGGAGGAGCGTAGCTTTCAGTCGTTGTTTGTTTTTTAAGAACGTTCACGACAGCGACCTGATATATCACGTGTCTTAATCAGTGTAAATGATCTATTTTTTTATTTGAGCCCAAATAATGAACCCTGTGCATACTCGGAGACCAAATTATCAGTCGAAGGATTGTTCTGACCAACCTGTGTAAAGGTAGCCTTAACAAACTGGAATTTTTACTTTAGGTCAAGTCCAGTTTTCTTTATAACTGACTGTCTTGATTTTTTTTTCTGTACAGTGTACATAGCGACATTGGTTTTGTTGTCTTACTTTTGCCTTTTTCTACTATTTTCACCCAAAAAAACCTAATAAAGGTAAATTATGTACATTTTAAGAAAGATCAGTTGTTTCTTTTTTCCTATTTTACTTTTTTTTTCTCTTTGTTTGGTCATTTTCTTTTCCCAGCATTCTCCATTCTCCTTCAAAAATACAATATTGTACTTATGTACAGCCATGAGGAAAAAAATTTATTTCCACAGGATATCACACAAGAGAGATGATCATAAGCAAATTCAAAGCAGTACAAAAGCAACACTTTTAAACCACATGGTTACAAATGAATCTGCTGTGGCTCAAATCACTTTGTCGCCACTTTGGCACATTTTATACGAAAATTTCCGCTGTTTTATTTTTGCGTTTTTTTCAATGAAAATAAGCTTGCAAAGATATTTTAAAGCTGCTGTAATTAAAACAAACAAAGAAAAAAACTACTTAAATGAGATTTTCTTGCAATACAAAATGCAGCTTTCTACTAGAAAAGAGTAAAATGAAAAACAGAGGGGGCTGAACTGGGATCAGTGGTGGTATCAAGACTTTTTCCTTTTTTTTTCCCTTAAAGGCGAGAGCAAAGGATAAGCAGAGTTTAAAGTAATACAGTGTGCGTATACCGATTCACATACACTCTAAAACCCACAAAATACACAGAAAGCGATCCAGTTATTACAAAGTCGAAGATCTGCGCCAAATTCCTCGTGCTCTTCCTCTTCCCTCAAGACGGGGTCTTCAGAGCCAGAGCGATTAGCTTATTAGCATTTTAGCTGTAAACATTCATTGGCTGTGACCGCCCTCTAACCATCACTGTGCCATTATCATTAGTCATCTTAATGTCTGTCTGGCAGTGAGTCATCCACTGTGAAGACTTGGGTGGATCTCGCCGTGGTGGTTATCGCCGTGTAACCGAAGGCACTCGAACCAGCAGCCATTTTGTTTCATTGTCACCGCAGGCCAGCTGTTCGTTGATCTTTGTTTATTTTTAATTTTTTTAAAAAGTTCATTTCAGTTTCATCGTTCAAAGTGTTCAGCTCTTCGTCGGGCCGTCGAGGGATCTTCACCAGAGTTTCGGGAACACTCGGTGAAGGCCGGGCGACGGCACGGAGGCCAGACTTGTCCAGAGAAAGAGAAAGTTTTCTTTTCCTTTTTTTGTTTTGTTTTGTTTTTTTGTTTTTTAAAGTGGAGATATTTGTCAAGGCAGGAACCAATTTCTTCGAGTGTAGTGAAGTTTCCATTTGTCAGTTTTCTGCAGGGAGAAGAAACATAAAAGGCAAGTTAGCATTATGGGCATTTTATAGCATTTCACACAAATTAAAGACCGGGTGAATGTGTTGAGGATACAACATGTGAGCGCAGACAAGCAAAAACGGAAAAATCCCCACAGCTCTTCAGCTTCTCCTTTTAACAGGCAAACATTTCATCTGGATCATTTTCAGCTTTCCCTAATTATAGCGTGCCCTTCCGCGATACCACGAGAAGTCTTGCGAGCGGAAGCCGGATGTATGTGTGTGTTAGGGCTAGGGTCACATGACTTTGATCGTACCCCGAAAGCATGCCGCGTGCATATTCCCATCCAAAAGGTGCTTTGTTTTTCAAGTCACAGAGCGTGGGGCCACCTCTTTTGTGCTGGAAAGCCATTAAACACCCTGCCTCACATTTTCATGCCCGGTCAGTATTTAAATGCACACTTTTTTTGTATTTGATTAATTTATGTAACGTCTCTGGAAAATAGTTTTTATTGGTACACCTGCACTGGATTCAAGCCAACTTTATTTGTTAAAGAAAGCACATGTAAAGGTTTTCGTGTGGGGGTCGGTCCTTATTAATGTTTTTAAATGACTGAACGATTTCTGTTTCGTTATATTGTGTAAGCGTGCAGATTCTGATACACTCTGGGCTTGTGTTATGTGGTTCTTTGCTGCCTACGTGTCAAACCAGAAGACCTTCCTCTATCCCTGCAGCTGTCTGACCAGCACACGTTCGAATGCACGCTCGAGCGCATATGCGTGGAGCAGTCAAATGTACACACACGCACACACACACACAATCCTCCCACCTGCACTCAGCTCTTAGTTTGGATCTCTAAAAATAAAGATGACTCTCAGAAGCCACGACTTCTGGATGAGGCTTTTAAAAACGCAGATGAGCCGCAGAGGACTTTACATCTGGTCCCAGATCAGCCAACAGCGAAAGCCAGATATTTAATATGTGCAGAAGAGCGTCCAACAGCTGGTCAGTCCAAATTGTAAAACACCACACACACATACGCACACACACATATGTGCACAGATGCAGCAGAGCCAGGGGTTCCGGCACAGGAAAGCAGTGACAGGCATTGTGATTATAGTATAAACAGAGGGGAGAGTCTTGTTTGTTCCAACTCAGACTGAACAATCGCTTCATTCTGAACATCTCACGCTGAGCCAGACACCCACACATCTTCAAAATCGTGCTCATGAAAATGCACAAAAATGTCTGCGCCGATTCGTGTTCGTGTGTACATGCTGCGGGCTTCCAAATAAAATATAAAATGTTCTTTTACACCAAAAGCAGTGAATTTTATAAACTTTTTGTTTTTTTATTTCTTTGCTTTTTTTTTTTGCTTTTGTTGCAATATACTCATCAATTGAACAAATAAATAAATAAACAACTATGTGATTTCTTTGAAAAAATCTGAGGTAGGAAAAAAAGCAGGAACACTATGCAGTCCTCTAGAATATTTTAAAGCCTTAAATGTACGTGTATGGAATTTTGAATTTCTGAATAATGTATGAATTACATATGTACTATCTGTTTATGTATTAACTGTCCGTCTGCTCTCCAACTCTATAAACCATTTTTGTACACTGGTCATTCTTAAAGAAGAGGCACTGATGTTGTTCAACATCTTTAAATAAAGGATGTAACAATTATTCACTGATATCTGATACCACACCATAAACAGCCTTAAACAAGGGAACATTACAAGCACGTCATGTGATGTCAGTTGTTTGGGTTATTTTGTCCAACACCAAGTAAAACAAGTACACATGGCCTCATCAACACACACACAGAGACTGTTTTAGGACCCGTGCACGCATACGTGCACGCTCCGCCTTTGAAGTGTCCTGACCCTTTCTAACCTCAGCTCTTTCCTAAAATTGCATGTTTTGGTCATGCAGGCGCAGGCCTTGAGTTTGCAGCACTTTCTGTGGCGGCCCCTGCAGAGCTGATGATAACAGGCAGAGCAGTCAAAGTGGTAGGTAATAACTACAACGATGCGTTCAAGGACAGTCGTGTCCACGAGCAGGGGCCTTGGCTTTCCGCTGATTGGAGCCCTCCCCAACCCCCCGCTCCACTCCATGATGTCTGGTGAGTTAGCTCAGAGTGGAACACCTGCGGTGTGCACATAGCAGCAGCTGCATGTGTGTGTCTGGACAGTGTAATATATATGTGTATAAGCACGGGTTGTATGAAGCCCATGTGCAGCAGTACCTGTAGTATCATTTGTGATTCGGGATGAATGCTGCATATGTTTGTAATCATTTAAAGGCCTGATCAGAGAACCGTGTCTGTGCCTGTTTGCAGTGTGTGTGTTCACCTTGACCTGCGATCTAGCTGTTAGAAAAGCATGTTGCACTGAAACCCAGATTAATCTCTGCTCGGCCTTTGCTCCTCACAATGTCTTCACCCGCCTATCTTTTTTTTTTAAATAAATCCTTTGATGTTGTCAAAGACCTTCATGGCCTTTTTTTTTTTTTGGAAGAAATATAACTAAGTCTGACCAAACTGAAACCAGAAGATGGGAGAGATAAAAATCACTGAAACAACATCTGCAAATGTATTCCTGTTTACTTATATGCACATGTTTGCACACAAACACACACACACACACACACTGCTGCACAGCTAATTAAAACTCACTACAACCACACAGACACAGCAAGCACACACAAACATGTGCTGACATACACAGCCCCGTGCGGCTGACCCTAACCCCGGTAGACACACCTTCCTAATACCTCACAACTGTTTCCAATCTAAAGGTTCCTGCTTGTCTGGGCCCCAGCGAGGCCTGATTGCACGATATAAGATCCTGAGGAGAGAGGGCAAGGCTGCAAGGGAGAGAGAGAGAGAAAGAGAGAGAGAGTGATGTGCCTCCACTCCCCCCCACCCCCCCCCCCCCCCCCACCCACTCTCCCTTTCTCCCCCACCCCCTTGCTGTACCTGTGCAGGAATCTGGTGTCTGTTTAAAATGTTTTTTGGGGGGTTTTTTGTCTTTTTTAAAAAAGCCCTGGAGACTGCAGAGGAAAACATTTGTCTTACATTCATCAGAGGAATGTCAAACACTGGAGTGTTGATGATGATGATAATGTGCTTTTAGCTGATTTTTGGTTTATAAAGCGAAGCAACCAGGATGCTCAAAGGACCTCTTTCTTTGAAATTAACGCTCTGCCCCTGATTGTGTTTTATTTAAGTCTGTGCACTAATCGTCCTCACCTTATCTGCTGGAAAGTGTTTTTATGGTAATTTTGAAAACGCATGGAGAGTGGTTAATGACAACTACACTGAAAAGAGAAAAAAATTATAAAGAGGTGGGCAGACATTTTTGTTTGTGACTGAATGTGTTAGAAGAAGAAAATAGAAAATAAATTTTTAACCAATTAAACTATTTTTAAATTTAGAATTTTTTTTCCTTTTATCTACTTTCCTTTTTGCATAACTTTACCTTTACATACGTTTGTACTTTACATTATTTTAAATTTATATTTTGTCTATTATTAAATTAATGTATTTTTTTTAAGAGTCCTACTCCAAAGTTTCTGATCCGTTTACACAAAACCAACGTGGGATTGAGTTGTATTTGAATTTCTTGTGTGTGTGACAAATATTTATACACAAAACAACAGATCATAACTGACAGTGTATTACTCTTTTTAAAATATGAATTAAAAATGAAACAAACAAAGAAAAAATACTAACTGGTAAGTTGTTTTGATGATTAGCTAATAAAAATTAAGTTAAGATTTGAGGTTTAAAGAAAACACATGCACACTGAAATCAAAGACTGATATCACAGTTACATGAAAAATAACACTGCAGCTTATTTTGTCAGACATTTTTAAAGCATGCTCTTGAATTCATTTTTCTATGTTTTGATAGAAATTACGATTTAAAACAAGTAAAGCAAAGTTTTCTTCGCTTTTGGTCCTACTGTATTTTTTCACATGACGGAAAATACGTTTTCTGTCGTGTTTTGACATACACACATTTTAGCTCTTCACATTTACACTGTAACATTTTGATTCATATATTAAAAGCTGTTTATTCAATTCCTGTCTTCCTGATTGCATTTACTATATGAAGCAAAAGTGTTAAATTCTCCGATAATAAAACTCCGAAAGAAGAGTTTTCGTCACCTTTGTGTGGCGTGCATCGCATTCTCAAAATTTAGATCATGTCCACATCATTTATTCCTTCTTTGATCAAATTAACAAACCATTTTTATTCATTTTGTTTTCATCGAGTTTGTGTTTTTCGATTGAAGAGAGCACACTTACACTGAAATCTTAGTCTAAATGTTGAGCCACAAACTGCCTGTACACATGTGTGTGTATACATACATGTTCGACACTATTCTCTGCACGAATGTGTGTGTGTGTGTGTGTGTGTGTGTGTGTGTGTGTGTGTGTGTGTGTGTGTGTGTGTGTGTGTGCATATTTCATCCATACCTGAAGGGCTGCAGTGGAGCGAATCATAGCCCTGGGAAAAAACTGTGGGACAGATAAGGGAGAAAGAGGTGGAAAGAGTGGAGGGGAACGGGGTTAGGTTTTGGAGATTTCAGTAACTTAAAGCGTGTTCAACTATGGAGGTGGAGTGAGACGAGAAAGGACTGCAGAGGTTTATGAGAAGGTTAAGATCAGACCATGAGGGGAGAAGGAGGCTTAAAGGTCAGGAAATGAGTGCAGACACGGACAGAGCTGGGGAGGGAGGGAAGATGTGGACACGAGAGGGTGTACAAGAGAAGTTCAGTGGGGTCCTAGTGGCTGGTAGACATGGCCCAGGCCCCCTCCATCCTCCAGACGGAGAAGGCGTAGCTGAGTCTTTCATGGGCCAGGTAGTTGCAGCTGGCCAGCTTGGCGTCCATCTCATCGCTCTGCAGCACCTGGTAGAGGAAGTCGATGTAGCGTGAGGCCAGCTTCAGGATCTGGATCTTGCTCAGCTTGTCCGAAGGTAGTGTGGGAATGATCTTGCGCAGAGAGGCAAAAGCGTCGTTCAGGGATTGAGTGCGCTGACGCTCCCGCACGTTGGCGATGACGCGCTGAGAGTGGAGCTCCTCGAAGGGCGCCTCGGGCCTGGGGCCCAAAGTCGTCGGGGCCAATGACACGACCGTTGAGGGGCTTTTCTTCATCCTCTTTGGCCCAGACGGTAGCAGGCTGCTGGAGCTGCCTGTGCTGCTCTCCTCTGCCTGACTGAGGCTGTCCTTTTTGGGATAAGGGGAGCGTTTTCGATTTCCTGGTTGAAGGGTCTTTTTTGATCCTCTCTCCAGCTCTTCCTCGCTGGCCCCCAGTCCTCCTTCAGGGGAGTTGGTGCAGGACACCTCTTCTCTCATTCTCCTGTCCACTAATAACCTTCCAGCCACCAACACAAAAACTGGATTTCGTGCGGTTCTTTATCGCTTGAGCTTACAGCTTCAAAAAAGAAAACAAAAAAAACCCTCAGCTTGACAAGCTTGTGTAAGTCACGACTGCTGAAGCTCCATCGGATTGGACGCCTTGTCGTCCTGTTTCCTGGTTACCTTGTTAAAATTCTCACTTTCACATTCCCCTCTCAACCTGCCAGACAGAACAACAACAAACCATCTGACAGGCAGGTCCACCTCCACCTCTTTTATACCCAAACGCCAACCCGGAGCCTGCGGGCAGCTCTTATTGGCTCGAATGTTTTCCAGAGGGTGTGGCCGGGTATGAAACAGGCAGGAAAGCAGGAAGTGTGCATTAGCTGGGCGGGTGATAGAGAAAAGGGGGTAAGTGGTTCGCTTAGCCAATAAGAAGTGCTGTGTCTAATGTTGCAGAGATGTCTGAGGCTTTATGGGTTCCAGATTTGGGCTGGACTGTTAGAGCGCCTGCATCCTCGTGTCTACACAAACCTTGCATCTCTGACAGTCACCACGTGTAAGCTTTAACGTTTTAATACTTTTATGATTATAGTGGCGCTTTAAGCTTAACTCTTTATTTCCCTTTAAAACTCAAACGTGAGAGAGTTCACCTAAGCATGTGTCGGTCATGTTCTTTATTATCCTGACAATGAGACGCTCGCTAAAAAAACAAATGGATTAGAGAACCGCAGATAATTTATCGGTATAATAATGTACTTTATGATGTGGAATTTATGTTTATAAATCATGCCCATTGCCATGACAGGCCAAAAGGTACAGCGGTATTTTTCAGAAAGATGTTTTTTGTCAGCCAGCGAGTTAAAATCTGCATACCAGCCTCTGCAAACTTCCTTTTCCCTCCAAATGTGACACATCGATGGAAAAGTTCTAAACAAATAAGCGCAGCTTATTAATATCGCTGCCGACATCAGTTGTCAGGTTGGGAAGGGAGGACTGCCAGGACCCTAAATAACCCCCTGACCTGAGTGGCCCAGCGACCTCAGTCTGCAGAGGTGAGGGAGCACCTAATTGTGCCATCCATGGCTTCGGGGCAGGGATCGACACATGTTCCTCCACAGCGCGAACCCATCTGGGTCTGCAGCCACTTAAAATGCATTTTCCACACGTTGGCAGTCGTGACACAGCAGGTAGGCCCTGCGTGAGAAAATGACAACAGGTTGTACACTGTGTGCAACCTACAATTTGGACACATCACTAAATCTTGCGCAAATCTACCTCTGAATCTCTGTCAGTTTCCCAACAACAGCTAAAACCATTTATACCTTCATGCGTCATGACTGGAGTGACTCATCTGTGGATCACTGCTGAGAAGTCTTGCGGGGAGTTTTCTGCCGCTCTGAGCTGTAGAAATGTTGTACTTTTTGATGACAGCATGCTCAGCGACAGCCTTTACATTTCAACACCTCCATCTCCATAAAGCTGGTTACATCTTTGATGTTTCTGAAGCTTCAGAAACTTTGCGTAAAGACACTCAGAAACTGGTATTATTTACAAACACTGGTTTTATGGATCGTAACTAAAACCTCGTATCAGTTTCTATATGCTGCCCGACAGCCTCAAGCCAACAATTTGGATGTGATTGGCGCGGTATTTGAAGGATCGAATGCGAAGAGAGTGGTTCAGAAGATTTTTGATGAGCCCCATGATTGCACTGGTTTACATTTCATTCACAGAGAGCGGAAAGTAGCTCAATCCCAGTTGGGTTCAATCAACTTGGAAGAGAGAGAGAGAAACAGAGAGAAAAACAAAAAAAACCCTCATCTGGTCATCAAAGCAAAAGGCTGTGGACAGAAACAGGGAATTATATGAGGTTGCATTTACATAAGCGGCCAAGTCAACTTAAGGATTAACTGGTATTAAAACTGAGGCCTGCTGGGACCTCTGGTGGAGCCAAAGGAAGGACAGGAAAGTCATCGTTGCTCAGGCTAATCTCGGAAGCTGCTGCTTACCTTTAGCGAAGCCGTGGCTCTGTGCCACCATCATGGAAAAAATGAGCAAACATAAGCGGGTAGGCCTACAAGAATGTCGTGGCGCATAGAAGAGGCGGAAAAAAGAAGGAGAGAATGGGAGAAGAATGAGAAAAGGGGGGAAAAGAAAAAGGAGAAGAAAGGAGAGGGACAAGGGGGGAAAAAAGTGAGGCTGTCCAAACAGAACCAGATGCAGGAGTGTGGAGGCTCGTTTGATCTCGATCCTCATAGGCTGATTGATGTTGCACATTTCATTTCCTTGTCAAAGTCCTGACATAATGTTTCACTAAACACTCAGACCTGCTCTCATCTTTGTTCTGTTTCCACAGGGGTCATAATTAAGCTTTTTTTAGAGCTGAAAATAGATCATACACATATCAATATATCAACATACACTATATAGGCTTACATACACAGACACACACACACACACACACCGGGGGGTTTGGATATCCAAAAAGCCAGTATGTTGTCTGTTTCTGTCTCTCCACCAGATGGTTTTAGCCTGACTGAAATACTGCACTGAAGAGTAGCCACGCTTACACTTTGAAGTTCAGGGGGAAATATCTTTATGTCCGTAATGCAGTCAATTCAATTACCATCATGTGACTCCGCGGTGACAAACTCAGCTGGTAGGAGCGCAGCGGCGTGACCGATCGTAAGTGATGTGTTTGGAAATCCATACTGGCCTAACAAAAGGAGCCAATCATTGAATTCCTCCTCACCTTCACCCCTGAGAATTTCCTCACCCTCCTGCCCGCAGTTACTGAAGTTTGCACACAGCACACTACAACCATACCCATCCTTCAAGAGCTCCATCCCTCCCCAGGAGCTTATAGTGACACAAAGGCAGACATCTGGGACCCATTTCCCCTCCGTGGAGAAGCCCTTCCTGTGGGGTATCCACTTAGAGGGGTTCGGGAGGAGTAGGCTGGGGGGTGTGCGGTGGGGTGAAGGTGCATGGTAGGTGGGGGATGGTGGTGGTGGTGATGGTGGTGGGAGCCTGAAGACTACTAATGAGGAGGAGAGGTGTGGATGATCTAAACACAGAGTCAAACCTCCTGCCTTTCCTGGTTCGGGACCTTTTCGATTAAAGAAAGGCTTCGAAATGTATTCATTCATTTTATTTATTTGTTTATTTGCAGAGTTACACATAGTTTAGCATAAAGACTGGAAACAGCTCATAAAATCCACCCGCCAACATCTCAAAAGCACAACGGGTTATTCAGCACTAAAAATACCTGCACAAGACCTAGCACATTAAAAAAAAAAGACACTCCACTGCTTTAATGACGTTTTTATTTTATTTTGTTTTACAGAGACAACACGCAGTTAGTGGTAATTACATCAGAGCTTGCTCACTGCAAAATGGGCAACCATTTCCCCTGGGCAGGTAGACAAAAATTTTTTTTAAAAAGGAGAAGAAGAAGAAGAAGCAGGAAAAAACAACAACAACAGCCCATAGAAGTCTTATTATAATTATAATTTTCACCAGGCTCTTTGTTTCTCATAGTTTCCTGCCTCTTTGGTGTCTGTTCACCCAAATGTGATATTTATGATACAGACTCTTCTCATCTGTTTCCAGAAATCCAAACGAGAATATTTCTCCCGGGCTTTCATCTCTGATTTGAAATGACCAAATCCATCCGCCGGCACTGACAAGCCCTTAAAAACACTGATTTTCCACATACAACTTTTGTTCATGCTTCATAATGCAGAAATAAATAAAAAAATAAAATAAAAACTTCTCACAACTGGTGAAATTCATTTGCTGTTGAAGTCTTACAATCGATGGTCCAGATATGCTCCTGAACAGACCTCGAGGTGAGCTTGATTGACACACTTTTTCTAGGTGTGTGTTTACCCCCGCTGCGCACAAGCATCTATTATTCTTGTTTAGCTGTGCCTTCTTCGTATTAGATTGTAATTTATCATAATATTTAGCACTCGGGCTTCCTTCAAATGTCCCTGCTTTCATGTGTAATTTAGCCAATATCCTGCTCTGGCTCTGATTACAGTGTTTAAGTGCTGGGGTCCATCCGTGGCACATTACAAACAGTCCCAGCGGAGCTCACAGCTGAGCTGGGGATAACACACACTGGGTTGGTGCAGGCTGGGACTGGAAAAAAAGAGTCATGGGACTCATTCTGGCACTTTCAGAGAAGAAGAAGCAGTGCATGATGGCTACAAGACAGAAGAAGGGGTGGGAATGTGTAGTGACATTATCACACATCCAGCTCCGTCGGTTGTTCCAATGAAGCAATGTGTGCAAGGTGGAGGGAACTAAACTGATTAAATATGAGAGCTTGCTGAAAATAAATGGGCCTGCTTGTTTTGTTTAGTTTTTTAGTAATGACTGATACGTGGCAGATAAGTTTGTGAACCACTGAATTAAAGGTGTGTTATGTGAAAGTGGTATTTCTCTTTCTTGATTAAGTGTGTTGATTTATTTCAGACACAAAAAGACATGCGTTAAACATGCAGGTATAAACAAGTGGTAGGTGTGCATATGTGTTGCTTCACTGTTACATCATATCATCTCCATATGTGCGAGCAGCACGTCCTGTGATCTCCCTGTGAATCAGAAAATGAATTGCAAGGGCAACACATTGCAAGTACATTTAGATTTGAACTTTATTGGCAGTAAACACAAATAAGGATTTTTGGATTTCTATCAAAGCTGCCTCTGTAGTCAACATGACCCCCCGTCCCCCAAATGTTTTTTAATTTAAACTTAGTGCTGACTCTAGGCAGAAAGACGCTGATGTGATCAAGCTCTATATATAGAAAACCATCACATGAGAGTCATTTTCACTGCTGAGTCAGCCACACAACTTCACCATGTTAGGTTCACTTTTCTTGTAAGTAAGCCTGACAGTGAGTCAGCAGATCAGCGCTGACCATGTGGCCACTTCACTTGGAAAATCCTGTTTCAGTGTGAACTTCTTAAATGAGCTTATCAAGCCGCAAGTATTGTCTGGGAGGAAGAGACTCTTTCTACAGCACTTTTTCAACTGAATGTGAAACAGAAACACAATAATGACCTTTTACCATATGTGAAATGTAGTGTACATTCAACACCAAGCCAAAAGCTTGTGGCGTTAAGTCTACAATGTCTGAATATCTTGATATGAGATGAGAAGGCAATCAAACACCTTTCTGGCTTTCTATGGTCCTTTTTAGACCAAAAAACCCCCCAAACAAAACATACACATATACCATGAATCAGTTTGAGCGATAGTTCTTCAGATAAAGATCCCTGTCAGGTCAAGTGTCTAAAAACTCACTCTTCAAATGCTAGTTCCTGGAAGCAGTGTGAACCTGGAAAATCCAGGATTAGACACTATCACGCATCCAGCTCTGTCGGGCGTTCCAGTGAAGCACTGTCTGCAAGGTGGAGGGAAATGTTGCGTTTCTGAAGCAGAGCTATTGCATTAGAAACATCAACAGAGCCAGCTTCAAAGGGGTCTGCCTTCACATTGAATCAGGCCCCACTTCCATTAGATTAGATGGCCTTACCAAAGTTACATTGCGTTAACGTTTCTTTATGGTTTCTCAAATCCCTCGCTCTGGTTTTGGTTCCCCCTGTGAAGCCACTTCAAACAGCCTCTGCCATGGCATATCCCTTTGTGCTCTAAAACAGCAAATATGTGTCTCTCTAAAATGTTTCAGATGCAAGCTCGCAGTGGTCCCAGAGGCGGAGAGAGCATCGCACACACAAACACATCAGAGGAGCAATGAACAATAGATGAGTGTAAAGGTAAGCCATCTAGCGTGCTGTCAACAGCCGATTCAATTGACTGATGAGTGATGGTCGGTGCAGATGAAGACAGACAGATGAGGAGGAAAAAGGTCAAAAATAGAAAGAGAAAAGCGGAAAAACAGGGAGAAATCCTGCATCAGTAAATCAGTGTGTTAAAAGGAAGGGATTGGACGGAGGGGGGGGGGCTGCAAAAGGTCTAGAAACATATGTTTCAGTTTGTAAATAAAACAGTAAATTGCTATGGATATTGCTTAAATATCTGTGGGCTTTGTACCATGCTTTGCGGAAGTTCCTCGGAAATCATTCTGGGACTGCCTTCTTAAAATGCCAAAGCGACTTCTTAATGTCAAAGCGGCCATCTGGTTCTCGACCAATTCAAGATGTTTTCTTTTCATTTCGTTTTTTTTTTTCTTCCTGATGCTTCTTTTTTTAGATCAAATACTTCATTTTTGTATGATTAATTCCGCTTTTCGTCAATCGCAGTGGAAAAGCCAGCAAACCCGTAAATCCCCGTTCACCTTCTATCTGGCACTCTAAAGTAAAAGTACTTTTACTTCATTCAAGAAATTGAACACTACAATACCAGTACAGTATACATCTTCAACACTTTTACAGTTGTACTGCTTCTTCTATTATGTTAAAGGCCAAGCCTAGGCAACTAATTTTCCCAAGGAGCCACATGAGAAACTGGGACTGTTGTCCCAAGGGCCACGTCAATAAGCTTACTGGTGCTACCCTCCATAACAGTCCCACCAATAAGCCTATTGGTGTGGCGAATAAGCTTGTTGGTAGGACTATTGTGGATGGCCACAAAAAAAAAGATTATTGGTGGGACTGTTGTGGACAACAGTCCCAGTTTCTCATTTGGCCCATTGGGAAAAAAATTTTTGCCCACCCTGTTTTGTTTTGTTTTGTTTCCTTTCCTACAGTCACCTGGCTGTTTATATTTTACATACATTGCAAATGTCAAGGTATGTAAAGGTCCAGGAGGTATCAAAATGTGAAATTCCAGCAATATATTTAAACACTCATTCTGCCCCCTAACAATTTTAATACCAGGGTTCTCAAGGTGCAGTCCATGGAGGCAGTCGCAGCCCTTGATAACATTTTATGTGGTCTATGAGCGCAGCAGGACAAGAATGCACTACTGTACATTTGATTTATCTGCAGGTCAAGTCATTCTATGAAACAGCTGTGCAGAATGAGACCAGAGTTTCTTCTCTTTCTGTTAGAGCAGACTAAACTTTCCTAACACTGATAAGTACACCTGGTATTAAGGAAATGTTGCAGCCACAGGAGCCACAGTTTGATAGAAGATAGTATTTAGACAAAGGTGTTTCTCATTAAAATAAATTAGGGCTCCATGCTAAAATGGAACAGAAACTTTAATGCCATTACAAACACCTGTATTTGCTTACCATTTTATGTTAAATCAGGTATATGATTTTAAAAAAAAACCTCTAAAACAGTACAGATTATCAATATGAAGTGCTATCCTCGGAGCAGGCGTAAGAGTATTGACTACACTTGATATGTGCAATTTTCTTGTGAGCCCTTCAGTTTCCCCAAAAATGTACTCAGTCATCAAAACTTTCAAAAACCACTGGTTTAATGCTTTAAATAAATGCTCAGAAGCAGACGATATATAAGATGAAACAGTGCTGTACACATATTTAAAGGCTAGTACAAGTAATTTCTGCACCTACATAATTTCTTGCACCACTTGAAAAATGGTAACTTTGATTTTTGATGCCAATTTTCTCCCAGGGTTGACAATTTTGCATTTCACCAACTGGCAGTGCCATCTTGTTCTCAATAAATTATGCAATGGTTTGCATATTTTTCAATTCAAATATTTAAATCAGCCACATCTGACATGTTTCGCAATATTTTTTGAGCTGTAGAATCATAATGCATAATATGGCTTAAACTGGATTAATATCACTGCTCAGGGAGCAGTTTTAACTTTTTTTTAAACATGGTTAGTTAAATACAAAAGAATACATCACACTTTGTGAAGTCACCTTATATTTTGCAGCCAAATAACAACAGTGGAGCAAACTGAAATGAAAAAGCAATGTAATTAAAAGTAAATATCCAATAATCTACTAATACTTTCACTTTGCAATAAAACATTTTAAAATGAGGACCAAGTTTTTCTTTCTCTCTATGCATTTTGATGCTAATGGTGTTATAATAAATATAAGTGTGAACAGACTGTTGACACATCTACAAAAGCTAAATGTGCTCTAACTGTTCACTTTCATGTGCCAGTGTGAACACATGAACAGGTCCAAATTTGCTGTTCTATAACTGAAGTCAGACACTCAAATTCTGACTGTAAGTGTATGCTGAATGCAAAGGAACATCTTTACTTCTTGCCGGTTGCTTGCTATAGATTTAAACAGTCATCTTGTGTTTGCTCTGCAGTGTGTAATTAGGATATTGTTTAGGATATTTGGGTTATTTGAATGTCTAAACTATTGTTTCCAGTCTCTCCACACTCTGCCAGACTGCCAGTCAAGACAACTTCCTCCCTTGATTTGGGTAGAGTCCTGTAATTGAATAAAAAGAGACCCCTCCCTCTCTTTACATACTACACACACACAAACACACACATGCACATTTTACAGGCTGGTGTATAAACTTAATAGGGTGCATTTGGTTCCAAAGCCCCCAGCCCGCTTGATGGAAAGTGAGCTGGATTGTTTTTCAGTTTCTTAATGTCGAAGTTTATAACAGCCAGATAAAAACAACGTTACCATGGTGATTTAACCACAACATCGCAATTACCTTGATGCTGCGAGACTCTCCGGGCTTACAAACAAACCAGTATAATGCAATTAAGATATAAGCACCACAAAAATGTTGGTAAAACGCAGAGGAAGGATGTAGGACAGCAACAAAGTGAAATAATCATGGTGGCTTTTCCAGGATCAAAGTTATTGATAAATATAGTAAATAACCAAGCACCATGCCAAAATTCACTTCTTTTAATCCTCAGCATAGCAGGAGTTCTTTCCTTAATGAGCACTGCAGGATGGAATTAAGGGGACACTTTTTTTTCTTCCGCCAGATATTTTTCTCCTAACAAATAACTTAATGAGCGAAAGAACACCAAAAAATGATAGCACTGTAAAAATTCGCTAACATATTTTTCACATCAACTTCAAAGTGCTTCTATCAGGCAGCTGCTTTAACAAAATCATATAGCAAAAAAAAAAAAACACCCTGAACCAGCCTCCCCCACCCCCCACCTTTCCTTTGAGGGACAAAATAAAAATCTGGATAAATGGAATAATTGCCCAACTTCAAAGTGCAGGTTATTGCCTGCGTTTACTGTTGCGATTGCAATGCAGTGGGGATGTTTTCTCTTCAGAAGGGTGGCTCGGCTTGGTGGGAGAAGTGCTTCATTCCTGTCAGGGTGCAAATCACATTTTAATGCCTAAAAACACTGACCCTTCTGCCCCGGGCTTAGTCAGAAGAGGAGTGCATGACACTTTCAAACTGATTCCATAATAGTTTCTAATACTCACATTATAAGCTTTGTGATTTTTTTATTTTATTTTATTTATTTTTTTGATGGGGGGGGGGGGGGGGTGTTGTACTTTTTAAAGAACAGCAGACATTAAAAATTTTAGAGGAACAGAAAGTGCAAAAGAAACAAAGAAATTCCTGGTCAGAAAAGAGGAAGAGCTCTTGGTCACAGCCATGCACATTTTCAGACTTTATTAACAGCACTCTTAGAGACACTCCTGCACAAACACACACACACCTACATTCAGTCAAATGATACATGCGGATGCACAAAGTTTCCAGACTCACCTTACAATATAAATGTCCATAATCGGGTTTCACATGGATGATATAAAACAAAGTAACTTGATTACTTAAGTGTGCATAACAGTGTCATCACAGCCCAATGAATGCCCGTTTCGCCTTTTTGTCACACAGACAAAAAATAAAATAAAATTTTAAAAAATCACTCATACAATAAAAATGCTGGTTCAAAGTTCAGAAACATACAGTACCAATACATTGGTGCTTATTTGGAATTTCACAGGAAAGCCTAAATGATGAAGGATTTCAGGCTTACCTGCCTTCAATAAGGCCTCGACGCACTTTTAAAGCAGTGTGTGAATGTATATCAGCTTTAAATCACTGTACATCAAGGGACCGGTGCTTTGTGATCTGATTTTGTCATTTGATTACTCAATGTACAACCTGTAAGCTAGTAAAAAAAACCCACCTTAAATAGAAATATCACACAGATAGAACGATAAGAAACGCCCATGAACTGTACATTTATATCTGGAAGAGGGATACCCCCTAGTGGCTGCAGCGTTGAACTGAAGGTTTTCACAGAAGAGTCGGTAAATTTGCAACAAGTTCTTTAACTGCGATGTGGTTAAAAAATTGATCATATTCTAGGAATGTTTTACCAAGAGGACACTGTGTAGATTCGGGGGTGAACGAAAAAGTAAGAAAATAAAATCTATCTGGGCTAGTATAAAACGGAGCTGGATTTATCAGAAAAGTTTAGAAGTCAGCGAAAAATCCTGCTCAGAATTAAAAATGAACCAGTACGTGGTGACGTGGAGACCCTGTTCAAGGTCATGATGCTCTGCATAAAGAAAAGAAAAAAAGCACTGCTGGTTTATTTTTTTACTCCTCCATCAGCTCCACACTGTGAGAGCAAGTCTGTGCATCTTCTGTAAGATGCAGGACTTTCCCTCAGAAGTCACTGAGGATACCGATGTCCTCAAACTCAGTGCGGTATTGTTTAGCAGTGTGGGTGAGCATGAAGGACCATTTCAGGGTCATGACGCTCCACACACAGGACAGGTAGAAGCTCTGAGGGTCAGTGAAGGCTGCGAAAACAGAGACACACAATTCAATTCAATTTTATTTATATAGAACCAATCCACACAACAGCTCCCTCAGGGCACTTTGACAATCAAATAACCCCTTGTGAGCAAGCACTTGGGGTTATTAGGACCTAAACACATTAAATGTCCCACTCTACAACCATCTTTTAACTGAACCCTTTCTTCTGTAAAGTAAAAGATGCTGGCTGCAAAGTACTGGGTCAAATAATAAAACTATTTGAAATAAGTAATTGATAAACAATGATTTCACATAGCAACAAGTCTGAGTATGTACACCACAGAGCTGTTTGGCAATGAACAATATACATAAAAAAAAAATGAAGTGAGACCAGAAAGTGATGCCGAACAACTCACTGTCTTTGTATAGGGCGCCAATGCCCAGGAAAACAACGAAGCTTGCGAGTGCCAGCAGAGAGAAGAAAATCCCAATGAGCATGAAAAACCTGAGGCCTTTCAGCCAGGTCCGCCAGTAGTCCTGCAGGTACATGATGTGAGTGATCAGGGTCCAGAGTGCCAACACACCTGAAGGAAGAGACCAGGTACAGACAGCAAAGTTAGCTTTCAGCTTCATGAGTCTGTTTAAAAGGCAGAGTACTACAGGTTTTACATGATATGATCCACCTTCTTGCCATTTTCTAATAATATGTAAATGCATCAACACATTTCCACATTATTACACTTTTTTAATTTTATTGTTGCACTGTAACAGAGCTGCAGTTGTTGTGCACATATTCAACTCCTCTCTGATTCAGATTTAATGCTAAAGCTCTTGTTTTACTAACCTTTAAGCCTTACGTCAGGACTGGTGCTGAAAACTAAGTCTGACTGGAGGAGGAAGTCTGAATATTACAGTGAGACTGGCTGAGAATCTGTATTTGGTGGTATCTATAAGAGTTCTGATTCTCAAGTGTTTGATTTCAGTTTACTTGAGTTCATCAGTGGGGAAAAGATTAAAGATTAAACTTGTGTCAAGTACGTTTTAAACCCCCTTTGAGTTGATGGCAGCTTGGAAATTTGGAAAATACTCTGAGGGACCAATTTGTGTCCCAAAGAGGAAAACATCCTTTACAATAACAGCTCCTCACTTCTGGAACATTATTCTAACTTTGAATGTAACCTTAAAGCCATCATACCTAGCTGTTTTCCTTATACCGGTATGCTCACATTTTCTTTTTGTTTGATTGATTTGTAATTCATACAAGCTAACTGTATGTTCTGTCTAACATCAACTGTTTGCCTAGTTTTTGCTCACTTTATCCTTTAATGACTTTTCTGTTTTCAAAAAGTAGCTAGGAGGCAGATTCTGCCTCAGCCATTTGGCTAACGCTGGCACATTTATGGTAACCTTCATTAATGCAGACTGTCCCTGACAATTAACACTAACATTAAAAATGTGTAGTAAACAACACACTTACAGCTGAACTGAACATACAGCCATGTGAAAGAGCCTGTGAAAAACTAAGTACACCTCATGATTCAGACGCTTGTAGCACCACCCACAGCAGAGATAATTTAAAGTAATGGTTTTCATTATGAAGTTGTTAGTTGCTAACATTATTTGGGAGGAATTCTGGCCCACTTTTCTTTGTTTGCTGAGTTCATTGAGGTTTTGGGGTATTTGTTTATGCGCAGCTTTCTTAAGGTCCTGCTACAGTATTTTAATCAAGCTGAGGTCTGGACTTTGACTGGACCATTGCAACACCTTAATTCTTTTCTCTTTTAGTCATTGCGTTATAGATTTGCTAGAGTGCTTGGGAACTTTGTTGTACTGCATAACCCACTTTTAGCTAAGTAACACACGAGCCTTCATATTTGACTCTAGAATACCTGGGTATACAGAGCAGTTCATGGTTGATATAGTGACTACAAGATGCTACTTCAGGAGCTCAGCTCCTATGGCGGAAAAAACCCTAATCATCAACCTTCCAACTGCCATGCTCAACAGTCGGTACGAGGTGTTTGTGCAGTGCATTATAGCCAAACATCTGCATGTGCTTTTTAGTGAAAAGAGGCTTTCTCTTTGTATCCCTTCCAAATGAGCCATACTTGTTCAGAAACTCCTTTGAGTTTGAGTCTAACCTTATTGTAAATTTGCTGGGGTGTCACTTCCGGAAAGACTTGAAAGCTCGATCCTAGAAAATTAACAAAACATCTGCTTTTATACAGGTGCTCACACTTGCTGAATCATTTAATCAGGTGCACTATTTACCCTCTTAATTCATATGGAAGAAGTAAGAGTGTACTTAGCTTTCACAGTGAAAACTGTCTTTTTCACATGACTGCATATACCAGTCATTGAAATAAATTTGACTGGTCATGAACTTTTGTTTGTATAATCAATAAATGCTGGATCATGACACAGCATGCTGCCAAATGCTGAGTCAACAAATCACACTTCTCTTTTTGTCATTGCAACAGAAGGAAGTGCAACAACTTTTATATTAGTTGAAGATCAGTGAAGATGCACAGGATACACTTTTGCTCTTTCCTGTGGGATGACTCATCATCATGTAAACATGTTTGTGGTCTCACAGGATCAGATTCAGATTTACTTGTGGGTAAAAGAATTCAAAATCTTGATATTATATCAATATGTATTTTTAAAAGAATGAGGAAAACATGGTATGGTGCAAATGAACCTTTAACTGTTTACTGTGTGCTAAGTTTTTTATATATTTAAAAAAAAGAAGAAGTTGGGATGGACAGTCTGTATGCAAGCATACAACAACAACCATGACTCTACTTCATGTGCTGGATTATTTCTGATATTGTGTTAATAAAATAACAGCTTTGATTAAAATCAATAGCCCAATTCTTTTCAACGCTGACTGACTGTGAAATAAATCAGGCACGTCAATTACGCCCCAGCCTGATGGACAAAGAAATTGCAGCTCTTCATTTTCAGTCCGATTAATGTGTTACTACCAATGTAATTAGGAATGGTTACTGACTAACTGCACAAAAAGATGACACCACTGTTGTACTTTAACTAGTTTGATCCTTGGTAAAAATGCACATTTAACAACCGCTAACACTGAGTACACTACACCCTATCAGCAGATGAGCGCAGAGGTTTCAGATGCTCATCTGTAAACCTCGATAGAGTTTCAAAGGTCAAATTTCCAGATGCAACTCTTTTATCACCGTTGCACGGTTGTGCATGGGCGGAAGCATTTTTATCTTTTTGGCAAACCTAACAGGATCTAACATTGCGATTTGTGACATCCTGTCAAGTCCATTGTCCATATGTTCACACTGCATGATAATATCTGAACTCAAAGCAGCACAGTCGTAAAGGAAATGCTACTGCTCTAAAACAACAGCCTTTCTTTTGCAATGTTGACATATTTTCCTTTTATTGTGAGTTTGCACAGACATGCCCTTTAACCAGGTGTAAATCTGTACTCGGATTATACTCGGACATGGATTATACATCACGCTCCCTTATTCACCATCAATGTCCACAGTAAGTCATACAAAGTACTGGTGATTCAGGATTGGAAAGGTTTTAAAAATGTCCTTTAAAAACTGACATTGGAGAACGGAGACTCTAATGGTTGATCTAGTAGGTGTTCACCAGTGGGAACAGATTAAAGTATAAACAACAGGAATGCTATTATACTTGTTAATAAATGATGCTGAAAAAGACTCTTCTACTGTGGATAGTGTTATTTGTCTAAATGTTCTGAGAATTAATTCATAATTCAGATGAACACAGAGCGACTTATTTTACTTAGATTTATAGGATTTGGGTCTTGAACATATTTAAACTTTCTATTTAAAAAAGACACTTGTGTAGAAGTTTATGAACATAAAGTGACATCTGATTATTTTAAGGTCTTCAAGACAAACAGTAAATTTAACAAAAACATTTTTTTTTTAAAAGTGCAATATTTACGCACACATTTGGTTGCCGCATGTGTCATAAAGTTAGATGACCTGGCCTTGAAATAGAAGTTATACCTGTGACACATCTCTAACTCTACGCTCCCATAAATGCCAATAAATCTCTCATTCACCGCTCCTCACACTCATCACATGTATCGCTGCAGAGAGTGTTTACTTCACCTGACAGTCCCCCCATGGCTCCAGTCCAAGGCTGATTGTACACGAAGTTCCACACCAGAAAGGCTGAAAAGCCCACGATCGTACCAAACGAAGCATAGGCGATCCTCATGTACGTCTTATTGATACCCATGATTGCAAATTTAAAGTTAATAATAAAAAAAATAAAATAAGGCTGTGTGGGGAGAAGCAGTCGCGGGCTGGGCTGGAGGAGAGCCGAGTGTCTGTGAGCTGCAGCAGCAGGAGGTAAGAGCTGGTAATAATAAAATATCTACCTGACAAAAAAAAGGTCCACGAGGACACAGTGTGACTAAAACAACGCGTGTGCTCTGCTGGCTAATGGTTAATGTGGTTACTGTGAAACATGACAGCGCGTTTCTGATGAGGGATGTCCTATCCAGCTGCAAAAACACACAGCCTTGCGTTACGTCATCAAGAAATCTGATCATGGTGGGTGGACACAGCAACCCCTACAGGACCACAGAGGAAATTATCTACCTCAGAGCTCTGTGTGTGTGTGTGTGTGTGTAAAATAACAGCTGGACGGATTAAAACCCTTTTTAATTTGCATGTTGGATTCATAGGTGATGAATGGCAAATGTGTTTTTATTTTATCTGGGCAGATCATAAGTGAAAAAAATAAGAAAATGATCCGGCATGATTTACATGGAGGTTTTGAATAAAATAATGTGCTTCTTGGGACTGTTATAATAAAATTTTATTTGATCTGTGTACTGCATTTGAAACAGATGGCCACATTGTCCATAGAAACTGCTGGTGTTGGTACAAAGGCTCCTGTCTTGTCTTCATAGGAGAATTCTCCCCATCCTCAGCCATCCTTCATGGGGTCTTTCCCATATTCTCAATCTAAATGGCATCCCTGGGTCAAGATAATCCATTTATACAGTCATGTGGAAAAGAAAGTTGTCACTTTCTAAATCGTCTTGTAAAACACTCAGTAGGCTCTCATTGCTTTCATGGGAATTAAGTGGCTAAATAGGTGTTGCTCATCAAAATAAGACCATGCAATGGTTGCAAAAGCACCATGAGCTACATCTAAGATGCTACAGAAGTTAGCATGTTAAATGCTTAAGTTCATGACAGTACAATCAGAAAAACATTGAACAAGTATGGCTTCTTTAGAAGCTATACAAGGAAAAGGCCTCTCGTCTCTAAGAAAAGCACATGGCAGAACAGCTTAGGTTTGCAAAGCTGCATCAAAGGGATAAAACCATAAGACAGATAATGGTCATAATGCTGTGAGTTATGTACTGATAGGCTGTTTGGTTTTCTCCAAACAACTCATACTGACTGTCACAAAGCTAGAATAATTTTCCCAAAGTGAGGAGCTGTTATTCTAAAGGATGTTTTCATCTTTGGGACACAAATTCTCCTCTTAAAATATTCTCCAATTTTATGCTGCCATCAATTCAAAGAGTACCACAGGCACCTCTGACACAATGCTATCTTACATACAAAGCACTCCATTGATTGCAGCAGTGTTCTAAACCTGCACAATTAATGTTTTGGCAAAAGAGCACAACAACATTCAGAAGGGCAATGGTATATTTACATATATAAAAATATATTTATTTACAATATATTTATTGTAGAGTCCTAATTTCCACTGCCATGCAGACAATCAGCTCAGTGATCCTACGCCAGAGGTCCTTTCATCAGGCCCAAAAAAGGATCTTTTTTTTTAATTTATATATATTTTATTTTAAAAACACCACAAATGTCATCCATGCTTTCGCATCTTCATGTTTGGACTGCTATATTTCCTGCTTTCAGTGGCTGTAGCCCAGGAGCTAGAGCAGGTCAGCTACTAATCAGAGGGTCGGTGGTTTGATCCCCGGGCAAGGTACTAAGCCCAAGTTGCTCTCCGATACATCCACTGGAATATCAGTGTTAGAAAATGCTTGAGCATAGAAAAAAGTGCTTGCGTGAATGAGGCTATAAAGTGCTTCGAGTGCCCATGCCACTCTAAGTGGTTCACCAGCAACCTGGTGGATGCTAAGAGGTTTACACCAGAAATAGTTGCTCATTTGCACGATCAGCTTGGTAAGAGCAGGTTTCGAAAAAGTTAAAACTTTCTGTTACAAACACAGCTGTGTGCCAACCTAGACCTTGCTGCTTCTTCATATCAATTGTATTTACAAAATGTGCAACTCTATAATATATACCAAATATGACCTGGGGTTGAAGTTAAAGGTACATGTAAACATAATGAAGAGTTGTCTGTGAAGGTTCTCAGTCATCCAGGTCATTGTAGTCTAAGGAGCTTGAAAAGAAAAGTGTCTGGACTTCTTTAAGTTGCTTGAAGACGTTTCACCTCTCATCAGAGAAGCTTCTTCAGTTCTAAGGGTCAAAAGGTGGAGAGTCCCAGATTTAAACCCAGTGGGAGTTTCCCCCCAAAGAGGGACAAAAGGACCCCCTGATGATCCTCTACCTAATCACATGAGCCAAGGTGTGAAAACGGGTGTGGGTCACAATCAGCCAGGGTTTCAGGTGAGCTCATTGTGAAACCTGGCCCCACCCTATCGTGTGATTTCCTGAGTTCTGGAAGAGTTCTGGAAATCTGAAAGATAACAGGAGTTAGAGTCAGAACTGTAGAACTGAAGAACTGTAAGAATAAAAAATGACCTTTATACAAAAAGGGGAAGATGGTAAAGGGTTTTAGAAGACCTGGTACAGTTTTATTGTAGCTCAAAGATGAAGACTGATGACTTGAAATGGATCAAATTGTCAAAGAATGAGCTTTGTAAGGGGTAATGTCAGTTGGACTGACACAGTCAAAAACAGCAGTTGACAATAGAGATTGACAGACCACGTGACTTTCGTGCATTGCATGCCGGTAACTCGTGGCAAAACAATCCAAGTACCTGCATCAAATGGAAGCATTTGCAGCACCGCAAAACGTTCATTCTTCGGTTCCAATAAATTCTTGCTTTTTCTTTGCCCCCCAAAAAGGTATGTACAAAACGAAGGAGAACAATGCCGGTCCGTACAAAGACAGACTTAATGAAAAGTCAAAGAAAAGATACGAGGAAAAAATCAAACCAGTGAAAGTGTTAGATCCTTACGAGCACACAGAGGGACAAAATACGTTAGCGTGCTGCCCAACTTCACCACGCTCATATTTATAATTATACGGTTCTTGGAGTGAGTGCATACACTCGTGAAGTTTAGTAACTTCAGGTCACTGCAACAAGCCCAGGTACAGTTTACCGACGGACGGGTACAGGACCTTGAAATGCACCGTGTAGAAAGTAAAGACCATCGTACGAACAAAGGTAAGTTTACCAGTCTCACAAATCGTCTTCATAAATACACATTCGTTAACCGTTTATTAATAGGACCTTTGAGCTCAATGGTAATTAATTAGTAGTAGAAATAATTTCTGGTACCCATCACAGAAATGTAGCAGTGACAATAATATTGTATGCTGTAATTGCACTGGGCAATTACACTCAAAAAAATGAAACGTTGACTTTAATTAAAATTATTTTGTCAACAGGTTCCACGAAATTGAATTGTGTTAGTTTAAAGCAAAAATCTTTAGGTCATCTAATTTAATAAACTTGCATTACAGTAAAACAATCCTTTTGAAGTGAGCCAATTTTATAAATCTATTTAGGATTAATTAACAAGCAATATTTAAGACCACCTAAAACAAGTTATGTTGTATGGACATAAATTATGTATCTACAGGTTAGATAGATTAGATTCGTTTTGTGAACACATTTCTTGTTTGTGGTTTTTAAATGTTAAATTTAAGTTAGATTAATTAAAATATTATATTTTCAGCAAAATTGTGCTTTACTAATTAGTTTTACACAAATCTATTTTGTCAACAGGTTCCACACAAATGAATTTAATACAAGCCACTTATTTTCTTTAATTTCCTTTATTGCCAAGACATTCATTAAACAATTCTTTAACAAAACAGCTGCACCACACATTATTAACCCATTAAGGTTAGTAACTAATAGTATGCACACAGATGCACCATAAAAATAACGATTTTAAATTAAATGTCTCTGCCAGAAACAGAAGAAAAAACATTTAAGATCACATAATAGGTTGACCACAAAGCCTTTAACAAATCAAAATGAACTGTTCACCTTAACAGCCACAATCCTGGACGGCATCCCATGACAAATTTGTGAAGAACAGAATAAACAGGTTCCAGTCACCAGGTTAGATAAAAAAAAAAGTAATAATAATAATAATAATAAAAACAAATAGTCTACTAATATTCCCAAAATGATATCACCATCCCAAATAAAACTTGAATAAAATATGCAAACATTATGATCTGACAATAAAACAGCTTGCCAGTTTTCAGTTTTTTGCAGCAGCTTAACAGAACTCATTTAACACTTGCCACTGACAGCATTTATTTTACCACTGTATAGGGAAAAAACTCAAGTGGCAAACATTTTAACATGGAAAGAATTGTTCTTTTTTAAAATGCGGCAAAATGCACATTCATCCTGTATCGTCTCTCAATGAAACCATTTAAATCTAAATACTTTGAATAATCTTTTAGTAGGCCCTAAACCCCCCCGCCCCCAAAAAGAGTAAAACCTCTGTAATTGCAATTGTTTACAAACAAATGTTTTAAATCTCTCTCAAATTTTGGTTCCCCCCCCACCAAAAAAAACAACATTTTTTTAAACCAAATTTCCATTTTATTCGCCTCCCAAAAACTTCTGTCCATCTGACAGAACATTCATCCAAATAAAAGAAGGGTTGGATTATTCATACAGTTTATTCTTGAGCATCTGTACCTTTGTTGAGAGTCTGCTGGCATCCAGATGAAGGAAGACCTTCTGAAGTACCTCAAAGAAAGCTTTCAGTTCCCGAGGATAACTGAGATTGAGTGCATATATCACACCCATTAAGACCGCACACGCAGAGGCCATGTCTCCCAGGTCATGCAGAACTTCAACACCCTCGATGGTTATACCCACATCAGCTGGAGGAGTGCTGGCATCACCTCCTTCAACACTGATGGTGAAGATACCAAGGGTAATTTGTTCCAGCTCCCTTTGAACAGCTGTAGCATCAGAATCCTTTAAAACAGAGAGTAAAACAAAAACCCATCGCATTGGGAATTAGACACAAAAACACAGAAAAATGCATCCTTAAAAAAAAAAAAAAGCCAAAGTCACCCTTTAATGAAATAAACACAATATCAGGAAGACTAATGATTCTGCACCCTGGTGCGCCATTATTTTCGACTACAGTTTTAACAAAAAATGTTAAATAAATAAATACTAAATAGAATCACCATTATATATATATGCATCCTCTAAGTATTATGTATTACTAACTTTTTAGTATTGGATTGCATTACATTGCATAACTCTTCCTGAAATGTGTGTATACATAAAGATTCCTGTTGAAAGATTTTATTATGTTTATGTATAGAAGTACATTTCATTTGAGGTTCTCTAGATGTGTTTGCTCTTTTTACTAGAGAAGTTACACTGTGCAAGCTCAGCACGAAGTCTATGCCATTGTATGTTATCTCTTCCTGCATGTGATGAAGTCTCTACTGTTATATGTTATCTCTTCCATTCATGTGACTGTGACGCAAACATGCTTGAGTATAAATAAAGGGTGGTGACTGCTGCGGAGTGTGAGTCTCCGTTTGAACTCTCACCCATGTGCACGTTAAACCTGCAAACCTGTCTGAGTGTCATTTATTCTGACCTGAGTTGCATTACAGGAAAACTCCTAACATTTCCCCAAAGCATTTAAACAGATTCCATGCAAATTATAACAATGTGACAACATTAGTTATTCAAGATTTGGTTTAATACAGATAAAGACTACGCTAAAATTACCAACCAGGTATTCTTTAAAGAGGATGCTTGGGTCTTCATTTAGGTAAAGAGGTAGTGCCCTGAGGACACACTCCCTCCTCTTTTCAATAGTTTCATTCTGGAGAGAGTGACAGAGGTACAGAAAGAGAAAACAGAAATACTTTAGAATGACACAAACTGACAGTATATGCAAAATGAATGACATATCCACTGCTGACACAGACATGTACACAAGACCAATTAATGATCACATGAATATTTAACATGTGGGCAGGGTTTCCACCATATTATACATATCCATATTAAGCAACAGAGGGAAAGACAAACTAATACGGCATCTTTTTTTGCATACCAAAATGGAACTTACAGGTACTATACACTAGCTGTTTAAATTTGAAAGTGATCTTATAATGCCATAACATTTTGCTGCGAACAGAAAAACGCACCTGTGTGGCTGGGGCCAAAATTTGCCTGATTTTCCTCCCTGCAGCGCCTCCTTTATTCTTGAAGACTTTTATTAGTTGGTCAGTGTATTGGTCAAGTTGTGCAAGAAACCTCGGAACCAGTGGAGCAGTAGTAATCCTTACAAATTCTGCTTCTACCTAAAAACATGTCAACAAACACAACATACTGTACTGTAACTATATTTATATATACTATACGTACACATATACATACTACTGGAGCCATTACAGCTTTTATTGTTATTTATAAAGATTCATACCTCAGCCACACTAAATAGTCCTGGCCATCTGATCTTGAAGTCGGCGATCATGGGATTGTTTTTGACAAGTTCCTGCCTCCTGTATGCAAAGGTCCTGGCCATCTTCTCTTTGATAACTATCTCATTATGCTTCTTCTTGACCTCAGTTAGCAATGCCAATCTCTCCCTTTCAAGGCTGTCCTGGGTCTCTCCAGCCGGATAAGGAGGACAAAAATTTACCTCTGCCTTTCTAGGTTTTTTGACAGCATATGCTGGGTGACATCGATCGGTTGGTTTGTGCTTGAGGGAATTAATGCTCACTTCTGGGCACCCCAAGTTTCTAAGCTTTGTCCTATAATTTGCCATCTTGTACTTGAGGCTAATCTTCCATCCGTAGAAACCACTGAAAGATCCTTGTTCTCTTAAGCATGGATGTGCTTTGATTAAAGCTTCAGCAACAGATTCTATTTCCAAGTTTGAAGGATATGCCTTAAACGTCATGATTTTCTCAGCTAGAGCTTCTAAAATGTCTGACTTAAGTTTGTGTCCTGGGTTCAGAAGAATTCCATTTGATATGAAAGCCTGGTTTGCACTTTGAAGTTGCATCTCCACGTCATACGGAAACTTTGGTATTTGGAATTCTGCAGGCCACTGAGATCGAGCAGTTTCGGAGTCAGAGGATGAAAGTAATAGTGTGTCAGAAGATGATAGTGACGTTTCTTCCCCACTTTGGTTCATCCCAACTTCACCAAAGTCTGAAGCATCAGTCAGACAGATGACTTTCACTGTGCTCTTGTCCTGAATATCATCCATTCGTTTAAGGTTGATAAACTCATTATCAAAGTCACTGTCCATGTACTGGAGTCTAATGTCCCCCTGAATATCAAACTGACGTTTGCTCTCATCTGAAAGATCCTCCACAGACTTTGGCATGCCCGATGCTATCGTCAGTTTTTCAGTATTGTTGGAACCAAGGATGATCCGCAGTTTTACTGGTTCAGCCATCATTCGATTCCGTGCTTCAGTCTAGAAAAGAAAAAATATATATACATGAACATAAATCCAGTAACTACGTACAAAATTGAAAGTATTAAAATTGAGATGTCAACATGTTTCACAACGGTACTTAACAGAGAAGTGAGAAAAATTCTGGCTAATCTCAACATAAACACAGATTAAAGGTTTTCTTGTCTAGAAGATGTACTGATGGGCCTAACAGACTGTTAGATTCAACAAGTCACAAGGAGTTAGTGGCTGAACATCACAATAAAGCCAGATGCTACTTTAGGTGCTTATGCCAGTGAGATTAAAGTGCATATTGAGTAAGGTATTAATTACAGCTGTTTACTCACATATTCATTGTGTGCTTTTGATGTAAGGATATCTTTTCAATGTAACCATTCGAAGGGGACCAATGAAGTAGTCATTTAATGGGTACTTCTCTGCCAGTTCATCATATGTTATCAGGGACATTTTGCCACTTGTACATGGTTGCAGTTCAAAGGCCCGGTAGTGCTCCCTAAACCAAGACGAAAACTTGCTGACAATGAAATTCAGTGTACCCTGAACAACACATAATCTGATTATCTCTCCAAATTCAGGCAGCCCATCAGTAAAACCACAGATAACGATCATTCTATTTCTGTAGTTGATCCCTCTATAGTCTGCACTTTTAGTCATGTTTACTTCTGTCATGTCAGGATACATCTTTTTGATAGGCAGAGAAATGTCATCTTTCAGAACCTCAAGTGGAACTCTTGATGCACTTGACACTTCAACTCCAGATTTCTGTGGATGTAATGAGTGTAAGTGATAGGCAATCAGCATTTGATGTTTCCTTGACAGTGTTAGAGCAACATTCTTGAAACACTTGGTATGATGAGCCACTTCCTTGAAAAAACTGTGTTTTCCCTCAAATCGCATTGTCCATAATCCAACAAGAGGACCAAAACATCGGATCATCTGAGGGTAATGTTCCAAGTAGTGATGCTTTGGCAGAAGTTTTTTGTTGGGAAATGCTTCTTGATATTTCTGTCTGTGATCAGAAATTTTGAACTGAAGATATCCAATTGATTCTTCTGTATGGATCTGGGCAACAGCAAGTTCCACTATCTCCTTTAAATCCAAAATGATTTCCCACACTGGATCACCGTCAGGTATAACATCTCCAATCAAGAAGGGCAGCAATCTTAACGGAGTCCAATTTTCCGCTGCATTGCCACCTATTGTATTTTTTCTTAACAATGTTCGTGGAACAATATGTGGACGGTTTGTTTTATCTTTTCCCTTATAGGGAAAACTGACAATCACTTTATTTAAAGAGTCCAAAGTGATGTATTTTTTGGATATGAACATACCCAGACACTGTGCAAGTTCCACTGGAACAACACCTTCCAAAAGATCGTGGAGTATGTCAGGTGGATATCCAGTTGTCACATGAAAATGAGAAAGATTTTCCATCAGCACACATGGCCTTTTTACTCCAACACAATGCTTTCCACTCTCTACTGCATGTTTGACATGTTCTTTGTGCAGGTCTTTGGATCGAAGAGTAAACTCTCCAGAAAGTACCGGTTTGGTCTGAAAGTCGCTGAAGCGTCCTGTGCAAAATCGACAAACATACTCTCCTGAAAAGCTCTCCACAAAACCTGCAATCCCATGAGCACCTAGATTGTCTGCAGCTACACACTGTACCATGCCTTTAATATTTTTTCCAATCTGTGGGACAAATACCCCATGCTCCTCCAAGACTGCCAAATCACACAAAAGAGGTTCAAGCACTTTTTCATACCCATATTCCTTGACGTAGCTGCTTTTACACAGTATTGACAAGTAGATGGATGACAAAGAGGAGTGTTGGTCTTGGGATAAGTTGCTTAATATCCAGTAGGGCTGCACGATAAATCGAAAATTTATTGTCATCGCGATATCAGCCTGCGCGATGGGCCCATCGCAAAAGACGGCGTAAACTGCGATAATTGGGTACCTTAAAATGTTTACACACGTGCTGTAAAGAATTTACCAATCAAAGAAATCCATTTACACATTTGACCAGTCGAATAGAGCCCTTCACGGCATTAACCAATCAAATGGATTAGAGGCCCGCCTCCTACGCAGGTCGGGCGTGAACAACGCTGCAGCAACGAGTCAGAGTTGTAATGGCTGAGAGCGAGACGCGTGACGAGAATGCTACTGAACTCGTGGCTAAAAAAAAAAATAGTACCTCACTTATTTGGAGGTACTTTGGATTTGATAAAGACGACGTTCTCCAAACACAGGTACTCTGCAAAACTTGCCGAACACTCGTGGCAACCACCAGAGGAAACACGACTAATCTCCACCATCATCTTCAATACAACCACAGAGAACTGTTTGAAGAGTTCCAGAAAGATAGGGCTAGCCAAACAAAGGTTGCTAATGTTAAGACAAAGAGCGCAGCAGTCCAACAGCCGTCTCTGTATCAGAGTTTTTCAAGTGGAATTCCTTATGAGAAAACGTCGAAGCGGTACAAAGAAATAACAGAGGCCATTACACATTTTTTGGCTAAAGACATGATGCCTATAAATACAGTTAGCAGAGAGGGCTTCACCAGTCTGATACATAAAGTGGACCAGAGATACCGCATCCCCTCACGAAACTACTTTTCACATGTCGCCATTCCACAAATGTATGAAACATGCCGCAAGACCGTCATGTTTGAACTGAGCCAAGCTGAAAACTACGCAAGCACTACAGACCTATGGTCAAGTCGTACAACGGAACCATATATGAGTTTCACAGTGCACTTCCTCACCGAAGACTTTGAACTGAAAACACGGTGTCTAGAGACTGTGTATTTTCCAGACTCCCACACTAGTGAAAATATAGCCCATGTATTACGTGAGGTGTTAGCCAGCTGGGATCTTAAAGAAGATCGACAAGTGTGCATCACCACAGACAACGGTGCCAATGTTGTGAGAGCCACGGAGCTAAACAACTGGGTCAGACTTCAGTGTTTTGGACACAGGCTGCACCTTGCAATCGGTAAGTTTTATTCAAGGCAGATCTTTTTAGCAATGAAAATGTGCTATACATTATTATCAAATTGATATTGATAAGGATAATGTTACCTTTTTAGACAACTTTAGTTATAAATTTCAATTAGTTTTTTTTTTTTAAAAAAAAGGTTTTAAACATGACAGTTTTTTTGTTTCCTCTTATTTCTCCAGAAAATTCTATCAAAGATGATGCCCGCATTGCCCGAGCCATTGGACTTTGCAAAAAGTTAGTTGGACATTTTTGCCACAGCTGGAAAGCAAAGATGGCTCTGAAAAAAGCACAGCAGAAGCTCAACCTCCCAGAGCACACACTGATCACAGAATGCCCAACCAGGTGGGGTTCCAGGCAGAAGATGATTGAGAGAGTCCTGGAGCAGCAGCGGGCCATTTCTGATGTCATCTCAGCAGACAAGAAATCAAGACACTTGATTCCTACTTGGCAGGATCTTGAGGTACTGGAGTCTGTCAACCAGGCATTACACCCCCTGCAAGACTTTACAGATGCCCTGTCTGGTGAGAGCTACGTTAGTGTTTCATATGTAAAACCAGTCCTTCATCTGATGAAGACGTCGGTGCTTGCAGAGAAGGAAGAAGACAGTGATTTGACAAAATCAATTAAGAAGAAAATCCTCGAGTACCTGATTACTAAATATGAAAATCCAGCTACCCAGGAACTTATGGACATGGCGTGCTTCATGGATCCCAGATTTAAAGTCAGCTACACCAGCACTGATCGAGTCTCAGACATCAAGACCAGAGTGATGTCAGAAATGGAAGCAGTGGCACAGAAGGTATTCATGCATGCTTATATATAAAACCTTTCAATTCATATTTAGTCCAAAATGTTTACTTTTCTTATAATCTGCTTTCTGTTCCAGGAGAGAAGCTCCGCTGAACCAGAGGCCCAGACAGATGATCCACCCAGTCGTCCCCTGAAGAAGGCAAAAAAGTCCCTGGGCAGTTTCTTCAAGGCAGCTCCAATCCCTACCTCCTCTTTTATGCATCTCTCACAAGCTGTTGAAGCTGAGCTTAACAGCTACTTGCTATCCACGGCCATAGACAGTGAGGAAGACCCCTTGGCATGGTGGAAACTCCACAAAATGACATTCCCACAGCTAAGCAAGCTTGCAAGGAAGTATCTCTGCATACCTGCAAGTAGCTCACCTTCAGAGAGACTTTTTAGTACATCAGGAAACATAGTAACATGTCAGCGCACATGTTTAAAACCTTGGAGAGTAAACATGTTGGTTTTCCTTAACAAGAACTTGCCATAAAAAACATTCACTCAGGAAGGATGAATGCAAGATAGAGAAACCTTTTTTTTTTTTCAAAAAATTACAAAAATACACTACCTACATTGTTCTTAATTGTTGATAATATTAGTCTTGGCCAGTACGACCACAAAGGTAGACAATTGTTCTTTGGTGTGTTCCCACAGCAGACAAGTTCTTACCTATAGTTTAATCTAGTAAAGTTTCCACTCCAGTTTTGACTTGCATCATAACTACTTGGTGAGTGGTAAAATGATGAACAACTGCATAGAGATAATTTGCAGTATAATTTAAGTTATGTTTATTTAAAACTAATTATAGAGACCGGGAAGGATGTCTTTCAGAATTCAAGCCTCAGAAATTTTTTTATGGGGGCAATGTTTCAATGTTTGACTGCACTTTGTTGTTACACTGCTAATACAGCAGCTTTCATTAAATAAAACTGTGCAGTAAAACGGAAATTATGTATTTGTTTTTTGTTTTTTTTTTGCTATTTATTTTATCGCAAGTCATATCGTTATCGCAGTACTGATCACAGTTATCGCACATCGCAGGTTTTCCTAATATCGTGCAGCCCTAATATCCAGTACACTGCACAAAGTTTGTGCTTCTTTCTTGAAGTACCGAGAGGGTTGCATACTTCAAAATCATCAATGTAAAGCATCACGGTAATTCTCAATTCATCAGCAGACAGGAACTGATTTTGTTTGAAAAATTCTCCATCTTGAAATGATCTGTATTCTTGTTGCATACTTTCAGTTTCCTTGGATTGAGCATTGTAGTTTTCTACTATGTCATCTACTATACCATTCTTTGTTAGGAGCTGTTGTAGGGTCTGCAGTAATGGTATATATTGGTAGGTGTGGTTGCTCTCCTTATCCAAAATATATTCAATTGGTTCAACGACATGGAACTTTTTGCTGAAGTACTGTTTCCGCTTAAAAGCAGTTCCAAGTGTACCCATATGTCCAAGTGTTTTTGTCAGAGGGTTAGAGATGCAGACTGCAGAGGCCAAATCCTCAATTTCTTTCACATTAAGATTAATATGACTTTGCTTTGTACAAAAATCTGTAACTATGGCATTTATTGCAGTCAGGGATGCAGAACTCATCAGGAAGTGCAAGTCCTGCAAAAACTCATCCACTGCACTGCTTGGAACATGGAGTACATTTTCCAGCTTAAGCAACATCACTGCAAATTTCTCTTCTATCATCCTCTCATCACTTTTAGAGATCCCAGTCTGAGACAAGTCTTGCACTTCCACCTGGCCTTCGTCAAATACTTCACTGTCTTCATGTTCCCCTTCAGGAGCTGGCCTGTTAAAACGGTCTCTTACTGTTACTATTCCACCTTTAAAGTCACTGTAAGAATAACCAAGATGTTTTCTATTTTTATGTGATTTGAATGTTCCATAGATGTTTGTCATAAATGTACAACCCTTGAACACGCATGGGACCGTTTCATTTGCTTTCAGATGCAAATTTATGTGACTAAAATACTCCTTTTCAGAGGTAACTTCAGAGAATCCACAAACATGGCAGCTGAATGTGGCCAGTGACAATGTTTGCTGTGATTTCTCTCTGTTATGAATCCTACAAAAATGGGACCTGAGTGCATTCCATGACTTAAATGTGCATGGACAACTAATATATGGGCAAGGATATGGGCGCCAGTGCCCATAATCTGGATGTTTTAATCTATAATGTTTAAGTAATTGGCCCCTAGTTGAGGTCCTTGCACTGCAACCTTTACACTGCCACATTCAGATCTGGAGAAGACATAAAAGTAAAGTAAACAAAACTTAACTCGTAAAACAGTTTTTTTTGAAAAAAGTATGACAGTTCACATACCACATGCAAGCACAGGCATACCACATACACCACATCAGTATAAGAGGGAGCAGGTAAAGGCCAGGAAAAAACTTAAAAATTATTGATTGAATTACAAGTAAATAAAATCTTACTCAGAAGAAAAGCAAGAGATTGACACTGCCATGTGCCAACTTTCTATAGAAAAAATTATCAGGTCTGTTGACCTTCTGTCTGTCCAGTTATTTTTCGTCAATAATTTCATTTAAAAAAAATGTAGTGTTTATTTAACAAAATTTAATTTATAACCATGTTGATATGTATAACTCTGCTAGGAAACATGCTGTCTTTACAGACCATTTTCATATAATACAGATGACTGATAGAGCACAACAATGGTGTCACAGTGGCTTCTGGCCCTCAATTTTTGGATTTTAAATGTCACAACTTCATGCTATCATTGTTATGCTATTAGACATTTGTGTGATTCTCAAATTACAATAAAGCAATCTCAATAAAGCAAGTGGAAAAATATCCTAGAACCCCTTTAGCTAATCACTTTAACAAGCAAAGAAACATTAAAAATGTGTCTTACACATTCCGCAAAGTAAGGATATTAACATGTTAGCAGTTAATACAATTGTTTACAATAACCTGGGATAAACAGGCACACTAAATTTTATCATTTGTACTATTATATCTCATCTTATTCCCAGGTTTGCTCTATGAGGGACATACTTCATCTGTGCATCTATTCTGAGCGCAGTAAAAAAAAGAAATGCAAGCTCAAATGTTGCATTTTGTGGAGAAAATTATTTTGATCTTAGAAAAGTTTAATTTCAGCGAAAAAATTTCATTTCTGCATGCAAGAAATGTATTTCAGTGTTTGCTATTATCCATATACACACACAATGACAGCCCCTCTCGCTCAGTTGTTTGCATTTGCTCTTGATCAGATCCGCTCAACTCTCTGTACACCGTTTTAAATGTGCCACACAACCAACCAATCACAGACTTGGATGCTAAAATTCTGATTGGCTGCTACAGTCTCCAATCAGCTTGCTAGCTACTACTTTCCAGAAACAAGGTCCAGAATGTAGCTAAATCGAGTTTGGAGAGCAGAGATCTGAGCAAGAGCAAATACCAACTAGTGATGGGATTTCCGGCTCTTTTTGCTCGGCTCACTAAAAAGAGCCGCCTCTTTCGGCTCCGAACTGGCTCTTCAGGTTGTTTTGTTGCTTTAATTAATTTATTATTCACAATAATATAAAATTATGCACAAAAGGAATTACTAACGTAAAAAAGTGGTTTTATTTATATATGTTTATATATAAATATATGCGGTGGCCCCTAGAGACAAAACACGTACAAACTCCAAAACACATTTCTAGCATGAACTGAACTTCCAAAGCAGAGCTACTAGATCACTTAAATTACACAATTGAAAGCATGTGTGTATTGTTTGTGTATTTATACACAGGCACTCAAATATATTCAAATAATTTAAAAAAAAGTTCATCTACCTGTTACTATCACACACCAAATCCGGTCGTTGGTACTTGCTGGATTGTGTAGCCACAAGATAACAAAAGCTCAACACTGCGCCCAGCATCCTGGAGCACTTCTGTTGTCTTTTGTAAGTGTTTTGAGTTTTTATGTGCTTCTGAGTTTTTACGTGCTTCGGAGTTTGTACGTGTTTTGGAGTTTGTACGTGTTTTTACGTGTTTTGGAGTTTGTACGTGTTTTGGAGTTTGTACGTGTTTTTACGTGTTTTGGAGTTTGTACATGCTTCAGAGTTCGTACGTGATTTGAAGTTTGTATGTGCTTTGTCTCTAGGGACCACTGTAAATATACTTTTATTTATTCACGCCACATAAAATGTAATAAATAAATCATATAATACAAAAATCAACTATTCACATTTCAACTTTTAACTATTTAAATTTTCAGCTGTTTCCTTTTACAAATTTAAAGTGAAAACAACACAAAACACTGCAAAACACAATTAAATATAAATTATAATATGAAAACAAAAAGAACATGCACATTCTCTGTCATATGGGCCCGCATGAATCCGCACTTTCTGAATCCTTTATCATCTGCAACCGAAAATAGTTGTGGATGATTACTATACCTTTCTAATGTGAAGTTGTTGTCCCTGGCTCTCTTTCTCTCTCTCTCCTTCTGGCTCTGTTCCTGTGCTACTGAGTGTAACTACCGCCCCTCCCCCCTCTGCCCAGCGTAAAGCACAAGGCTCGCGTGCAGAGTGAAGCGGAAAAAAGTGCGAGAGAGAGGGTGAGAGAAAAAAAAAAACCCAAAAAAACCCCCACGAGCCGTCACGGCTCGCGATAAGGAGCCGGCTCTCGTCGTTCACGTCAAAGAGTCGGCTCTAAGAGCCATTTCGTTCGCGAACGACCCATCACTAATACCAACAACTGAGTGAGAGGGGGTCACGTCGTGTCCAAATTCATGTGTAGATGGATAATTGCAAACAATACATTTCTTGCACGCAGCAATGAATTTGGTTCGCTCAAATTAAAATTTTATTCACTCAAGAATTTTTTTCTCAAAATGCAACATTTGCGCTTGAATTTTTTTTAAAATTTTTTTTTACGTGCGCTCAGAATAGAGGCACAAAAATACCGCCCTAGATGTATACCTATACACACCAACTTTCCAATGGTCTCTCGGTTCCCTTGTTTGGATGACAGGATGAAATATCTGACATCTCTAACTTGTCTAAGACCCAGTAAAACTAACGCAGCACAAGCATAGACAACATATGTAACATGTCTTGTGCGACAAACACAACATATAACCATGCTCAATATGAAGATACTAGACAACATAGTCAAAGAAAGACGTGGTCTTACCTCTCACAAATGAAAATCCAACTGCAGCTTGCCGCCAAAACAACGTTTTTTCGATAAATTTCAAGTCTTGCGCATGAGCAGGCCCAAGCCTGTTATTCTTTGGTTTTTTATGACCTCTGTTGTTGGATTACTGCCACCTTGTGGATATATGAAGTATATCAATCCTAATTAACTTAAATTAAATGTTATGTCTTCAAGTAACACATTAGTCTTCTGTACAGACAATAATAGACACAATTATGTAGACTTTATTAGAAAAACATTTTAACTCAACAAAGACATATATTTTAAGTAAAATGAAAATAAATAATTATTTTAAACTGAACAATTCATCCCGTTCATTTTTTTGAGTGTAGTGATACAAAACAACTGTTTTATCCTGTGAATAAAAGTATATGTTTTTGTCAGTGTACCATGGTAATAACAGAAGCGAAACGCAATATTGTGTCAGGACAATTCACTATTTATGCACAATAAACAAAGGAGCGACAATTTCTGTTCAGCGCCAGACTTGCATGTAACCTATATCACCAATTATGTTAAGAAAAATGACTCATTAACTACAACAGCAGACTGACCTTTGTGGAAATGCTTGGAGCAGACTAACCTGTGAGCTGGAGTGTTCTGGGACGTTATATTTTGTCTTTGAATGGCTGCAATCCAGTCGCCTCTTTGTTACTTCGGAAACATGGCTCGAACAATTTCTCTTCAACGACGTAATCCGATAACAACCGATCTCTTTACCCGTCGGCTTCCCGTGGCTGTCATGCGACCGGCTATTGCAGTTAATAATACAACAGCTTCTTGCCATTTTTTGTGTTTCTTTTTATCGCTGTATAACTGATTTCAATTGAAAGCCTGCGTGCGCTAGTACCTCTTGCCACGAGTTCCCAGAATTCTTTGCGGTCTTACCCCTGAGTGACATCACATTTTCAATCTCTATAGTTAAAAGAACTTTAAACCAACACAGAAATATCTTTTTCTCTTTAAACCTTTTTATTTCAAAAACAGTCCAACTCTTTGTTTAACACTGTACAAAAAGTAATCAAAGAACTGTGCAAATTATTGGTAAACTGATTAGTTCAATAAAATAATCACAGTGTACGCAGGACTACAGCGTGGAATCATGCAGTAATAAGGAGGGGAAAGTGACAAATAATTGCATGTAAGGTCTGGCAGATTTTATTTTTTTAAAGAAACTAAACTAAAATGACACAAATTAAGAAGTTCAAAAAATACATAAATCGCCAATAAAAAGTAATGAGAAAGTTACATTTACAATAATGCCAGCAGAAAAGATGACTTTAAAACAAATGTTCAGAGAACATCATGCTAACATGCATTTTCCACATGAAGCCATAGCCTCCTATTTAGTTACTGTGTATTAATGATTTTAGACAAAAACCTGAGTGGAGTTAAGCTATTGATCATGTATACTGAACCTGGAAAGGTTCAGAACTCTTCTGCTCAAGAGTTAAACCAGCAGGATGTTTTTATTGTGAAAAAATTAAAGAAAGTGTTGCATGCTTCAGTAATGCAGTGGAGAAAAAAACTGCACTAACCCATCTTATGTTGGCCGTTAATCTGGCCCATAGGGGAAAAACAGCATACAACACTAATTTGATAATGTCGATGACAACTTTACATTTGCTGGCAAGAAGTAATAGAAAAAGAACTCGTCCAATTTCTTCTTCATGATCTTGATAATGACGTTGTCACGGTATATACGCTGAACCAGCATGTCTTCTCTGGACAACACCAACAGATCACACCATGATGTGCCCGTAACCATCATCTCTCCCTGGATGTGCCAATAGTACGGGTGATTCTTATTCAACTGTAAGACTCCATTGCGACAGATCAGGAAAGCGCAATCAATGAAGCTCCGAAACTTGACGCATTTAGCATGGACCAGTCCAAAACTGTTGGTCTCATTGGAATCGTACACCAACCCATCAGGGTTCGCCCCCAGCCACGGAGCATTCGGATGAACGACAAAACCACAGGGGTACCAGTTGACGCACATTTGCCGACAATATTGCTGGAAAGCTTCATTTTTTATTTCCTCCTCTATCTGTGCTGCTTTGCTCAGAGAAAATCCTTTCTGAATCTTAAATATCAGATGCTCGATATTGCTTTGTCCCGATTTGAGTTTGCAGATCTCTCTGAAACGGTTGGTCAAGCGCAGCTTCTGCAGTTTCTTTATGTTCTCCCTACAGCCACGAGTGGATTTCTCCAGAGTGTGTGCTTCTTCCCAGGTGACCTGCATGGCATTTACATGTTCCTGCTCCTTGGCGCTAAGTGTAGGAATGGCAGACACTGATTCAAGTTCATGGTGAGATAGAGGAAGCGGCAGCCGAGAGGGAGCATCACTGTTTATCGTATAACCCTGACTTGATGGCACAGGGCACTGGTAGGATAGGAGGGAACCTTTGGGAACTTTACCAGAAGCACAGTCCACCCATTCCACATCTGTTGTGAGGCCCATTTTGGTTATCAAAGGCTTCTGGTCATCAGGAAAGTCCCTGTAGGCTTCTTTGAGCCTTTCAATAAACGACTGGCATTCAGATGGGACAACACTGGTGAATTTCATGGGCGTCAACCTGTACGACACATAATTATTATCATTATTATTATTATTATTTTTAGCAAGCTGGGAGGGTGATTATTGAGGTTCTTGCCATTCTTACCTTGGAAATTCTAGCATGGTTTTCTGCAGGGGGCACACTAGCTTCTTCCAAAGAATTTCACCCAAGGAAAGAAAGAGAAAAGAATTTTAATTGCTAAAAAAATACAAACAAAAGACAAATAAAAGCATCTAAAAGCATAAAAAGTAATTTCTGCAAATATTTGCAGATGACACCATTATGGAATCATGTATATTGAGAAAAAGGATTGGCCAACTAACCCTTCACTTTGGTGTGATGACACATTTTTCTCTAAACTTGTGTGAGAGCTGCTTTACCTTCAAAATGAGTGCCACTTATAGCTGTAAGCAAAGTCAGCATCAAGTTATCAAGTCATTGAATCATCAAGTTATTGAATAGATTAACCATTTATCTGGACAAAGTAATTCCAAATGCTGTTTTGCAGTACAAAAGACTCCAGACTCCTTACATACACATTTTTACTAACCATCAGACTTGTACTATTTTTATTTATAAAAATTCTGAAGCACCAGAAACTCAGACTGCACTCGCCCGCATTTCATCAATAGAGGCTGCTCATTTTTGAAACTTACGGCCAATTCATCGGTCAATATCCTAGATCACTTATGGCAGTTAATTCAGCAGTAATTATTAAAATGGGAAACAAAAGGTTCTCACAGTTGAACAGGAATGGGATTTAATTGAACAAACAAACATGGTGGTCAGAGGGCCTGGTGGCACCAGTGTCCGGCAGCCTCGCCTCTGTCAGTGCGCCCCAGGGCAGCTGTGGCTACAATGTAGCTTGCCATCACCAGTCTGTGAATGTGTGTGTGAATGGGTGAATGACTGAATGTAGTGTAAAGCGCTTTGGGGTCCTTAGGGACTGAGTAAAGCGCTATACAAATGCAGGCCATTTGATCGCTGAATCATCAAATGTTTTGGGAACAACAGTGATTGTATCACTACTGATTCAAACTAGCTGTAAGGATGTTTGTAAGGACTTCAGAGCATTACTCAGGCTTAATTTTACATCATATCTTGAATAAGCATGCATCAATAAATTCCGGATGGTGGTGTTAAGCTGCATGTGCACTTGAAACAATTATTTAATAAGTAGCGCTCTACTTCCAAGTCAAACCCATTAAGACTACTAAGAATGCAGACATTTAAAAAAAAATCCAGTTCTTCAAAAGCTAATTCACTGACACTTTTTATTTCCGTGAATTTGAGATGTCTCTTACCCTAAGTGAACTAAAGAAATGACAGCTAAGGGAAACGAAGTCAGCACAAAATGTGGATGGCCAATAAAACTTTCAGACGATGTAAATGCTGAGCAGACGAGCAAAGTAAAGCCTCCATAAAGCAAAAGACCCGCTGAAAGGTTTAGCTGACAGGGAGCTAGTGATGCAACATTTCACTGTAAAGCGCTGATGCGCAAACAGAGTCTAAAGGTAAAACTTGCATGGCACATTCTCGCAAACCTCAATGTCTGAGGTATGCAAAGCAACATGTCATACTGTAAACAAGTGGCATGGACAGATAAAGTTGAGTCAAAGGTTTACGAGATAAAAGGAGCAGCATTTGATGAAAGAAAGCCTTGGCAGTCCCTAAACATTGGAGTGGCAATATTCTTCTTTGGGGTTGTGCAGCAGTAACAGCAAAAGCACAGAGAGGCTTTCACTACATAGTAACAAAATCTCATTGGACAGCAGCCCTCAACCATCAGCTACTCAAAGAAACACAAGCTTAAGCATTTTTGATGGCACTTAAATTCATCTGCCTTAGTAATGCTGTGTAAGCAAAACAGCCTAAAAACATCAGAACGTAAAGTAATCTGCACAGAAAAGTGGCTGAAAATTCACAAGTTAGGAAGAGAAAGACTAAGGCTACGTTCACACTACAGGCGAAAGCACATCAAATCCGACTTTTCTGACCCTATGCGACCCATATCCGATCATGGTACGACAGTGTGAACAGCACAAATCCGATACGCCAATTATCAGTGCCGGAGAAGCGCCCAAGAAGACATTGTGAACACTTCCTGGCCATCCAGTGTAGATGTTAGTGAAACTGTTGGGAAGACAGCGTTGGAGAAACGTGAACATTTTATTTGTACTGTATAATCTGCAGATTCTGACAGAAATTTGCAACTATCCTTTGAAGCACCGCTCCTCTCTAAAACAACAATAAGTATAGTAGTAGTAGTAGTAGTAGTAGTTGTTATTAGGCTATATGTAAATAACAAAATAACTTTATAACTTAAAGAAAAATTGGGAAACGTAAAGTGCGAAACAAGTCTTTATATTAAGGGCCATCGGTCAAACAATATTGTTTGCTCTGGGTCTAAACAGAGCACGTTGTGTGTGACTAGGGCTGGGCCATATTATACAGTTCACGGTAATACCGGTATAATGTTAGGCAACGATAGGAAAATGAAATATCGCGATAGAATATGAGTAAAACGCGCATGCGCAGTGCCTTTGTTTTCATACGCACATGGCCGATTGTTGAGTGAAACAGATGAACCAGAATTGGTTTGTAAAAATGGTGCAACTTCAGTGATGTGGAACTGGTTTGGTGTTTGTCCGTCAGATATACGACAAAGCACATTTTTTTGCAGAACATGCAAGCGGCCGTCGTTATTGTCGTACCGTATTTTCACGACCATAAGACGCACTGTACTAAAAGGCGCAGTCTCAGTTACAGTGGGGCAAAAAAGTATTTAGTCAGCCACCGATTGTGCAAGTTCCCCCACCTAAAATGATGACAGAGGTCAGTAATTTGCACCAGAGGTACACTTCAACTGTGAGAGACAGAATGTGAAAAAAAAAATCCATGAATCCACATGGTAGGATTTGTAAAGAATTTATTCGTAAATCAGGGTGGAAAATAAGTATTTGGTCAATAACAAAAATACAACTCAATACTTTGTAACATAACCTTTGTTGGCAATAACAGAGGTCAAACGTTTACTATAGGTCTTTACCAGGTTTGCACACACAGTAGCTGGTATTTTGGCCCATTCCTCCATGCAGATCTTCTCGAGAGCAGTGATGTTTTGGGGCTGTCGCCGAGCAACACGGACTTTCAACTCCCGTCACAGATTTTCTATGGGGCTGAGGTCTGGAGACTGGCTAGGCCACTCCAGGACTTTCAAATGCTTCTTACGGAGCCACTCCTTTGTTGCCCGGGCGGTGTGTTTTGGATCATTGTCATGTTGGAAGACCCAGCCTCGTTTCATCTTCAAAGTTCTCACTGATGGAAGGAGGTTTTGGCTCAAAATCTCACGATACATGGCCCCATTCATTCTGTCCTTAACACGGATCAGTCGTCCTGTCCCCTTGGCAGAAAAACAGCCCCATAGCATGATGTTTCCACCCCCATGCTTCACAGTAGGTATGGTGTTCTTGGGATGCAACTCAGTATTCTTCTTCCTCCAAACACGACGAGTTGAGTTTATACCAAAAAGTTCTACTTTGGTTTCATCTGACCACATGACATTCTCCCAATCCTCTGCTGTATCATCCATGTGCTCTCTGGCAAACTTCAGACGGGCCTGGACATGCACTGGCTTCAGCAGCGGAACACGTCTGGCACTGCGGGATGTGATTCCCTGCCGTTGTAGTGTGTTACTGATGGTGACCTTTGTTACTTTGGTCCCAGCTCTCTGCAGGTCATTCACCAGGTCCCCCCGTGTGGTTCTGGGATCTTTGCTCACCGTTCTCATGATCATTTTGACCCCACGGGATGAGATCTTGCGTGGAGCCCCAGATCGAGGGAGATTATCAGTGGTCTTGTATGTCTTCCATTTTCTGATGATTGCTCCCACAGTTGATTTTTTCACACCAAGCTGCTTGCCTATTGTAGATTCACTCTTCCCAGTCTGGTGCAGGTCTACAATACTTTTCCTGGTGTCCTTCGAAAGCTCTTTGGTCTTGGCCATGGCGGAGTTTGGAGTCTGACTGTTTGAGGCTGTGGACAGGTGTCTTTTATACAGATGATGAGTTCAAACAGGTGCCATTCGTACAGGTAATGAGTGGGGGACAGAAAAGCTTCTTACAGAAGACGTTACAGGTCTGTGAGAGCCAGAGATTTTCCTTGTTTGAGGTGACCAAATACTTATTTTCCACCCTAATTTACGAATAAATTCTTTACAAATCCTACCATGTGGATTCATGGATTTTTTTTTTCACATTCTGTCTCTCACAGTTGAAGTGTACCTCTGGTGCAAATTACTGACCTCTGTCATCATTTTAAGTGGGGGAACTTGCACAATCGGTGGCTGACTAAATACTTTTTTGCCCCACTGTATGTGTGCCATTACTGTATTTAACACACACATAAGGCGCACTGGATTATAGGGCGCATACAAGTACTGTATGCGTATTTAAAAAATAAAGCGGGAGCAAACCTGAGTTCGGTACCTTACTCACATTTCTATTACCAGTAATCGTCATCATCAACAACACACAAGCATACAAGTGTGCGTATTTAAAAATAAAGCAGGAGCAAAACAAAGTTTGGTACTCACATTTTTATCATCAATCAAACCCATCGAAGTCCTCATCCTCTGTGTCTGAATTGAACAGCTGCGCTAAATCTCCATCAAACATGCCAGGTTCACTTTCTTCACTGTCAGAGTCACTTTCCGTGCCGTGCGGCTCCTCGGAAATGATGCCGGCTTTTGCGAAAGCTCGAACAACAGTGCCATCAGACATGTTAGCCCAAGCATCTACAATCCATTGGCAAATTGTGGCATAACTCGCCCGGCGCTGCCTTCCACTCTTGGTGAAACTGTGGTCTACATCGGTCATCCATCGCTCCCAGGCCGCTCGCAGCCTTACTTTGAACGGGCGGTTCACACCGATGTCCAGCGGTTGGAGTTCCTTTGTCAGGCCTCCCGGAATGACAGCAAGCTCACAGTTCATTTGTTTCACTAGTTTTTTCACATCGGCTGTGAGATGGGCACGCATAGAGTCACAGATTAAGAGCGATGGTGATGCGTGGAAAAAACCACCTGGTCTCCTTTCATACACCTCCCTCAGCCACTCTTTCATCATTTCCTCATCCATCCAGCCCTTTTCATTTGCCTTAATGATGATTCCTGCTGGAAACTTCTCTTTAGGCAATGTCTTTCGCTTAAAAATCACCATAGGCGGCAGTTTCTGTCCATTAGCATGGCAGCCAAGCACAACAGTAAAAGAAGACTTTTCATACCCCGTTGTGCGTATCGCTACCGTGCTGGTCCCCTTCTTCTCCACAGTGTGACTCACCGGGATGTCAAAAGTGAGCGGGACCTCGTCCATGTTTGTGATGTGGCTGGGCTGGATGTTTTTGTCGCCGATGTGTTTGCTGCAGTAGGAGCGGAAGATGGCCAGCTTTTCCTTATAATCCGCTGGAAGTTGCTGCGCTACCGTAGTCCTGGTCCGGATGGAAAAATGGCACCGTTTCATAAAACGAAAGCACCAAGACGGACCTCCTTGGAAATGTTCAATGTTCATCTCTTCAGCTAGTGAAACTGCTTTTAGCCGAATGGTGACCATCGAAACGCTTCTCCCGCTCGTTCTTTGCTCGATGATCCACCGCTCGAGTCTTTCCTCCAACTCGGGCCACCTCGCCTTATGTCCGCGGAAACTCAGCTGCGTTTTCTTGACCTGCCGGAGCTTGTTTTCTTGCTTCCTCCATTTGCGAACCATCGATTCGTTAATCTTAAATTCTCTCGCCGCTGCTCGATTTCCATGTTCCTCCGCATAGCTGATGGCCTTCAGTTTAAACTGTGCTTCATAAGCGTGTCTCTTCGCCATTTTCAGGGTTGTTAAAACAACGATGTCCTGCATAACGCACATACCAGTTCTTTTATACAGGTATGTGCGATAAAGTCAACGCACACACTTCACCCTGTAGCGTTCTCATGGTGTTCTCTACTACGTCCTCATTACAACACACAGGGTGCACTGTGCTACAGGGCGCGCCGTACTTTTTGAAGAAAATCTAAGACTTTTAAGTGCGCCTTATGGTCGTGAAAATACGGTATTTGTTGGACTAAGATGCTCTTAAATCTGGGAGTAATCTGAGTCCTAAACTCTGTATGTTTCAGGTCAAACGAACACTGCAGCATCACTGAGAGTTAAAAACTGTCTAAATTCTTTCATCTTTAATAAAACGATCAGCATTGCTTCTTTACCAGGTGAAACTATGAAGTTTAACTTCCAGGCATCCATGAAAACAAAATTTATTACATTTAACGGAGTTCGAAGTTAGCAGGAAGCTAGCGGAAGTTAGCTCGCTAGTTTCGCTAGTTACCTAAGCATGATATTGCATGTTCTGACAGAGATTTCTGGAAAAATTCTAACGTACAGCTCCACTATCACTTCCAACATAAATGAAGACAGGAAACTAAACAGCAGTGACGTTTGTAGGGTTACTGAAGTTGGGCTAGCTGGTATATAATGATGTGCTACCTGATCGCTAGCGACACAGCTATGTTAGCATAACATAAACAGTGAAGCTGGAGGACGAACACTAACACTTTTCCACTTATAAAAGTTAACCTTAAAGTTCCTGATAGTTAGAGACAAATGCAATCGCATGGCAGGATACTGTAAACGGACAAAACTTCAGTCAGGAGAACAACTGAGATAATCCATCCACAATACGAGGTTAGTCATTAATATACTGCAGCAACATGGGAATACAGCAGCTGCCAGAGAATTCAACATTAATGAATCAATGGTACAGAAGTGGAGGAAGCAAGAAGAATGAGTTTAATAAAGTTTGATTTATCTGACTGCTTTGTTTCGCTTAATGTGCCTTATAATCCCGTGCACCTTATGGTCCGAAAAATACGCACTGCACACTGCAGTTTAATGTTGCAAAGCACCTCTTTTTAACTTCAGTGGATATTATACATGGTTATGCTCAGGATGTGTCAGCCCATTTCTACTGGAAATGTCTTTTGGTTAAAGCAAGGAATTTGCATTTGCACTGTTACATTTTTATAAAGCTTTAATGTACATGAAAACCAGCTTCTTGTATAAGTGAAAATAAATGGAAGGTTGTCTTTTTGCGCTAGTAATGTTGTGGAGTTGTATTTTGTCTCGCATCAATTATATCGTCAGTTATATCGTTATCGCAAATTTTCAAATATATATCGTGATAAATATTTTTGGCCATATCGCCCTGCTCTATGTGTGACGTCTTCTTTTGCACATGCAGATCACTTTGAGGGTTCACACTAGAGCGCGTTTGCTGTCACATTTTATATGTAGTGTGAACAAGAAGAAAAAAAATTGGATTTGATCAAAAAATTGGAATTGAGCATTAAGACCTGCAGATCTCTAGGAACTCTCAGGTTGCTGATGTGTTGTCAATCTAATAAGTTGTAATCATTGATTTCTGTTTTTGTTTACTTATTTTATTGAGTGTCTGATTTAGGGGGGAAATGGTTGTAGTTCCAGGCTTGGCTATTTAGCATCAGAAAATAAAAGGAAAAAATAAACCCCAATAAAATAAACATTTAGACAATTGTCTACTTTTGGTGCACGTTTACTGAAAGGTGTGTGTGGGACCTTGGGAAGTTAGGAATAGCATTTTGGATTCTCAGCAAAGTTATTTTAGATTTAAGAAGCCAAAACTTACTTTTGTGTTTGAAGTTTCTGAGCCTTTTTTAAATATGTGGCTCTCACTTGTCCCTTCTTCAATCTGGCAATCTGCTTCTGACTCATCTGAGGTACAGTCTCCATCTTCAGCTGCTTCATCAGTTGAGCTATTAGCTGAAGCCTCAAGTCTGGTACCTGCCACATGAATCTGGTTTGTGTCAGTGATGTCTTCTTCTTCCTCTTCTTTTGATCCGTTTTCAAAACAGTCTGATGTAAAATCGTTGTTGGCTTCACCCAGCCCCAGATGTTGCTCCAAACTTATGTCACACTCAATATGCTCTTCTTTAACACAGACTGGTGTAATGAAGTTGTCAGCTTCAGTCAGCACTTGTCGCTGATCCCAACTTAAGTCATATTCTATTTTCCCTGCTTTAGCTATCGTAGTGAGGCCCTCTGATATTTCAAGGTCCACCCCGGTGTTAGGCTCTGAGGGCTGTTCTCCAGCGTAGTTATTAACATCTGTCATAGGAAATAGAAAAAAAAACCCATTACTGAATACATTACATAGTAATCATATATGTTTTGCTTTAGTTTGAGTCGGTACTTGCCCCTTAACCTGAGATTCTTTTAACATGTCAACGTGGACATGTCAGTGAACACATAAGACATGGAAACAGTTTATCTCAACTATCCTTAGACTCTTACCATGTTGGGGGGGGGGGGGGGGGGGGGGGGGGGGGGAATCAATAGTCACTAGTCACCATGCAGAACAGCTGTTATTGAGTTATTCACAATCACCAGCCACTCAGTTAGGTACACCTGATCAAAAGCTCTTCAACACAAGAGTGTCGGTATGCAGAAGAGTGTCTGTAAGCGCACAAGACATCAAACCCTGAAGCAGCTGGACTAAAGCAGCAGAAGACCACACTAGATGCAACTCTAATCAGTCAATAATAGGAAACTGAGGCTAGCCAACAGTGGACAACAGAAGACTGGAAAAAATTATTTTTCTGTTCCAACATCCAAATACAAATCATGCTTTGTACTAGGGCTGCCACGGTTAGTCAACTAGTCATTTCAGAGACATCAGTTCCCCACCAGCTCGATAGCTGGAGGGGGGGTTCAAGGCTCACTAGAGCCGGTGAGAAAACCGGACATCCGGCAAATCGTTTTCAAACCCACCGCCATCTTTCGCTACTCAGGTTAAACATGATATATAAGTCACTTAGATAACTTAAAAATGTTATTGTTTGGCTTTTTTCAGTATTTTATTTGTTCCTCTTCCTACTTTGTATCAATGATTCAGGCTGCTGGTTGTGGTGTAACCGTGTGGGGATGTAACGGTTTCATGGCGCAGTTTTAGACATCTTAGTACTAAAACACAAATGATCTCAAACTAGTTTCTTGAACATCACAATTGCTTTACTCCACTCAAACGGCCTTTTAAGTCACTACATCTCAGTCGAGCAGAGCAGTTTTGAGATGCGGTGGAAGGGGGAACGTGGATGTGCAGCAGACAAACAACAGCACCTGTGTGATGCTATCGTATTTTTGTGGATCAATATCTCCAGCACTTGACTGAATCCGTGCCATGAAGAATTAAAGCAGTTCTGTTAAGGTTAAATGGGGTCCTACCTGGTACTGGTCATTTTGTATGTGTTAGACTGATGGGTTACTACCTATGAAACATGTCCGCAGTAGTTTAGTGGTAAAGGCCAATCGAGGTAAAGTTAATTAACAGCTTTATAACGTGAGGGGGCCCTTTAGTATTAGTCTTAACTAACTAACTAAAGCATTAAATTACGCACCCATCACACACACGTCCTACAGTATTTACACACGGTGTCGCATTAAGCTTGCAATGCTTTAATTTAACAATTCCTCTTCAAGTGTAGCTAATACAGGTCAGTCAACTGGAAACGCAAGGATCCAAAAGCAACAAACCTATCCTGTGTAACTTTATCTCGGGGTTGAGGACCATGTGCAGAATGTCCCGCAGGCGCTTGTTTTCCTCACAGCACTCCACGACGATACTTTCAACTTCACCAAACACCTCCATGGCCACGGCGGTGAGGCGTTCAGTCAAAAAGCTCCGAAAGCCCTGGAGTCTAACGCTCGACATTTTGGACTATTATTATCTACACAACGCCTGAGTTCATCCGCGTGAACACGCTCAAACAAAAGAAAACAAACGGAATTTCACAAAGGCGACTTCCTGTAGGAAAAGTCTTCTTCGGTGGATTTCGTGGGTTACATTAGCGCCCTCTTCTGATAGCGCGCAATCTACAAGGAGAAGTACAGATTATAAAGACTAAAGAGGAAATAAAATTTTGAGATTACGGTCGAAATTTTAAGATTAAAGTCGAAATAATATTTTGAAAAAAAGTTGCCATTTTGAGATTACAGTCGAAATGTTATTTTAAGCAATTTTAAGATTGAAGTCAAAATAATAATTTGAGAAAAAAAGTTGAAATGTTTCGGTTTTTGACAATGACAATGACAATGACACGCCTTGTGGAACTAGGTGTTCTTCAATGGGCTAAATGTTCTAAGGGGTTTTCCTTATATAAAGCTCAGTGCATTCCTTCTTTTTAAGAGTGTTGCCAGATTGTTGATTTTGTCACTCCAAAAAAATGTATGCTTTGTCTGTGATCAGTTTATTTTGGCCCTAATGATGACATCCCATTACTTACATCAACATATCTGTAGACGACATACTGACAGTTCCAGTGAAAAGATCGAAATGCAAGTCCAGCATTTGGAATCGACCCCTGAGCTTTTATCTGTTATGTTTCTCACTAAATAATGAAGCCTCGCTTTTATGAAACTGTTTGTCAGTATTGATCGATTAGTTTAGGGCCTTCGAGTTTCCATGCATATTTTCCAAAGCAGAGAATTTGTTAAAATGTAGGAGACCTTTAAAGCAGGCCTGCTTTTATCCCTTCACACTACTGACCAAAGATGGCGCCAATCCACAACGTCGTTCCCTTAAATAAATAACTTTGAATGAGTAGAAGAAGAAAAAGAAGCAGCAAGGGGCAGGCAGCTGGTGACAGCCGAAGTGTACCGTTCCCCCACCCTCCTCAGCACTCTGTTAACTGGATCAAACGGAGAAATTGCCGGACAGCTCGATGGAAATACAATAGTAACGTTTGCTGATAGTCGGCGATTACATTTTATAACTTTGAGCGGATAGGACTAGCGTTTGTAGGCGAGTCCAAGTAGTGTTATCGTTGCTGCTTGTGGCAAACTGAGTTAACACTGTTGCTTCGAGCTTTTAGCATAGGTAACGTTACCGTTAGCTGTCTAGCAAGCAAAAGCTAAATAACTTCAGTGTTTACGGTCCCATCGGATTGCCAGCTTCGACAGTCTGCCAGGTTATCGCCAAAGCCGTCAGGTTGTCGGCTACTCGGTAAAGATGGGTGACATAAACCCATCGACATCCCATGCATTTCAGTCGGAGGTGAGTGTTTTATATAATTGTTTGACAGTGAGTAGTTTGCAGTCACGGCTAGCGACGTTAGCAAATGTCAACTTATTTGAGGTTGTCACTGTGACTAGCAGCTGCTGATTAGTTAGCGTTAGCTTGCTGCTGCTAATGTTGACATATAATATTAGCCAGTGGAAAAATTTGACAAGTTATACACACCAAACATTCCCGCGGTATTAGAACAAGCTGTCAGCTTTCTATAAATAAAACTTTACATGTCGCATGAAAATGAGTCATTAATGCCACTTTAAACGGTACTTCACGAAACCTGCGAGTTAGCCTTACTGTATGCTTCATGGAGAATAAAACATTCCATCATCATTACGGAGCATGCTAACATTAAAGCTAGCTGACTAACCATCATATTCACGCCATCTGGATTTTTCGCAGTGTAACAGCTGGCGGACAATGATGCTTTTGTTGCACTTTGTTATTCCTTGATAGTCTGTAATATGTATTACCGCGCGGCTTCGTTGTTTTGTCCGTTAATTGAACTATAGTGACACTAGCTGGTTAGCAGTAGCTAGTGAGTTATTTGCGGTCTACCGCTAGCCGACCAAGCTAACATTAGCTGTCGTTTTTAGTTGGGTTTGTCGGTGGGGGTTGGCAGGAAGGTTCACTTTCATGTCTATAGATAAATATGTGTGTGCGTGGGCGTAGTGAATCAAACTTTTGCCTGTGTTAGTCGCCGTTTCTCCCACCGTGTACAATAGAGGATGTGTGGCGCGATCACTCGTCGTTCATATCAACGCCATATCTGGCAGTGCAGGTTTATTGCAGCTAATGCTTCAGTAACATGATTGTGTTTCAGGGTTTCAGTCCGCCGTACAGGAGGAGGAGGACAGTGGAGGATTTTAACAAGTTTTGCACTTTTGTTCTGGCATATGCCGGTTACATCCCATACCCTCAAGAGGTAAGAAAACCAGGCGGTCGGTGGCTGTGCACTCTTCTTCACATCAGCATCTGTCTAGTTGGGCTATAACGGTGTCTCTTAAATGTTTTAATCAGGAGCATCGCCTGTGTTATACATAGTTGCATTATATTTCCGCATGTAAACAAACAACCATACAAAGTAGGAAAATATTTAGTCTTGACCAGCAGAAGTGAAATCTACACAGAATCAAAATGTTTGTAAAAATGATAAATAATCAAGACCCAAAGCCTGTCACTGAGGTTATCTGAGTGTGTGTGTGTGTGTGTGGGGGGGACTGTTTTAATCATGAGCTTTATTCTAAAACCGGAGCTACTCTTTGACAAAATTATTTGGATCAGTTACAGATGATCTTGCATATCCACTGTGGATTAACTTCAAGTAATCTAAACCTGTGGTCTATTTGTCAGTTATAATATGACTTAATGCAACTGCTGCCACTCATTATTGTTTTTTTATTATTATTATCTTCTTGAATTTTATTCACTCGCTAAATCGGACATGAGACTTTATCGTCTTCTGCTAATCTTGGGGACCAAAAAGGAGATGGCCAGACAGGGAGATTACTTTAACAGATTCTTTTGGCTTTATAGTTTCTCTGCCTGTGTTTATTTTAGTTTTACACATACTCAACTAAGAACTTTATCTTCTTTTTTTCTTTTTGCACTTACATGGACTCTTGGCTTAATACATGGGTCTCTTTTGCCCTTGTCGGGTTTTTTTTTATATATATCTTTTTTTTATTTTTTTTTATTCTCTCACACATACAGCCATCTGTGATGTTACTATGTACTAGGTTAACTGAATCGGTTGTATGGAAAGTAGCCTTGTTCATGCTGGTCATTCATTCACATTTATATGCATTTAACTTGTTGAAAACATTCATTTTAGTCTAATTACAGTTTGTTTGTTTTTTGTTTTTTAACACATGCTCCTCCACTGTCTAGAACATGGAAGCCATGTCCTGTTATCAAAGGATGTAGAGCTGCATCCTTTGATAACAGTGTATCTTTTGTTACGCAATTGGGGGGGGGGTTTGTTGTTGTTGTTGTTTGTTTTTTTTTTATTCAGACTAGATAAGAAGCACCAGGTGGTAGAGATGTTCCTGTAAAGTGACACACACCCTTGATAGCATCAAATGTTCTGTTATTCTCCACTGCTGCAACTAAAGTAGAGCATTGTTTTTAGTGCTATTTTCTGTAAAACCAAAATAAAATGTGACATCCCTCTCTCTGGTTTATGTGAAGTTTCTTTTATCATAACTAACGTTGGATGACTTAGTTTCCTTTTCTTCACCATCAACAGATGACTTGTTCGCTTTCCTTTCAGGGATTTATTTTTATGGTCATGTGATTGCAAATGTATTAATTTTTTACCTGTTAGTAGCCTACTTCATCTCCTTATGTTAGTGAATTAACCCCTGCACTTCCATTTATTATTTTAGGACTCTCCACTGCGCAGTAGCTCAAGCCCCCCGAACAGTACAGGCAGCACAGCCGACAGTGATGGCTGGACCCCAGGACCAGCATCTTCCTGCCCCCAACGCCCCCTGAAGGGCCCCCAGGATAGGAGCAGGAAGCGTCCACAGCCAGGATCCATTCTGTCCAGCCACGCCAAGAAAGATGTAAGACGGATTTACAGTGGGGCAAAAAAGTATTTAGTCAGCCACCGATTGTGCAACTTCCCCCACTTAAAATGATGACAGAGGTCAGTAATTTGCACCAGAGGTACACTTCAACTGTGAGAGACAGAATGTGAAAAAAAAAATCCATGAATCCACATGGTAGGATTTGTAAAGAATTTATTCGTAAATTAGGGTGGAAAATAAGTATTTGGTCACCTCAAACAAGGAAAATCTCTGGCTCTCACAGACCTGTAACGTCTTCTGTAAGAAGCTTTTCTGTCCCCCACTCGTTACCTGTACGAATGGCACCTGTTTGAACTCATCATCTGTATAAAAGACACCTGTCCACAGCCTCAAACAGTCAGACTCCAAACTCCGCCATGGCCAAGACCAAAGAGCTTTCGAAGGACACCAGGAAAAGTATTGTAGACCTGCACCAGACTGGGAAGAGTGAATCTACAATAGGCAAGCAGCTTGGTGTGAAAAAATCAACTGTGGGAGCAATCATCAGAAAATGGAAGACATACAAGACCACTGATAATCTCCCTCGATCTGGGGCTCCACGCAAGATCTCATCCCGTGGGGTCAAAATGATCATGAGAACGGTGAGCAAAGATCCCAGAACCACACGGGGGGACCTGGTGAATGACCTGCAGAGAGCTGGGACCAAAGTAACAAAGGTCACCATCAGTAACACACTACAACGGCAGGGAATCAAATCCCGCAGTGCCAGACGTGTTCCGCTGCTGAAGCCAGCGCATGTCCAGGCCCGTCTGAAGTTTGCCAGAGAGCACATGGATGATACAGCAGAGGATTGGGAGAATGTCATGTGGTCAGATGAAACCAAAGTAGAACTTTTTGGTATAAACTCAACTCGTCGTGTTTGGAGGAAGAAGAATACTGAGTTGCATCCCAAGAACACCATACCTACTGTGAAGCATGGGGGTGGAAACATCATGCTATGGGGCTGTTTTTCTGCCAAGGGGACAGGACGACTGATCCGTGTTAAGGACAGAATGAATGGGGCCATGTATCGTGAGATTTTGAGCCAAAACCTCCTTCCATCAGTGAGAACTTTGAAGATGAAACGAGGCTGGGTCTTCCAACATGACAATGATCCAAAACACACCGCCCGGGCAACAAAGGAGTGGCTCCGTAAGAAGCATTTGAAAGTCCTGGAGTGGCCTAGCCAGTCTCCAGACCTCAACCCCATAGAAAATCTGTGGCGGGAGTTGAAAGTCCGTGTTGCTCGGCGACAGCCCCAAAACATCCCTGCTCTCGAGATCTGCATGGAGGAATGGGCCAAAATACCAGCTACTGTGTGTGCAAACCTGGTAAAGACCTATAGTAAACGTTTGACCTCTGTTATTGCCAACAAAGGTTATTGTCAATGGAAAATTGTATTTAGTAGTCAGTATAATCTTTTAGTGATATAAGTTTGCTTATGGTAGGATGCTGTTTGTAGTTATTTGGTAGTGACAGGATGTGTGATTTTTAGCAGGCTTGGTTCACCCCCACATCCTGGGAGCGTGGGAGAGGTCGTACCTTGTTTTATTGTTTTAACGTAGCTATGTCTGTTTTAGTCTAAGTGCTTTAACTGCTGGACTTCCTCACCGTGCCATCTAGGGTGGGGGAGACTACCCTCTTTATGATCAAGGATGTACCTTTTGTGCTTTCATGTTATATGACCCTTTGATCAACACACACACACACACACACACACACACACACACACACACACACACACACACACACACACGCTCAATGGAGTATAAATAAAGACCGGGGCAGTTCTCTCACTGGAGTCTCTTAGAGTGGAGGCTGCCCTTGCTAGCAAGAAGTTCTGTGTGTTTCTCTTCTCTGAGTCTTTACTGAAGAAGTGTTTTAGAACATTTTCCCTAACAGTTATGTTACAAAGTATTGAGTTGTATTTTTGTTATTGACCAAATACTTATTTTCCACCCTGATTTACGAATAAATTCTTTACAAATCCTACCATGTGGATTCATGGATTTTTTTTTTTCACATTCTGTCTCTCACAGTTGAAGCGTACCTCTGGTGCAAATTACTGACCTCTGTCATCATTTTAGGTGGGGGAACTTGCACAATCGGTGGCTGACTAAATACTTTTTTTGCCCCACTGTATGTCACATCATCAACCTTATATAATCTGACCAGGTAAAAGTTTTGTTATAATTTTCAAATGGATATTAAATTTTCTCCTCTGCAGCACACAATCACTACCCTGCATCCAGATGATCGCAGGAAAGCTGACAAGCTGAAGAAGAAGAAGAGGAGGAAGGAGAGGGAGCATCAGTCTGTTGAAGAACGTGGGGCTCACTTAGCAGTCCCAGAGCTGCAGTGCCCGCTTTCCTTTGGCGGCCGAACAATCAAAGAAGAGCCAGAAGATGACATCAGCATTCCCCTCCACCCCCAGTGCGTGCCTAGCCCGTCCCCTTGCAAAGAGGAACCCAAGGAAGAGCGTCGATACTGGGACGGACGAGACCTTGAGGAAGGGGTGGTAAAGATACAGAAGGTGGAGGGCTTTTCAGGAAACAGAACGGTGTTCCGCCAGGGAAAGCAGGTGGTGTTCCGAGACGAAGATGGCTCAGGGGAGGATGAGGATATAATGGTAGACTCTGGTAAGAGATTTTGGGGTCAGAAATGCTTAAATGTTTTTAAAAAACTGATGAATGAATAAAGTGGAAGCTCAGTGTATTCTGTCTCCTTTCTTTTCAGATGATGACTCGTGGGACCTGGTGACATGTTTCTGCATGAAGCCTTTCGCGGGACGCGCCATGATCGAATGTAACAAGTGCAACACCTGGATCCACCTGTCATGCGCTAAGATCCGCAAGAGTCACGTGCCAGAGACATACGTGTGCCAAAGCTGCCGAGAGACACACGGACCTCCAGACACTCGACGTTCCCACCGCTCGCGTGTAGGCCCACGCAAACACATGCTGGACTGACCCCAGGCCACATCCTGAACTCTGACCCGTACCGCTCCTACTTTAACCCTCTACTGGACTGGCCCCTCCTCCTCAGATTCAGGTCTTGCACCCTTCAGTCTCTCTCCTTCAAGGTTCAACCATGAACCCATATTTTCTACAAACATTTTAGTGGACCTATCCCGAGCCCTTATCCCATTTGAGAACAATTTGAGTGCTATTTTAGATTTACTAAGGTTTGTTTCTGCTTCCTACAGACTCTGCGCGTAAGGCAATCACTGAATGGATGTCTGTCTGTAGATGACATTAGCATAGCAACAAACCGCTACTTTTGGGGCTTGGTGTCTCGTGAACACTGGAAGCATTTTGAACTGCCATATTGAGAGAATTCTCACAACTGCCACCCACTATGGTGCATGCTGGGATTTGTGGGAAAAATGGTTTGCACTTTAAAAAAAAAAAACTCCACCTAACCTTTCTTTCAGAGACGGGTGTGTCTTTCTGATCTGGTTAAACTGGATTTAATTTCTCTATGATGCCTCTATTGATGTTACATAATTAACCATTTAAAACAGGAAAACAAGTTGAGGCTGGTGTCAATTGCTTCAGATGGTGCTATAGTATTAAGCTGAGGTATAATCGAATAGAACAAAGATGTAGGATAAGAGGCTAGAGTCTGCATCTGCATCATCAGTTTGTTGTTCTGCTTTTCTTGTTTAAGACATTTTCAAGAATATCATTGAGGCTATTAGCTCATACAGCAGAACCAAGATCTTGTCTTCCAGACACTGGTATTCCTCTGAATCAACACGTTACTCAGCCATACACAGAAGCTTTCACACTTTGTTTCTCAACGTGTTTAAACAGTGTTCTTCGCTGACCACATTTGTTCCTAATAAAGAAATTGTTATATAACAGTTTAGAAAAAAAGAAAAATTGGGCAAATGACAAAAGTCAGGTTTTCAGTATATCCTGTTATATCTGGTCAGTATGATTTTAGTTAACCACTTGATGCGCTTGACTAAGTTTTCAGAGACAAATATATTTATAGAAGGGAACCACAGTCCTGTTTGCAGTACTGACAGGTGAAAAAAAGGTATCTGTAACTGGAATGGTGTCAGACCAGAAATCTTCAGTTTTCAATGAAGATTTCCGGTTGAAATTATGCACGCAAGCGTTTAAATAAGGGTGTTGGCGATGCATCTGCTGCTATGAGTTGTCTGAACCAATCTCCATGTTTTTTTTGTTTTTTGGGGGGGGGGGGGAGGGGGTTTCAAGTCTTTTGCAAAGCATCAAGTAGGGATGCACTGATGTGTCAGCAACACACCGGTACTGGCCCATGTTGGCCCTGTTGAGTTGTTTTTACACTTTTAACTCTGCACAACGTTGTGAGAATCGGGGCTGTTGTCTACACTTGCCGTCTGACATGTAGCATACAGATTTTTTTTTTTCTTCTTCCCCTGTTATAACGATTCATTTGTCATCCTGGCCCAAAGTGAGTAATGCTTAACAATAATAATAATAATAATAATAATAATAATAATAATAATAATAAACATAAAAAAAATGGAAGTCAGATTTTTATTCTGTATTGATTCTGAATTTTCAAATCAGTGCACCCCTAGTACCATGGTAGTGGTGGTTTGTCTCTGGAAGGTCAGAGCAGAAGGTCAGATCTCAGTGAGTAATCGCCTCCCGTTAACTTTTGCATTGCAGTATTCGGTTCTATGTGGAGTACCATTGATGGAAAACTTGCTCCCATTTGGATTAAAAGAACTTTAAGCTTTGTTATTCATGTGCCATCTGCTGTTGGGACTTGTGTGTTTCTGAACATATATATATATATATACATAAATATAAATATATAAATAAATGCATAAAAGCCATACTGTAGAGTGACAGATTTTAGACTCAGATTCTTGGATACTTGTCGGTGATGGGGTTTTATAATGCAGAATCAAAGAGTTGACCAGGGAACGACTAAAACAGACGAAGAATGTTTGTTTGGGGGGTTTTTTGTGTAAAGAACAAGAATTTCCAAGAGTTTGAACGATTAAACTCATCTGTGCACTCTCCTGGTATTTACAAATGTGGGTTAACTGGTTTGTACCCAGCAGTCGCCTAAGTTATGTTTTTAAGACATTTGAAGAACTAAAATCACTTTTGCTGTTTCTCAGGACATGCTTGTCTTGAAGAGAATCTGAAGACTCCTTCAGACACAAGCTCATAATTTTGAGTGTGCGTCTTAAAGACATTAGTGTAAATTAATGTTGGAGGGGGGGGAAGCTCATTGTGATACAGCTTGTTTAATCTGAACCTGGGTTGTTCTATCCTCTTACTGAGAAAGCGTTTGTTCTGTGGTGCACACTGTTTCTGTGAAACTATTGTAAACTACTGTAAATAAAGAGTTACCATTTTAACTTGATTTTTTTTTCTTTTTAGCGGGGTGAGGTATAAAACTTCAGTGTATTCCGTGACTCTGGAGGGTGTAATCAAATGCCAAACATCTTTTAATCATGTTTATTGTCTTTACAGGACACAAAAACGGGCTCCTGAAACCATTCATAACATTTAAATACTACGGCCAGTCAGTTTGGATGATGGGTTGGAATGTAACAGCAGGGAGCACTCTTTCTGCAGGCCTCAGGGTGGCACCAGAGCAGAGGTGACAGATGACTTGACCAAGAAACCTTTACATCACACTTAAAACAACATAAGACAAATACTACAAACAATTAGTGCAAAATGGACGCTGAAAGAGTAATCCCAACCAAAGAGCAGTATAACAGCTCTCCCTTTCAATACACCAAAATAAACAGGAGCAGGGTGCAACTAATCTTAAAATCTTTGGGACTTTTATGCTACATCACCTACCAATTTCTCAACAGTTAAGTGTATCATAGGATATTTTGCCTTTCCCTCACCATTAAGAGGAGCAAATAACAGCCAAGGAGAATTAGTGCATGTATGACCACATAAAGTGGCTTCAGAACACATTCGCCTTGCAAGCAAAAGATCCCGGGTTCAGTCCTAAGAGAAGACAAATCCCTTGGGGAATGTGTCGGAATTCCCCGAGGAATTGAGGTGGTGTGAAAATCTGCCAAATTAACTTTGTGGTGCTACCTGCAGTGGCGACGCTTTGTGAATAAGGGAGAAAAATATTATTTTTATCATCTAAACGATAGTAATACAAGCCCTCTGCAACTATAGAGTGGCGTGTCGCTTAAAATGAGTGTGAGTCTGATTTGTTTTCAATGAAAGCATCAGGGAGAATAGTATTAAATTAAAATATGACAAACTAAAACACTGTAACACCTAATTTAGACAATATAGCTTTGTGGTTTTGGTGAGGCTACGGTTCAGTTGCCCAAAACCTCTAGAGTCAATGGAAACATGTGCCTCTGTTCTACGGTCTCTCCACCTCAGAGAGCAGCAGAAGGACCCCGACACAAAATAGAGTAGATATTATTGACAACTATATTGCCAAAAGTGTTCACTGACCCACTCAAATCATTGAATTTAGGTGTTCCAATCACTTCCATGACCACAGGCGTATAAAATCAAGCACCTAGGCATACAGACGACTTCTACAAACATTTGTGAAAGTACAGGTCGCTCTCAGAAGCTCAGTGAATTCAAGCGTGGTACTGTCATAGTTGTTATTATAATAAAGTGGAAGCATTTGGCAATGACAGTAACTCGGCCAGAAAGTGGTAGGCTACATAAAAATCACAGATCAGGGTCAGTAGATGCTGAGGTGTGTAGTGCACAGAGACGGCCAACTTTCCGCAGAGTTAATCGCTACAGATCTGCAAATTTCACGACCTTCAGATTAGCTAGAGAATAGTGTGTAGAGAGCTTTACAGATTGCGTTTCCATGGTAGAGCAACTGCATCCAAACCTTACATCACCAAGTACAATACAAACCTTCAGATGCAGTGGTGTATAGTATGTTGCCACTGGACTCTAAAGCAGTGGAGGCGTGTTCTCTGGAATGATGAATCAGGCTTCTATATGTGGCAATCCACTGGACGAGTCTGAGTTTGGCAGTTGCCAGGAAAACAGTACTTGTCTGACTGCATCAAGCCAAGTGTAAAGTTTGGTGGAGGGCTCTGTGGGAACAGTGTGGGGAGGGGAGGGCAAGGTCCATAAAGACACGGTTGAGCAAGTTTGGTGTGGAAGAACTTGACTGGCCTGCACAGAGTCCTGACCTCAACCTGACGGAACACTTGGGATGAATTCGAGCGGAGACTGTGAGCCAGGCCTTTTCATCCAACATCATGTCTGACCTCACAAATGTACAAATTCCCATAAACACACTCTTAAACCTTGTGGAAAGCCTTCCCAGAAGAGTTGAAGCGGTTATAGCTGCAAAGGGTGGACCGACATCATATTAAATTCTGTGGATTAAAAACGGGTTGTTCAAAAGTGTGTGAAGCCAGACAAGCAAATACTTTTGGCAATATAGTGTATAAGAATGATCAATTCAGATCAATACAAACCATGAAAGGTAGAGGTGGATTGTAAAGTGGCTTGCATATGCACAGCCCTATTACAGATATGGCAATTGTGGAGTGTAAAGGGGGAATCATCTGATCTGTGACTGCAGCTGGGCTTGATTTCATAGCCAACGTGTTAAGCTCAATAAATTACATCAGCAGCAAATGAGCTACATGTGGCAAAAGTGCTGATCTTCTCCAATTTGCATCCAACCAATTACAAAATAATCCAAATGTTTCAAATCCATGCCAGTATTTTACTGCTACCACTGGATTTGTTCCAGATATACATCAGAGAAGTACAAACTATAACCTTCACTGTATTTAAAGTCCTTATAGAAAATTCTGTTTTGGCTGCAGCTACACAGTCAATCAATAAACACTGACGCAAATCAAATCCAAGCTGAATTTCTGCCTTTAAATTGCAGTCTAGAATAGATATTAAAAATCAATATGTGGAATTTGAGCTTCTCTCCCTCTCTTCAGTTGGAACTCTACCATTAAAGGGCAACTGCCGCGTTCCCTCCCCGAGCAAGCCCTCCCCTTTCTTCTACATCTCAGCCTTCACAGATACAAGTTCAGAGCACCAGTTAACACCTGCCGACCGGCACCGCAGTGAGCAGCAGATAGCGGCACTAAAATCATAAATAAATTAGGATGATTTTTTTTTGAGCGGATGATGAGAAATTAAAAAAAAAAAAAAAAACAAACTCGAGTTTAGTCATTCCTCAGTCGTGGCTAGCCTCGGGGTTAGTGAGACGTGATCTGCGACCAGAAACATTTACATGAATTATTGCAATGACTATGCCATACCAATATTAGATCAAAACTATCAATGTGATACACATATAGGACAAAGACTACAATGATATGGGGTAAAGTAGAGCCCCCACTTTTAGCTCATCATTTAGGGAGTGTCAGGCCCTCTTGTGTAGTGCATATATAAATCTATGTTGTAGGTCTGTAGGGTTGTAGGGTCTTCTCCCCTGCAGAAGGCAGGTATTTGAGCAGCTCTCTCAGGTGTGGGGACACAAAGGGCAACACCTTGTCAGTGCTGACTGAATTCTGCTGGCCCACAGGAAAACATGAGTGGAGGAACTATCGGATTTGCTAACGTCACAACAGAAGAAGGCCAGAGGAGAGAGGCCAGCTTATTTTCGATGTGACCCCCTCCATTCTTGGGTTCTTCTGTTCACACAGTCCGTTTGCCTCGCCGTACTCCGACAGCGCTGCCCTCTAGGACTCGGACTCAATTCTGTGAGCTGATGAGACAAAAACACACTAGTAATCTGAACACGGATGCAAGCAGATGCTGTGCTGTTGAATACTATGGTAAATAATGTTACTCTTAATAGTCTCGCATACTAACATTGCTTGGGTATCCGTAGCGACTCTGTGTCTGCAGAGATGACTTGGTGCAAGACACCCCTGAACTGGTAGAGTAATTTTAGACTCTTCTCTTCGCCTACACAAGGGTCGTAGAAACCGGGCAACCCTGACTGCACACAGAGAAACAGTTTAAAAGAAATGCATGCAGATGTACATCAGATGCGGAAAGAAACTTTCGTTTGGTTTGACGCACCTTAGAGGCCTCAGTGAGGATGAGTTTGGAGTCTTTGACGAGGCACTGTAGAGGCACGGTCACATCGATGACTTTGGCTTTCTCCTGCTTCTGGCTGGTGTCTGACACAAACGTCCCATACCAAGCATTCAGGATGATCAAGCCTAAAAGGTAATATACGTCCATCATGATTGGCTTCACAGCAATGACGTTATGGGAGTCAGACAGACAGGATCTAAAGTTACAGTGCATTATGTAGTGTGACAGCTACTTTGACATGTGTTTCAAATATATGGATTCTTACCAAGTTTTGAGTGGATACAAACTTAAAGAAACATCAGTTTTTCCACACTGTGCAATGATTTTATTGTGTGTGCGTGTGTGTGTATATACTCTCACCCATCTTGGATTCTTCTGCTTCTATGATTCTCCTCACAGACTCCTGCATCAGCAGAACCTGCAGAGGAGCCGAGGGAGAAAAAAAATAGGGAAGGCAGGAGGGGAGAGGGGGGTTAGAAAGAGAGCAAAATCAGGATAGGATTGTAGCGAGCTTTTCTGGCGAGATTCAGTCATGAGTTCATAATGAGGAGAGCTGAACTCAGAAACAATGATCAATTATCCCCCACACACAATAAAGAACTGTGTTTCAGCATGCGAGTACTCACAGCAGACTCTGCCTCCTGCTTCTTCTTGGCGATGTCTGTGGCAGAGCTCTTCCTCTGCAGCTCCAGCTCTCTGAGAGGCACAGAGACAGACAACAATCACCCGCTGGGATTCACATTGGAGGCGTCTGTGATGACAGTGTAAGCATGAAAGAAATCCCTCTAGTATTAACAACACCCGCAATAGAAATGCTGCTCTTTTTTCCCCCCTACAGCAGAGTTGATCACCTTTATCTGATGTGTAAAGTTTGGCCATCATGCTATTCATTAAGTGTAAAAAAAAAAAAACATAGATCAAATACAGAAAAGTAGAGGAGAACCAGGTGATGATTAATAGAAAATTATCTTTTCTTATTTACGAGTTTTTGAGAACAAGCCTGGAACCAAGAGTTTCTTCTGCTGGGACAATGTGAGATGCTGTTTGAGGCAGAGGACATTTACTCACTGTTCTTTCTGTGCTTGTGTGTACGGGATAACGATCAGCCTGTGGACGGCCATGTAGACCAGCAGAGGTCCCACAGTGGCATAGAAGACGGCGCTGGGCAGCAGTTGATCAGTCAGATGGACTGGGAACAGGTATGTTTGATTTGCACGTGCCAGCCTACATAAGCCCAAATGTAAGCACACTCTTATAAGATAATCATGCAGTGAGGCAAAGACACACAGTAGAGTGAGACCACACTGTAGATGGCCCGTACTTGATCTTGAGTGTAACTCCCTGCGGGACCCCAATGCTGACAGTGGCTGACAGTATACTGTGTCGGCTGATCTTTCTCTCTGCTCCATATTCTACCACAGTGCCAAACCAGCCTGTCCTAGAAACACGGGGATACAAAAGTGAACAGGGAGATAAATGAAACTAGGCAGCTAGTAAAGAGAATAGCATGGCCACAATTGGACTTTTAGAGCTACTATAAGTGGTGATCACTGTTGTGAGAAAACAGCATGTTTTAAATGTTACATTACCTTTTAAAATAATGTCTCCATTAATGCAACAACTACAGATCATGTCTTAATCTGTATTAGCTCTGTGAATAAGCTATTGTTATGATATTGAATATGCTAACAAAAAGAAAAAGTAAAATTATATTTCTATAACTTTCATTGTATGTTTGAATAAAACCAAACACAGCATAAACATGCAACTGGGCAATGACCCCAAACACAATATCAGCAAACTATTTTTTGCATGTATAGGACACTTTTTACACACATACTTCACAGATCCTTTAACTTTGGTCTGGTCTTCATCCTGGAACTTGTACTGGTAGCTCATCATCAGGTAGGAGTGTGGCACGCCCAGCTGGACAATGCAGGTTGGAAAGCCAGGAGAACAGCAATAAAGAATAGAAATAATAAGGAAAAAAATGATCAAATTAATAAAAGTAATGACGTAGTACTGCTGCAGCCTGTGTGTGCATGCTTATCTTTGAATGTACCTGCAGAGCTAGAGTAAAGTGGCTGCTCTTGGTGTCTCGGACAAGGCTGGTAGTCATGGCGCTGTTGGGCCCCCAGCGCCACTGAAGATAACCCATGGTGTTCTGATCCAGGTGCCGCGCTGTCATCAGAGAACAACTCGGTCGCAAACCTCGAGGTGAGAACTGTAAACCGCACTGGGCTGTCATGAAACTGAACAGAAAAAAAAAAAATCATACAGAAAGGAGATATGAAAGGAGAATGCAGTTTTGCAGTTTGACGCATTATTGACAAAAAGTTGGGTCTTACCACCGTGGTGTGACATTGCGAAACACCTTTAACCCAATAAGAGGTCCCAGTATGTCTCCCGCACCAAACTCCACCTGCAACAAATGCAGATGCAAGTGCACGGAAAGAAGAGATTGTAGAAGGCTACAAAAACTGAACCTACCGCCTTACGCATTACATACATCATGTCTGCAAGAATTACCAGCTTGCAGGTGTATGATTCCCAACTAGTTAAAGTGCAAGTTACATCAAAGTTTCCATTTGGTCTTCAACCAAGGAAGATCTGTACAATCACTTCAGCTTAAAGGTGCATGTATTTAAGGTCACAATGACCTTGATCATTGGCCACCACATTCTACCCAGATTCTCCTCAAATCCAGGTGGACATCTGTGCTACATTTTTAAAAAATTCCTTTAAAGCATTCCTGAGACAATGTGCCCAAACACCTGGATAGACACACAGACTTCCTCAGAGGTATAATGAGATGGATGGACAAGTTCCTACTCATTAAAACAAAACGTTAATGTGCTTCTCTCTGTAAATGTGTCTGCTTGTGCGTACCTCCCCCCAGCCCTTGGCTGACATAACCCTGCGCACGGTCATGTTAATGTTTCCTCCTCCGTTCCCATTATGCGTGGAGAGCGAACCAGACAGCACTGCTGTGTCAGAGTTCGTCAAAGGAGCCTGCAAAAAGACAGACAGCACAGAATACCGATGTGATCTTGGCTCAGGCTAGCACGTGGGTGGACGGTAATGGCTAAGTGAATGTTTGTTGTACCTCTATAGACTGAGAAATATGCATCTTGTTGATTTCAATATGAGGAAAGCCTCCTCCTGGCATCTCTTCAAAGTCTTCATCATAGCGGTCAAACAGGTCCGTTGCATCCACACCAACGCTGATGGTGCCCTGAATAATGATGCCGTGACAAACAGATTGACAGGATTAATTAAGAAAAAAGGAAAAGAGTGGGAGACATAATGCAATGAACGTGGAAACAGGGCTGTTTCGTGCTGTTATGATGCTGCAAACCTTAGGGTTTGTTCTTTGCTGCAGTCTCCTCTCCTCTCTCTCTCTCTGTAGCCTTTCATATTCCTCTCGAATTTCTGCCGGTGTCCTCTTCCTCTCCACCACCTACACAGAATCACAAAGTGCAGGTGACGCAGACACAGCACTCAAATGCAAGAAAAGTAGATTATGTTTGGAAACATACCTCCCAGCCTTCCACCTCCAGCCCTTTCTTCCCAAAGATGTCATAGATAGCTCTGGAATGAGCATCACTCAGCACTGAGCAGAGGGAAAGCAGATCCCGAAGACAGACAATTCATTTCACAAGTTCAACTATACCTACTAAATGCCTTACAACTATGAGATTCCTCACCTTCATAAGCTTGGTGAACCTGGTTGAAAAGTTGCTCAGCTTGTCTTTTCAGCTCTGGGTCTCTGTGTTTGTCTGGATGGTAGAGCATACATAGCCTCCGATATGATGCCTTTAGCTCCTCAGCTGTGGCCTGTGGCAGGAGACAGGACAAGAGTCACCCCTGAGAATGGCTGACTAATTAAACTGATTAAAACAGCAACTGTTGGGTATTTTTGCCTGAAAATAATTGCCACAGCCTCCTGAATTAATGTCTGTTCAATCAATTAACTGACTAATCAGTTAATTGAGAGCTGAAACACCACTGCTGCATTAGTGCGTCCAAATTCAAGAGTGAAAAACAGTCAGCAGGCGTTTACATTAAAAAGCCATTAACAAAAAGCGTAATAATGCACTACGCGTTAAGCTAAGGAGTCTGCCCCTGTGTACCTAATGCTATCTAATGTTACTTAGATGAGCAACTACAATCCACACAGCTCATATTCGCCCCAGTTTTTAGGAAAACTCAGATTTCAGAGGATGTTCTTCAAGACGATCGTAGCATTTCTGCCAGCGCCTACTTCCATGTAAAGTAGATAGACAGCCTGCCGGTGTTCGACCGGTCTCAACCTCTAACGACGATGGTGCCGACTGAGAGAAGCGTTATTCGGTTGGAGGATGAGAGCACACGGGCTGCAGAAGGCTTTCTCATTAAAACCCAACACAGAGGTCACAGCAAAAAGTCCGCTGACGTCGGACATCACTGATAAACACGAAGCTAACCTTACCTCTTTCCTAACGTTGAGCAGTGAATAGAAGTCCTGATTGTTAGACTCAATATCATCATCTAAGGGAGCCGCCATGTTTGCGTTTGGTCCGGTTCGGTCCCGCCCACTCGTTCAGTGTTCTGGGAGCTCATTGGTCAGTCACAGGAGGAGCCGCTGTCTTTCTGTCGTCCTCTGCTGGCTGTATACATACAAGGAGAAAAGGGCTTTTTATAAAATGTATGTTGTCAGTTTATGACTTTTTTTTTGTCATCCTTCAATTTGAATGTGCGCCAAACACTCAACTGTGATTGGCTATGACAGATTTCGGGGTGTTTAACAAATTATGTACTATCTAAAAAGAAGTACAGTGGAAGAAATAATAAATAAATAAACAAATAAGTAAATAAAATCTTGTTACTGGCATTGGTTCTTGGCCTTATAGTAATTTAAACATTTCACAATCTGTGCATCGCTAATAATAGCCTCTTTGAGTCTACTACTTCCTTTCCTTGGACATTTCATTTTGCAGCCTTATATTTCTACACTATATTTAGAAGGAGAACTGAGTACTATGTACTCCACTACATTTATCCTTAGATAAAAGACCAGAATCAGATTTTACAACCAAATCACTGTTGATACCCTCAGAGCTCAATGACTACAGGCTAGTTGCCAACTAAGACATGGGTGAAGACATCTCTTGACCCTCTGCAGTTTGAATACAGATTAAATCTGCAGTCATCTACATACTATAGAGAGCGACATGGTGAAGATCACCCTCTTTGATTTCCATAGTGCATATAACATGATTCAGCCGCTGCTGCTGAGAAAGAAACTACAGGAAATGTCAGTAAATGCACACATTCAACAACTCATGAATTACTGACAACCAAAAAGACCAGCTGCAGTATGTGAAAATGTGCAGTGCTCTTTGAGATCAGGTGATATGCGGTACAGGAGCTCCACAGGGGACAGTGCTGTCTTCATTCCTGTTCACCTTGTACACCTCAGACTCTCAGCACAACTCCAGGTCATGCCACCTACAGAAATACTCTGACAGTTCTGCAGTGGTTGGATGTATTAGTGATGGGCAGGACGAGGTTTGCAGAGTGCTAGTGGACGGTTTTGTAGAGTGGTCTAACAGGAATCCTCTGTTTCTGAATGTTAATAGCTCAGAAGAGAGATGGTGATCAATTTAAGAAGGAAACAGACAGTTACACGACCCGTGTGGGACAGGATGTTAATGTGGAGGAGTACAAGTACCTGGGCACCTGCATTGACAAAAAGCTCAAATGGAAAGTCAACACAGACTGTTCAGGCTCTGTTTTGCTAAGGAAGCTGAGATCCTTCAATGTGTGCAGCAAAATCTTGGAGTTTTTTCTCACTCAGTTGTGGTGAGCACAGCGTGCTGCTGCGGGATGAGAAGCATCAGAGCTGGTGACACGGATAGACTGTATAATTGTTTAGGAAAGCTGGCTCTGTTATTGTCTGCAACCCGGAATATTTTTGAAGCTAAAATCACAGAAAAACCTTAACCACCCTCTGCACCACTCACTAGACAGGCAACAGAGCAACATCCTTAACCGAATTATTCAGCTTCCAGAAAGACCACACATTATTATTATTATTATTATTATTATTATTATTATTATCATCATTATTATTATTATTATTATTGATCAACTGGCCATGTAACAGACTGGCTACCTGTTCTGGCTGTACCCCGCCTCTTGCCCTGTGAATTTCAACTGTTGCAATGAAAGAATTTCCCAAATATGGGATAACCTATTTCTCATCTCATTTATAGAAGTGCGTATACACTTCCACACACCAATTAAAACATATATAAAACATTTACCCCCTGGATTAGCTCATGTTAATAAGTGAGTATATATTAACATGAAACAGGTGATATTACATGAAAAAAACCTAAGACCATCATGTGATTCACTCTCTAAACCAGGGCTGACAAATTCATTTTACTTCATGTCAGCCCAGTTTGATCTTAAGTAGGCTGGGACTACCAAAACCTTTGCATAATAACATATGAAAAAACAAACACCCCAGTTAATTTCTCTACAAAACACTTTGAAAACATTTCTTTCTAAAAGTCGCATTTAACCAGCCATTGCTTTACAAAAAAGGTGAAAAGTCTGAAATTTCTTAAGAAAAGTACGTCTGACATGGTCATTACACCGTCATTGCATGTGCATTACAATTTAAAGATCATAGTGAGGCTATAAACTCACAAAACCGCCACATGTGGAGTTTTTGTGGGGAAATAAAAGTTTTTTGTGAGTGTTTTATGTCTTTATGATCCAAACAACCTACCGGGATCTAACATTTGTTATTTTCTGTACATTTTCACTCTTGTATAATAACGCTGGCATCACACCAGGAACAATATAAATCTCTCATGAAAGAAAAAAACACATTGAGTTAATAATGACTTGATCACACTTTGCAAAGTCATCCAGTGGGCCAATTGGACCCTCTAGTGGGCCGCTTCCAGGCCCCAGGCCATATGTTTGACACCCCTGTTCTTCACCATAACACTGGACAAGTGCCAGTGATTACTCATGTATCCAGTACTCTTGAAGTACTATATATTTTTGGTTAAAAAGTAATCTCATCTTTGGCTGAATAGAAAGTGCCATACTGTGTTGGTATGAACAGTGAGCTCCACCCTGACATAAATAACATAAATGCAACATTAAACATTTGCTTTCTTTCTTATTACACCGCTACACGTTTGTCGTTGTCGTTCACCATCTCTGAATTCCGCTGATCTCGAGTACCTAGTGTGTCTCTGCACCCCGAGGCTGCGCAAAGCACACGTAGCCGAGGACGAACCATTCAAAACCTCTGTTTTCCGTGAAGCGTGTCTGTGGAGAGGATTGTCTCTGTCAAACACAAGGCTTTGGTGCAAAGGCGATATTCTACCCCGAGGCACAGAGTGACAGTGTGGGCTGGAAACGAGAACATAATGATCCCAGTTAAGCCCTACTATTTAGAAAAGGATAGCATCGCATAAAACGGCAGAATTATAAATAGCCTGTCAGTGAGGATATTGTGATAGGCTCGTTATAAACTAAACTTTACGCAAAGATATCAGCAGCGACATTTCATCCCGCACGCTGAGCAGGAGGACGAGTATGGAGGAGGGCATGTTTTTTTTTCCTTCCACCCCACAAGTTTTCATCTGACCTGCCATGGCTCCCATTTAATAACATGGCTCAAAGAAAGCAGGTAGTGAGTGCACGCAGCTCTGTGTAGGCGCGTGTGGAGCTGTCCTTTCAGCACCGCGAGCTTCAGCACCACGGCGAATGACAGCACCCGGCAGCCCACGCGCGTCAAAAAACTCTCTTTCAGGCAGTTCTTTTCATTTAGATTCAAGAGGGGTTCATAATTTATGGCGAGACGCGACCTTACATCGCATTTTCTCAACAGTCCACTGGGTTTGCGTGTGAAGAAATGAGCGCGCGCTCGCTAGCGAGAGTTTCTGTGCGCGCGTAACGTATATGTGTGTAGGCCTGTTGTGCGCGTGCGAGTGTGTGTGCGCGCGTGTGTGTGTGAGGGAGAGAAGATGATGATGAGCATGATGATGATGCTGTGGGAGGCTGTCAAGGTGTCCTCGAATACAGACGTCGTTCAGTGACGTGAGAGGGGTAAGAGGGAGAGAGAGAGAGAGAAAGAGTGCGCGTGAACGGCGAGGAGGGGGCGTGGTCAAGGGGAACAAGCGGAGGGATGGTGAATTCCGCGAGTCACCATCACGGATCCCCGCTGTCAGTCCTCTCTGTTTGGACCAATAGCCGCGCTGAACGCGGCAGGCTCACCCTCCCCACCCCTTCTTCTCAGCCCCGCCCCCCTCCTTGAGCTGTCCTCGTTGTGCACGCGCGTGGTCCTCCCCCCCACCTCCCTCACCGGCACCACCACCATCACCACCCCCCCCTCCCACTACCACTAGGTCGAGTCGAGGAGGAGGAGGAAGAGGAGGAGGAGGAGGGATGAGGCGCGCGGCGGAGGGGAAATGGCTGCCGAAAACAAGCCGGAAGGTAAGAGAGAAATAACGGTTTTTATTTAAGGTGCCGGAGTCCCGCTCTTCGGGTTTCATGCGAGGCTAGGAAGGGACGGAGGGATAGAGGAGGGCAGAGATAGCGGCGGGGCTTTCCCTCTCCTTTAGCCCGTCCCGAAAACACCGAGGCTGGTGCTGAACCAGCGACTGTGTGGAGCACGGTTAACCGAAAGCAAATAAATAACAGGAGGAGAGTTGTCCTGTCGGTGGGCTCTGGCTGATTCGGGATACGGTAGTTTTTCACCGTCCGATGCTTGCCAGCGTTTCCCCCTCGAGTAGCTGGCTTATGAATGCTTTTTAAGCATTTAGCATTAAGGGGATGGAGGATGAGAGGAAAAGAGAAGAGTGGTTCACGCTGAAGGAATTCAGATGCTGCTCTGTGTGTGTGTGTGTGTGTGTGTGTGTGTGTGTGTGTGTGTGTGTGTGTGTGTGTGTGCGTGTGTGTGTGTCCGTGTCTCTCTTTAAGCATAAAGTAGACCACTGAATTGCTAATTTCTTTCCTGACAGGCACGCAACCTCCTCGACCAGCTGTGTATTTATTTAATCACAATCGGTGTGTGTTTCGGTGTGTGTGTGTGTGTTTTGTCCCTTCAGTGTTAATGTGTCCTTATGGTTGCTAAGGCGCTGAAGGTGAGAATTTGGCTGCATATAGGTTTGGGAGGGGTTGGTGTGTATGTGTGTCAGTTTTAGGTCATAATGATTCCAGCCCCCCCCCCCCATTTGTGGTCGTTGTTTGTTTGTGTTTTTACTCCCTTAAGTAAACTCTTGAGGTCGTTATCATCTCTCACACACAGTCACCATTTCATTGAGACTACTATTTATTCATTCATGAATTATTTAAGGGTTGCAATGTTATCTCTGTGTCAACTTGTGAGTTCTTTACGCGTGGTGTTTGACATTTCTTTATAAATACCCCCTGGTTGTTACTCTGTTCACAGCGCCTCTTTCGTTTTGTGTCTTTAAAGCACTGCTGATGCCACGAAGGGTTAAATTTACAAAAGAGGGCAGCAAACTTAGCAGCAGACTGTGTTGTAAATGATCAATGGCTCTCTAAACGGGGTCTGTCCCCCTCAGGTGTCCCAAATTAATTTATAGTAGATCATAAAATTGTGTTGTTTCATTAAAAAGTGGATATATATATACACAGATGGGGGACCATTTATGCCAACAAAACAAGCATATTGTGTACATTACTCCCTCCCTTTGTGTTGGCCCAATATAAACCCTGATATGGCTATGACACATCCTGTCAATCTGTCATGAAACCAGTCATTTCTCTCAGTGTCTAATAGACAGTTCTTGCTGTTGCATACCTTTCATTATCAGCTTGCTCTGAAAAGTGATGTTACACCTAAACCATCTAAATTGTTTTTAGTTTTTGTGAGGCAGTCCTGAGAATATCTTCTCCCTCGCCTCAAAAAGTTTGAGAACCCTTGCTACAGACACCACAGTTCCTTAGCAATTAAAATTAATTAATTAATTAATGGAAAACTCTTTTTTTTTGGGGGGGGGGGGGGGGGGGGGGTTAAATAATCAAAGCTGTAGTAAAATTGTCAGCGAGAGCTTTCAGCACTCTCTCCACTAGGGAGCAACACTGAGCAAGATTTCTCAAAGGGGCAATTTTTGGCAACACTTGAACTACCATCATGCATTTCTGCAGTACATCGTGTGTACAGCACTTAAAGTCAGGCACGCATATACATACATCCATGCGTGCAAGCAAGCATGCAGAGTGTTGCCAAAGGCGAAAGGAAGGCCGTGGGTTGAGAGTCCCGTTGCGTGAAAAGACTAGAACTGTTGATGAGACAAAAGGCCCATGGGCAGATCAGCAGGCAGTGTACCACATAAATATTAAACCTTCCCCCCTGCCCATACTATACCCTACCTACTCACGCAAACAGATTCACAGTGTGTTGGAGTTTTATCCATTGCCCCTTCAGTGTTGCGTGTAGTCTGGGTATAATGATTTAAAAGTCTGAGCCTTGCTGAATGAAAGCCAAATGAATTGTGGCGACGAAGGCAGGAGACAGCCTTCCACTCTTCCCCCTGCCTGGTAGATGTGGATGGCACCAGTGGGCATCAGAACAACATCCACCATATAGCCTGGAAGACCATCTCCCTCTGTGCTGGTTGGTCTACTTTGTATCATAGCAACAGTGGTCAGGGAAACAGAGAAATGATGAGAGTGAAGAGAAACTAAAGCTGGGAACAAGTTAGTCACACACACAGAGGCAGTGTATCTTCTGTGGCCAATCGATCAGGGGACACGATGGATGCAAGTTAGTGGATCAGAAAATGGATCAGCCCACATGCATATCACTTGGAGTTTTGTTTCTGGGCTTAAAGAGGAGAAAGAATGAGGTGAGGTGTACGACTGCCAAGGAAACCAAAGCCTGAAGTGTCTCCTAAATATGTCCCTGTTTTTTTTTTCTTCTTCTTCTTTTTCTCTTTTTGTAGGACTGAAGAAGATAAGAAATCCAGAGCGAATGGTCAGGATTGCTGTTGGCTACACTGGACACACCCCTCCCAAGAGTGACGACACTGAAGCCAACAGTAAGAGTCACACAAACACTCTTGGCGCAGTTTGTGTGTGCATGTCTGTCTGTGAGGGTGTTTAAGTGCCACCCGCACATTTGTCTGTAGCACAGGGTGACTCTGGGAGCAAGCATAAAAGCCTTCTGGCAGAATGATGCGATGCGGGAACTGAGGTCTCCTCCTCATCTGCCCTGTAACTGATCACTCTTACGCATACGCACAAACACACATACACACACTATCTCTATTTCTCTCTGCTGAGACGTCATTCCAATTCAGCCCTGTTACACATCATGTTTATTCATGCATGCCAGTACAGTATTAGTGGGCACACGCACACACTCCTGCACATAGCCATACAGAAGGCAGGGCTTACTTTGGCTGTCAGTAGTTTATTGTCACACCTAATCTGTACACATGGCATTATGTATCTATAATCCTCAATGGGCCTTGTTAAACTAGAAGTGAGATGGAGTGTGTAATCTGGGGTCGGTGCATGGCCGCGGATGTGTGTGAGTGTGTAGCAAGCATGTGTGCGATTGCTTTTGTCTGTTAGACAGACTATAAAGGCAATGATTGCTTTGATTGGCTATTGATTCCAGAGGACATGGAGCAAATGCATGTGTGTGCCTCTGTGTGCATGTGTGTTAGAGGGACAAATTGGAGGAAAATAAACAGATGCGAGGAGGAGCAGACGGACATTTAGTGAAGTGATGGCTAGCAGTGGAGGGGGTTAGGAGTGTGGTGGTTGTGGTGGTGGTGTTGGGGGGTATATTTAAACACCACCCACCCCAACAACAACCCTGTCCACCCCTTACTTCAACCCCTTATTCATTTCTGCACCAGACCATGCTGAACAGGGAATGAAAGCTGGACTGAATAGAATAGAATAGAATAGAGGGTTCTATTTCTGATGACTGTTTAATAAAAACCAAGGCTTCCCGAGCCTATCCCTGTCTCCTATCTGTTCTCACGTCCCAGCTGGAGGATTACTGGAGGAAAAGTTTATCAGCAGAATGATAAAATTAGCATGCACGCCCATCTCTCTATCTCCCCCCCTCCGCCCCCTGCTCTCCCTCTTTTTCTCGTCTCTCCTCCCCTCTTCCTGCACTCTCACTCATCCCATGCCACCCCCACCCCCCAAACCATCTTCTCCGTGCCCTGGCTCTCCCTGCTGCCCTCCTCTCACCCTCCTCCCTGCCATCCCTCTATCTAGCTGCTGTGCAATGAGCCTTTCTTTCTGTCACATTAATTTCATCCCGAAAAGGGGGAAAATGTGAAAATTTCCCCTGACGCCTCCTAATATCAGTAGGGGGAGAGTTAAGAGTTGCATTTGGAGCGTTTTTCTCTCTCTTTACTGAGGAGAGTTTTATAATTAACTGACAGCCATCTCACAAGGGCATTGGCTTGTTTCTGTGTTAAATATGGAGATGACAGTTTTATGAGGTAAAATATTCATCAGTCGGAGGCCGCTCTTCTGTGTGATTCCAGTCTAAATGGTGGCATTTGATAGTGTACCCAAAGCAATGTTTCACTTTGGTCGAACATTTTCGGTCTTTAGCTCACATACCTCTATATGACTTAATGAGCCATCAGTTTCACATTAGCATTCAGGCATTGTCACTCTTTTGGACTCGTTTTTACTAGATTAGCAAGTGAGTGAGTGATCTGTGTACACCCAGAATTTGTGGCGTGCTGCTGAGGGACTCGCACGAAGCAATGCAGGTATTGAAAGTGTTTTATGATTTTAAATACAAATGTAAAGGCGAACAGCGTCGGATTTTCATATTTAGATGTGCATTCCTTGGGTCCCAGGATGCTTCATTTTCCTGGGTAGCCAGAAAACAAAAGACAAGTTTTTACCCCATGTCACACAATAGTATGGCTCCACCGAGAGTCATTTGGAGCAGATGGAAAGGACGATTGCAACAGCACTGAGGCTGAATCTTTTCAAAACAGGGACGCATTCTCTAGTTCAGGATTGTTAGAAATACAAGATACAACTCTTTGGGGTGTAAAAGCTCATCAGCTTTCAACAAATCTGCAAAGTTGGTCCTCCGTTCCTCGTTAGCAGGGAGAGTAAATGCGAGGACAGGTTAAGATGATGGTTGTGTCCATGAAGGTGTGCTTTGAAAGGGGTTTGGGCACCAAGGTCACTCGTTTAAAAAAAAAAAGAAGAAGTCACTCTGGGACAAATACTGTGATGTGTGTTCTTTGATCAGCAGGCACTGCTGTATGTGTCTGTTTGTATGTATGAGCATGCATATGTGTATGCATGCGTGCGTGTTTGTGTGTGTATGCGTGCCTGCGCATGTGCAACGGGCTTGTTTGATGTGGTGGTTCTGGTACATTTCAAAGGCGAGGCTCTGATGAGAATTCTTCAGAACAGCAGAGGAAGGGAGGGGGTTATAGCCAGGAGGGGTGGGGTCTAAACGCTGATTGGCATTCATAGCAGAGAGGCTGGAGTGCTGCTAAAAAAGAAATTAGGCTTTAACTAAGCTGCACCATTCAGCTGTTTAACTAAGCTGCTGCACAGTTCAGCTGTTTGAAATTCTGTCTTCTCAGGCCTTCTATTAATAAATGCATAATTGATTAGGGGGAGCATACGTGCCTGAACACACTTCCTACTGACACAAACACACACACACACATGCTCAGATAGCTACTTACACTCACACACACACATATAGCCCCTTCCCCTGTCCTGCTACAGCAATTATTCTTCTTCTTTGCATCTTTGTGTTAGTTTGTTCCAGTCTCCCAAATTTCTTTTTTTTTCTTCATTAACAGCATCTTTCTGGCTCCTTGTCATCTTACCTCTCTCTGTCTCCCATGCTGACCCTCCCACCTTACCTATCTGTCTTTTTTCTCTTGCTCTGTCATCTTCCCTCAGGTAGAGTATAATTCCTATCTTCCCAGGGGAGTCATGAATGGACGCCCTCTACTCAAATGCTTATCAATAACCTTTGAGTGCTTGCTCGCTTTGACTTCTGAGAAGCACACCCGTTGGGAACACACTCACAAACACATAACAGGGGGTCTGTCTTTGTGTGGACACACTGGTGAGGTGGTATTTTCCTGAGGCTGAGACTTGGTGGATTTTATTTTATTTATTTATTTATTTATTTTTTTACCTTCCCTGCACCTATTCGGTATTTTGGTGATTCTCCGCGCACAGCAGTAGGAAGAGAAGCACAGTAGGGGTAGTTTCACTGGTAATTCAACACCAACAATCAGCTTTGCTGTCAAGTATGACTATATTTCTGCCGTGGCGATCTCATATAGCGCCCTCCACAACATTAATTATACTGTATACTGCATAAGGTATAACTGTCTGTGGCTCTCAGCCCTTTGGTTCCTCTGCTAATTACGTAAATGTTTGAAAACGAGCCACAATTATATTGTTATGTAAAAAAAAAAAAGCAGAGCAATTTTCTAAAAAAAAAAAGCTTGGCCCTGTAGTTTTTAGAAAACATTAGTCAGGAGAAAACAGTGAACATTTGGAGGCTATTTTTGCTCAGAAAAACAATGTATGTGGGACTGACTCAAAATAAACTACAGTGTCTATTTTGAATTCAGTAAAGATTCATCAGCCTAACACAAATATAGCCTGATATTCACCTCGTTGACTGCCATCCGCCAATCAGCAAAGAAGGTAGCATCCATAATTCCTTTTAAAAAGGCACTTGGGTTTAGAAGCTTGTATTTCTGAATTTTCACTCATGTAAGGGTGGTGGATGATGAATAAATAAACACACAACAAAATTAACCTGCAATGTTTTTTTTGTCGAGAGTTTTTACACATTTTCTCAAAGAGGTTGTAACCAGAGGCGAAGAAATCTGGCTAGCATTTTAATAAAAATCAATTTTGGCACCTTTTAACTAGTATATCCCAGTTCATACAATCACAGAGTATAGTAAACTTGACTTCAAAACTTACTGTTTCAGTTTATTGATACTGTCACAATTTGGGGATATTAGTAATGAATATATTCAATATTGATAAGGTAGAATTTATTGTGAAATTAAAATAATACAGTGGTTTTATTGTAATGACTAGCTGTTGGTTAGTGAACCCTTCAGGGACCTATATGTGTCAAGTGTGATTGCTCCTGTCCTGACTGTAGGAGTTTGCAGACAGACAGACAGAGATTATGTGCACTATAGTAAAATAAGGTCTAAATTTCAATAGTGGGCATTTTGTTTATCTAGTGTTTAGTAACACTAGAAATACGGAGATTTCTATTGAACAGATTAACATAGACGCATTACCCTATGTGTATGTACATGGTCTGATCCTGCTTACTCGCGCGTCACTCTGCCTCCTGTACAAGAATATTAGTTAAATCACAGGGAGAGCTATTCTGGGTTCTCCACTTCATTACCAAACTGTGTGTGTAACACTGTGGGAAAAGCATTGCTTTTAATGGGGATAAGTAATGCCCCTGTGATTAGCTGTGATTGTTATCAACCCCAAATGCACTGATAATGTATGATAATGGATTCTTCTTTATCTAAATCTGTTTGTGGGTGGGCCCCAGGTGCATCTTCACTTGCGGTCCAAAAGTAACCCAGCCGCCACTCCCTCTGCAAGCTTAGCTATTGTTAACTTGATTACCTCGACTGGAGGACTTCTGTTCTCCTTTTCATGTGTAGCACTTTGAATCACACATAGATAATAAGCTATATTAAGGCCCAGTAACATAAAGATGATGTGGAAATATTAAACCCAACTTCATCGGTTTCTCATTCAGACTTCCTTGCAGACATCTCTTTCCACTGCTATGCCAAAAATATTCCTGATAAATCTCAAATATCCCACTCAAGTATAAGATGGACAGAACACATCTCTCACATCAAACCTTTAAAATTGTACTTATAATTTTAACTCATAATTTTCCTTTGCCATATCCAAGAATTCTGCTATTCTGCTCAAGGTGTCTTTGTGTCTAATGTGCAATTAGTCCTCTCTTTCTACTCGTCTGTCATTTATCCTGTTTAATCTTCTTCTTTTTTTTCTTCCCTACCTCAGATGAGCCCGGCCAGTTGAAGATTTACCTTCCTAAGAAGCTGCTAGAGTGTCTACCCAAATGTTCCTCTCTGCCCAAGGAGCGCCATCGCTGGAACACCAACGAGGTGAGAATGAGACACACTCAAGAGGGAAATATCTGTGACACAAAGATGAACAGTGTTTTTGTTTTTTTCCTGGCTGGTGACTCATCTCTAACTAATGTCACATTGAGAGATGAAGAGGAGGTAAACAAACACAATGGCAGCTTTTCATTATGGGATCCTAAAACTGTGACACTGGGAAGTAACAAAAAAAAAAGCCCAAAAAACAACCATCAGCAACCTGAACTCACAGCGAAAATCTGACAGAGTATAGATTCCATTTGGCATGTTGCTGTCTGTTTTTCTTTGTAACCCAAAACCATTCTGGGGTAGGGCATAGGAAACAGCGGATTTGAGGTCTGAAACAATAAGGCTTATAGGCTGAAAAAACAAGGAATGAGGGTACAGATATGATTGTTTCTAGTGCTGCGTTTTACTAGGTTCAAAGAAGGTCTGGTCAGTAAGATACATTTTTTGCTATGGAACCAGAGAAAGTTGATAAAACTGTTGTATGTTTTTGGCTCCAAAGCAAACACAGCTACCATTCATTCATAAAGAGCAGAGATCGCTTTGCTCTAGGCCAAAATTAGCATCATCTTTGCTGTGTGAACAATAGATAACTTAGCCAAGAATGTAAAATTGGGTCAAGTTAGGTTCGGGACAGCTATTTACTTAGGGCCAAGGATAACCCTGAGATGAACATTTTGGGCGTGCGAAAAGCTTTTCAGAGTTGCATGTTGTTTCCAGACTTAAGCTGTTAGCTTAGAAAAGTGTCTGATGGGTGGAAATGGTTGCAGGCATTTATCGTCAATACCTCCTTGTTTATGCATCGCACAGCCCCTCCACTGGTGGTTTCCTCCATCCATTGTGATGTGGTTGGCCTCTGCTGAGACATTTTCTCCATGTGCAGACTGTGCACTCCATTATGGATGTGTGTTTGTGTTATTGATTACCAAGTCCAGCATTATTATGCAATGCAAAGCTGATTTGGCCTGTGGTTTTTCTCTCAGGAAAGTCATTACATTTTTCATGCAATCCATCTCAATGAAGGTCATAGTTAAGCACGGTGCCTACTGAACAGTGTGTTTGTATGAATAAGCAGTGTGCATGTGCGGTGTGTGTGTGTTTGCGGTGTGTTTCAGAGCAACGTGACTGCTACCGGTTAGGGACTTCCACACATCAGCCAACCACAAGCAATTGTGGACAATGCTCTGAATTAGACGAGCACACCTTGTTTCTGCCCCTTTTCCTGGCCTTACTCCCTTCTTGTCTCCCTAAGTCTCCCTTCCAACTCTTCTCTCTCCATCTCTTTCTGTCTCTACACCCCCAGTACCACTGCCCCCCCTCCACACACACACCACTCCCCATGCCTCTCTCTCCCTCTCTGATGAGGAGGTGCAGGCTCAGTTCAGGGGGAGGTTGGTTGTCCCTCAGCGGATTTCTTCAAAGCTCCTCTTCCACCCAGGCATAAAGTTTTCCGCATACTTAAACAGTCCATTGTGTCTGCTGCTCCTCTTGCTTAGTGCTTTCTTAGTGGGAGACATGTGTATGCTCACTGTGCGTTTAGTGCATGTATGTATTTCAGCCTGTGCATCCGGCGCAAGGAACCCTAGATTATTGCCATTGATTATTTTGAAGCTGCTGCGACAAAAGAATTGATTTTTTCCCCTGTCTGTTGACTTTTTTTTAATCTGTCTGAATTGCAGACATTCAAAGAAATCTACCAGTTTTTGTCATCAGCGTATAGGATATTAAATTAGCATTGTCCTGAAATTTTATCTGCGTGTACTGTTGAATGTCCACAATAGATTGTAATGCAAAACATTTTTAGATGCGGGGTTTCTGGACCAATCAGCTGTCAAGCCAGCTGTTAAATTTGGAGATTTTATTTACTTGGGCACATCTCTTCAATATTTGTATGCATGTGTGTGTGTAATTATTTACTGTGTAGATCCATTTGTGTGTGTTTCTATATAATTCTTTGTTTCCATATGTCTGTACATAAGCAAATCAAGAATTGGCTTTGGGTGTCCTCATCGTCAATGGCTTTTGGGTTTTTACATGCTGTTTATAAAAGCCATGCAGAATCAGGATTATCCTTAGTTTGTGTGTGTGTGTGCGTGTGTGTGTGTGTGAGGCTACGAAAAACGAGCGTGATAGATAAAGAGATTAAGACTTCGTTTGAGCGAGAATGCCTCTTATTAAGTCAGATTCAATCTTTACATGTCTTCATCTGATATGTCCTTAGTCTCACCTTTTTCTTGGCATGTGCATCACTTTGCAAGTGTGTGTGTGTGTGTGTGTGTGTGTGTGTGTGTGTGTGTGTGTGTGTGTGTGTGTGTGTGTGTGTGTGTGCATGTGCGTTTGTTTCCCTGTGCGCAAAAGGATCTCTGTTTTGTCACGCATGGCTCCCCCTGACACCTTGGTCTCCCACAAGCACTGAGCTGTGACCCCATACATTTTTTACCCAGGCCGTTCCTCCTGCTCTCTGTCCTTTCCTCTCTTCCTTCCCTTTCCTCTCTCTCTCTCTCGCTCTCTCTCCCTCTTTTGTGTATCTACTGATGTGTGAAATTATTCTGGGATGGAGGGATGGATTCCTCCCTGAAGGGCTGAGCGGAGGCGTGAGCCTTTTGTTCAATAATAGATTGGGGGTGTATGTGTATCTGTCCATGGTAATAGACTATGGACTAGTTTTAGATAACAAACCACACTCAGGTGGGCAGACTGATGGTGAAGCCTGTGTTATCTATCCATCTGGAATTACTCGTTGTTTGGTTTCAGCAAATTCTTCGGAGCACCACCACGAGGAGGCTATCAAACTTTTGAAATGTAGACAAAGACCAACTTTAGAGTTTCATCGTGTGACTCAAGCTCATGAAAAGATATGATTACTCTTGTGGGGACCCTTGACATCCTGGCTCGTATATTAAGAAGCCAGACTGAGATGAATACTAAGTTAAAAAATTCTTTTTAAAGCTCCAGTTCAATATGAGACATGCACACACACGCTGTGCAAATGTGCATGTCATTGTGTGGTCTAATGTGCATTTTAAAGGCTTCTACTTCAGAGCTTCTCCCCCACTATAATTCAAATGATGCAACTGTCAAATGTGTTGGTACAGACTTCAGTGCATCACACAGATGACAGTTGCCTGTGCCACAACGCGTCTGCATGTGACTCTGCTCCACATGTCGCTCGACTGTACGAGTGGGGGGAAAAAGCAAATGTGAGAGCGGTACTATTTTGTCCTTAATGATATGAAACAAAATGCTCTGAAACAGGCAGTGTTTTTGCCGTAATGCGCTGTTCTCATCGTGCAGAGATGTGTACGTAGCTGTGTGGTGTGATGAGAGGCTCATTACCGGCGCTCACACGCCCGTTGTCTGGTTGTGTTGCTGCATGACAATAACGTGATAAGAAGTGGATCAAAAATCATATATGTTCCACACCATCATCTGCCTCCTGTGTGTGGGTGTGTATCTCTTTTTGTGCATAGTTGTTCTCATGGTAACCGATTGTGCATGAGTGTGTGAATGTGTGCGTGTGTATGTGTGTGTGTGTGTGTGTGTGTGTGTGTGTGCACGCACGCATTTATATTTGTGTTAATTATATGATTGATGATGCATGTGCACCATTCATGATTTTGCGGCACACTTAAGGTGATAGGAGAGAGATTGCAAGTGGTATCAATGAGTTGCCGATCATGTCAACCAGACATGATAATTAAAAAAAATAATAGCAACAACAATAATAATAGGTAAAGAGCAGACATCTCAGGGAAAACTGTCAGTAACCCACTCACACGTGCGTGCTGTAGTGTCTCAGCTTATGGGAGCTACAATTTCTAGACCAAACAAAGCTTGGGTTGCTGGTGTGTGAGTACGTGTGCATGTTTAATTTATTATTAATGCCATTACTGTTGTTTGTGAGCCATTAAACAGATACATTGGATTAAATATGCACATACACAGCACTCCGCTGTTTGTGGAGATATTTCCTGTTTTTCCAATGTGGCTAAAACATCAGGCAGGAATGTCTGAAAAACAAGTTACACTTGGGGGAGATTGGCAGTTGTCAGTTACTAGACGATGAATCCATTATGGAAACCCTGAGTGATTATTGCAGGCCTCTCTGTTCCATTCAGACTGTGGTGTAGGGAAATAGGTGTTGTGAGTATTACAGCTGTTCATCCCTGCATTCATATTTGTGAATGTGTTGGAATGGTTAGATAAAATTAATTTAAATGTTTGAATAAGCACCAAGTAGATCTAATATTTTAATTTGTTACATGCTGTGTGAAAAAGTACAAGAAAAAACAGATTTTCATAGTGGAATATTTGCATAAAGATTTGCAGTCATACAGTGCTCTTGTGGGTGGAAAAAAAATTCACACAGAACTAAAATTTTACAGCTAAACCTAGAGTAAAATCCAAAAGTCCAAATTAAATATTCAAGCACTAATTTTGCATTAATTGGGAAGATCATATAGTCAAAATCAGCAGCTGTCCTAACAGATAAGTTGATTACACAGAGCCGCCTGAGCTCTTTACCATCCCTTCAGTTATTCCTGCAAGCTGCTTTGCAACCCACATTCACCCCAGCTCCTTCTTTTTGTGTCTGAACTGTCTGACCTCCCCACCCCACAGACCTATTCCACTAAATAAAAATTACTGCAGATGGCTACAATAGTCTTTATTTAACTAGAACGGTCCCAAGTGGCTGAAAGGTTATAGTTTCAGCTGAAGCTTGATTGGATCAGTCGGAGGCATGGTTATTACATCATTAGCCTTATATGAGCAGGCACATACCGACCTCCCACCAGGGAGACAGGCGGTGTAGGGAAATATCCTTGAAAACACTTTTACAGTTCAGAAATATATATCCTATCAGCACATCATTTCACAGTGAGTTTCCCCTTTGTATGCACAATTTAAACATCACAATTTCGATGGTTTGGGCTCTTTCACTCCATGTTACTCTGACTTGGAGCTTTGGGTGTCTGAATAAATTCCCCCCAAACTGTCATACATAGTAGTAGAGCTGAAATATTTGTCAATATGTTTTTTAATTAAATATTTTAATTTAAAATATGTAAATGTACGCATTTTTACTTTTCATTTAGGCGAGTACCACTCTGAGGATTTTGAACCAATAATTGACCCATTTTGTTGTTATGTAACCATCTCCAGGCCTCAGTGTCATCGTTGTCTGGCAACAAAAAAACAAAAACAATCATCCATCCATTATTCCATCTATCAATTTCTTCCATTTATCCAATTCCTGGTAGAGGTGGCTCTGGAGCCAATCCCAGCAGATCCATTCTAGCACACTTATTTTTTCCAGTGGGGGTACTCCAGCTGTTCAGTCATACAAGCCACTGGGGTGGACAGTAAAATACAAAATAGTTTAATTCACTATAACAAAAAAAGATACTGATTTTCTGTTAGCCTGTCATCTTGTTTTCTATCCAGGAACAGCTGATGGGAATTATCCTGAACCTTTTGTATAAATCTGGCACGCTTGCATTATATATTATGGTGATATTGACTGATACTTTGTTATTAATTAATTAATGCAGCTATTAAATATACAAGTAGTAGTTTAGTCACTATTTAACTTTTTAAACTATTTATAATTGAAATCGTTCCATGTCAGTGTTGGAGCTTATCAGAATGATTTAATGTTGATTCTCTCCCCTCCAGAGAAATGTGTTCTTCTGACAGCTGCACCCACACAATACCACACATGTGTAACTCCAAACCTTTTTAAAAAAAATCAGGGACTATTTGTGCAAATCTTAGTCATTTGTTTTGAATTGTCAGGCACTGTTACAGGCACAGTCCTCAAAACAAAAAGCCCAAACTATTCTTTTTCATTTTCAGATTTGGTGATGCGCAGCTACAGTCCTTTTGACCCCATTTTCTTTCCAAAGTTGTGCCCTTGATTTTTGACATTGATGTGCAAACTGCCAAAGTGCAACACAACCTGGCACAGGTCGTGAAAGGCTCAAACTCCTCCTTTCCTCCTTTTGGCCGTGTCAGTACATAGACAGAAGTATAAGGGTTTTGGAAACTTATAGAAAGTTTTATTTTTAAACAAAATGGGTGTGCTGCCTAAGTATTTGTTAGATAACATGTTGGTGAGAAACTTTATCCGTGTCAGTGTGTGTGTGTGTCCCAGAGCCTGCCTATGGCTGTAACCTCTCCAGTTGACATTGAGCTCTGTGCTGTTGCCGTTTACCAGAGTAAAGCATAGTTTAATGAGGGGGCAAAGAAGCCAGTACACACACTCACACATGCACACTCATGCATGCTACATACGTCTACACTCGCAGACATGCACACGCAGGACCAGAGGGGTGTTTCACAGCTCCTTGTGTTTGATTCCCATTCTTTTATTTTTAATCATTCCTCTGTCTTTTGGGTTGAGAAATATTTTATGTTTGGAGAGCGCCAAGTTATAATCACTAATTAGTCCTCCAGGCTCTCTCGCTTCATCCCCCCAACCCCCACCCCACCACCCTGCTTTCTTCCCATCTCTCTCTGAGCCAAGCATAGCCCAATTACACCCAGCGTCACTTTGTGTCTGCTGTGACTTCCATTTTCCACTTCCATACTGTCCTGCTGACCCGACCGGAAAAATTAACCAAAATGTAAAGAAACACAAAGAAGTAATTGCATCCATTCTACTCAAAGATTAATATCCCTGTTGATAAATGTAATTATTCAGCAAGCTTTTGCAAACAGGGACGTGCATGGTAAATTCTGCAAGTTTTAGCCATACTGGTATTTTAGCCCGCACAAGTTCACAAGAAGACGAGATTAACTGGGTTTTACAGGTCAGGTGTCTGTGGTTGGAGTTAGAACTGTCCCTCCTTTCCTCTTTACATTGTGTGCTGGGAGTGATGGAGTGTAAGGTGGCCAGTGAGTGTGTGGAATTGGTTTTGTGGTGGTGGTTTTGGACTATTTCCCTAAAGAAGAATAAGGGTAGTTTCATTATTCATCATTTTCATTATTGGCATTTAAATATTCAGTTAATTCGTAAAATCGATCATCTGTCAGTCACTTTCGAGTCATTTGGGTTTAAGAAAAAAAAATCACTTCCAATCAGTAACTCAATGGTGTGAATTGGGGAAAACTCAAACTGGAACCTTTTGTCAGCAAAACCGCCTATTTACAGGTATTAGAAAGCCAAATTTGATTATCTGAGGATACATTCATTAATCGGGAAGCAGAGCTACAGCAAAACTTGGGAGTAAAGCAAGAGCAAAAAAAAGGGGACTTCAGTCAGAAATGGAATATCTTCCATTAATGTGCCAACAACAAGCTTTTTTAAATTAGAAAACAGAAGTTAGGTATCATAATTTGATGACACCTGAAGCTTCCTGACAGGACCACAGCAGCTAATCTAGTGAACTTTTTGATGACAGTTGTGATCCTAGATGCATGGATATGGTAATGGAAGGACTGCCAACACTAGATACAGACAGAAAACTTCGACTGAGACACCCCTTTCTTTTGACAAGTTGTCTACTGCCGTCCAGCAGCTTACATGTGGCTGAGCATCAGAAATCGATGGACTCCCTGCAGAGTCCTATAAACTGTTTTGGTTTGTGTTGGGAAAAGATTTGTATAAACATTTTAGAGACTTATTAGATTCTGCAACAATGCTGCTCAGCTGCTTCAGAGCAATTTTGCCAACATTTACAAAAAAAGAGAGAGATCTAGGTTTGCTTAGAAACTTTAGTCCAGTGTTTCTCCTTTGCATAGATTATAAAATAATTACAAAATGTCTCTCAAATAGACTGAAGGACTGTTTGATACTTTGGTTTCTGTTATCAATAACAATCAGTCATATTACATTCTTGAAAGCACAAAAATAGACAATCTGTTTTTGAGTCATGAAATGACCTATCAAAATGTCAGGGTCTGGATGTACGCCTTTTTTCTATAAATCAAGAAAATCCTTTTGACATAGTGGATCATTTTTATTTGTTTAGGATGCTTGAAGCTTTTAGGTTTGGAATAAAAAGTATTTCATGAATTAAGTTTCCCTATTCAAATGTGTCTGTTTTGCTGAAGATACGAGGGGGACTCAGCAGACCAGTCCCTGTACAGAGAGGCATTAGGCTAATGTCTGCTATGTTGTATGCTCTCACCATTGAGCCCCTCTTGAACCAATTAAGACAGGATCTCACCGGGTTAAACTTTGATGCAGATGCCAGTTAGTTTGTCTGCTAGTCAAAAATGATGCTCACATATTGGAACAAAAGTTACCACTGTGTAAGTGTGTATCCTCTGTGAGAGTTAACTGGCAAAAGTGTGAAGGTTTACTGTTAGGAGAGTGGAAAAGCAAACAAGCAGCCATTACTTCCAGCTGGGCTGCAGTGGAGCAGACAGGGGATGAAATGCCTTGGGGTTTTTCTTGGCAATGATGATTTGCAGAGGAAAAACTGGGAGGGTGTAGTGGAGAAAATTAGTGCCCGATTGTTTAAATGAATGCGGGCCCAGTCACAGCTGTCTTATAGCCCCCTATAGGACAGCGGTGACCGGTTGTGAATAATCTTCTTGAGCCTTCAAATGCACTGGTGCAGGACATTCAGAAGAGACTGATTAACTTAACTTAACTTACCAGTATGGACATATTAGGAACTTCATCATTCTACCTCTGTGCTAAAGACATGCTAAAGACCACTGGCTTAAGAGTGCTCAAAAGTAAGATAAGATAAGATAAGATAACCTTTATTAGTCCCACACGTGGGAAATTTGTTTTGTCACAGCAGGAAGTGGACAGTGCAAAAGTTATGACGCAAAAATTAGAATACAATAAGAATAAATACAGTACACAGCTGTACAGAATAGAATAAAATAATATACTATATACAGTAGAATAAAATAGAATAAAAATATACAATAAGATAAAAATAGAATACGAATGCTATATACAACTGAGTAAAAATACAACGATGCCAGAAAAGATTATTGCACTTAGTGTTATTGCACATGTGTGGATGTGTGTGTTTGTTCAGTTAAAGTCTTTGTTGTGGAGTCTGACAGCAGTGGGGAGGAAAGACCTGCGAAATCTCTCCGTCCCACACCGTGGGTGCCGCAGTCTCCCACTGAAGGAGCTGCTCAGTGCTGTCACAGTCTGCTGCATGGGGTGGGAGACGTTGTCCAACAGGGATGACAGCTTAGCCACCATTCTCCTGTCACTCACCACCTCCACTGGGTCCAGAGGGCATCCTAGAACAGAACTGGCCCTTCGGATCACCCTGTTCAGTCTCTTCCTGTCCCCAGCAGAGATGCTGCCGCCCCAGCAGACCACACCATAAAAGATAGCAGAAGCCACCACAGAGTCATAGAAGGTCTTCAGGAGTGGGCCCTCCACCCCAAACGACCTGAGTCTCCGCAGCAGGTACAGCCTGCTCTGCCCTTTCCTGTAGAGGGCGTCTGAGTTATGAGTCCAGTCCAGTCTGTTGTTCAGATGAACACCAAGGTACCTGTAGCTGTCCACAGCCTCAATGTCCATACCCTGGATGTTCAGTGGTTGCAGTGGAGAATGCTTGTGCCTGCGGAAGTCTACCACCAGTTCCTTGGTTTTACTGGCATTGATCTGGAGGTAGTTCAGCTGGCACCAGTCCACAAAGTCTTGAGTCAGTCCTCTGTACTCCTTGTCGTCCCCATCAGTGATGAGGCCGACTATTGCAGAGTCATCAGAGAACTTCTGCAGGAAGCACTGGGTGGAATTGTGGGAGAAGTCTGCAGTGTAGATGGTGAAGAGGAACGGAGCCAGAACCGTTCCCTGTGGGGCCCCCGTACTGCAGACGTATATGGGAACATGAGGGAAGAGCCTCTGTTCTGTAGCCCACTTACTCAGTTTCCGGATGCTTAACTCTGCTGGCATACAAAGAATCCTTACAACAGCTGGCCTGACAAAGTTCGAAGGTTTGAGATCAGGAGAGCAGTGTAAAACTGTTGCCATCAGCTCTTAAACTGGTTTTGTGCTTTGCCCTTCCTGGTCTCCGTGAGCATTATTTGTAGGCTCCGCAGAAGCGCAGCCATTGGTTTGAACTCCTTTGCCATCAACGCTGTAGTAGAGCAACATGAAGAAGACGTGGCTCTTGTATCTTTTGAAACACTGCAGCTCACTGATCTTCCTAAAGCCTCAAAGATATATGTATTTCCTGTATGCTGCGAGTATGAAAGCTCTCAACGGAGCTTCATTACTTCTTGTTCTAGTTTTCTTCTCCTATAGGCAGCTGGACAAACCTATAAAGAAGCACAGTGCGGTTCTCCAGTGGAGAGTGGCACATGGGGGCTGGGGCCACAAACAGATATGTGGCACATATAGACCACATAACAGGAGACCCTGCAAATTCTGTGGGTAACCTGTCCTAGGCTAGTTCCTCTGGCTGCGTTCGGACAGGTGAGGGACGACAACATTCTCATTTGTAAACCCAGACAGATAGTGCAGCATAGTGGAGACATATCTAGTCAGTTTTCTTATAGGTCAGGCAAAAACTGGGATTGTGTTAACCAGGAGGAATAAAATGAAAGGAACAGGGTCTGCAGATGTTAAACTTCAAAAGTCTGGTGTCTGCTCGTATCAGAATAGAGTTCACCTACTATGAAATGGTTGCAGACTTGGATCATTTCATCTCTTTTTAGGGGGGGTGAAGGAAATGTTCTGTACACAGTGAATAATGAATTGCGTGGTCTCAGTTTCTTGGGTAATGGTTTACTGTGGGGTAGGGTAAGATTGTGAAAATGTGCAGTTATATTGTGTTTTTCTTTGTATGACTGTAAATAAGGAATTGATTCATTAAAGGCTTTGTTAAAAGTCAAAGGTCTCCTCTGCTCTCTTCTCTTCTTCTCTCCTCTCCTCTCCTCCTACCCATCTGGAAGCCCCACATTTTCCTCCTGTTCTATTTTCTCCATGTTGCACAGACCCACTATTTATCTTGCCCACTATAATTTGACACAAAATATTGTTAACTGGAGACACAGAAATATATTAAACAGTGGGAATGTGCGACTGTGAGTGTGGGGGTGTTGTGTATGTGCCCGAGTGCATTTGTGTGTGCTTCTGTGTGTGTGTGTGTGTGTGTGTGTGTGTGTGTGTGTGTGTGTGTGTGTGTGTGTGTGTGTGTGTGTGTGTGTGTGTGCACCTTTGAGTTTTAACTTCCTGTTAGATTCCAAACCCGACCAAGTACTGAATGACCCAGAGTGTCTGCTGTAATAAGAAGCTGGGCTGTGCAGTGGAGACAATATTTTTTGTATCTTTAAATGTCCCCACATAAAACCTCTGTAATATCTGATTCTTGTGTAAATTAGATTGAATTCATTGGAGACAGATAAAGCATATAAATGTGTATGTGTGTTCATGTGCGTGCACAGACAGCTGGTCCTTCTGCTCCTATTTTAAGAACTGCATCTGTAGAGTTTTGTCTAGATAACTTTATTTAACTTTCATAACTATGTGCTTTGCTGGGCCTTTAGAAGTCAAATACTGCATATGTTAACAACAATTTGCCTTTTGTATATTGCCAAATAACTGTGACTTACACATGACATTAGAGTACAAATTAGGAACAACAAGTGTTGGAAGGCTTTCTTTTGTACAGAGCTTTTTCTTAAGCATCTTCTCTTCTTGACTTAGTAGCTGAAGCTTAGGGACTTGTAGAGAATATGCCTGGTTCAGGATTTCTGAAGTCAATGCATATTTCATACTCTCTGCTCATGTTTACAAAGGTAGGTTTCAGTCTAACATACTCTTAGCTTTGATGTAAATAGTGCTGCAAAGTCCAACAACGCATAAATAATAAAACAAATAAATAAATCATATAAAGATATGTGTAAATCTTGTACACTTTTTTATTCGATGTATGGGTGTAGAGTCATATCTATATGGTCTGCTGATCTGAAACACAGCTTACTTTTACTCATGCCCAACCAGGTTGCAGTCTCCAGTTCCAAAGTATTTAGCAATATTGTTTGTAAATTCATATGACAAATATACACTGAGCATATCGATGAACATCTGGGTCTGCATGAGCGTAACTTGAGTCATCAGAGAGGTTCTTATATTGACATTTCACACTGCTTTATCACTGATAAAGGATTATGGAGTTGTCTACTCAGCAGTATGAAGTGAATCTATGAAGTGAATTGGATTGAGATTTGGTGACTGTGGAGGCCATTTGAGTGCGGTAAACTCATTGTCATGTACAAGAAACCATTTTCAGTTGATCTGAGCTTTTCGACATGGCGCGTTATTCTGCTCGAAGCAGCCATCAAAAGATGGATACATAAAGGTGTTCATAAAGGGATGCACATAGTCAGCAGCAGTACTCAGGCAGGTTGTCGCATTGCTCGGTACTAAAGGACCCAAAGTGTGCTGAGAAAATATCTCATACCATTACACTACCAGCAGCAGCCTGAACTGTTGATACAGTGCAGGGTGGTACCAGGTGTGGTCTTCTGCTGCTGTAGGCCATCTGCTTCAAGGCTCAATGTGTTGTGCCTTCAGAGATACTCTTCTGCATATCTTGATTGCAAACAGTGTCTATTTGAGTTACTTTTGCCTTCCTATCAGTTCAAAGCTTTTTGCCGATTCTCCTCTGACCTCTGTCATCAGCAAGACATTTTTGCTTGCTGGATATTTCCTCTTTTTTGGGCCATTCTCTGTAAGAAATATTTATTTAGTTATGTATTTATTTATTTTATTTAGAAAGAGGTGCAATACATATTAATGAACATTTTAACTAATGTAAATATGCCAGATTATAGCCTTGGGCTGGTTTCCATCTGCAGACCCTCTGGCAGGTTGGTGTTACACACAAGTTAGGAAAAACATACAGAGACACTATTTATAGATCATGTGACAAGGACAAAAACCGTGCTCACATTATATTAGAACAAACAATTACAAGAAGAGTGGACAAAAGAGGACAGTATAGATAACAATAACGGAAACACATCAGTTATATTGCACAAACCCCAGTGTTACACATGCCCTGACTGTCTTGATATTGCACTGACGCATTACACTAATAGTTATTTCCCTTTTTGTAATACACTAACTCTTTTTCATGTCCAATATAAAGCATGATTAATTAAACATGATCACGTGTTTGTGTGTCCCTCAGTCACCCTTTTAAGTGACTCTTAAAGGGAGATTTGTACTTTCCCTCACTGACAGTGGAAGACTATTCCAGAAGCTCACTCCCTGATATGACAGAGCATTCTGTGAAAAGGTGGTGCCTCTAAATGCCTCTATCTAAATAGAGATAGTTGCATGGGAAAATCCCAATAGGACAGCGGTTTCAGAAATACTCAGACCATTCTAAATTAAGTCACTCTTCTTTTCCTCTCTGATGCTCATTTTGAACTGCATGTGATCATCTTGACTATGTCTACATGCCTAAATACTAGGGGTGCAACGATACACAAAATTCACGGTTCGGTTCGGTTCGATACTTTGGTGTCACGGTTCGATATTTTTTCGATACAAAAAAATGTTCATGCATTTTTAATTTGTCATTTATTAAAATAATATAAAATTATTAAAATTATAAATTATATATTTTAACTCAAAAGTACAGTTTTTAAATTTAACTCTAACCCTTGTGCGTGTTTTTTATTTTGACAGCGAATGCGCACCTGCGGACCACTTATGTGCAGCCCTGGTTATTTAGCTCGTCATATTGCAGCCACAGAAATTCTTTTGTCCATGAAACCATAAAGCTGCACTTTCTTTTTGCCTTATAGTCTGATTTGTCATAACTTCTCCGTTTTGTGGTAAGCTTTTCTTTGGCTGTCACTTCTTCACCCTGACCTGTCTTATTTGGCTCAGCAGAACTGAAATGCTTTTACACACGCACTCACATAAGCTCAGCGATTCTCTGCGCGATCAACCTCTCACATGTTTAAGCTGCGGGAGATTTCACTTGTCATGTTTGCATAGTAAGCTAACGATTAATAAGACAATGTCAGAGGAATTGGTGCACAAATTATCATCACTCACAGATCAGTGCTGTCGCTCTCTATACACAGTTCGCACGATTGCAAAGTGAAAGCAAAAAAACAAGCGCAAATTCAAACGCGACTTCAATATGTCACATATTGACAGTGGCTCACCGATGCCAATGACATAATTACCCAGCTACATTTCCGAAAGAATGCAAAAGCATTGACATATATTTTTCCTTCCTACAATAGCCCGACGGGCAGGGAAGAGATCGATTTTGGTAGCCCGACTGAAAAAAATCGCTAGCTCCGGGACGTCGGGCTAGCGATATTGCAAGCCCTGTATCTGATTGAGGAATCACTCATCTTTGGAAAAGAGAGTTTATTACAGAGAAATGTCTCTTTCCAAAATAAAAGCTATACTATCCGCTTCTTCTGGGCTATATTCTCAGCAGCATAAGGAGAATCATGTGCTAACAGCTGTCTAAATGACTCGGCTAAAGTTAGTAGCATGCTTGCTTTTTTTTGTCTGCTTCCACTTGTCTTTGCACTAGGATGATGTCGGCGTAAATGTGCAGTCATATTCGTTGTGTTCCCACTAGTGCTTTCAGGTTAATCTCGTTGAAATGACCTTAACGCCACAACACGGCAAATCTCCGTTAACGAGCTACCGCCGATCGCTCCGTGCATGGGGCTAGACGGCCAACACGTTAACGAGCTAACTGCGCTAACACACTAGTTCACACCAATGTAATTGAGCATTGCGTGGCACATCCAACATACTGTTTTACTTTAGTCCATGACTCGCTTACCTTCAGGGTCATACGTCACATGAAAACCAAAATAATTCCAAACGCCAGATCTGAATGAGGTTCAATGCCTGTTGCAAGGAGAGCTTAACTTCTGTCTCGCTAGCTTGCCCTGCGCTCTTCCTTCTGACTATGCTGTCTGTGTTGAGCGCTCAGTGGATCTGCGCTCGACAGTGCAGCCTAGGCGGAGTAGTCGAACACAGATTCACTGAGCGCTCAACACAGACAGCATCGTCAGAAGGAAAGTTGATAAAATAAATTACAAATGTTGTATTGTTCGATACATATGCGTACCGAACCGAAAGCACTGTATCGAACGGTTCAATATCGATACGAATATCGTTGCACCCCTACTAAATACACAGACAGCTGATGAAATATTTGTGTTAGCGAGCTGTTGAACAGGTGTACCTGACCAAGTGGCCTATGAGTACATATATTTATAACCTATTAATGGTAACCTAGTCTTTAATTTTATTCCTCTAGACATGATTGGAGTGTTTATGGTTTTTATTTTTGCGTCTGTCTGTCTACAAATTTGCAGTTTCTGGCATGATGCTAATTTGGTCTCTACAAATTCTTTTCTCGCTGCATTCTTGGAAAGACACAGATTATGGTTGTGCCTGTCTTTTTTTAATACATCACCGAATATTTATTTTTCTGGAGTGAAGAGACCTCAATTTACTTTCCAGTTTGTTGTCTATTCCATCAAAGTTGCCTCAGTTAATTTTGTACATGGCACTATTAACTGCCTCTGTTGTAGCTAATCCAAGATGAATAGAATTGTCAATAAAAACATCCCAGCTCAAATATTTTTTACTAACGCAATCAAAGTTCATACGTATTTGCAAAGGGGATGCAAATTTATCCGACCACATTTGTTTTTGCTGCGTAAAGTTGCTGTGGGGTTAAATTGTCAGTTTTGTTAATGTGATATCGCACTGGATCTAAGTGTGTTGGCCTCATAAGCTTCCATCATCTAATGGCCACTTGGAGTCCGTAGGTTTATTTCTAATTAAAACTGGTAAGATCATGTCGTTGTTAAATTGCATTTCCAGGGTTAGATCAACTGCATTCGCTCCAGACCAAAAATACAAGGTAATAATAAAGAAATGTCAGATTGCTGCGGTAGATTCAGAACACTCTCATTTATTTCCTCTTATCATCTGTTTGCTCATTACTTTATGATTTTATAAAGCAGATCCATGTTACGGTGGTAAATGTCTATAGCAGTGAATTGATTAACATTCATTGGTAGATGTTTTTATGGATGGTAATGTGTTTTTCACTTGTTAATGAGTTAAGAAGACAAACAGTTTAACACTCCTGCGGTGTGTACTACACTCTCACTGTGAGCAATGTTTCTCCTGGTGCAGAGTTGTTTCAGAAAACTCTTTAAAATCACAATTAAAAACCTAAACTGTAACACAAAAATTTCTATGATTTTTATACATTAATGAAAGTGCACTGGATGGCTCTAACAAATGTGGAAAAAAGAGTCTTGATGCACAACATCTGCTTTTAAAACCGAATAATATTATGTTTCAATATCATGCAATGGCTCTAATGTGGTGTATTCCTCCATAGAGGAATCTATGGAGTCCTTTGAAAACCTGGATGAGGTGTTTGTGCTAATATGCTGTGTTTGGTGCATTATGGCCAGACATCTCCACTTTTGGTCTCGTCTTTCCAGAGCACATTGTTCCAGAAGTCTTGTGGTTTTTACAGATCCAACGTTACAACATTACAAAAAGTCCTGCTACCATGAGCTTTCTCCTGCCAGCCCTAGAAAACAAGCCATACTTGATCTTTTTCTAATTGCACTGTCATGTACTTCAACCTTTAATGAGCTAACTGAGGCCTGTAAAGTCTGAGCTATAGATCTTGGGGGTTTTTTTTTCCAGTTTTTCTGAGCATTCGCTGATCTGACCTTGAAGTGGATTTGCAGGGACATCCACTGCTAGAAAGATTGTTGCACTGTGTTCACCCAAACCTGAATGCTCTGGACCAGCAAACTGCCAAAATCTGCTCACACTTGTTGATGATCATTTAATCAAGGGAACTTGATTACGAGCACCTTCCATATCTCTATGGAAGCAGCAAGACTTTACATCATTTTTCACAGGATTACAGAGAGACTTCTGAAAACTTTTTTTCACATGACTGTAGGTCAATTATGATTGCGTGTTTTAAAACCTACAAAGCATTAATTTCTGCTTTGTTTGTATTTATGTTTGTATGCTCAATTTATTTCTCAGTTTTTCAGAGGAGGTTGGCAAAAGGGGTTAATTGGCCGCCCACAACATCATATCCACAACAAAACATAGTGAGAGAGGTGTGAATCCCATGGTGTTGTGTCTAGCATTTTCCACTAACATTATTCTGGAAATGTAAACATTTACAAGAGTTACCCAGGGAAACATATACATTTACTGGTAAATATGCTATTCCCAACATCTACCGTAATATATAGAGATTTTTTCAGTGTCTGTGTGTGTGTGTGTGTGTTTTGCACTTTCAGTGTGAGTTATGATATCTGAGCTGTTCCATTCAGGGGCTCACAGCAGGAGTCCAGTCTTTTCCTCTCCAACTGCACTTCGATCTAGCACTACATATTCCTCCATCTCCCCAATTCGGTCCGCTTCTTCCTCCCTCTCCTGCCTCGCCCCCCTCGCTGATGTATGGAATGTCTACTCTCATATGGAGTGTGTTTGTAAAAGTCATGGTAATCAAATTTCACTGATTCCCGGGGGATTAAACAAGGTGGCATTTGTGTGTATGTGTGTGCGAGTGCGTTCTGTCGCTCTGCATATACACTATTAGCTGTGCACTAAGTTGTGTATTGTAGTGCAGCTGTGTCATTACTCTAAGACCAGCTCAGCTGTAATATATCATCCATCATCTTGTACTCCAAGGAGACAACTATATATGGGATAGCAATGCTGCATTTGCATACCGGCAGAGCATATACTGCGTTTTAATTGATTCAATATGCAGTATAAAGCGGTTGAAGGGGGCATTATAAACACCTCAAGGCAGAGCATCTCACTTGTCTCAGCTGCATCTTGACCAAGTCACAGAGATTAAAAGTCTTGCTTTCTGGATTGTGTGTCTGACTCAGACACTCACAATAACAATATTGTTTGCTTATTTGAAATCAACCCTAACACTCGAGGCAAAATCACTCTCTTACAAAAATGAGATGATTACAGAGTGGAAGTAATCGCTCATGACTGCTGCAAACATGGCGGCAGCAAGATTTCCCACCCACAAAACAGGTATTACTTAGCCTAGGTGCACAATTACCTATTGTTGGAAGTATATATGTTCTGGCAGTATGGCTATAGGTTTAGCAAGTTTTAACTATGTTCAACACACAACTTCAGCCTCCTTTTTTTTCTGTGAGACTCTAAGCTACAATTTCTGCCTGCTCTTAGGTGTTGCATGTTGAACTAGAAAGTCACACCCCATTACAGTTCATATGAGGTGGAAAGCTACCAGGACAGCCTGGAAGGCAATGACTGATGTCTGTGTGCCTTTGAATCTCTAAAAGTGCATTAAATTAGCAAATATTATATAGCTTTGGCAGAAGTATTTGCAACAAAGGCAACCAAACTTAAGTAAACTCAGTGTCTCCATAGACAAAAAAATATGCTTGCTGTCAGATATAAACCATAAAGTATTTGCTGAAGTTTCTCTTCCTGATATATATATATATACACACACACACACACACACACACACACACACACACACACACACACATATATATATATGCTTATATATATATATATATATATATATATATATATATATATATATATATATATATATATATATATATATATATATATATATATTAGGGCTGCCACGATTTGTCGACTAGTCACGATTACGTCGACTATCAAAATCGTCGACGACTGATTTAATAGTCGACGCGTCGTTTGAAGCTTTGTAAGATCCCAAAAGACGCAGGAATAAGTAGCAGGATTTAAGAGTGTAATAACGGACTGAAACAGAAGATGGCAGCACTGCATGTACAAGGATGCCAGCTGCCGTTAAACCCCGAAGAAGAAGAAGAAGAAGCAGCTGTGTCCCAGAATTCATAGCGCGGCCCAGCTCAGTTTCCAACAATGGCGGCAGCTAGTTAGTTTTAATATTACTCTTATTATTCTTTCTGGGTCACAAAATAAACGTTTAACATATTTTCAGCCAAGAATGTAGCTGTGTAAACCTCAAATATCGGCTCAGTTTATCAGGACACCACATATTTTCAAAAGCGCTCCGACGTTTTCGGAGACGTCTGTTACCCACTAGCTCGATAGCTAGCCGGGGGCAAGGTCACTAGCGCGGTGAGAACACCGGACTCCCGGCAAATTGTTTTCAAACCCACCGCCGTCTTTCGCTACTCAGGTTAAATATATATGAGTCACTTAGATAAATTAAAAATGTTGTTGTTTGGCTTTTTTTTTTTTTTGTATTTTATTTGTTCCTGAGTAAATCGGTTTGTCTGAGATTAAAGTTATAGTTTTTACACAGCTGAATAAACGTCAAGCAGACAGCTGATTATCAGAAGTGTGAGATGCTGGAGAATATACTCCGGTGTCCTGTTATATTTTAGATAGCAAGGAGTTTATTAAACTTCACCGAAACAATCTGCAAATTTCATTAAAATTGAATAAACTATCATCTTGTCTTTATTTTTAGTTAGCACCTTAAAAGCTTAAAGCTGTAAGCTAATGATAGTTATATAAGAGCAGATGCTGCTGGTGCAATAAGCTGTAGTTTTACGTCCAGTGGATGATGATCTGATTAGTCAACTAATCGCATAAATAATTGGTGACTAGTCGACTATCAAAATAATCGTTTGTGGCAGCCCTAATATATATATATATATATATATATATATGTATATGTGTGTTTTATAGTGGTAAGAGTTAAAGATAGCACACCTTCTTTGGCGCCCACTGCATGAATCACAGTACTTGAAGAGAAGGTGATGACTCTGGGCTCTACCTTGCATTATGTATCTTTACTGTAAGTATAGTGTGAAGAGGAGCCCCTTTGAATCCAGTGTTACACTGTACTGCAAACTATTAACTTCTACAGCATTCTGCAGTTCACGTAATTTGTTCGAGATATGTATACTCTGTCCCTGGTGCTATAGTTTAATACAAATTGAAGTGCTGGAAAAAAATCAGGATGGATCGGTCCACATCAAGCTGAATTCACAATGATACAAATCCATACTTTTTACCAAAAGACGCTGCCCAAATTCTGCTGACTCCAGATTTGTGTTTATACCTTTGCTCAGTTCAACAGGAAACTGATTCACTGTCTGAGATCTTTTTAAAAAAATAAGCAATAATAATTTATTTAGCCAAAGAAGAAAATGTTCATTTTATTAAATTGAAGTTGCAGTAAAAAATGAATTCTGTGGGGACGTTGGTTAAATTAAATTCTCCATCTTGATTCTATTGCTTGTGGTATTGCTTAATTGTGAGTAATCAAAGCAGTTGTCCAAGTGAAAGCACATAATTTGGTTACATTTGAAAAAAAGTTTGATTTCTTAGCAAGAAGTGAGTTTTGCTCTCTCTCTCCCTCACTCTTTGAAGCGCGAGCTGGCAATCATCAGAACTGGGAACACATTGGGGACTGTTTTATTAAACCATGTGAAAGGTACATTACATTTTGCAATACCCTGAAAGAGTGAGCACAGGTCCACAGCCCTGGGCTTCGTCCTAGGCAGAGACAGATCAAACTGCACAACAATAGAAGCCAGTGAGCGGAGCTGGGTTGATAACCTTTCATGTTTACTTTTGCTTATGATTGTTATGACTCCACCTGCCCGTCTCCCAGATTGAAGCCTCCAGCTCTATTGTCAGTAGAAAAGATAAACTCGAGATTGCAAGCAATTTGTACATCTGTAAATTGATGCTTGTCTTTGGCAGCTTGTTTTTGAGGAGAGTTAAATATGCATGACTTCAACATGGGTGACTCCCAAGTTTTCTTTTCTTCTTCTTCTCCAAAACAACAACCAAATGACATGAAATCTTTATTTGTTAGAAACAAACAGAATTCTGAATTGATTTAGATTTAGATTTTGATCTCCACGTGAGCTCCAGGAGCTAACTAGATTTGTTTGTTTTTTCTGAAATGCAGCTACAGTCATATTTACCGAGCGTGCGTGCGCGCACACACACGTACTGAACAGGTGCGCAAACACACGTGCATGCAGACACACATGCACACACGTATGCTCCCATCTTTAGTCGGTTGAGAAGGAGACAAACCTAAAGATCGCCACAGAGACCCATCTTTCAAATTTATTCATTAAACTCCCAAATGCTCCCCTTAACGAATGTAATTAGAATATGGTAATGAGAGAGGGCTGAACCAGGGAGTGTTATAATACGCTTAGCAGCACAGAGGGAGAGAAGAGGAGAGGGGGGGGGGGAGAGAGACAGGGAAGGAAATAGAGTAAGGGAGTAAGACGAAAGAGAAATAGAGAGGCTGACTGACAGGGTGCCAATTTATGTCTTGTTGTAAACAAGTATTTATGCCAATGAGAGGTGGCACACACTTTCTTTCACTCTCTCTCTCGCTCCCCGTCTCTCAGTTTCTCTCTCTGTCTCTCTTTCTCTCCTTCCTTATCATACTAAACCTCCTCAACAACAATAACATCAACAATAGCAGAGCAGAGATCACCCTCTGAGGGAAGAGTGACTCACAACGAGAAGAGGCATCAGGGGTTAACACAACCACTGGGGACTCCTTCAGTGAGACACCCTCACCCCCCACCGAGCCACTGCTGCCACCAAGTCGCTTTCTCTTCTTAAAAAAAAAAAAAGCCACTGCTAAATGCGCTTTCATCATTTGAAATTTCAAATATCCGTCTGTGTGTGCAAGTGTGTATGTGTCTGAGCACCCTTTCCTGGTTAACTTTGCGGGAGTTTTTGAGGACTCTGACAAGCTTTATCCAAGACGCCCTAACGCGGCGGGGTTCCTGGCATTGTGTTTGACACCACACACCTGTTGCTGTCTTTGATGTGCTCACCCCCCCTGCTGAGAGAGTGGGGGCCGTCTCCTCAAATGCAAATGCAAGGGAAGAGGAAGAGGACAGGTAAGGTGCGCAAGAGAGGGGAAGTCTTAGAAAAATATGATTGATGTTCCCCCAGTGGATTGAGGCTGTCTCTTCTTCGCTCTCAGGTCTCCGCTAAAAGAGTTTGTGCTACTTTCAATACCGTCAGTGTGTGTGTGTGTGTGTGTGTGTGTGTGTGTGTGTGTGTGTGTGTGTGTGTGTGTGTGTGTGTCGCCACTTTCACCGTTTGGACCTCTGTAAATTTGGAAGGGAGGGTGATGAGAGGGAGATGAGAAAATCAGGGGGGGAAAAAGGCAGAAGAAGGTGAGCTGTGGGAATGGGAGAGGTGGGAGGAAAGTAAAGAGGTCAAACCAAAAAGGAGATGGAGTGAAGGAGAGGGCAGAGAGATTTTTTCATTACAAAGCCATCACTCACATGCGCAGCAGCCACTACATACTCTCAGACTCTTCAGAGACTAAGCCTCCGCGTTGTGTGTATGTGTATACACTTGTTCATGCTTGTGCATCCTTCCATGTATATTTTTGACATGGGGGATATTTTTGGGTGCACGCATGTCTGAGTGTGAGCGTATGCGCCTGCGCGTGAATGCTGCGAGAGCTGGGGTGAGACAGAGATGAATGTGATGCACATGTCTCTTTCCCAACCAGGTGACAGAGGCGGGCCCCCACTGAAGGTCAGACCTTATCCCTCAATGATAGCCCAACATTAAATATGTATATGTGTGTGTGTGTGTGTGTGTGTGTGTGTGTGTGTGTGTGTGTGTGTGTGTGTGTGTGTGTGTGCGTGAGCACGTAGTTTTGTTCCATGTTTAGGACCTTTATCAGCATGCACACCAACCTTTTTGAAGCTACTGGTCTTTTTGGGAACAGTATTTTATGGGATCCTGGTTACCTTTAGAGTTTGGGTTAGACTTTGAGGATAACGTGTGTGTGTGTGTGTGTGTGTGTGTGTGTGTGTGTGTGTGTGTGCACCCAGTTTGGTTCATCTTTATGACCTTCACCATTATACACACCAACCTTGTTGGCACCACTGTTCTTTTTTGGGAACAGGAGGCCAGCTTTTAATGGGATCGAGGTTAAGTTTAGGGTTTTGGTTAGACTTACAGGATAGCAGCATAAACTTGTGTGTCTGTGTGTGTATGTGTGCAGCTGTTTGTTTGTCTCGCAGTGTGTCACTGAGAGAACAGGAGGATAGGCAGACAAAGCCAGGACTAGTTTTGTTTTTATATATTTATTTTTGTATACAAGAGACTTTGTGTATTAACGGCCCATTTGTATGCATGTGTGTGCATAAGTCTTTTATGTCCATGGCCGTGCATGTGTTTGTTACTCAGTGTGTGATGAGGTGTTTATATGATAAACACAAGGCAAGCTTGAGAGGAATTCTGATCAGGGGCTTTGCAACAGTTGTTATGGAAACAGCATTAAGCAGTTGTATTAGCCAGTGGAGGTAATATAAAGGCTGTTGAAAGTAACACACTGTGGGGAGAGAGGCAGTTTGGGAATATAATACAAACTACACATTATTGCTCCGGTTTACAATAGACTTGATGAAATTTTATTGTGTGGCTAGAACAGAACAAAATTATCCTCGTCATAAGTCATTGTCTGTCTCTCTGTTCGAGCCACACATTTTAATTAGCCAGGTTAGAGAACACAGTGCAAACAAGACATTATTGGTCTGGTTTACAATAGACTTCACATCATTAATGTCAGCTTAAGGCAAAGCCTAACTTAGTCTGCATTCGGCTTTCTCTTTGCAACATAATCTTTGCTGCAGCTCGAGTCTGCTCAAAAAAGCCACCGTTGCTCCATGACATTGGTGATTTTTAGAGGTCAGCAACGAGCGTTACACAAAGGGATGCTGAGAGATGAGCCGTGTCACATTTCAGATCACAAATCAAATAGTGTTACGTGTGGATTTAGCGTGAGACAGCCACTGTAATGTGTGTTTTATACGGTGAAACAGACCAATAAATGATGTATAACATAAATAACAGAAATGCTTTATGCTTGCTAAAAGAAAGCAAAATGAACTCTATGAATAGAATGCTTGTGAACATCAGGCACTTGTAATACTAATGCGGTTTGTTTCACCCCCTTCATATGGTATGTATACAAGACTCAAGGAGCAAGGCAGAGACAAAATTCTGTAGTTGAAAAGGACCTTCAGTTTGTTACCTCCTGTACTGCCAAAATAAACTGCTCAATGCCAGATGATTGCTTTGGTGAGAACCAGCAGCAGCCTTCATTTGAGGCACTTCAAATGGATGTGACAGTTCCAGTTTATAGACAGCTCTGTTTTCCCCCGATCTCTGTCGGGGTGATGCTCATCATTAGACTTCAGACATGCGCACACACACACACACACACACACACACACACACACACACACACACACACACACACACACACACACACACACACACATGCTAGCCTGTAGCTAGACCCTATAACGGAATCTCCCTGGGGAAAGCTCCTGTATAAGTCTGTTGCTGTGTAGGCGACCCCCCCCCCCCCCCCAACTTCCCCATCCTCCCTCCTGTGGAAATCTCCCCGAGGTCTGTGAGTGTGTGTGTGTGTGTGTGTGTGTGTGTGTGTGTATGGCTGTCTGTCTGCTGTTCTGTACATGCCAGTTTCTTGGAGGGAGATGGTCTCAGTGATGCATGAGTGGGAGGCTGATTTCCCTAACTGCATCACTCGCTCCAATCTAACTTCCCACTTATGCTCTCTGCTTTGTTAGATACTTCTTAAGTAACTCTGTCTCTTTCTCAGTTTCTCTCACACGCAGACAGACAGGAATAGGTGTGTGTTGGGAATAGTGCGCGTGTGTGTGCATTCAGGCAGGCCTGTCGTGATGTATTATTACGTAGACTCACAGAGACATGCAGAATGTCTGGGTTTCTAGAGTAGATCCCTTGAGGAAGATACTCGTCCCTGTCCGTGTGTCTGGCATAGCTATTATGCACGCACGCGTGCGTGTGCATGTACACACACACAGACACACACACACACACACATGCACACACAGTATTCCTAAAGGGTCAGTGTGTCACCATCACTAGGCATGCTCAAAGCACTCCATCACTGCTTTCTACTGGGACAATAACAGTGACTTCCTGAGGTTCGACCTTCACCGTCTCACTTCTGTCACTCCTCACACGGGTGAGCGTGAGTGCTGTTGAGGGAGTGAGCAGCAGTGTGTGTGTGTGTGTGTGTGTGTGTGTGTGTGTGTGTGTGTGTGTGTGTGTGTGTGTGGGTGGGTGTGTTTTAGAGTGTGTCAGGCGGCCGTTTCAGCTGACTCTTCTGTTTCTAGCTTTTTTAATGGCTCTTATGGGGCAGGCCTTTAATTGCAAGTCTCTCTCCCTCCTTCTTAATCCTCCCATCCTTCTGCCTCTCCCAGCCCCTCGTCTCCTCTCTTCTTCTCCTCTCTCCTCCCGCCTCCCACTGGCTGACAGTCACTAGGGGGGCACAAGTGCCTGGCCGGAGCTGTGGAGGCCGTATAGGATATTGACTTGCTGCGGAGTGGTTTGGGAGGAGGAGAGGTGGCTGCCTGTCACAGCTAATGAATAGATGCATAAATGAATGAGGCACTCCTTTTGCGTTTGTGTGTGTGTGTGTGTGCGCGCGCGTGTGCATGCGTGTGTGTGTGTGTGTGTGTGTGTGTGTGTCTGTTGTTTGTGCCGAGCTTTGGCTGAAAATGTGCCTGTGTGCATCCAACCCAACCATGACTCGGAGCAGTTTTATGTGCCCGAGACAGACAGACAGACATTAATAGTGGCCAGCTTGAGAGTGATAATTATTAAGGGTGTGATAACAGCCCAGCCTACACATACACACGCACACATAAACACACATAAATGTAGGATGAGGCAGTAAGGGGTTGGAATGAGAGGAACGAATGGAGGGTACATAAAAAAATAAAAACAATCCAGTTAAGTGCAAGCACCCTTCAGCTGTTCCCCCCATCCCCATCCCTACCCCACCCCCCACCCCTCCCTTCATCTCGTCTGATCGGTATGGAGCTGGAGTACTCTCTTGCCAAACTGGGACAAATACCTAAACACACACACACACACACACGGAGAAAGAGGCAGAGGAGGTCTGGAGAGGAGACTGTTGAGCTGAGGGGGCAGATGAAGGAGTGCTGGAGTGTTGATGTCTTCTTCACTATTGCTTTGTGCCACATTTCAAACACTGATTGCCTTAAGAGGACAATTTACATTTCACAGTCTTTCACAGCAAGTGGGTGAGATGGGAGTCGGGGAAAGAACAATGTTTCAAGGAGGAAGTCAGGGGTTACAGGGTTCACCGAGAGAAAGGAAAAGGCGATGCTGCGTGAGCGACTAAAAAGCAGGAGGTATAAACAAGAGTTTCTTTTGGCTGCATCTCTGTGTCTCTGTGTATGTGTGTGTGTGTGTGTGTGTACGGGCGTTTTGTTTTTCCTTACTCTTGGTAGAATGCACCTGTACGATTTGAACTTTCTTTTTCCTTATTGGATTCATTTGAGTGTGGAAGAAGAATAGAAGTTATGTGGAGAGGAGAGCTGAGGAGATGAAAAGAGAGCCAGAGGAATTAAGAATCGAGTTAGGAGCGAGCTTTATCTGCCGGGAAACTGTGAAACTGCCAAGTACAAGAAAACTTTTCCTATCAGCGCACTCTCTCAGCTAGTGTATAGGTCTGCACACACACACACACACACACCCCCTGTGCATGTGTGTGTGTTTATGTAGCATGTGTGTGTGTTTAGGAGATAGCTTTTCCTCCCCAGTGGAGGGAAACATCAGTGTGTCAGTGAGTGTGATTGGTTGTTGGCCCTGAGGGTCTGTCCTCTATATCTGTCTTCTGACTGGCTGCACTGTGACCAATCAGACGCCCAGACCTCACCGTGGCAATCAAGATAGTGACACGCTCTCTGTGGGCATCAGCAGGTCATCTGGAAATACCTGTTATGTTTTATCTCTCTGTGACACACACACTGATACACACATGCGCACATACCAATATAACCTTTCTGCCTTGTCTCTGTCTCTCTAGGAAATTGCTGCATATCTCATCACTTTTGAGAAACACGATGAGTGGCTGACGACGTCGCCGAAAACCAGGTGAGGGGAGAGAGAGCAGACAATGATTTCCACACACGTACAAAAACACAGTATCGCTCAATCAGTCAGTGGCTCACGTTGGTTTAATCTCAATGACTGAGTGCCTCTGTTTGATTAAAACATTAGTGATGTACGTCGACTGTCTCCAAAGGGTCCTTCTAGCCGACCTGCTCTACATGTAGAGAATGCGCCAGAACATGCTTGGACTGTAAAGCACCTAGTCAGCTGGAAATGGAGTATTAATGAATGTAAATGTATTAGGATAAGTGATGTATAATTCAGATGAGTGAGGGTGAGGGGGGTTTGTGTATATAAGATGGGGTGTGAACGGGGATTCACATGCCAGAACTGAATATTCATCGATCCGAATGAGACATAAGCAGCTCTTTTCCTAGAATGGAGAGAGGTTATAGCTAGGAAAGTGGGTAGGAAAAAGAGGAAGAGAAAATAAAAGACTGAAGGAAAGGGCAGTGTGAATTATTGATAAATCACCTTATTGACATTTACTCTAGTTAATACAGATGTAAGTAGAGGACTGAAAGAGAATGAAAAATGACAGAGACGGGGAAGCAAGAAAGGAAAGAAGAAAGTAAAGTTAAGGAAGTGAAATGGTCACCCCCGTGGCCCCATTTCTGATTACTGACACCGCTGAAAGCCCCAGGATATGCCTCTGCGCTCCTATTGTGCCAGCTAAAGGACTCTTCTCGGGAGCAGCCGGAGGCCAGCAGCACAGTTTATGTTGTGGATGGATTTCTCATTGATTGGTTGTGCTGCCGGATAGCCTCAGTCTCCCAGCAGCAGCAGCAGCAGCAGTCATATTGGTGGTATTGAGCAGCAGTTAAATATAATCCCATTTACACATGACATGAGGCACGATTAGAACAGATTACACCTAATCCCATCAGATGGAAAGATCAGCTAACAGGGCCCGTGACATTTACGTGCAGCGCATACATTTTTGTGCGTGCGTGCACGTGCACGCTTGTGCGTTTGCATTCATAAGTGTGCATGTGTTTGCACACTTGTGGGGGGTCGATATTAAGATAACAATCAATGACCTTCATTTCTTCCCCTTGACTGAAATACCTCATTTGTTCAGTGTAATGAACTCCTCCTTCTCTCCTCCCTTACCGGATTTACCCACTCTGTCTCTTTATTGTGGCGTTTTTGTTTTGTTTCTTTTTTTCCCACTTTCCTCGCAATCGCTGTTTTTGCTCTGCTACACCGTGGAACAGTGGAAAAGCTTTTTATATCCCACACATCACAGCCTAGTTACAATCAATAGCATTTATGTCTGCTTGAATCAGAGGGTTCGTGAGCAGTACGGGCACCATCCACGCGCCCCTGTCGCCACACACACACACACACACACATGCACACATACGTATGAACCCGTGCGCATGTGCCGCCCACACACACACACATGCACACACACATCTGAAATCATCCATCTTCTCCATAACATAATTAGAATCAGCAGCTCTAAGATGACTCACGCTGCTCGAGACAGAGACTAAACTCGGCTTTGATGGGAGGGTGGGGGTCTCCACTCCACTAAGAAACTGGCAGGCTCACCCCCCAAAACAGAACAGATTTAAGGTGTCAAAGAAAATCAGCTCAAAGTAAATTCAATTTCACTGCTCACAGTGTTCTGAGTAAATTGCAATCATCTAAATCCATATACATATATGAGAAGGGAAGGAAAGGAAAGGAAAGGAAAGGAAAGGAAAGGAAAGGAAAGGAAAGGAAAGGAAAGGAAAGGAAAGGAAAAGAGATTAGATGAAAGGAGAAGCACAGGTTAAGATAGCAGCAGAGGGAACAGATGAGATGAGCAGATCAGAAAAAGTGGAGGGGAGAATGGGGGAACCAAACAAGCCTTAAAAGAGAAAATGAAGAGATGGTGTGATAACAGGGATAAAGGCTAGAGGTTGATGAAGACGAGGACAGTAAGAGGAAGTGTATGAACGTGTGTTTGTGTGCATGTGACTGCCAGAGAAAGAGCGAGAGAGCATTCGTGAGTATATGTTAGTTTATTGATTGTTAACGCGTCTGTTCTCTCTCTGTTGCGGTGAGATAAGGCAGAGAAAGCATTTTTCAGCGTCCTACACACACACACACACACACACACACACACACACACACACACACACACACCTGTCCTTAATGTTTGAAAGTGTAATGATTGATTGCTGGGTAGCAGGTTTGACATTGAGCCCAAAGAACGCACGGCGGTGGGTCCTGCCACCTTTGATATCGTTATAGCCTCGGTGTCTCACGTGTACGTGTACATGCATGGCTCCTGGTGTGCGCCTGTGTGTTTGTGTGTGAGCATCCTGATAGGTGTATATGGAATGGGAGCTTAGAGGCCAATGTTCCTGCCGTGCCAATAAATCACCCTACTAAAATATTAACATGTAGGAGCCGGAGTCTATGTATGAGTGGGGAGGGAGCACATGAGACCAGCTCACTTGACTGTGGGAGAGTAACGCTGATGTCACTGTGTACACCAAGAACATGTTTTTTTTTTCTTGTTTGAGTTGAGCAATCCAGAAGTTTTTGGGTACTACGGGAAGTTTTAGGAATGCAGCACAAAACTCATGTTCTGTTCAGTATCCCAGAGAGCTGCATTGCTGCTAGCTTCAAAGACATTTATTCTGAATGACCAACCTAATACCTGACTACGTCTTTATCATGTATCCCGTCAGACCTCAGAATGGCTCTATGATCCTCTACAACCGTAAAAAGGTGAAGTACAGGAAGGATGGGTACTGTTGGAAGAAAAGGAAAGACGGCAAGACCACCCGAGAGGATCACATGAAGCTGAAAGTCCAGGGAGTAGAGGTGAGAGGCTGCAGTGGAAAAACAAGTCGATGATCTTGTTTGCCGCTGAGTGTGGTTTCACTGCCAATCTTGTCTCTAACTCACTCTCCTTCACTTGGAGGGGCTGCATACGTGTAGCACAAACGAACACACATGCCGAAGCTACAGGCCACTTTGTGACCTGGGAGCAAGTGGTGCCAATCTTTCTTTCTCTCCCTTCCTCCTCCTGTCCCTGTCTCAATCCCTCCCTCTGTCTCCCCTCTCTCTCCCTCTCTCTCTCTGTGAAGGATAAGAGTGTGTTTGGCCTGAGGCCAGGAATGATGTCAATGCCTCCTTCAGCAGAACAGAGAGGGGTATCGATCCAGTCTCAAGGCAGCGTCTGTGTGTGTGCGAGTGAGTGTGTGTTTGAGTCACATCAGCTAGCTCAAAAATTGATTATTCAGCAGGAATATACCAAGAGGTGAGAGGAGTGAGCATGCATGTGTCAGAAACAGAAAGAATGATTTGGAATGGGGAGCGAAGGAGAAGGCACATGGATCCTTGTGGAGGGCTCAGTAGTTTTGCATTAAAGGAGAGCTGGAGACACAGACGTAAAAGGAATAATTGAGATCAAGTATTCCCTTTTGCAACTCACAGCTCCACGCTCACGTCCCATTTCACATGCATTTCCCTGCAAATGTTCATGGATGCACATGCTCAAACACATACACAAGGCAGCCACTTCTCTCCCTGGTACTTGGTCAGTAATTGTTTATGTCACTGTTTCCCGTGACCCCTCAAGCAAGTAAGTAAGTAAGCAGTGTGTTGAGCACGGGAATGAGGGAACAAGGAAAGCAGCGAGATGAGCAGAGGGAGAGGAGCAGGAGGATGGGGAGCGGCAGGAAGCATGAGAGGAAAAACATAACCCTGGATGGAGAGCCTCCTCATATCGAATGGAAATATATGGAAATGCACTCTGCCTTTGGCAAAACACACTTTAGATAGAGGGCTGGCTACTTCTGAGAAGAGGCAAAATGGCGAGAAAATACAAGTGTGTGTGTATATGAGAAAGAAAACAGGGCAAGTTTTAACTGTGGATTATATACTGCCAGATTGCTGAATATTTGCGTTTGTGTGCAATATTGTCTGCAAAAACAACCACTTTATGTGCTGCATGTGGGTGTGATCGTGTGGGTGTGTGATTCTTGATTGTACTGTGTGCGTTGACCTTGATAGAAGGCTTTTCTGCCATCATTTCATCCTTCTTCTGTCAAAAAGAAAAGCTCACTTCATTAAGGCCGGGTATTGATTCCTCGATACATTTTGAGTATTGACTAAAAGGTTTCCACTGCGCAGATGATCAAAAGCTGTCAAAAGCTCCAAACTGGAGTCTGACTTAATCCACGGTCAGACTCTATATCTTGTTCACATATTCTCTAAGATAAGATGTTTACTGGTGCAAGTCATATTTTTGTGACTGCTCTGTTGAAAAACAATTTCATATTCTTTAACTTCAGGTATTACAAAATCATATTGCAGTTTGTTTCGGGGGGTTTAAGAAATCTCAACTGTTTTACTGGCACCAGTTTGCACTATTTTGTACATGCACTATGTCAGCATCCCGCCCTGGAGGAAGTCCATACCAAACCCCGCTTTTCGTCATACTTTCCACGCTGAGGCTCCACTCACACTTTATGCTTTGCTCTCCTCCTCCTCCTCGTCTTCTTTGTCCCCTTTACTGTTGCTGATCTGTCTTGCAACGTCTGTAAGACGACAACATTGTAACTTTTTGTGAATTCCTAGTCTTGCAGAGGCAGTAAATTTCACAATCTCTTGTGCTATAATTGTCAGCATCAGATTTATGGTATTTTAGAAAAGACATTAGGAAAAAACGCATACAGCATGTTTGCAATTTAGTTTTAGCACCGCAATCAATACAACCTAAGTGGGTATAACCTAAGTTCTCCTCTCTTGTTCTGTCCTTCAATGTCTTCTCCCCCTCTCTTCTCCTTTTTTGTTTTTGTCTTGCTTCCGCCATCCCCCTTCTTCTCTCGTTAACCAATGTAATCTCTTTTCCTCTCCTCGCCTCTCCTCTCCTCTCTCTAGTGTCTGTATGGCTGCTACGTCCACTCCTCCATCATCCCCACCTTCCATCGTAGATGCTATTGGCTGCTGCAGGTAAGCCCACTGCCCTTTCCCGCCTTTCCTTATCGCACAGCATTTATACACATTTTTTAAAAAAACTTTAAAAAAAGATTTCATAGTGTTGTGATGACTTGTTATTACTTGTCATTTAAAGCACCATAGATTTGTCATTTTGGGGCTATTCCCCCTCCCATTATGGCCACTCCATGGCATTTATTTCAGCTGTGTTAGTTTTTATTTAACATTCTACCTAAAAAGGACTGCTAGAAATTATCTAGTATATCATTAGTTTTACACAGAGCTTCACCTGTTAAATTTTCAAAACAAAACACTAAGCTAAACCATAAAGCAGCAATAAAAGTCCTCCTCTTCTGAATTAATGAGGCAGACTCGGACTGCTGGAAATACTGTCACAAAACTGGGCTCCCAATAAAACTTAATGTTGTTTGGCCAAAAGGAGTTTCCTGCACACACAATTAGACCACTGGACTACACCTAGAATAGGCTCGGCATCTATAGCGGGTCATATACAATGCCATGCCTTGCAGAGCGGGAAAAGCATTTCTTCTCCAGAAGTTGACTGTAACTTCCTCGAGCACAGTGTGATGCCTAACACTGAGACTCGATGCTCATGGCGAGCATGAAGGACTCAGCCACTAGTCTCCATGTGGTCCTCTCCAAGAAAACACCCCGAAGCTACAAACAACACACACACAACCTGCTCTCACGAACTCGCGCGCACACACAGACTCACGTACAGATGTCTACTGTGTATGAAAGCGTGTTGCTTTTCAACAGAGACGTTGGACTCACTCTGCTGCTCATGTGAGAGACAGCACAGAGCAGCATTTGTGTGCACGCTCCCCACGCACACCCATACAGGTCTCACTCGCTCTTTTGGGACATATAGTCACCAGGACCTCATCATCTTCAGATGGCAGGCTACATGATTCATCATAACATGCCTGCATACATTTATATACTCATCCTCTGTCTCTCTGTCCATTTGAAAGAAAATAATGATTGAATACCAGGCTATGGAAATGTAAAATATGGAAATGTATACTTATTTATTCATTCATTTCCAGAATTTCTTGCATAATTTGTCACATTAAATTTACAAGAAAATTTCAGCCATCAGCATAAATTGAACATGCCCTTACCCAATACATTTTTTTGCAACACGCCCCACTAGTTAGACTCTCGTGGTCTCTGGCTTTGAAGGGAAATTTGACTTTTTTTATCTTTAATGTGCCATTTTCTGCTCTTTACACATATATCAAAACACATCAGTGGAAATGGTCATAAATCAGTCTATGAATGCTGTTGCATTGCACAGTGAGGTGCTGTAGCAGCCTACTGTGCTATCCTCTTTCGGAGAGAAAAGTGTTCCACCTCAGCAGGTCCTCCCCTCACCTGAGTCTGTCTACTGAATCTTTCATCAAGAGGAGCTTCTCTCTCTCTCTCTCACTCTCTCTCCAACACACACACATACACATACACACATGCAAGTGAATGCACTTGTTGAATCATTCATGGGGTAGAAATTCCATAGGTCTGCTGGTGACCTGCAATATAGTGAGAATTGTTCTCGTCCTTTGTTTCTCTCTATATATAAATGTAATACACACATACATGCACAAACACACATGTAGGCACTGCAGGGTTAGAGAGAGTGATGAGTGGGCTCAGGCTGATAAATCTTTTATGGGCAGGTGAGAGAATCTTATCTGACACGCAATGTTCGACCTCCTCCGTATCCTCCGCTTTCTCTTTCACTTTCCTTATGCACTTCTCCTTCCATCAGTCCTGATGTTGATATCTTTTTTTAAGATTTTTTTCTTTTTCTCTCCCATAGGTGGGAAAACAGTGAAATCGCTGAAATGATGAGCTTATGCCACATGTGTACATGTGTACATTGTTTGTGTGTCCTTACTGTTTGCTAGAACCCAGACATTGTGCTGGTGCACTACCTGAATGTACCGGCGGTGGACGACAGCGGGAAGCCATGCGGCCCTGTCCTCTGCTCCATCAACACCGACAGGAAAGAGTGGGCAAAGTGGAGCAAGGAGGAGCTCATTGGACAACTCAAGCCCATGTGTGAGTTCTCTGTGCATCAGCACTTACACGACCTTCCTCCTACTCTCAAGCACTCAGGTTTTTAGCCCTCGCGCTTTTACTAAATTCGGGAGTGCGGCTAACCCCGGGTCAGTATCATTCCACTTGTCGTGTTCAAGTAACACTGGCAAAGATGCTGAAGAACCCAGACAAGCATGAAAATGAATCAGTAGACAGTTAGTGTGGAACATCTAAAGCAAAGATCATTTGGTTCACTGGCTTGTTTTTATCTTTGGCAGCAGAATGGAGCCCCGTCTGGAGCTGTGCCATCATTTATCAAAAGAGACAACAGGTGTTGCAGTGGTTCATTGTTGATCCTATGAGGGGTTCGCTGTTGCACTGAAAAGAAATATGTGATGTAACTGCAGCAGCTTACTGTTTAGTTCCTCGTTGTAAGTCAGTGATCCAAAAAAGAAGAGTGGATGTGCCAAAACACCGTACGTTAATTAACATGTGAATAAATGATATGTACTGTCATTAAAAAGAATCTTGTTCTTTAAAAATCCATTGTAGTAAGAGATATCTGCTACATATTATCAGGCTTTATGCAGTTATTTATATACATATATAGTTTTTGATGGCTCCAACAGTCAACGCCATGCTGCCACCTAGAGGCAGATACAAATTGCAACCACTAAATTGAGGGATTGAGGGAAAGAAGACAGGGATGCCTGAAATATCCATCATGTATTATTCATAAATGAGCATCAGGGAGTAGATAACTCCAGTACACACACTAGCGCACATATACACACACACAGATCTAATCGCACCCATCTTTTGATCTGCATTGGAGGGGCAAATAAGGACAGCTGCCCAAAACTAAGTGGCTTGTTGACTTAAGTACTGCTTCATTTCTTCTTCTCGCTTCTCCACATGTCCTAATTTGTTCACACAGCTCTCTGCCTTTTCCCCCCTCCCAGCACTTCTGGTTTGATCACTGACTTGATCCCTCAATGGTCAAAGGGGTTTTTATTGGCATTAGACCTCTGACACTTAGACTGGTGTTTGGCGTTTGTTATCCTCTCTGAAAAAATGAGCCGGCTACATACTGAACCTGTAAATGAATACAGCTAGTTTAAAGTTTAGAAATATCTTTGAGTAGTAAATATCTTGCAAAGTAAGCAAATTGTACATTCAAGGGGTATTTACTTAAAGTTGTTGCAGCAGTTGTATCAGAGTCTTCATGAAGTCAGTTTTCAGTGTAGATTCTGAACACTAGAGGGTGCCATTACACACTCTTAGATGTATATGAGTTAATACTACAATATGTTACTGGAAAATTTGACCTGAAAGTATGAAAGGACAGAAAATGATGACAGATGTTTGGTTCTTTGTTGATGTTTTGTTTTGTTTTCTGCCAGGTGCTGGAAGCAGCCTGCATCAGAAATGTTCCAGTGTCAAGCAGCGCATCATCTCCTCCAAGCAGGAGTCAGGAGCAGCAGCAGGAGGGGGAACTGCAGTCAGTACCAATGTAGCAGCAGGCCAGAGAGCTGAGGAAGCAGATGGCACCGAGGTCCAGAACAGCGACGTGTCAGAGGGCCAGACAGAGCCCAATCCTGGAGGGGGGAGGAGCAGAGCAGGTGGAGGAGAGAGGAGGAATGGCAGGATAACCAAACCCTCCTTACTCCCACAGAGCAGCATGGAGGTGTCTTCTTCTACTTCCACCAACCAGGTAGAGGTCCCTGACACCACACAGAGCTCCCCGCTGTCAATCACCAGTGACATGGCTGACAGTCCTGCTCTTGCAATTGGAGCGGGCTTATCACAGAGCACAGCTGTGTTCATGTCTGAGGTCACCACGCTCACTGGGGATTCGGTTTATTCCGCCGGCCACACCCACCTGCTGGCAGCTACCCACGACAGTGCCACCGCTGGGATTCTGTTAGCTGTTGCCCCTGAAAACCAGAGATTTGCATCGTTTCCTGGTGGAGTAGGATTGGGCGAGGGAGGAGAGTTGGTTCTGTCCAGCTCTTTAGACTCTGGTGGAGCAGTCAGCCTTCCTGAAACCACCATGACCTTTGACCCCGATTGCTTCCTCAACAATCCCAAGCAGGGCCAGACATACGGAGGAGGTGGAGGGAAGACTGAGGGCTGTAACGGTGATGATGGAGGCCTCCACTGTTCCTCTAATGGCTTTGTCTACAGCCCAACCCTCGTCAACAACATCAAGACGGAAGCTACACCCCTAGAACAACCCCTGTCCACTCAGAGTAGCTACGTAGGAGAAGGAGCTGGCCTCAGCCCCAGCACCACGCTGGAGCAAATGGATTTCAGTGCCGTCATGTCATCAGCCTGTGTCCCAACCCTGACCCAGCCTTCACACCACCCTTCCCCGAGCCTCTTCCTCCAGGCCTCCCCTCAAACAAGCCAGCCCTCCCAGCTGCAGACCAACAGTACTGAGGCAACCCAGGAATCTGGCGAGGCCCAGGCTTACATAGGCCTGCCCACGGTGCCAACAGACTCTTCAGTTGCCAATGGAGACTCACATACACACCTCCATCAACCCAGGACAGACCAGCAGGCCCTGTGTGCAAGGAATGGGAAAGGATCAGCAGTGGGTTCCTTTCCCCTGACACCGCAGGATACCACTGTCGACCAGTCAGGCAGCAGAGGACACCAGGAGGTCGGAGGCCTAGACAAGCCTGCTGAGAATGGGGGAGCGTTACTCCTCAAGACCGGAGATCCTCGTGAAGCTTATGCCAGTGTTGACACAGAGCACTACCTCCAACACACAGATGACAACGGAGGAGAGGAAGGCGGAGGAGGTGGCGGAGGAGGAGGAGGGGAAAATGAGATCCTTTGTAATGGTGTGAGCTTGTCAGGGGCAAGCAGCTCAGTGGTGGCCAGTCCTCAGTCAATGGCTACAGGCGCAACCATTGAGGGGGCGCTCTACAGCTCTCCACTTCCTCAGCAAGGTGGGGGGGTGTCAGCTGCAACAGCTGGAGCAGGAACAGCCATCAGTCTGGAAGGCTTTGAGGCTTCTTTTGGAAGCCAGTTTTCTGATCTCATCAATGATTTTATCTCAGTTGAAGGGTCTGGGAACGGGGTCGGGGCAGCTGTCAATGGGGTTCTAATGCCCCAGGAGGGGGCAGCAGGAGAGGAGCAGGGCACAGCAGCAGGCCACTTGCAAGGCTCTGAGGTGGAGCAGGGAGCTTTGGGATTGCTCCAGGAGACTGGGAGGCTGTTTGGCGTGACAGACTACTCCCCAGAGTGGTCTTATCCAGAGGTTAGTAAACCCAACTTGATTGTCATTCATAATTATTCCCTACAGTGAAATTAGTCTTTGCAGCACATGACTGAAGGTGGCTCATATGAACGTTAAGTACTGAAATCATGCTGAGCACAATTTGTACCGCCAGCTTGCTTGTGTGGTCATTAAGGAGACAGAATATTTCAGACTCAGCTGACTGGATTTTGATGAAATTTCAATATTTAACTGATTCTTCAGGATAGCCTCATTAATTTACCCATGTACCATTTCTAATATTCCAGACACCAGTCTGTGATATAATTACCACAAATACTTAAGATAAGACTGCATCTTACCGCCATCATTTCCAAAAGCTATGGTGTACCGAATTTTATGGCAGATTGAAACTGCCAAAATTTAAATTAAAGAAATATCAGAAATAAAGAAACTGAGTTAAATACCACATAAACGACTTTGTAACATAAATTGATATTTTAGTTTTACCTTTATTTTCATCTCTCTATATTTGTATTTTTCTCATCTACTACAGACATCACAGTTTATTTATGTACATTTTAAAATTAGGAATATTGTACAAAGGTAAATAAATACAAAAGGCAAAGCAAATCAATTCAGTTTACATTTTATTAATGACTTATTGTGTGCACTTTTAATATTACTTTTCATACATTTAAAAGCATATTTGTATTTATTTAATAACTCCTTTATTTAACTATTTATTATTTTGGCAGTTTTAATCATCCATAAAAGTCTGCTACTGTGTTTTTACAGCTTTCATTTGAATCATCACCAATACATCCTTTTCAGGTTTAGGTTTCCTAAAGAAACAACAACAGTTTTCTCCAAAGGCCAGTGATCCATTTTTGCACTAAATGCCTCCTTAATTTGCCGGCAATAATGATCTTTATGTATTGCATTATTTTTAGCTACACTGGCAGGAACACAGAACAGCTTCATTCAGACAGTTCAAGCTAATTTGCTTTGCTTTGATGTAAGGCGTAGCACAGCCTCTAGGGGCTGCTAGCAGTCATGGATCTGTCATTGCCAAAGTAGCAGGTAGCCTACTTTGTGAATGAAGAAGAATGAAAACGAAAGCAAATATTTAGGCGCCTGGGTCCCGGACATTTGTCTTAGTCACAGATGGGGGTTTTGATAGAAATAAGGCATTCTGCATACTAACACACATACACACATCGAGTGAAGTGTCTCATTTCTCTAAGACTGTTGTTTAAACTTATACTCTGTAGCAGTGTACTGTAAACACACACACACAAAAAGCTACACTGTGTGATATTACTCTGAGACATTTACCTGTCTGCTGCAGGGTGGAGTGAAGGTGCTCATAACAGGTCCATGGTTGGAGTCAAGCAGTGAGTACAGCTGTCTTTTCGACCATATCAGCGTCCCCGCTGCCCTCATTCAGCCCGGGGTGCTGCGCTGCTATTGTCCAGGTAACACACTTGTGCTTGTGAAGACTCTGTTTTGTCTGTTTGTTTGTTTTTGTTTTGAATGCCTTGGTATTTCTTTGCAAAGCACTTTGTGAGCTTTACTTACTTTAGTCTCTCACAACTCACACTTTCCTTTATTTATAAATTCAAACCTTGGTCTGACCTTGATAATAAGCAACTTTTGAAGAAAGGAAGACCCTGACAGGGTTGCTTTTCAGGAGATGCAATCATTTTAATATTACAAGATGATACAAATGAACACAACGGGGTTTTTTTTATTTGTTTATTTTTTTAGGATTAAGTAAATGATACTTGACTATCAGGCTGTTTGATCAGTGTGATTGGGGTAAAGTTCAAGGAAATACTGACTTGCATAAGCATAACATTCACAATATATAATCTGTGATTGACTAACAAACTTTCCTTAAGTTAGCCTTTGACATTTACCACTGCAGTTCATCCACTGCTCCACGCTCCAACACCTTTTTGATATCCGTCTATTTCCAGCCCATGACACAGGACTAGTGATGCTGCAGGTAGCTATGGGCGGTGAGGTCATCTCTTCCTCTGTGGTGTTTGAATACAAGGCACGTGATCTTCCAGCCCTCCCATCTTCTCAGCATGACTGGCTGTCCCTGGATGGTGAGGACCACAATTTTCTGTGTACTGACGGCTGCACTTGTTTCAGTGACTTTAGCATGTAACTGGCTTATTGTATACACAGAGTGCTGATATAAACCTGAGTTTTGTAAAAACTCAGGTGTGTGTGTGTGTGTGTGTGTGTGTGTGTGTGTGTGTGTGTGTGTGTGTGTGTGTGTGTGTGTGTGATGCTGCCACTTTGCTACTCTGTTCTATTCCCTGATTCTCACATCCTGGTGTGAGATGCTTTTTGTTTGTTTGTTTTTCTGTACTCAGTGTAATCCTGACCAGTTTTTCCCGCTGCTTTTCTTTAGTGCGTCTCTTCTAGCAAGCAGCTGTTTTTTCCGTAACCCTCCGCCTGCATGCAAATTGTATCTAGCAGTAAACTGTTTTGATGCCTGTTGTTTCAATAGCGCAGGCATGTACCAGGCTCTTTCATCTTCACTGACAGCATTCATAGAGATGTTCGGCTTTGCCTGGTTGGCTTTGTTTTGGGCAGAGTCGCTTATTACTGAGTCTTGTTTGCATAAAGGATTGTTTTGTTTGAGCTGTAGATGTTCTCTGTGAGTTAAAAAAAAAAAGTACTTTAAAGGTGATAGAGAAAAATGAAACTTTCTTTGAGTGATCTGGAGGAAGGGGGGGGGGCGCTTTTGTGTGCAAAATATATCTCTTGATACAAATGCAGTCCGGAAACGCACGGGTCTCCTCGGTAAAGGCATGTCCTGGGTCTGCGTTCGCCCCCGTCTCTGCCTTGCGCAATGCGGCAATGCGGCTCCCCGCAGCAGGCTGGCTGATTTCTTTTTTTTTCTTTTTTTTTTTTTTGCCTTGCTAGAATGAAGGGCAAGGACATAAAGGCACAATCGCGGACCATTTGACAGACGAAATGCTGGGCACCGCTGGCAGTGGCGCTGTGCAGCCCGTGCTATATTTAGACTCTGCGACTGACTGTGAGCGGAGATAGCGGGCTTGGCGCGTTTCCCCCTCTCTTGTCCTTTGTTTGGCAGAGGCTCAAAGTATGTGAAGCATACAGATAAATAACTACAATCAAACACCCGTAGCACCCGGCTTTGTCACACGCCGTTGCTCCAGTGTGTGCAGACATGCTGACGACCGAGCCTCCTGCAGCTCCGAGTCTGGCGGGCGGATTTGAAGCGCGCTGTTTTGCCAGACATAAAGTGGAGACTGCTCGCTCCCTCTCTCCTTCTCTCTTGCTCTGTCGCTCGCTCGCTCTCTTGCTCTCTCCCTGCACTTAGCTGTGTTTTTTTGCACGGCTGGAGTAGCAACGTGTGAGTCGCACACTTCAAACTAACGGGGTTGAAGCGGGAACAAGAACAAAGAGAGAAGCAGATAGAGAGAGACTCGCTGTTTGGGTTCGTAGCTTATTTGATTTGTTGATGTTTTTTAACTGGTCTTTGTAGCTCAGCTGAGTTTTTTTTCTTGTGTTGTAGATGGACATAAACGTCCCAATTTTTCAGTTTAATTCAGAGCTGTGGAGCCTTTGCTAGGTTTCCATCCCACGTTTTCTGTCAGTTTCTTTTTTTAATTTCAGTAGTTTCCATGTGGTTGCCCTGCCAGTCGATTTTAAACAAATGCAGGTGAAGCTGCCACACGATGCCGTCACGCTGGCTCCCAGCCTATTTGAGTTGAGTTGTAGAATTGTGGATGAAGCTTGTCTGGTTGACCTGTTCGGTTTCAGCACCACCAGGAGTGGACAGAGCCTCTGAACACTAAGAAGCTCATGTAGAGAGGCCCTGATCAAAACAAGCATATAGAAGAGTGTGGGGATGCTGATGTGCAGATGTGTTGTTTGTGGAACATTTGGGCATGTTTGGATGACAAGAATTCTCAGTGACCTGTGTGTAACAATAAAAAAACCCGAAAGCATTTTACTTTTTGGTAGAGTTTTGGCACAAGTTTGATCATCAAAAGCATATTTAGCGATGTGCTGTAACACTGGAGACTTTCAAATTTGGTGTTTTTGTTTGTCACTTTGGCCAAATCTCAAAGGAAATCAGGAAGTCTGAACAGCACAGTAAATTCACAGGTACCAGGGATAATTATTGTCAAGCAAACTCTTAAAAATCAGAGAAGAAAAGAGTTCAACAGGTGAAAATGTGTCGATATAATGAAAATGCGGTTTCTTGCTTATGTCTTGCTTCTTGTTTATAAGATAATGTAATAACTGTGCGAAATAAGACTAATATTAGCAGCAGTAATTATAAGGCCAAGTAGAAAATTAATTACAAAATAATAAATTCAAGATTTTATTGAACAGTTAAAAAGGGGAATAAAATGACCCATTTAACTGCATATTTTCAATTAATATCTTCAATTATGGGATTTTATTGTATTAGCTTTTTCTATTAACCAGAAATTAATACTGTAGCAGATATCAGGGTCTATTCTTTTTCTGTGTGTGTGTGAGAGTGTTTACATGCTGATGCGTTGGTGATAATAGGTGAGGACAGGTGTTTCTGATGTGTTTGGCTGCTAAAACTATTGGAGTGTTTTTGCCTTGTAGTCAGCTGAGCTGTTTTGCTCTGGGATTGGCAGAGTGGAGTGGGAGGAGCCTGAGCCCTTCTGTCACTGTCATGGCCCCACCCACCTCTGGTTCAGTCTTTGTGCTTCAGGCAGCAGAAAGAAAAATAGGAGTGAAATGAGAGCAGAGCAGAAATAGAGACTCTGTGAGAGAGCAGCAGGTGGAATGACATAATGTGCACTGCAGCAAAAACCGCAGCAGTCCTGAAACAAAGGGTCACATGCAACCCTGCTACAGACATAAATCTGCATTGCATACATGCTTATTTACACTCTTACACTCTTGTTGATAATAATGGGAGTCATTAGATTTAAGCCAGTATTGAATCCCTTCTGCTTTTAAGCTTCTCTATAGCATTTATTGAACTCTCACATGGATTTCCCTAATGCCACAGTTTGGTGGTGCTTACAGCTTTAAATGTCCCACCTTCATTTCTGTAGATACCCAGTTCAGGATGTCTATCTTGGAGCGTTTGGAGCAGATGGAACAGAGGATGGCTGAGATAACCAATCAAAATCCCAGCTCAGAAGCCATGGCAACAAAGGGAGGAGGAGTGGAGGGAGGAGGAGCTACTGATCAGCAGTCTCAAGTAAGGCTGTTGTGCCTCTTACGATGAAAGTTCCCTTTAGAGCTTTAAAATGTGAAGGCGCACCATAAGAGAAGTGCTGAAAAACATGTGAAACCAAATTCAACTGTTTAAATTTAAAAGCAGCACCATGTGAAGTCATCGTATGCACAAGCAATACATGTAAGCCAAAAGCTCAGACTCCTCTAACACACTGTTTCACATATATTTTTCTACTTTGAGCTCTAGATGATGTCAAAGAGAGGGGATATCCCTAATATGTGGTCATCTTGGGGCAGCTGTGACAATTCGGAGTGCTCTTCAAACCTTCTGTTTGCAAGTGTCAGCCAATTAAAGGAACAAAAACAAGTTGTTTTTCCTTGACTGATAATGAGCTGAATTTACAAGACAAACTTACAAAGCCTACTTAACAACACAAATACAAGAATCTGGCCCTGTCCACATACAAAACTGATCATTCTTTAGTGAAGTGCTCAAAAGCAGTATTAGTTGCAAGGCTTTTTACTGGTTTTCCTTATATTGCAAAGGTGTTGCAGTATGGCAGAAAAGTTAGTGACACCTTGAAATATATTTTTAGCATTTGGAAAAGAGGTTGACCTAGTCTATTGTTTTATTTTACAATCTTCTAGATCTCTCCTGATCAGGGGTCATTCGAAGGTCGTGTGGTGGTGGTGTGTGAGAAGATGATGTCTCAGCCGTGCTGGGCTTCTTCTAATCAGCTCGTCCACAGTAAGAACTCCAGAGGAATGACTTTACTGCATCTGGCTGCAGCTCAGGGTTATGCGGGACTCATTCAGACACTCATTCGCTGGCGGTGAGGAACACACAATTACAACATGCCATCTTGACGGCACAAACTGGAATGCCAGTAATTTTAATGCTATTTGTGTTTCTTCGCAGCACAAAGCATGCTGACAGTATTGACCTCGAGCTGGAAGTAGATCCTCTGAACGTAGACCACTTCTCTTGCACTCCATTGGTGAGCAACCAGTGCTTTTTTGTGCATATTGCTTTCTTTCCATTCCTCTGTGTGTGTGACAGTTGTTTTCCTTGGACTTCCATAGATGTGGGCTTGTGCTCTGGGCCATACTGAGGCGGCATTGGTGCTTTACCAGTGGGATCCAAGAGCTCTAGCTATTCCTGATTCACTGGGACGCTTGCCGCTAAACATTGCCCGATCCCGGGGCCACACTCGATTGGCTGAGCTCCTAGAGCAACTGCAACATAGTCCTCAAACTCAGGGCCAGCCTGCGGACACTTGGATGGATAGATGGAGAGGAGAGTCACAGACGGGTGGGATGAACAACAGCCCCAGCCCTAACCCAAACTCAGGTTTGTGGTTTCTCAACAACAGGAAAAGTTTTGTTTCACCCTCATAAATAACAAAGTTCTATTTATCCTCTGTCTTTTATTGTGGAGATTCTATTTACTAACTTCAGCCACCAACCTTTAATTATGAAAGTGTATGGATTTTCACTGATATATAGCTGGTTAGTTTAACTTAATATAGAGAGAATAGAAAATGTACCTAGATAACATGAGCCACCTCCCAGCATGACTTAAGCCCTCCTCATTAGCATTAGTGTTTAAAAATGTAGTGAGGTGTTTTTTGGATGGTAGTAACTTCCTCTTTACTGGTTTTGTAGAAATTGCACCAGGAATCGTTTAAACATAACCCAAAAACTATGACTTCATAGTTTTTGTTTTACACGTTAGGTTTTTGTTCCGTTTGTATAGAGGGAGCTTTAAAGGTGTTGGTAGGCAGTCAGACTTTCTTTTCCTGAGCTAAGCTATCCTACTGCTGACTTTATTTATATACAAACTGATTCTGAAAATTTTGTTTGACAATCCAACAGTAAATCATTACACAGAAAACTGTAAATGATCACCACTATTTCTGATTTTAGCTGTAAGTGTAAGTGTTATTGTCGCTGTTTTTCCACCATCTTTGTTTCCCCAGAGCTGAGGAGAACCAGGGCAGGAAGCAAGCCAGACAACCAGAGCCAGAGCTGGAGCCAAACAGAACACAGACCCCACAAGGGAACCCAGGGAGAACAGGGAGGTCCACCCCCAGCCAAGAGGCTCAAACCCAACCCAGATTCACAGCAACAGCTAGCTAACTCGATCTCTGGTACCACCCCCCTCAACTCCTCTCCAGGTCCTAATCCTCAACGGTCTCCTCTCTCTAAGCCGCTACAGACGCAACCCACGAACCTTAGCTGTCAGAAGGCACCACTTACCAGGTCCAGCCCCAGCCAGCCTCAGCTTCCTAGTGCCCCATTCTCCCACCTGCAGGCCAGGATAGGGGGAGCTGGAGGGGGCAGCAGGTGGAGTCTGAGACAGACTCTGGGGCAGCGTAGCCTCGCCAGGAAGATTCTAGGAAAGGAGCGATTGGCCGTTCACCTGCGTCAAAGAGTGTTGTCTGACAGGGGAGAGGAAACAGAGCTGTTGACCTATCAGGATAACGCAGATGACTTGCAGGTACAGATTTTTATGTGCAGTGTTGAGTTCGATCTCTAACCAAGCATTCATGCATGAACTGAGTAGCTGATGCAAAGTCAAAAAGTACTCAAAATGGAAGTGGTAAATCATGTATTACTGTGCAGGAGGAAGCTGTAAGTATAAGATTTCAAAGTCTTTGCGATGAGTCATTTAAGTATAGAGTGTTATGTGAGACTTTAAAGAGCTATTCAAAACTTACCCAAAAAACTAAGAGGAAGTAGGTTTTATAAATATTTGGGTAACCTTTCCTTTTCATGATTTGCAGATGGACATCACAATGCTAGCTGATCACATTGTGGAGGCTTCAACTGGCAGACTCAAGCAGGAGGTTATTGAAGCAGAAATTGAATCCAGGAAGGTTGGGATCAGCAGTGATGTCAGATTACTGTCTGGTTACCTTGGTGAGGTGGAAAGGTGAGGTTGACATATTTGCATAAGTTATTGCATTGCTTTTTTGTTTTTTAACAAACAACCATTCTCAATCTTATTATACTTTAAAAGTAATATTTCTTTTCCTCAGGTTTCTAAACTCCAAACCTCAGACTCCCAGCCCCAAGCCAAATTCTCTCTCAGGGCCAGAGGATCAGCAAAGTCCTCAGGCTAAGCAAGCCCCATCCTCCCCCTCTGAGTGGACCTCCTTTCTTTGTGCAGCTATGAAGGAGGAGAGGTTGAAAACAGATTCCTCCTGTCTAGCCATGACTGAGGCAGAGCAGGGAGAGCTGTATGAGACCATCAGGCATGCTCTGCACTCCCTCAGAAAACACAAGGCCAGTGTAACCTAAACTCCTTTAGAAAAAAAAAAACTGAATTTGTCTTTATGCTCAGCCTACAGTGACTCAATGTATTATCCTCAGTTGTATAATCCACATTTGAAAAAAACAAGCTCAATATGATTGCAAACCATTTTACATATACAAAATTTAGACAAACTCTTGTCACTACCACAGGGTCCCATTCAGGAACAACGCAAAGAGATTGCAGCAGTGATTCAGCGCTGTTATAAGAGATACAAGCAGGTAAGAGTTAACAACATGTAGCCAAGATTAGCCTCTAACATGTCGCTCTGCAGTTCAATAGTGAAGTAGTGACACAGCAGTTGTAGTTGTTTCCTTCATAGATGTAAGCTAAATTATCAGGTGAATTTTCACTTTGATTCTCTCTCATACGTGGCTAAATCTGTAGTAAAGAACAACAGATTTCAGTCCACTTGAAAAAGCAAATCTTGCATGTACACGTATGCACTTCTTGTGGGGTTTTTTTTACCTTGTTGTTCTAATATAGCAATCTGAGAGGAATATATGTAACTTAATGCTGTCATGAACTGAAAGAAAAGATGTTCACATGATGGATTTTGTGTATTCTTGAGATTTTTATTCACTTGCTTCCTGGTCATTATGTAATATAGCAAAAAGTAAGCTCACAGGTCTGTAGTGCATCTGTGGGTCTTATCATGTGCAGACATGTTGCATATTGCAAAAGTATGTCTTTTCTGATCCCAGTGAGTTTTACAGCACTGTTGTCCTCTCTTCCAGTATGCACTTTATAAGAGGATGACCCTGGCAGCCATCTTGATCCAGAGTCGTTTCCGGAGTTTCCATGAACAGAGGAAATTCCAGCAGAGTCGTAGAGCAGCGGTCCTCATCCAGCAATACTACCGCTCCTACAGACACTCTCTCAGGCACGTCTCACACATGCACACACACAAAGGGAATAATTATCTTATGTATAATCTCTTACCCCTCATCTTTGCCTGCAGCAGCCTCCTAACTAAAAAACAGAACCAGGCTGCTCGCAAGATCCTGAGGTTCCTGCTCCGATGCCGCCACAGGTAAGACCTAAAACTCTTAATGCTGATTCAAACACAAGCGCACGCACATCCAAAGACACATGCTTGACGCTTAACAAACCCACTGCCACACATACACACACTACACTATTGCTAATAGTTGGTGTTGTTTTACTGTTCACGTGAAGCCCCTTGATGGACCATAGGCCTCTGAAGCGGGTGAGTCTTCTCTTGCTCTCTTCTCTCACTCCCTCTCTCCTGGTGGCTGATGCCTGTTTGCATGTCAGCAGAGGGAGGGGGAGAGGAGATCCTGGATTATCATCCTTCCATCTCGCTCTCTCTCTCTCTTCTTCCCTCCCTATCACCTTGTCTCTCTCTCTCTCTGTCTCTCTCTCCCTCTCTCTCTCTCTGCCAAATGATGTCAGGACTTGTGCATGACTGACATAGTTAGAGGAGCGATCCCTGCGTATGGTTTTCCTAGGGGCATGTTCTGACTGTAATTGCAAGGGGACTTTAAGTGTATTGCTTGGCCTGCAAGTCTTATTTTTTGTGCCTTGATGGGTGGGGAGAGTAGCAGAAGGGAGAATGTGTGCGTCTGTTGGAAGGAGTTGCTGGGAATTTGCTGAATTACATGCGGCCTTTGGATATGAAAATGAAAAAACAAGACATGCAGTTGCACGCACACTTACACAAATCTCCGACTCTGAGACTAATATGTGTTTGCTCTTCTTCAGGGCCAGAGAGCAGAGAAAGGCCAGGGGTCCTGAGAGCCCACCACCAGGCCCCGCACAGAGCCCCCTCAGCCTGTGAGCAATCTATGTCCCCCTCCATCTTCTCCTTTTTCTGTCTCTTCTCTTCTGCCCTCTCTAAACTCCCTTCCCTTTCCTGACCCTTTTCCCTTGCTTTCTTCTTTCCTCGTCTCCCCTCTTTTCTCTCACTCCCTCTCCCCTCTTCTCTCAAGATGAAAAAAAAAAACTTTTCCCAGACAGACTGAGGACAGGATAGGTGTCCATCATGGCAGCTCAGACAGACAGACTGCTGGGCAGAGCCCAGGGACCTGGCTCTGCCCACAGCACTGATCCTCCTCCCCAGTTTCACTGGGAGGCCATCACATTAACCTCATGGCATTCTTTGCACTCTTCATGGGTATGTTTCTTTGCAAGAGCAAGTCGACGAGTCAAACCAGAGAAAACGAGGAAGCGCCCGACAACGGGATACCGCTGTTCACGGCGGTGGCCGGATGCACCGAAAGGCTCCCGTAATGAACAGCTCGCTCGAGAGAAAGGCTACTTTGACATGCAGAAAACACACAAAGCTTGCTGCGTTTTGTGTCCGAACAAAAATCCATGAAAGAATAAGAAAAACATAAACCAAAAAACTCACTTCTGTGTTGCATTTGCATGCAAGGTTTTTCGCTTATTCCTCCTCTCCATCAATCCCGAAGAGCTACAGTCGCAAATCATTCTGCCGATTTAGTATACCACAGTATCACCAACCACTCTGACTCGCAGGCGTGCAAACCTATTACTCAGTCACCCAATCAAAAAGGGGAGGAACTGCACTTGAATGTAAGAGGGGCATTGTTAGATAAAGGGATGGGGTCTGAATAACGATGTCTTAATTTGTTACATGGACTTTGTATGGAGTCGTTCTCAGAGGCGGCATTTTGCCCGCCCGATGTGGTGTGTCCGTGTTTGTTCAATTCAATGCATGTGTTTGAGCTACGAGCTCCTGCATGCTTGCCAAAACTGCTTTAGTGTTGTTTCTTTTGTATTTCTGTGTAATTGTGTCTCACTTACGTCCTCATCAACTTATCCTTGCCCTGTGTAATGTGAACTGTGTAAGGACAACTTACTTATTTTGGGTGCTTTTGTTTTGTTTGTTTTTTTAAAGGGAAAAAAAAAACTTTATTTATTTAAGGGTCTGATTATTTATTTAATTGGCTCAAGAGTGGTTGTAGCTCGAGGCTGGTTTTTTCCCCCCCATGTGATGAAATGCGACATGTTCCAATGGTTAAATGTCTCTGTTAGTTTGTTCTTTGCGTGAACCTCTAAATCCTACCTGTGGTTTTGAGGAGAGAGTCACATACCATTGCCTTGACTTCTTCTTGAGTCTGAGAGGTCTCTATGCTTGCTCTGTACAGGACATGGGTCCTATACCTGCCCCTATACAGGGCACTGGTCCCCATATTAGCCCATACGGGCAATCAAATCCATATTTTGGACTATTGCATATTCCTGTATATAAACTGACGAGGTAAGGGGATATGAGGACCCTGAAACTTTTTCATAAGAGGACTGTATTTAAGATTATAAATTATTTTACTCCCATAATGAGAACTTAAGACAGAGACCTGGGTACACAGGATGGCTGTATTGCTTGTAAATAATGTAGATAATACAAACGGATTAACGTGCATGAGATTTAAGACAAAGAAACAGCAAAAAGAACATGTTAGTGGCTATGGACTGTGAGAGGATTTTAACTGCTTCACTTTAAGAGTATCCAGTTATAAGTGTTACTGAAAAGAACATTTTGTTAAAAAGCATGCAACTTGAAAACTCTAATGTTAGAATTATAAGTGGGAAAAACAAAGTTAGCTGAAACAACGATCTTTCAGACAAAACATTTACACTTTGTGCTTTTCGTTTCTTGGCTAGCAAAAATTAAACTCCTTTTGCCAGTAGTGCCAATTATTATGAATGCTATTTTGCCTAACAGTATGTTACGTTGGCGAAACCAACGCCCAAAAGATATCGGTAAGATCTACCGAGGCAACACGCAGACAATAAACCGCAGAAGAGATGTAGTGCCAGCGCAGCCGTAGACCTCCTACAAGTTCTGAAGTTTGCCCAAGGCAGGCTTACTTATAGGTGACGATGCACGTGGGGAAATGATGCCAATGGCGATGATGATCGTTTAAATGTGAGTGCAACGACTGACGATGCAAAAGAAAAGAAAAAAAAGGGAAGAGGGCGCTACATTCTTCACAATGTGGTTGTGCTTCAGCAGCATACTAGCTTTTATTAAGATCATTTATCACACCTACAGCGGATCCAACCTGGCCTCCAGTCTAAGCTTTCCATCCTCAAACAGAATGTCCTTCCCCGTTTTGGTTTTGACATATCATTTTCTCCTCATTGTCACTGCCATAATTCTACTACATGTACTTTAGACTTATGGAAAGCTCTGTTTAGAAAGTGCCTGCTCAATAACAGAAAAGTGCAAAATAATATCAGGAAGTATCTTATTGTGTGTCCTCTGAAAGGTTTCCAGTTAACCTGTTTGTTTTTTCCTAAATTGTGTGTTTTCAAATGAATCTGACAGTGTTAAACTTGACCTTAGTCTAAGCTGGAAGCTGTAATTGGGAATGTGGTGTGAATGAATGCTCATGGCCTGATTGACGCTGTGTGTCGCTTGCTCGGGCGATTAATTACCCTATTGCCGTTAAGTCCTACTTTTTGTGTGCGTTTTTCAGTAATTAGAAGGGAGAAAACCGCTGAATTCAGCCTCCGTGTACTAAAGTATGAAAGGCACAGTCACGAGTATGTTCGCCCTCCAAGAGGAAGCTGTGTTTTCTTTCACTTTGTCTGCTTTTCCCCTACAAAAAAAATATTTTACAACATTTAAACAAAATCATAACTGGGCTTTTTTTCCTCATAGAGGACAAAAATATCTTTCACTCACTTCCTTTCTTTGTCTTTCTCCCTGTCTCACAAGGATGTGCATAGACACATAAACGCAAATGTACACACAGGTGCAAAAATAAAACGGCCACACGCTTTCTCTCTGTGCTTATGTCTTCGGGAACAATGAAATCTCTCCCTTAGATTTTACTCAGGGTTGAAGAACAGGGAGATGGTATGTGGAGTGCAATGACTGCTGGCACAGAGTTGTAACACTGCAGGTGACAGGTTGTGTACATTTGGGTGTGTATGTGTACATATTTGAATGTGTCGGGGATACGTCTTCCACTTGTATCCACACTCTTTATAATAGTCTAGAAGCAGCAAATGTGATCTGTTTGCCTTATCTGAGAAGAGAGTGGAAAAACACGCTTAAATATGAATTCCATTCAAAGCAAGTAATAGGGTAGGAAAAAAATACTTATGCATTTGCTGTAGTCTTAAACGCACAAGATTCTTAATATAAGAAATTCATAAGTGATACAAAAAATAGGTAATGGCCCCTGAACACCTGAAAAACAAAACAAAGTGAAAAGAGATAGCAGATTGTGAGATTAACAGCTGGAAGATATCGATTGTGTTCCATATGTTTTCTGAGGTTTCATCATACTGAGAGGCAGCCATGGTTTGGACAGTGCTGTTAGGAGCGTTCATACGGTATCACATGAATAACTTCTTAAACTGCCCTTCCTCTCACATCAGCACAACTAAAGGACACTGCTTTTATATAACAGACACACATGAACATACGCACATACACAACAACTTCTAAATGCTCAAGCTTACAGACTACACGCACACGCGAAACTGAACACACAGATTGCAGAAAATCCATCAATATGCTCACGTTTTTGGAGAGGATGGTGACTGTAAAAAGATTATGTAGAGTAGAAGAAGTAAAAAAATAAAAAATAAAATAAAGAAATAAATACATAAATAAAAATAAGAAATGTTGCCATAGTAAACAGCTGGTTAACATGTGCAGAGATGGCCTCTGTTCTCTTAAGTCCGCCTAGAAATGAATGGTATATAACCTTTCAGGCCTTGTTTTGAGAGGGCGTGGCCAAACACCACATTGCATGCTAGAATGGTAGTCCCTCATAGATAATCTATGGCTAGACCTCTCCTTGCCTTCCTCTTCTTTCACTCCCCCCTGGCCCTCCCCGCTTTTCTCCCGCTCTCATCTCCTGCTGTATTCCCACCTTGCCTGCTGTTGTGTTCTCCATGCCTATCTCAGTCTCTCATTCCTTTTTATTTTGTAGCCTAGTTTTTAACTTCTTTTGTTTTACGAACATGCATGCACAAGCATCACTAAATTGTTGATGTTTTAAAAAGAATATTTTGTTGCTGAGGCCATGCAAAGTGTTTTGAATATTGCCCTTATATGTGGAAAATGTCTTCTGAATGCTTTACATAATTTCTGCTGTAAAATGATATCAGAATAAAAAAGAAAATTTGCACTTTAACACATTTCCTGGCTCGTATTTATCCCTCACTGGGTCCCTAATGAGAAACTTGCAGATGCTCTACTGAAGGGATGTCAAACTCATTTTACACTGTGGGCGACATATAGCAGGCCAGACCAGTGAAACTCTCCTCTCTCTCCTATCAGTGTAAACAGGTTTACCTACACACTTGATCGCTGGGATAAGTATTAGAAAAAGAATTGATTTTAACATTCCAGCTCTTTGCCCAGATTGTCTTGTGATTAAAAAACAGAGTTTTTAGTTTATTTACAGAATATGTTCTTTCTTTTTTTTAAATACCGTGGACCTATTATAAAAAAAACAATCAAAAATAGAAGTTTATATAGTAGAAAAAGCAGGAAGGTTTCTGTCATTTAATTATCTGTTACTTTGGTGTAACATGAATGGCCATGGCTGAAATCCTCGTCAGTAGGAAAAGCTGTAAAACTTATGAAAATACAGTTAAAAGTTCATGTTTATTCTATTGCTGTCAAACAATTAAAATTTTTAATTGGATTAATCACAGGGTTGCTGTGGATTAATTTTGATTAATCACGATTAAATATCATTCATTTTTAATCTATATTAATCACATTTCATTTTGCATGAGCAAACAGACTCAAGAAAAAAGGGAATATATACACACCTAAAATGTTTATTGAGCACCTTGAACATTCATGTTAACAAAAAACTGTAAACATGTATCCACATTAATGTGGTCCTAAGACAAACTAACTTGTTGACATTGCCCGAGAGGAGAGCTGACCGCTTCTTATTTACAATGTTGCTTGCAACTGTGAACGGTCTCTCGCACAGAACAGCGGTTGCAGGAGTGGGCAGATATTTGCAAGCCAGCAGTGCCAGCTTGTCATGAGCTCCTGAAGGAGCTGACCACCACTCCGAGGGACAGTCCTAATGATCGGCTCTGCTCTATACAGGCAGAAACTCCTCATCTGATTCTGAATCTGAGCCCATCTGTAACAGACTCACTCATTACAAGTCTGTCGAGGTGAGGACTCATCATGCAGCAGTCTTTCAAGTAATGCTTTGCATTAAAATGTGATATTTTAAGCTGGAAGTGCTTCGGTGAAAAGAAGATTCCTTCTTGCACAATTGCATAATACTTTGTGTCGGTCAACTGTTCCGTCTTGTTTTTGTTTTTTTATACTCAAATTTCCCATCGAGAGGACCAATCATCTTCCATATTTAGTTGACTAATTCTGCTGCCTGTCACTACCAGATCAACTGCCTGTTTGCTCATGTGCGAAGGTAACTCTCCTTGGACAAACTGCCCGAAATGCGTTGACAGAGACGCGTCAGGGATTTTGAGTCATTCTGCACTTCAGATGGGTTAACTGCGTTAAAAATTTGAATCTGCTTATTCATGATGATGGATTTATCAGTCCTGAAGACTTTCTGTGACTCTGTAGTGGCATCAGTGATCTTTCATGATGTGGTCTGCTGCTAAGCGTTCCTTAGCAATACAAATAATTATGAAAATAAAATGAACAAATATTTCCAAATTAATCTTAACACATAATGCTCTGGTCATAATTATATCAAGGTGTTTCACATCAATGAATGTTACACTAGCCTAAATGTATTGCTAAGTAGCAGCCAATCAGAGTGCCCCAAAGGACCCGGCTGGTGGTCAAAAGGAGTGGACACATATCCATACCTCTACAGGTATGTCATCTGGACCAACTACCTGTCCACTCTTCATCCTCTCTACTCTTCATGCTCTTCATAGCTGTCCTAACTCCCTTTTTACTAATTCACTAATTTCCTATATCCTCTTTCTATAATTTTCTTGACTCATCAGCTCATCAAAGTACTCTTTCCAACACTATATACTAACTGAACAAATATACTAACTGAATACTTACATCTCTATATTTAATCACCCTAATCTGCTGCACATCCTTTCAGGTTCAGTCTCGCTGCCTAGTCGGTTGATACAAGTCCTTTCTTTCCTTCCTTAGTGCACATCACATTCACTATAAGGATTTTCCTTTGCCATCTCATTGCCCAGTCTCCCAGTAGTACTGTCGACTTTCTTCTTTTCCATGCTCTTCCTTTAAACCCTTTACTGTACTTCCACCACCAAGTTCCCTTCCCTTCTCTCCTCTGTCCAGAGAAATCAACAAACACCTTCTTGGCAGTTTCCCTCACCACTTCAGCTGTACTTTCCCAGCACACCACAGCCTTGTTGTCTTTTCCTACACGACTGCACGTCCTTATAAGATGACAGGAGAACATAGTTACTTCAGCAAAACTATTAACAGTACATTAGGATAATACTAATGTAATAATTTTAATTAAGAATCTGACATATAAAATCCTACTTAAGTAAAATTTTGCGTATTATCACGAGTATTATATTTATCTTTATTATTTTATACTTTTTAAATATAAAGTATAAATACTTGTGAAAACTTTATGAGTACTTTACAACAAGGGACTTGCTATGCTGTCAAGTTGCTTGACCGTTACACAACTTAAAGTTAGTCGCAACTTGATTAGATATGATTGGATATTTATGAATCAATGCAAGGTGGTGACAGGTTCGTTTGCCTGCTGTGTTTGACATGACATAAGGGTACAGTCTGTTTTTTAACAGCGTTTCTGGATCAGTGTCATCATGAGTTTAAAAAAAAGGAAAGAAAAGAAAAAAGAAAGATTGATGCTTCTCTTCTGTGAAAAAAGTGAACCATGGCATTTCAGGACAAGACTTGGGGAAATTGTTTAATTTTATTTCATGCTTGTAAGCACACTTGAATTTGTGTCATCCATCACTAAAACAAAACAGACTGGCTTCTCTCTGCTGAAAAAAGTGAGATTTGTGCCATCTCAGAGGCTCCTGGAAACTTGGGAAATTTTTATGTTACAAAAACATGACATTTTAAAATATAGAAACCAGATTGATTATTGCTACTCAACAGTAACTGGGGGCGGAGCTTAGCAAATGTGTCAGAGGCCTTTAGAGTGCTTTATGTTCAAATGAATGTTGTCATAGCATTAACTGAAGAAAACATTTTGCAGAGTGCTGGCAGATTTTACACACACTTGCAGTGGATTACAGTTGAAAAAAGGAGAAGACAGAAAAGGAAGAAGAGATTATTTTCTAAGGTAAGAACCACTGGGCAAGTGACAGTTGCTAAAGTGGAAATTTAAAGGTGACATGCAGTGTCCACATTAATGTTTAACTTTTCTAAACACAGTATGGACCTGTACATGTGTTGCTCTTCTAAGGTACCTTCTTGCTGCATAGTGTGAAATGCTTTTAAGAGTACAACTGTGCATGCAATTTTTGCATTATGGTTACAAAAGAGAAGTTGAATCATGTATATACCACTTCAGTAAGTTTTTGCATTGCAATGGTGTATTATCTTATTGGATTATTGATCATTTTTACTGAAGTAAATAAATTCTCCTTTGACTGCTCAAGGACATGAAAGACTGTTTCAGATGGGCATCCCTCTTTATTTGTTTTGTCAGACTAGGCTTAGGAGAATGAGGCATTTGTACATGGGTACTCACATTTTGTAATTCCTTTAGTGTGATATAACAAAGCAAGTACTTTCTTACAGCCCATTCTTACACCAACCATGTTTGAAAATCTTCCAGGCTAACTACTAAAATCTAACAAAGAGGAATGAAAATGTTTGAATTTAGGATCTGGTATCTTTTGCTGTTTAGCTAGGGAAACTATGCGTGTGTGTGTGTGTGTGTGTGTGTGTGTGTGTGTGTGTGTGTGTGTGTGTGTGTGTGTGTGTGTGTTCATTTTATTTCATGCTTAAAAGCACACTTAAATCTATGGTCGTCCATCAGTAAAAAAAAACAGACTGGCTGCTTAATGCTTCTTTTTCCTGGAAAAAAAAAAAGAGATTTGTGGCTTTCCAGACGCTCCTGGAAAATTTGTTATGTTACAAAAAGATGACATTTTAAAATATACAAGCCAGGTTGATTATTGCTACTCAACAGTAACCAGGGTGGAGCATAGCAAATGTATCAGAGGCCTTTAGAATGCTTTTCGTTCAAATGAATGTTGTCATAACATTAATAGAAGAAAACATTTTGCAGGGTGCTGACAGATTTTACACACACTTGCAGTGGATTACAGCGGGAAAAAAAGAGAAGACAGAAAAGGAAGAAGAGATTAATTTCTAAGGTAAGCATCACTGGGCAAGTGACAGTTGCTAAAGTGGACATTTTAAGGGTATATGTCCATGTTAAGTTTAACTTTTCTAAACACAGTGTGGACCTCTACATGTGTTGCTCTTCTAAGTTACTTGTTTGCTGAACAGTGTGAAAGTGTGAAATGCTATTAACATGTAAAAAACAACAACAACAATCATTTATTATTGAAGTTGCATCCAGTAAATCTAATATCACTCATCAATCCTCTCACTTACTGCTTTATTCTGATAGTTAGTTGGACACAGTATTTCATTTCCCCCCATTTGGACTTTATTTTGTTGTCTGAACTTTTTCCAAGCGTTTCAATAAACAGCTCACCTGTTTTCTTTGTCACATCTACAGACTGTGACATTTGAGTACATTTCAGAGCCTGTTAAGAAGTTTAATTAGGACTTGGACTTCTTCCGGGTTCTGATTTTGAGTGTCCAGCCTCAGCGACACATATCAATACATAAAACACTGGTTAGACCTCATAGTCAAAGCCAATACAGACATTGGAAGAACTGATGCAGTGCAGGCACCAAAAACAAAATCACCTGGACAACATTTTGGAGAATGATGTACTTGAACCTTACCCAATACACAGTGTTGGGGAGTAACTGAATATATGTACCAGAATTATGTAATTAAAATACAAAATATGAGTATCTCTATTGCGTTACAGTTACCACATAAACATAGGTGATAATTAGAATATAGTTACTTTGCTGAAATAAATGAATTACACAGTGGTCTTTTCCTGTTTCATATGTTAGGCTATCTCCTCTTTAATTTTGGTAATTCCACACACTGCCGCAAACTCAAACAAAACATGCTTGCTGTTGTGTTCTCCATGCCTATCTCATTATCTCATTCCTTTTTATTTTGTAACATGAATGGTCATGGCCAAAGTCATCATCAGTAGGAAAAGCTGTAAAACTTCTGAAAGTAAAGTTATAAGTTAATGTTTATTCCTACCTTCACATTTTCCAAACCTGTCCTGTGGTCTGGGTTGGAGGGTTTGCCAGGGGAATTTTGGCCCAAAGCCCTATGTTTGACACCCCTGCTGTACTCTAGCTGGTTTAGGCCCTGTCATGTGCCCATAACACTCTTTGCCCTGTTACTACCACTGCTATTATTGTTGTTGTTATCGTTATTATCGTCATCATCATTTTTACTAACACCAAAACGGATCAAACTTTAATTTTCGTTTAACAAAGTTTAGCACAACAGCTGGAAAATTACTGGTATATTCTGGTTACGTCACGGCAATGTCTTTTTTTTTTTTTTTTTTTTTTTACCGTAACATGTCTTTTTTCCCCCTCTTGTTTCACTTGCTGTGTAACATGATTCCAAATATGGCTGATTATATTTTTGACAATAGAGAGATCATAACAGCGTTGGGTACTTTGTTGTCTGTACATGTTTTTTATTTATTCATATTGTTTAACAAATATATATATCTCATTAATGATAAAATATGAAGAATTCCTGCTAATTACGGTAATGCGCGGAAATGACGTCGGATTCGTAGCTGTATAAGGACGTGGTTAGTTCCGGTGAAAAGTGGTTTTCGCTGCTTTAAGGCAGTCGATTTTAGAGAAGGATAAATCATGTTATAACTAACTGCTGTATAAATTTTAAGATTAGATGAATTCATTTATTGATACCATGAGAACTTTTCCCCTCTGGGGGTTCTGCGCTGTAAGGCCTTCTCTCGCTGTCGGGCTCACCATTGACTGAAGACACAATGCAGGCCTAGCTAGCATTTAAGGTTAACTAGCGGAAGCTAATCGGATTGGCAGCAGACTGCAGTGGGATTTAAACCTCGGACGAAGCCTGTGTTTCCAAGCTGTCCTAACATCAAATCCGGTATGTTCCAAGTCACTCTACATTCACCATCTGTTCTGGGCACCTTGAGAATGATTTGACCCCGCTTGCTTGGATGAGATGTTTTTTAAGCACCATATTGTAAAAAAAGTGGCTGCGTTAGCATGTTAGCATTAGCGAGTTAAGTATCGTTGCCTTGTTGATTTGATCTTAAGTCTCTTACTTTAGCAGGAAAAACAACTACCAGAAATATGAAGGATTTTAGTTTTTTTAGTAGCGATATGGAGATGTGTCATCAGTGGCTTGAACACAGCAGTTGTCTATAAACTTCAGTCGTGAATGGTAAACTGTAGCTAAAGAATTTGGTTGAGCCGATCCGTCGAAGATCTCCACCCTTAGCAGGGCAGTTCGAGGGGTTTTTGTTGTAACAAAGGGTCGACTGAAAAACGAGTGAGGGGTCAGTCAGATTTTTTAGGAGGTAAATGCAGCATTGAAAACTAGCTTCAGAACACGGGGACGAGTCGTGCAGGTTATTAATCGAGATTGCAGTAGAAGTGGGTCTGTGTAAGAGCCTGACAATAGGTTTGTGTTAAATACGGGTTTTCGTTTGCAAGACCAGTAGCTTAATTTAACCGACAAACACTTCTGATATCAAAGAGCAGATCACTACTGCCGGGCGGTGTGTTTGTCATGTTCTCCGTGTTGTCTCTGCCTGTTAACGCCGTTATGAAACTTTTCCGTAAGCACGTCCGTCCTTTAATGTTGTCACTATGCTTGCTTGCTATTTCGTTTCTTTTGTCGGTTTACCTAAACCAGCATACTGACTTGCACAGAAACACACACACAGCTCGCAGTTATTTACAGTGAAATTCACTCTCAAGTTCCAGGTAGCGTTGCCTACAGTTAGATGAGCAACACGCATGACTATATAAACTTAAATTAACACAAGCGTGTTCACTTTTTCCCTCTCCACTAAGAAGTAGATCGTGGACATTGTTTAAAAGCAGATCTGAAGCTATTTTATCGGATAATTTAGGCTTAAATCTTTAAAATAATATTTATTTTATAGAAGAAACATTATTTTTTTTATGGAAAGTTTTTAATTGAACAGAATAACTTAAATCAGAATACCTTATTAATCCCTGAGGAAATTATGTGGTTACCGTTGCTCCAAGAAAATAAGAACAGTAACAGACTGAAATAAATTATATAAGATACAACTTACAAATAAAAGATACAAGAAATTAAAAAGTAATTTATTTTATTATGTGGAATGGCTCTAATGTATACAAATAGGTCAGTTATAAAAATTGGGCTACTCAGAATATACATTTGGCCATTGCTACTGCTTTTACAGGTCCATTCATAAATTTAAAAAATGGAAATAACAGATTTTTTTAAAAAAAATCTTTGGCTTATTCCCTTAAAAGTAAATGAAAATCAGAATTTGCTAAATTTTTAACTAAAGGTTTCACCACTAGGGCGCAGTGTTTTACCAGAAAGTTTTAATGTACCGTAGTTGTCCCCATATTAATAACAGTATTTTCCATAAGTGGTGCAGTAGATTTGTTATAGGGCTTTTTCTCTCTCTCTCTCCTTTTTTAAAATCACTGGTTTGTTGTTGTTTTTTCACTTAAGATTTTTATTTTTATTTCTGGTGAGTAACAGCAGATCCCCCAATTTTAATTACTTTATCAGACAAGTTCCCACCCCCTGCTTCAACATGACTTTTACCAGGTGCATTTTACCACTCTGTTAGTGGGGTTTTTTGTGCATCATATTTTAGTTATTGGGAAGTCTTCCATCAGCTCATTGTGGTGACAGTTCTACTGGCAGAAGCGAGGCCTGTAATCTTGGAGGAGCTACTGAGGAAACAATGGGTGTTTCAGAGCGGTCGTTGTTCTAGCGATCGCTTGTCATAACTGATTAAGATAGTGATTGGAGCTTGATGTGCTTCGTGGAGCATTGCAGCAACGAAGTGACACACTCATACTTCCTGGACCACTGTCGGATGGTATCAGACTTCAGGATGTTTCGAGTCGATGGTGACATTAACCTGAGCTGCAGGAAGAAATATAGAGAGATGGAAAAGTTGTATGATTACGGACCCTTTACTCCAGGATAGTATTTCTGTGGCCTGAATATTGAACTGGCAGCTGCAAAATCCATCTATATTACTTGCTGAAGGAATTCATCATTGCTTTTGCTGTCTGAATCCAGTTTCAGTCAACATACTTTCCGGATTCTTCAATCAGCTGGAACAGGTCACGTAAATGGCTGTGGTTATTGAATGGATCCTAACTACCCTCTTCACCTCTTACTGGACATGCAGCTGAGCACTTCTGGCTCCCTTCCCAGAATGACAGATACAAAAAAACCACCTCATACAGTAATAGCTGCTTTCATTTTAGTGTTTGTTTGTTTTTTTGTTTGTTAGCTTGCTTTGTTTTTGTTGTTTTCTTTGCAAAACATCAAATATAAGTTGTTTTTCATATGTTCTGGATGCTGTAACACAAATTTTCCCAACTGTTCAGAATTTTTTTTACTTTTATATCCGATATAATTTTCTTTTTTAAACTTTATTTTATTATTTTTAAACTGTCACGTGATCATGCCAGTGACATAATTGAAGGACTGCTGTGTAGATATTCCAGTCACAAAAACATCAAAAGTTTAGTCTGACCACATTGAGAATAGTACAAAGTACAGCACATGTATATTTTATTTTAGTAACTTCTGTAAGTGTATTAGATATAATGCTAAATTTTATTGTGCATCTGTAAAATCTTTTGCATAGCGTTCTCAGGTTGTTTGCACGTGCATCCTCGGAGTCTTGTAGCTGGGGCCTTTGTCTGGCATTTGTTTTCCCACTGTTCAGTCATGTGGTTTTTTGGGCTACTGCCAACTGTATTTGCACAGAAGTAGCAAGAGCTGCTGCCTACACTTGCATGGGTATTTTCTTTATGCCACACATTTGGCATTATAGCAAATTAATAACAAACATTATTAAGATTGCATTACACTTAACATATCCATGAATCCACTCCAGTAAATGTCATCATCAGGCAGGAAGCGTGAGGGTCTGCGCAGTTGTCGCAACCCTGTGTCCAAAGTATATGGTACAACCGGTCTGTAAGCTACTCTTATTTGTGCTGTCCGTCACCCAACCAAGAAGAAGAACAAAGTTGTGGCGTACAGAAGGTTAAAGTGGGAGAGTTAAAAACCAAAAGTTTTCATTGCTGCCACCACCTGTACCACTCAGATGTTTACCATTTTTGTTTTTTCTTTCTAAATTCCCTTTCTTTACAAGGGGAATGACTCTTTCTGGGTGCTTAAGGAACTGATTGCTGTATTGTTAGCTCCAGTACGCATCCTTTCACATTTGCCTCTTGAGCTACATTTCCTCTTCTTTCCACACTGGGCTCTTGCAGTCTGGACTCCATATTGACTCACTACACCACCATGTGATTCAAACTGGCATTACAGAAGACTTATTGTTCAGTTCACTTGGAATCTCAAAAACCCATTAGACACCCCCCGCCCTTTGTTTTTGTTTGATGATTTACCACTTTCCAAAAGAATATGATTTTAATCATGGGTGCCCCTCATGCCTCAATAGGTATGCATGGATTTGGAAATGCAGCTACCCCTTGCGCAAGATCCTGCCTAGTTGTAAAGCTAAATAAGTGTTTCATGCAGTTTTCATTCATCAGGCATACTTCCTGAAATTGCTTAATATGCAGGCATATAGATATGGGTTGAATTTGATCAAACTGTGAGGTGTCGACTTATATTTAATATGCAGCCTGATGCACTGCACTATCTCACTGCACCTAATAAACTTGCAACAAAACAGAACTGTGCAAAATTCTTGAGGCATCTCTCATTTCTTTGTGGGTTTTGGTGTTTTGTTTTTCTTTGTTTGTTTTTTGTTAAGCAATAGTTCTACAGGCTTGCTGAATGTCTTTCAGAGTTCTCCCTTGAAAATTGGCTTTTTCCAGTCATAAAAGGATGATGGGACATTGTCATAATGCTGCTAGACAGCATAGACACAAGTTTGTGAATGTGATGACTCGAGAACATGGCGGTGTAGGATTTTAAATTAATGCCATAGGTGAGTTTACTGAAAATCTCAGACGAGTTTGAATCTTGGTGACATTGACTTCAAGGTTAAGGTCAGAGGTAAATCTTTTCCTGACTTGTGAATGTGGTAACTCAAGAAGTCGTATTGACGGACCAAAACAAAGGGTAGTGAACATCCAGAGAACAACTTTGAATGTCCTTCAAGATGCCTGGAGAACTATCCCTGAAGGCTACTTAAAATGGCAAGAAGCTTGGCTAAGAGTTCAGGCTGTGCTGAGGAATAAATGTGGTCCTTCCAAATACTGACTTCTTTTTGTTTTATATGCTTTATTTCTATTTATGTTTGTACATGCTTCATTAAATTACTGCATCTATTTCCATTTTGGTACCAAAATATAAAGAAATGAGGTTTGGCTGGAGAAATTTACACAGTACAATAATGTATCACAGTTATTGTAAGACACACAACTGTATTTGTTTGGGTTGTTTTGTTTTGTTTGGTAGGCCATGTGGCTAACACTCTTCAATTTCTTTACAGCTATGAGTTCCCAGCAGCTGCAGGTGTTCTCCCCTCCGTCAATCTCCTCCAGTGCCTTTTGCCGCGTCAAGAAGCTCAAGGTGGAAAGCAACGTTTGGGACGTGTCCACCACTGAGGCTTACGGATCCATAGCGGGCCAGTCCGCATACACATTCACCCCAGCCATGGCTGTGCCACCATTTGCGCCATCTCTGGTCTTCCCCCCTACAGCGCCCGGCTCCAGGGGTCAAGTGGTGGTGCGAGCAGCTGATAGCACCGGCAGTCTTCCTCGTGGATCCAGTCGACGCGTCACTGAGCAGGCTACATCCTCCTCTTATGCTCACGAGACGTCCTCTGAAACTAGGGGGCACAGGCATGGGCAGAAGAGAAAGATGGAGGCAGCCAGCGACTGTAGCGGAAGCGGATGTGGAAGCGTCCAGATATTAGAAGAGCTCTCAGCTCCTGCGGCAACTTACTCCACGCGTACAGGCGGCGGTGGAGGCGGGGGCACAGGCCAGTCCATACCTCACTCTGCTCCAACCACCAAGAGCAGCAGCTCCAATGGTGAAGGGGATTATCAGCTTGTGCAGCATGAGATCCTCTGCTCCGTGTCCAGCGGCTATGAAGTGCTGGAGTTCCTGGGGAGGGGCACATTTGGACAAGTGGCTAAGTGCTGGAAGAGGGGAACCAATGAGATTGTAGCAATCAAAATTCTGAAAAACCACCCTTCATATGCTCGGCAGGGCCAAATTGAGGTAAGTAAACAGGATTTTGTTCGATGTACCAGTTTCTTCTAAAAGTTTACGTTACATACACAAATTGCTGTTCACTACACTTGCATTCCCTTCATAGGGGTGTACTAGCGTTTGTCTTTCTCATCATATTTGGTTGTTTTTTTTTTTCCTTTCCTAATAGGTGGGCATTCTGAACCGGCTAAGTGCAGAGAACGCAGATGAGTACAACTTTGTGCGTTCGTACGAATGCTTCCAACACAAGGGTCACACCTGCTTGGTTTTTGAGATGCTTGAACAGAACTTGTACGACTTTCTCAAGCAGAGCAAGTTCAGCCCACTTCCCCTACGGCACATCCGCCCCATTTTGCAGCAGGTTGGCAAACTGTGAATGCAGAAAAAAAGTTGATTCCTCTTTTTTTTCACCCAGACTAACTCTCATGTGTTCATGTCTTTAGGTGGCTACAGCACTAATGAAACTGAAGAGCCTGGGTTTAATTCATGCAGACTTGAAGCCTGAAAACATCATGTTGGTGGACCCCATTAGACAGCCCTACAGGGTGAAGGTCATCGACTTCGGCTCTGCAAGTCATGTATCCAAAGCAGTGTGCTCAACCTACTTACAGTCCCGTTACTACAGGCAAGTGGAGCGTTTAAGTGCCTTTTAGTTTGCAGTGTTATGCGTAAGAGTTGTGTTAATGTGATTCAGTTGTGTAGCCCAGTTCTGTCCCCACATTAATGTATAAATCTCATCTTTCTTGTTTAGAGCTCCAGAGATCATTTTGGGGCTGCCCTTCTGTGAGGCCATTGACATGTGGTCTCTAGGGTGTGTGATTGCGGAGCTGTTTCTGGGTTGGCCTTTGTACCCTGGAGCCTCTGAGTATGACCAGGTCAGTCATGTTCATGGTCCCAAGGACTTACAAGTTAGCAAAAACAGTGCTCAAAGAAAGACTAGGAAAGTCTTCCTTTCGAATAAAGGTCACATTTTTCTTCAAGTAAGCATGACTACATGAATGTGCCACCACCCTGCTTTGTAAGAGAATGGTATTTAGTTTTTCTCACATCAGATTGAGTGTTTTTGGCAAATTATAATTGACCTATTAACCAAGAGAGGGTTCTAAAATGCCATGCCGCTCTAAATCCAGGTATACGTATTTAATAAGTCAGTTATAGTACTCTTAACTACACAGTACTTGAAACATCGCAGTTCTGCAGTGATTGCTTTATCTCTATATTTTCTTCTGTGTCCAGATCCGTTACATTTCCCAGACTCAAGGCCTACCTGCTGAGTATCTTCTGAGTGCCGGCACAAAGACTAGCCGCTTCTTCAATCGAGGCCCTGACTCTAGCTACCCGCTCTGGAGGCTTAAGGTTAATATTACGAGTATCTTCTTGAATAAGCTGTAAAGAGACTTGATGCTCGTTTTGATTTGGTTCCTTTATTTTGGTTGTCCCCATTCAACCGATTTAATGTTTGTAAATGGTAGTGTTATGAAACATAAATGGATATTGTGCTTCTTTTTTTAGACCCCGTCAGAACATGAAATGGAGATGGGCATCAAATCTAAGGAGGCTAGAAAGTACATCTTTAACTGTCTGGATGACATGATGCAGGTATATCCAAATAAGTGCATAACCCAGGAAATGGCTTTAAATATGGCATGTAGTGATTGCCTGACCAGGTTTTTTCCTTTTTTGTCCTTCCCTTCTTGTCATTAACCTACCAGGTCAACCTTTCCTCTCACTTGGAGGGAACTGACATGTTGGCTGAGAAAGCTGACAGGAGAGAGTTTATAGACCTCCTGAAGCGAATGCTTCGTCTGGATGCTGACAAAAGGATCACACCTACAAAAACTCTGGGTCACCCCTTTGTCACGATGAGCCACCTCATGGACTATCCCCATAGCTCCCAGTAAGTGTGTGTAGCAGGATGAAGAGTTATTGGTCTATTTAAATGCATTTGCTGATGCAATGGTATTAATTCCTCTTCAGTGTGAAGTCGTGCTTCCAGAATATGGAGATCTGCAAGCGCCGGAGCTCCTATGAAAGCAGCAAATCCCTCTACTCGACCAATGCAGTCCCCAGTGCTGCAGCGGGCAACCTCACCGTGACCTTCAGTAGCCAACTAAACCAGCATAACCAGGTATGATGCTAAATTTTTACTCTTCTGTCAACCTGTAGTCTTTGCTGGTATTAATGGGCTTTGTTGTTTAACAGGTGCCTTCTGCAGCGGGTGCGGTGCCTTTGCTGAACTACCAGCCAGCTTTGTACCAGCAGGCGACCATCAACATTCCCGGGCTGACTCAGCAGAGTGTCCCGATCCCAACGCGTCCTGCTGGGCTGTGTAGCCAGACGGAACCCTTCCAGCAGACACTCATCGTCTGTCCACCCTCCACTATCCAAGGTAAGTCATAAAGTTGATTACAAACATTCACTTTGATTTCAGTATTAAAGGTATGAATCCTCTGTGCTGGTTTGTGTCAGGCTTTCTGTACCAACAAAGTCTTGTTTTTGGTTTTTTTACCATCTACTACAATATTTGTAGATGTTGTAGTAGATGGTAGATCCTTTTAATCCTTTAATAATTGAGATGTTTGTCATCGTTTGTTTTCTAGGGCTGCAGTCATCCAGTAAGAGTTCCAGTTTCCCGGTGAGGGTGGAGAACTCTGTACCGATAGTACCTCAGAACCAGTCTACTCAGTCCTTGCAGATACAGCCAAGTATGCTGACACAGGTAAGAGTTTGGAAGGTCCAGCGTTTGAAGGAATTCTTGAGTTTTGTGTTGTTGTTTTTTTTAATTTATGAATTTTCTATCAAGAGACACAGCATCTTGTTTTTGTTTTTTTTAACCTTTTCTGTTCCCTAGTTATTTTTGGGTGAGTTTGATTGTGGATTTACAGTGGGTGATGTTATGACTGTTTAAAAAAAAAAAAAAAAAGCGTTGTGTGTGACTGTTTGCAACCTTTACCTGAGAACTTTTCCGCTTTTAGACGTGCCACACACTTGGCAAGAGAGTGGGAGTGCACACACGGGCAGGCAGAGAGAAGTGCCGCGGCTTTGACTGATTTGCTCACTTTTCACCGTTTTATTTGTAATTCTATGCTTCTGTGCCGTGAATGGATTCAGTCTTTATTGTGACCATTCGAGTGACAGCTGTGCATTCTGAATGGGTCCAACACTGAACATAGATGGAGGTTATATTCACATTTCCTGGAAGAAGAGATGAGGTTAAGTTGTAACTGGGGTCTGGTGTATTTGGGTTTTCTTTATTATCTGATGTAACTTAAACGTACATAAATACACCTTTTTTTCTTTCTTTTTTTCTGAATAATCTGTCATTCAATAATTTCAGCTCAGGGGTTACTGTAAAAAATCTGGAAACATCCCGCTGTTACTTGCACCAGTTTGTGGAGCACTGATGCCTTGTTTTGCTCCTTTGTGGATATACTGAGTGCATCTAAAAATTCTCCCTGCTTTTGTTGGTCTTACTGCCAGGAGGAAGGCAGATCGGGTTCTTCTAAGGAATTTAGGGCATAAGATGTTAGCTACTTAAATGCAATTGTTGAAATAAGTCGAGGGCCTGGGCTTTACTGTATTCTGTTTGTTTTTCTTTTTCTGTTGACTGTGTGTCTCCACTTGAATTTGCTTTAAGAGCTGACTGGATCACCACTTTTGGCCAGGCCTCTTATTCCCAGTCTTTTTATGTGGGAGAAAGGCCACATGTGTAGTGAGACTCATCTGGCTCCAAAAGCTGGTTAATTGCTGTTTGCTAAATTGAGGAATAATTGCTGCACTCTGCAGAGACCAGGTCTCCAGATGGCCAGCGGTGCCAGTGTGCATCTCTTGTGCAGCTGGGTGTATCTGCTCTGCCTGTTTTTATTTTAAAAAAGAGAAAAATCTGTATCAGTCTTGAAGGGCGCTACTTTTCGTCATGACTTAACACTGCCCCTCCCTCCTCCAGGGTTCCTGCACACCCCTGATGGTGGCCACCCTGCACCCACCCCCAGCAGGCCTAGCCCCGCAGTATTCTCTGCCCCTTGGGCTGGGCACTGGGGTGGGTCGGCCTACCCTCCTGGAACACACAGCCACAGTGCTGGTAAAGCAACGATGACATACCCGAAGAAAGACATGCACACTCCCTCTACCACTAACAATGCCATCTCTCTCCTGCCCTGCTCTCCTTTTTTTTTTCTTTTCTTTTTTTTCTTTTCTTTGCAAGTGTTCCGCTCCCTCTCTGCCACGCGTTGTAAGGGGCCCATCTTTGTTTTACACATCGTATTTCAGCATCGTTCCTCTTCACATGTGGATTTGTCACCTTTCATAATTATGGTCGTTTGATGCAAATTTTTATAGGAAAATCAAACGTTTTTGTGTGTGTTCTGGCATCACATTTTATATTACTACTTTATTTTATAAACCCCCTCCACAGTGCAAAATTGACCAAATTTACACTGCGTTTTTACTCATGCTCGCCCCACACCATTCACAGTTTCATTCCCCAGTCTTTCCCCATAGGTCTGCTGAGGGCATGGAGCGCATGTGTTGCTGAGTTGGTCTGCGCTTTGCTTGCAGCTTCTCTTGTCATGTCCTTCCTTGGTTTCAGCAGAGGGGGCTGCAGCAACAAAGTCTTCTAAACTGTCCTGACAGCCTGTCTGACTCTGACACATACTTTTTTCTTTTTTGTGTTTGTTTGGTTTTTGTTTCAGCCCCAGAACATGTGGCATGCCTTTTCCCAAGACATATCATCAGCAGACTGTTTAGCAGCAGGGAACTCAACTAATCTCTTAGTGTTTCTTCTTTAACAGGCACCATGGTTCTGCCTACTTGTCTTTATACCTGATCTGACATTTTACAGTGCTTCATTGTTTGTGCTTTGCATGATTATCATCTTGTGGATTTGTTGCAGGGCAATGTTATAATTAAGGAATGGCTTGGGAAAGGTTGCTCGCTTATCTAGCTTTGCGCTCTTGCCTGTAGAAGAGATTGGCCATTGGCTTGCCTCTTTGTATTCAGTCTTTGGAATTTATATGTCCGCATGGCTCAGTTTGTCTGGCCCATTCCAACAATCAGATAATTTGTTTTCATCCATACACAATTTGTCTTCCATATTACATGTACTCAAGTGTTGGTTGTTGTGTTTTTTTTTTTTTTCTGTTTGTTTTTTCTCAGCAGGCCTGGCCCACTGGTACCCAACAGATCCTCATACCATCATCATGGCAGCAGGTCCCAGGCGTAGCCATCCACGGCTCTGCCCATCAGTCAAATGTCACCGAATCACCTGTGGAAACGATTCACTCAGATGCTGCCACGCAGCAGGGACACAGCTGGCGGTGGGTCAACCAACAACTGTTAAAGATGCATGTAGACTGATGGGCTTCTCAAATTTAAAGCTGAATCATTTTCAATGTTATTTCTTTCAGGTTAAATTAGAATAAAAATAATGAAATCGATTAAATATTAAATAACTTTCTATCGCTTTTCATAACTAGTATCTGAAATGCTATGTTATTGTTATTTCATACGCAAACACTTTGGCCTCCAATTAACTCATTTCAGATAAGTTAATAAGATGCTACAAATCTTTTGGGGGTTTTGTTTAGTTGAGTAGCAACACTAGAACTGGTTAATTTCATACTACATGAGAAATACTGCATTGAAAGGTGAAGTAAAATGGCAAATATGAAGGCTAAACTAGTCTGACCTTTGACCTTATAGGAGCATTACCAAGACTCAGCAGGAGAGGAAGAAGGTGAAAGCCAGACGTGGAGAGAACAGAAACAGGTTGGTACAGCTCTGCTCTTCTTCCAGTTTAATTTTAAGAGTCCTCATTGGGGTTTAAGCTACCATACCGAGGGAGAGATGGCTAAAGGGCCTGTGACGGTTGCCACACTGGTTCTTTCGCTTGCAAACAGTGACAGGACACTTTTTATACCTGCACTGAGGGCACAGCATCCACTGCTGTATTCTGCTAAACGATACGTGTTGCCACTCAGACAAAAAGCCTTCTTATGGGAGTAAAAACTAGTTGAAACTAGAAGCAAAGAAAATGGCGTTATTTTTAAATTTATATTTAAAGTCTTCTTCGTGGTACCGCAGCTGATGGGTTGAACACACAGTCAATGGTTGGTGATGGTGGTGTTTTTCTTTCCCGTAGGGGTGTATCTACTGCATCAGTGGTCAGTAGTGGCGTGACTCCACCCAGCTCCAGCGCAGCCTTGTCACAGCCGATCGTGATCTCGGACACGCCGAGCCCAGCGGTCAGCATCATTACGATTCACAGTGACACAGACACGGAGGATGAGCATAAGTTCCACCCTGCTAGGTGAGAACAGGATGCTCTTCTGCACTGAACAGTGGTGTGGTGTTTCTTTCTCAGATCACTTTCATTCCTAAGTTGAAATTTCAGAATGTCAAGGTAAATGAGAGAAATGCAAAGCAAGGCTTCTTTGAGCTCATAGACAGCACTGGGACCCAATTCATGTAGAATGAAAGCTGTTGACGTACTCGTTTGCCTGATATGACCCGGGAAATTACTTACTTCCTCCACAGTCTTGAACTGAGCCAGCGCACCAACGTTATCAGCTGTGTGACCGTACACGACTCGGACTCCTCTACCGCCAGCCCCCTGACTCCCCTTCCACGCACTCTTAACCCAGCAAGCACCATGTCATCTCGCCAGGCCAAGTCTCTGGCAGTAGTGGCACCTTCAGTCAAAACACAGGCATCTGAGAGAGGAGCAGAGTCCCGAGGACGCTTGGAGACTGGTGAGTCACCCGTGTGCTGCTGTAGTTTTAGCAGTGTATTTAACTGAAGTGTGAAAGCATAATTAAGTATGTCTTACTGCTTTGAATTCTCAGTGAATTACATCAAGCCCAAGAGATCCTCTAACAGACAGCCGTGCAGTTCAGGGGAAAGTGTGGAGCGCCATGGACTGGTGCCAAGCCAGTCGCACCCTTTAAACCTCAGCCAGGTGAGGCTTGTTTTATCTTGTTGGTTTTACATTAAGTAATTAATGTGTGTTAATGGGACATTGTTTTGTGAGAATCCTTGTCCATAACCACGAAACTAATCAACTACAGGAGGCTGGGCCCTTATTTTGATTGTAGCAATATGAGGAGAGTAAAGGTTATAGGTAAGCTACATCAGAGTGCACCATGTCATCATGTGATTGAGTGAAAAGGTCAGGATCTGTCATAAGTTATGACATTAGCACCTTTTACCAGCAAAGGTATAAAACATTTTTTCCCAAGGATTCTTAATATCCTGTTATTAAAGGCCTACGTGTATTTACTGCCCTCTGCTGGGGGAAACGTGTATTGAAACTTTTTCGGTGAGGTTTGCATTTGTACCATATGCAGCGATTGGACAGCTGAACATCTAAAAGTATCTAATTTTAGCATTAGTTTTGCTTTATATGCACATTATGTCAAGCACCAGGAGTTTCCCCTCGTTTTTTTCCTCTTAAGGCTCCGGCTGTTATTTTTACAACACAATTAGTGCTGCAGCTGGTTTTTTTTGTTTGTTTGTTTTTTTAGTAATTGAATTATTCCATCAATTGAGTAATCAGAATTACTTTTGTAAATAAAAATATTAAATTAATAATAAATTTTAGAAATTGTAACAATTTAAAAATAAAAATAATACAGTGTATAGATAGATTATATATATATATTTTTTGTTTTGTTCATTGTATTTACATGCCAAGTTAATCTTGTTTTCAGGCTTCTTGGAAGGCTTTCTTACATTAGAAGAGAGCAAAAGGGTTGTGACAGTATTCTATCTCCTGAGGTAGATTTAATGTGTTTTTATGTGTGTTTTGTGCATGCATTAGATTTTATATTAACGTAAATCTTAAAAATAATATTAGTAAAGTCAAATGTGCACTAGGGCACCCTATGCCCCCCTTTAGACCCACCCACTCAGACTATGTTAACAGGTCATCTGCACACACATGCGTTTATTTTAACTTCTGTAGCTGTTAAGATTTTTCACTGTGCAAAACAAAGTGCGGTAGATGGGAGCAAATCCAGAGTTTTATAATTGAGTTACTCGATGAATAATTGCAGCCCTTTTAAAAAGCCCAAAGCTGTCTGCGGTGTAGGTAACATTCAAGCGCGCACCTTCATCTGTTATCTGGCAGTTATATAACACAAAAAAAGGGAGGGGAAAAACAAGTGGGGGTTTGTTTGTTTGTTCCTCCCCATTTGGCACAAAAAACTGACGATACCAAAGATGTAGATGCAGACTATAATCTTCTTGCATGTTGTACCCAGCGTCTGATTGAGTGTATGTATTTATTTTCAAAGGTTCACACAGTAGTTTCTTCATCTCAGGAGCGTTCGGGGCTCTCCCACAGCGACTCATCGTTACGTCGCCAGCAGACGTTCCACCAGGCCGTCTCAGCCTCTCACTACAGCTTCCCCGAGGTGGCAGCCCTGGCGTCCGGCTCGGCCGCTGCTGCCGCCCCCCCCAGCCTATATACCTACCCGGCCTCTACTGCCCTCTCCTCAGCCTCTCAGGCCACGGAGCAGCTGCTGGGCCGTGGTCACAGCACCCACGGACACTCCCCCTCCGCTTATGCAGCAACGTACACCTCATCCTCCTCCAGGAGAGACTCGGCCAGTCGCAAGGACTCGGTGAGCAGCCTGCTGCACGGCCTCCCTGCAGCCTACCAGCATCAGTTCGCCACTGGTTCTCCTTATGTTAGTGTGACGCCCCGAACCGAGGTTTACAGTGCCTACCAGCTAAGCCCTAGGCGCCTCGCGCAGTATCCATATTTGTAGGAAATCTCGCACAAAGAATTGGGGGGGGGGGGTCACTTCCCCATATGATATCACAAAGGGACATTTTAAACTGTAGAGTAACTGTTGGTCACTTATTGTTTGCTGCTTTGAACTACAAGACAGCGTTTCACCTCTAGCACATTTATATGCTCTTACGGACTCTTAGTGTTATTGAAATGATCTTCTGTATTATTTATCTTTTTTTCCCTTTTAAATTGTTTATGGTCCACATTTTATCCCCATTGCATCCTGATGTATTAATATGGTGTTGTTGAAACATATTTTACAGCTGTTTTATCTCGAGGTTATCTGTGAAGAGAGATTTTGCTCCTATCACAAGCTGCAACGAAACTTGAGGAGCTTCAAGACGCTGACTTGCCAGACTGATGAAGCTGACAGTTTTTAGTTTTATTTTAGTTTTTTTTTCTCTTGTTCCTTCCTGTGAACCTTATTATAAAGTTTTCACACTAATCCACTGAGGCCCTGTGTTTTTAGTGATATAATAATGACTGTACCTTATGTTTGTTTACTCATATATGTCTTCTGTTTATTAAATTAAGTTTTAATGTCTGTGCGAGGTAGGAAGAGCGAGGTCCACGAAGATGTGGATTAAAAGAAGAGATACGGTGAAAACTGATGGATATGTGTTAATTTAAGTGCACATGTGATAGTCTGTTAATGTAGTGACAGTGTTTTTTAGCCAGGATTGATTGTCCTTATGCAATAGAATCTCTTTAAAAACAACAAAAAAAAAAACCTACAATAACTGAGTGCTGAATGTATTTATGAAATTCAGAGTGGATGCCCAGTCTGAGAAATGATGTGAAAAACTGTTTTTAAATTGTAAGAGCGGGGAAATCAAATGTCCTTGAAATAAATATTTTTTTTAAAAAAAAACCTCACATGGGCTGGGGAGAGGGGGAAGATGAAACACACAAATTTCACCCCAAATTCCCACGCCTCTCCATAACAAAGGAGATTTTCCTTTTTTCTCCCTGTGACGCTCTGAAAATGCTTGCTAGGAAGTTGTAACAAACTTGCACACTGTGCTACACAAGGACTGACTGATTAAATGTATGCAAACTGTCTCAGTTTAGCGTTCTCATGAATTATCCCGTGTCTCAAAGAGAGATCTTTATACTGCTATGTCTCGCCCAGAGGTGCAGCTGTCCTTTACATGTACAGCTTACTTCGTCTCAGAAAGGTTTTCTATACTAAAGTTTGGAGAACAGCAGTCACTGTGTTTTTGAATTTTTAAAGGAGGTGAATCTTTGGTTTCTTTGGATTATCAGCTTTTTTTTTTTTTTCCCCCAAAGTAATTCCTTTCCCCTTGTTTGCATCAGTTTTGTGTTGTAACGTCTGTGTTTAATCCTAACATAGTATAGTAAAGAGGCTGTTAGATCTAATTCAGGGACAAAGGTTTCAGCTAAGTAATCCAATTTCATTGTTTTCCAATAAAATAACCTCAAATTCACAGCGACTCGTTTCCTCATTCATTCCTTTTTTTTTTTTCTCTCTAAGATAACTCTTTATTGTCATTGCGCAGTCATACATAGTACAATGAAATTGGAAAACTGTCCTACGTCAGCACTACATATAATATGACACACACTATATTAACTTAGTAATAAAAAAAGAATAAGTATATTTGTATTGCACATTAGTCATTATTGCACCTTGTTATAAATATAAATATTATTATTGTTAATGTTTTTACTGTTGTTACCTCCCCCCCAAAAAAAAGTCCAGGGAGGTATCCAGTCAGGTCAGCTATTTACATTGATCAGGCCTATTGCTCTGTTGTAAAAGCTGTCCTTGAGTCTATTTGTTCGGGACCTCAGCAGCCTGAACCTCCTGCCAGACGGCAGCAGCTTAAACACCCGGTGTCCTGGGTGTGTGCAGTCCCGTAGGATGCTGCGTGCCCTCTTGAGACAGCGAGTGCTGTACAGGTCCTTCAAGGAGGGAAGTCGATGTCCAATGATTTTTTTGGGCCATATTGATGACCCTCTGGAGTGCCTTTCTGTGTGCTGTGGTGCAGCTGGAGAACCACACACCGATGCAATATGTCAGCACACTTTCAATGGAGCAGCGGTAGAAGACGGTCAGCAGCTCCTTCTTCAGGTCCATTCTTCTGAGGATTCTTAGAAAGTGGAGATGCTGCTGGGCCTTCATTAAAACCGCAGAGGTGTTAGAGCGCCATTGGAGGTCTGTGTCTATGTGCACACCCAGGAACTTGAAACTGGAGACCCTTTTAAAGCACTCCCCGTTGATGCTGACAGGCTGCAGCTCAGACTTCCTCCTTCTGAAGTCAACTACCAGTTCTTTTGTCTTGGTGGTATTGAGGTCCAGGTTGTTATCTACACACCAATCTGTCAGCCTCTGAACTTCAGCTCTGTACGCCGTCTCATCTCCCCCAGAGATGAGCCCCACCACGGTGGTATCATCTGCAAACTTGATGACTGCGTTGTCTGGGTGGGTACTAACACAGTCATGTGTGTACAGTAGGGGACTCAGTACACAGCCTTGTGGAGAGCCAGTGTTGAGGCTGAGGGGTGAGGAAAGATGAGGCCCACTCTAACTCTCTGTGCACGGTTTGAGAGGAAGTCTCTGATCCAGCGGCAGGTGGTAGAAGGAAGTCCGATTTCCAGCAGTTTAACTATTAGTCTGTCCGGGAGTATCGTATTGAAAGCAGAGCTAAAGTCAACAAAGAGCAGCCTGGCGTAACGGCCATATTCATGAATTTAACTACCTACATGTATCTAAATTCCTCCTAAACTGAAACTACCGAGGAGAAATTCATAGTAACTTGAAAAAATGGTAAAATGATCAGTAAATTCTTTCCCCATGTGTAAGTCTTATCAGGTCTGGATTGTTATTAGCAGTGTTGGTCAAGTTACTTGAAAAAGTAATCAGTAACTAATTACTTCCCCAAAGGGTAATCCCATTACTTTACAGATTACTTAATTTCAAAAGTAATTAATTACTTAGTTACTTTTTAAAAACACGATTTACAACCTGAATAGGTGATAAAGCGATAGATCTTTCAGCCCAATTCTACTTTTTCTGAATAATCCATCATACAAAATGTAATCAAATGGAAGTCTCTTTTTAAAACTTGTTTTATCAGTTTTAATCTTTTAACTTTATGCATCAAGCAAAAATTTAATTATATGCTCTATTTTTACCTGTAAAGCAGGAGAGGGGTAGGCGGAGGTTTGCTACGTTTGTTACAAGTAACGCATTACTGCCCATCTCTGGTTATTAGTAAGGAACTGACATGAGCGGAGACAATAGGGGAGATGAGAGCTTTAATTTTAACAGGAAGCTCACAAGCAGTGTGACCTGTACACGTGTGAAAGAATACAGCATAGAAGGGTGATACATTTTTACGATGGTTAACCCTTTATTGACCATGGGCCCACCGGCGGGCCCATTTTACAGGTAAATTTGAAGAACCGGTCAATAAAGGGTTAATGATTTAAGGTTTTTATACGATTGTGAAACATAGTAACATATGTGCAGAGATAGCTGGCTCTTGGTGTCAATAAACACAGCAGAGTACAGTAGAGTCTCAAAGAAAACAATGAGTGCTGGATACTTTTGAACATTTATTAAACGGTTCCCATATTTGAAAACTGAACATGTGCTCCTTCAGTTCCAAACACTTTATTCACAGATGATGTTCATTAACATGTTTGTATCACAGACGGCTATTTACATACATAGTAGACAGTTTGCATTTCACTGTATTTAGTTAAAACCCTTCATTTTTGTGATTCTTATAATAGAAAAAAAATTAACAAAAATGACACTGTTTTCTTAAAAATGTATAAAACAGGTAAAGTGACAAAAAAGTTTCATTATAAAATAAATCATATTATAAAAATCATGCTTTAAATCATCTTCGTTGTTCAGATAAACAGTGCTGATCTGATTTATTTTTTCATTAGTACATTTGCTGTTGCTGATATAAAACAACAAAAAGGTTCACAGTCACAACTTTAAATGGAGGCAGATTCAGTGCCTTCCAAATCACAGTCAAGTTCACACAAAGTCAAGCCGCACGGAAGACTTTCAGGCCTTCACTCTTCACAAGACGCAAACTCTCACTGAAGCCCTGTGTGCAGGTCCATTACGTGGAGCTCAGATCATGCAAACTTTACGGTCTTGCACACTTCAGTCTACGATTAAACAACATGTAAGAGGTACAAATCCTGCTGTTAATCACTTAGTGTCTGCTCTGCAGAGGCATGCAGCTGAAAACCCTCAAGAGTGTGGACTTCAAACGTGAATGCTGTGAAACGGGTCTAAAAGGAAAGAGGAGAAATTTTATTTATTGAGATCTCTAGGTAAGATACAGACTACAACTTCTCTCAAAAAAAAACAAAAACAAAAAACCCCAGAGGAACTGGACCGCAGTTCTGAAGCTTATACTTACAGTGAGTGCTCGATGAGTAGCGACTTTGGGTCTTTTAAATCCTCCATTGAATGGTTCTCATTCTGATTTTGCTCCGTGGAAATCTGGTCCCAGATTTCTGTGTTGACCCACAGAGCCCCTGGCAAAGTCAAGCTGGCTCTGGTGCAGGTAATCCAACGACAGAGAGGGCAGGAGACGGTGTAGATGGCACCCTCCAGCTTGGACATTCTCTCCAGACAAGGGGCGCAGAAGGTGTGGTTGCAGTGGAGGACCCGCGGTATCCTGTTGCTGCGTGAATACTCGTAGCAGCACACGCAGCACTCGAGCTCCTCGGCGGTGACCATGCTCGTATCAGATATGCAGAATAAGCAATGCGTGGAAGGCTGCTTTTTCTGCGATACAGAAAAAACACAAAATAGGTGAGTGGAGGGGAAAAATAGACACAATATAAAATATTCACAAATGTAAAACTGAAACGTGAAGAAATTCAGCTTTTCTTTAACAGGTGCTCAGTAACAAAATCATCTAAGAATCATTTGAAATACTTACTTGCTTGTTTGCTGCTGAGCGTTGCGTCTCTGAGTGTAGAAGAGGTGTATTGTGCCAGTTTGGTTGAACGCTTTTTAAAGCCCTCCCTGATCACGAGGCCGTGTCATTTCCAAGGAAGTCTTGCCCTCAGGTAAATAACATTCTGTGGAACTTCACTCTATAGAAAGGGTGTGCGGGCATGCAAGTCCACGTATCTTTCATAGTTGTTTTATTAACCATTTGTTGACTATTAAAACTTTACGAGGACCTAAATTTGACTTCTTTTTTTAAAGAGAAAATAAACTTGAGTTTTGTTGAACTGTTAAGCTGATTTTATCTGTGCAGCAGATAAAAACAGCATGTGATGTTGTCAGAGAATGGACTTCCACCTATGTATTATTTTTAGTCTAAACCCTCAAAAAACTTTACATGGAAGTCACATTTTTCACTCTACAAACTTTGAGGTCTTCATAAGCATTTACTTCCAATTTAAAAAAAAAAAGAAAACCTGACATGCATGCGTTTGTTTATGCTGGCAGAAAAACCGAACCACTCAGGGGAAAACACAACAGGCACGTCCCACAGAAAGACACCAGGAAGTTGCAAAAACCCAGAAGCTTCTGGCTGTGAGGCGCTGACCACTGAACCACTGCGTCATCATTAAGCAAATGGAGATATTATTATTAAATGCCCCACTGAGCAGGGTAATTTATTTGCATTTTACTATGAAAACAGAGACAATGCCACACAAGATTAATTGAAGCATGGTAATTTGGGCATTTGCTGTATAATCACACAAACGCACTCTCATCATAATCATCATGTTGGTCTGATTTTGAGATGGCGCCGAGAAAAGAGCAACGAACAAGAGAATCTTCTGCTTTCGGAGTTTTCTTCCTGTGGAAGGATTAGATGCAGTACAGTAGAACCAGCTTTTACTAAATGCAATGCACAACAGTAAATCATCAGCAATTGCGTGAGCCAGCACCACTAACACGACCGTGTGTTTGACTGCACAGCCCTAAGAAAAATCACTGGGTGTTTTCCTTAGAGCCACGACAGACAAGCTGGACATTTCTATAAATAAAAGAGAACAAAAACACAAAGAGAAAAAATGATTTAAAAAAAAAGAAAAAAAAAGAAAGAAATAAAAGGAATATACAGAAACAAAAAAAAAAAAAAAGGTTCTCTGCATGGGTCTCCTCATTTAATCCTATGTAGATTGCTGCTATACTGATTGGCTAAGCCAAATTAAAAGGTCCTTGTCTCCGTTTATTTTTGTGCAGACAATGCTTGGCTCATGGGTTGACTGGAGAGACCATCTGCACTAACATCTAACTCTGACCGTGTAGCTTTAGCTGCTTCACAGGATCAAAGGCCAACTTTTGTTTTCTTCATGCTCTCTGCCTTCATATATGAATAGAAATCAAGGCTGGAGTTTTGTCTAGTCTCTTAGTCAGTGACGCATCACCGGTGCTTAATCTCAGACAGTGAGATAAACTGACAAGTACTGACAAGCATGAGCTTTCTTTTATAACACCCATTTTCATATAAGTGCACGTATAGTTTTGCTGCTATACGCTTCTTTATCATATTGTGTCTGATTATTAAAAGTTACTGATCTTACACTATTCACAGAATCTGCCTTTTATACTTCCTTGGATGGGAATTAATGGATTCATCATTATTTTGGCCACAGACTCATCTTGCAAGTCCTTATTATCATGTCCAACCTTTACTAAATTACACTAATGTATTCTTGGCATGTATCCCAGCACTGTAGCCTGGCAGCCTTTGAATGGTATACCAGGAATGCATTCAAACCCATTCATAGGAAACAAAGTAGAAGACGTAACACCCCTGACACAGAAAGTGGAAACCATAACTACTACTTTGAGGTTTTTCCGAGGAAATTGATTACATGAAACTTGACCTGTATGTATTTGGTCTCTTCACGTCACTCTTAAAAAACAAAAAAACAAAAACAAGTCTTGGAGCTGGATCAAATCATCTCTTCATCCCCTGAGGATTTTATTTCCTCTAATGAATTAGCAGGAAACAATGCAGATGGGAATGCTTTCTAAAGAAGTGATTGGCAGAGGCAAACAATTTAGAATCAACAAACAAGTTTTCCAGTTATGCAAAGTTCATTTTCACAAAGGAAATCAATATGTCTGCTGTGAAGTCTGCAACAAAGTGACCCACAGAGCTACACTCTCCCACAACCCATGAGCCAAGTTTGTTTCTAGAAGTGATATAAACCACAGAAGCACAGAGTAGATCACAACCGTTTTAATAAACCCCTCCAGTCTCCCCGGCCCCGGCTCTACAGCCACTCCCGTCCATCCCCCACCTCCTCCTCCTCCCCTCAGTCCTTCCTGGCTAGGTGGGCTTTGAGTTTTTTTCTTCCAAAGTCCATGTTGGTAGTGGTAGTAGTGGTGGTGGTGGAGGTTGTGGTTGTGGAGGGGTTTGATCGGGAATGAACATCCCTCCCCACCCCACGTAGTGTGTTTGTAGAATATCGAGTCCACTAGTTGGCTCACCTGCAGGGGGAGGGGAGCGCTGCCCTAAAACACCGGCTCCTCTCACTCCTGCGCTATGCTCCTCAGCACGTACTTCACTGTGTAGGCAAACGCTGCAAAGCCTACAATCACAAAGAGGTTGGCTAGAGCCCCACCTAGTAGTCCATGGTTACGATTGGCCTGCTGCTGGCCAGGGGCGGGGTTGGCACCCCCTAGTGGGGCAGGACCACCGTTGAGGGCTGGGAGGCCATAGTGGGCTTGCTGGGGGTCTCCATCAGGCACCACATCAGGTAAGGGGAGAGGCTGTGTACGGGCGTTAAGCTCCTCCTGGGCCTTCTGCTTCTGCTTCATCTCCTGGCAGAAAGGAGGAGGAGAAGGTTAGGATGGAATCAGTCCCTGATGAACGTCCCCCCTCCCCAAACCCCCCCCCCCCCAAAAAAGGCCCTCATACTTACGTCAACTACATCAGGAAACAGCTCACAGAATACTTTGTCTTTGAGGTTGAAAGCCAGGCTTTGGGCTGATAGTTGTCTTTTCTAGAAAAAAAAAGAAAAGAAAGAAGACATGAAATACCTGAGACATAACAGGTCATTTATGTCATTATGTTGCAAATAGGATAGTCTGTTTTAATTACTGTGTAATCAGAGGTCTCAATGCTGCCAAGAGTGGGTCCTTTTTCCACCATGAAGCTGAGCAAACCCGTGAGGATTGTCGAGACGGACCAGGCTGGGTTCCACGTATCCGGGTGGAAGTCTGTGATGGACAAACATAACCTGTGGAGAAACGGGAACATTTATGACCAAGTTCTAAAAACGCAGCCTAAATCATTTTCAAAGCTTTAACGCTTAAATTAACTGCGCAATAAGAAGCTACAGTCCTACCTTGTGTTGCACTTAAATCTCCCGTTTGGCGTTATCATGTAGATACTTGGTGGTTTAAAGGGGAATTCTCTGGGAAATATAAGTTTTCCATGGTAATATCCACCTATAAATTAGACATGACATATATAAATATATGTTATACAACACTGTGATATATCAAAAGCAAAAGACCCCCAAAGGATTAGTCATACCTGTATGAAGCTAACCTGAGAAAGACTCACCTGATCATTCCGGTGATGTTATCAGTTATTAACTCATCTAAACTCACACATTACACAAGTTTTTTTCTAGTGTTTAGCATTTCTTACCTTCATACGGGGTTTTCTCAGGACCTCTGACTACATAGTGCCTGAAAAAGAGGAACAAAAAAAGTTAATCACTTATTTCAGATTTGACTAAACAAGTCATCTCTAGACTTGCTGGCATGGCCCAGAATCAAACTCTGTTTCTCCTCCAATTTTTTAAAAAAAATTTAGATCTTTCACATCCTGTGATCTAAGATCTAAATTTATAGATAGACAGACAGACAGACAGATAGATATATGAATGAATGACAGGCTGCTAGTCACAAAGCGCCTAAGATATGATTTAAAATGCCTACTTTGCCAAGTTGTCTATTCTGCAATGAATCTTTGTAGACCTTTCAACATAACCGACACTAGTAACCAACACCGCCGCCAGCATTCATGCTCGAATGCACACAGTGGCAGCTGCTGGCAATGGCAGCCACAAGGTAATTACGTGTTAATTAGTGTGCCTGTGTTTCATACATGATGCAAGATACAAAAGAAACAAACTGCTGGGACTTTTGCCCCCTCCTAGCTCCCTTACTTGTTGTTGTCTTGTTTGTTTTTATTTTTTGAGCCAAATTAATTTTTTCCTCACATTTCTACCTCTCCGCACCTTCCCTCACATCAATTCCAACAGTTTTGTCTCCCACCTGGAATTTGCTGACCTTTGTGAATCCTTGTATTGAGGCTACTCTTATTACTCTTTATATCAGGTGGTGATTTTTATTCTCTCACTGTTCCATTCAAAAACTACAGTGAAGAAATGCACAGGAGGGCTCAACAATACACATTAACTGCTAGCTGCATTAACTCAGTGGTCTAACACAGAGGTCTCCAACCTTTTTTGCGCCACGGACCTGTTTATGCCCGACAATATTTTCACGGACCGGCCTTTAAGGTGTCGCGTATAAATACAACAAAATAAAACTAGTACCGGTACCAAAAAAAAGAAGATTTATTCATAACACACGTGAAAAGACCCAGGAAAACAGAGTTAACGATAAAAACGATAACAAAATAACGCTGAAAACCGATAAAAACCCTGAAAACCATACATTTCACACCTGAGCCTCAACTCTCGCTGCCCAGTACCAAACGACTCACAGTCCGAGGCCCGGGGGTTGGGGACTGCTGGTCTAACACAAAGGCAAACAAGAAAACAAACAAAACAAAACAAAGAACAAGAACTGGACTGAAAATAAGTGAAAAAGCAACGAGTGTCTAAAGATTTTAAAATGTTCAGAAAGTCTTGAGAACTACTGCTCCAGACCACTTTGAAAATGTTAAGAAAGTCTGGCTCCTTGGAAGCAAAATATAAAAACCAAGAGGTGAATTTAGAGTTTTGCACAGTACTGCACTGATCATGTTAAACTCACGCTCAAATGTCTAAATAATTACAATAAAAATATCATATTTTTTTAATATCATATATATATTTTTTTTCTTTTAAGAGTTAAACACACTACTGAGGGCCATGTCACATTCCAGCGCTCATTATGACTTTATTTAAAACCATTAATTTCTTTAATAAACATCCATTCAAGAAATGCTAATCAAATTATATGGCTAATATTTAGCTAAGTGCTAAAAGTGCTCAATTACATATTTCTTTCATTATTTAAATGTCACGTATTCAGAACATTTTTGGTCAATTGCACTTTTTCTCCAATATCTATACGTCTTTTTTGTACTGGTTTAGATTTTTAAGACATCTCCCAATAGAAAGAAAATGAGTATAAACAAAATTAACAAAAACAAAAACCTGTTCATAGCTTTACAGGAAACGATACCTGATCATCATTAGGATAGTCTGTGGGATATATACAATTTGTACAGTGTCACTCTTCATATGGGTTTCCTTCTACCGCAGAAATAGAGCTAACAGTATTATCATTCAAATCTAAGCCTGTATTTGCCACTATTGAGGTGCAGTAGTGTGCAGTCTTTACTCATCACTCATTTCTATACATTTTCCTTCTAAAAAATATAAATCTTTCCAAGGAACCAGTCTTTCTGTCGTGACCAAAGTGGTCTTGACGCAATAGTTCTACAGACGTGTTTTTAAATGTTTGAACATTGGTTGCTTTTTCCACTCACTTTAACTTTTGCTTTCTTGTTTGTCAAGTTACTTAACACTGTCCTAGGATTCATTCCAGTATAAAAAGGGATGACTCAGTATTGTGTACACACATGGTTTCAAAGAAATGACTTTCTTATTAGCAGCCTGTTGGAAAAACATATTTTGTTCCCCCTTCTTTAGTTGACTCACTACTAGAGCAGGGCGATATGGCCAAAAATATTTATCACGATATATATTTGAAAATTTGCGATAACGATATAACTGACGATATAATTGATGCGAGACAAAATACAACTCCACAACATTACTAGCGCAAAAAAGACAACCTTCCATTTATTTTCACTTAAATAAGAAGCTGGTTTTTATGTACATTAAAGCTTTATAAAAATGTAACAGTGCAAATGCAAATTCCTTGCTGAAAGTTTTCCAGTAGAAATGGGCTGACATATCCTGAACATAACCATGTATAATATCCACTGACGTTAAAAAGAGGTGCTTTGCAACATTAAACTGCAGTGTGCAGTACGTATTTTTCGGACCATAAGGTGCACGGGATTATAAGGCACATTAAGCGAAACAAAGCAGTCAGATAAATCAAACTTTATTAAACTCATTCTTCTTGCTTCCTCCACTTCTGTACCATTGGTTCATTAATGTTGAATTCTCTAGCAGCTGCTCTATTCCCATGTTGTTGCAGTATATTAATGACTAACCTCGTATTGTGGATGGATTATCTCAGTTGTTCTCCTGACTGAAGTTTGGTCCGTTTACAGCATCCTGCCATGCGATTGCATTTGTCTCTAACCATGAGGAACCTTCACGTTAACTTTTATAAGTGGAAAAGTGTTAGTGTTCGTCCTCCAGCTTCACTGTTTATGTTATGCTAACATAGCTGTGTCGCTAGCGATTACGTAGCACATCATTATATACCAGCTAGCCCAACTTCAGTAACCCTACAAACGTCACTGCTGTTTAGTTTCCTGTCTTCATTTATGTTGGAAGTGATAGCAGAGCTGTACGTTTGATTTTTTTCAGAAATCTCTCAGTCAGAACATGCAATATCATGCTTAGGTAACTAGCGAAACTAGCGAGCTAACTTCCGCTAGCTTCCTGCTAACTTCTAACTCCGTTAAATGTAATAAATTTTGTTTTAATGGATGCCTGGAAGTTAAACTTCATAGTTACACCTGGTAAAGCAGCAATGCTGATCGTTTTATTAAAGATGAAAGAATTTAGACAGTTTTTAAACTCTAAGTGATGCTGCAGTGTTGTTTGACCTGAAACATACGGAGTTTAGGACCCAGATTACTCCCAGATTTAAGAGCATCTTAGTCCGACAAATACGACAATAACGACGGCCGCTTGCATGTTCTGCAAAAAAATGTGCTTTGTCGTGTATCTGACGGACAAACACCAAACCAGTTCCACATCACGGAAGTTGCACCATTTTTACAAACCAATTCTGGTTCATCTGTTTCACTCAACAATCGGCCATGTGCGTATGAAAACAAAGGCACTGCGCACGCGCGTTTTACTCATATTCTATCGCGATATTTCATTTTCCTATCGTTGCCTAACATTATACCGGTATTACCGTGAACGGTATAATATGGCCCAGCCCTACTCACTACTTTCTGTAGAAGCCTGTTGCAACAATGAACAATTTCTTCCAATTTCTTAAGTCAAATACACAAAAAACAACAATAACATAATTTAAAAGTCATAAAAATAGTAGTTTTGCACCATGTCCTTCAAGAAGCACTGAGAACTATTCCTAAAGAAAAAGAAAGCACACAAAAGCTTGCCTAAGAATTCAAGACATAGTGAAGGATAATGACTTTCAGCCTTTCAACTCAGAACTGTGCAAACTTTTGCCTTGTACACTGTATTTCCATTTAAGTTTGCACATGTTTCAGAAATTGCTGCACCAATGTCACTTTTTTTTAGCAAAATATAAAGAAATGAGGACTGCCTCCAGACTTTTACACAGCACTGTAAATTTTTTAAAGCTCTGAAAACAGAATTAAAACTGCATCCACTGCTAAATACTCACTTGTATATAGCAGTGGATGCAGTTTTAATTCTCTTCATCTGTTCATCTTGGAAACCACGATTCAATTTTGTTGGTGTAAAACACTAGCCTGATTTTACACATGAAATGTTTAGTTTATTATTTTTCTACAGAATATTCACAGGTTTTAAACTTTGTCGATGGCCCTAAACACCCTTCCCTGGCTGGACCTCAAGAGTCAAAAAGTCCCAATATTTCCTGACTAATGAGGAACTTACCATTCTAGGATGTTGGAGGGAAGGGGCTCTGCACAAATGTAAGGCACGGGGTCTTTCTTTATCCTGAGGTAATCCTGCTTAAGTCTCTGAGTGGCTGTAGTTGGAGCTCTTTTGTTCCCGTTGTTGTTCATCTGATGATTGAGAGAACATAAACAGTGAGAAAACAAAAACAGTGAATTGCATAAATCTGGATTTACACTGACATCACTGTCCAGATGTATTCCTTTACATTAGGAAATCAAAGCATATCCTGTTTTACTATGGATCTGAACTCTGGACTGCATAGATTTGAATGATTGAATGAATGAAGAACTCTGAATGAATGAATCATTCTGGGTAGCGGAAGGCTTTAACCCTAATATGCCTGTGAAAGGTAACTGCAGCTTCAACTAGAGCAGATCAAAAAACATTGCATCCAGCACTGTCACCTGACCTATTAAATATCAATACTATTAAATATTTAATAAACTCTTAAACATATCACTGCAAATATTATTTATATAGTACATTTCATTACACGTAGGTTAAATGTGCTTGCCACAAAAGATAAAAATATTTTTAAAACTATGTAGCTCTACAATCTCTTAAGGCAATAAAAACAACATAAGAGAGATACGTTAACAGTCACACACAAACACAAAGTTATTAATCATATGCCTGCAAGAATAAAGAGGCTCCAAGTTTGTTTTTGAATGTAGACACAGTTGGAACTGACATCAGGTCAGTGGGAAGGTTGTTCCAAAGAAGAGAACCATTATAACAAAATGTACCCTCAGCAAACTTTCATCTCATTCTGGTAACAGTTTACAGACCTGCACCTGATGACCTGAGAGGTCTCAGAGTCCGAGATGTACTGGGGGTCAAACCACTGAGTGCTTTAGGAACAAATAGAAGCATTTTAAAGGCATTTCTGTATTGCAGTGGCAGCCAATTAATTTCAAACAAGCTGAAGTTATCTAGCTGATGATTTGGATAATCTTGCAAATACAGCAGTAACCTGGTTGATATGAATGGATGGACCATTTCCCAGTCAGTTTGAGATAAGAATTTTTTTTGACATATGGTTATACTGTTAGAAAGCTGCATATGCAGTTGTGTTGGCCTTATTAGTATGATTATGAATGCTAAGACCACTGTCTAAAATAAGGCCAAGGTTCCTAACATGTTCAATGTGTTTCAACTAGAGTGAAATCGGGTTGAAAAGACTAACAGTGTGTTAATTAACAACAACAACAAAAGCAGAGAAGGGCAGTAAAATCTCACACTGAACAACACGTAACCAGTACAGGCTTCTGTTTATTTATTAGCAAATGCTAACGCTAACTGGAGAAACAGGCAGAAATAGCTCAACTCTGGCTGCAGAGTGAAGTTTAAATATCAAGTGATTACTTCGCCTCTGTTTTCCTAAAAGATGAAGTTGTCCAATTAGTACATCTTACAAAAAGCACCGAATTTTAAAAACAATTTATCCAATCTCTCATTGTTCTCTAATGGCGCTGTGACTGTTTGTTTTGTAACTCATGCACAGCACTGCTGTGGTGCTTTAATGCTATATGCATACAACACTGCCTCGCCAAGTGAAAAAGTAAGCATTTAGCAGAGAGTGGAATATAGTATGTATTGCGTTCAAGTTAAAATACGCATCGTGTTCCAAATACTTACACAACGGATATAACTGTACTTTAAACTTTCTTCCCCTGTCAACCCATGTAATTGAAAATTACGACAATAACAAACACTGTCAACTGACCTGGTGTCACGGGGACAAACGCTGACATGTAATAAGCAGTACGTGGACCGCAACAGTGCTAGAATTATGTCATTATCACTTCCTAATAAAGAGGAAGGCTTCTTAACGCAACTTATGTGACTGAGGCTAATCCGCTACTTAGCGGCTAACGTTACATTTCTGGCACATTCAGTGCCTGTCATAAAGCCTGATAATTAAATAATAAACAACTATTACGGACCAAGCTTCAGCTACAGAATGACTGCATGTGTCTGACCACTCTTTAATCACACCACACTTTAATCAGTAAAGCCAGTTCAGGAAAGCTAGCTTGGCACGGTGGCTTTGCTAATGCTAACCGGTGTCGGTTCCTGTTTGAGTGCATTTTAGAACAAGTGGCTAACGTTAGCCAACGTAGGCCACTGCTAACCGGCTAATGTTAGCAGCTACTAGCAGGAACAGTTGTATTGTATATTGTATAACGACAGCTGACCGCGACATCTCTCGCTTTTATTAGTAACTACGGGATGTGCAGTATACACATACCTCTCCAGAAACCCCAACGAAAATATGTATTCGTGGCTGGACACGAAATAAGGTTGTTATTTCTGTTGCCAACCCCAATCCGATAAGACGATGACACCAAAGTAGCTTACGCTATCGCCAGCAGGAGGAAAAATTACACTTCCGGTTTTCTTCTTCATCGCTGCTGTAGCAGTCGAAACGTTACTTAGCAAGTGCTTTACTGTCGCTAGCTGCCCAATCGCGATCCTCCTGGAAGTCCAGTACCGTCTAACAAACATGGTCACCCTTCAGTAACTGTCTTTTAATCATAACATCCGTACTTACATTTATAGTCAATCGCCAAGTAGCACTTGACACACTACACAGCGGTCTGTCTGATGCCAGGGGCTCAGAGGGCCTCCCGGTACTTTATGCTGGTGCTTAAATTTGGATTTGCAACAAAACACGGACTAAACAACAACCATTGTTTAGTCCGCTAAAACATTCCACAAGACCTTTAATAATTTCAGTAGATTTTTTTATTTGACTTCTGCCATCAGTTACAAAACACTTAAAATCATTTTATCAGAAATTTCATCACAAATGCTGAAGAAATGTTAAAGGATTACTTCACTTAATTTAAAGGTCAAGTTTCATTTACTCATCATAGAGAGCGTCATTAAGCCCGTGGAAATATTTGCATAAGCATTAGCAAACACAGTCAAACCCGGATTATTTTATCTGTGTTTTTTTTTTAAATTTTTTTATTTTGTTGGTGTGGGTGTGAGACCCACAGTTTGGGAAGCTCAACTGCTTCCTGAGATTTATTTATTTATTTTCAAAATTACAGTAAATAACAATCATCACCTCTTACATTGCACTGTTCTCCGGGGAGAACTCGGGTCCTGAGAGTCATGAGGACATTCCTTGCACATATGACCATCTGTCCAAAAACTGTTGCACATAAAGAAATTGTACTTCCCGTTAACCGAAATAGGAACAGTGATCGAACCTCCAGGCTCCCCAGATTCCAATCTGATGATGCATCTACATGATGTCCTATCCAACTCAAGCTCCAGGTCCCATTGTTCATGCTCAGACAGGTCCAAGGTTGAGTTTACTTTGTAATGGGGCCCTATGCAATATTAGTTGGACAGGTTGAGAATTGTTTTGTTGTTATATGTCTAAAGGTCATCAAATGTTAATGTCAGCTCTGCTGGATGACTAACATTATCAAAACTGGAGTAAGTCAGCTAAAACATCAGTGCAATAGAACTGTTTGTCTTTGACCAAGTTTATTTACGAGAGAATATTACAACTATTACAAGTCTGCTGTAGTTTTAACTTGTGCCTACTGGAATTTGACTTTTCTTTTTTCATTCCCAGAGCATTCACTTCGGCGGACCAACGTGTCTTCTAATCGAACGCAGCAGTCTCCTGCCTGATTCCAAAGTGACTGAAGAGAGGTCGGATGAAGTGAGGGGTCAGCAGTGATCACTTTGGCTTCTTACAGCTGCTGAACTGTAAACTCCTTCTTCTCAACTTTTCAGGCTGGAGAGACGCGAGGAGAGAAAACTCGCGAAAGACATCAGTGCAGGAGATGTCACCTGAAACAGTGGACACTGAAGTCAAGGATTTGTCCCACTGCAGGGCACCATGGAGAATTACCAACCTTCTTTTAGAATATGCGATACACTACTGTGAAAAAACTCTTGAGACACCACTCATTTCTTTTTCTTTTGGTAACACGAATCTATGCCTGATACTGTTTCATTGTGAGTTTTTCTATCTAGCAATGCTTTGGAAGTGTGGTCGGGATCATTGTAATCATTAAAAATGAAGCTGTCATCATTATATGGTGGGTCAAAATCCAACCATGACAATGCTGTAGACACTCACTGACACCAACTAAAAATATAAAATTTGAATTCATTACTCCTTCAAAAATGTCGCCACTGATTTTTAGTCCAATTCTTGTATATTTGGCGTATGTCATTCTTCTTTAGCCGTTTCCCTTTCCTAAGAATCTAGCTACCCTTGCACTGAGACAATTTCTGTGAGGCTTCAGTCAACAGTAGAGGGATCAAATGAAGGGCATATCTCAGAGCCTGTGCCAGGTCTATGCTGTATTTCTAACCTGTTTCTTAAGCACATGACTTTCAGATCCTGTTCATCTGTTTTTTTCAAATCCTTTCTTGTCCCCTTTCCTCAACATTTTAAGCGCATGCTGAAAGCCACGTGGACATATGTTAAGTTTTCAGCTAATATTTAGGAATCAACTCATTGGTACAAAAATAATGTTTTATCTACAACAAATGCTGTTGACCATTTATCAGAAACACGGTGACTAAAAATAACATTTAAAACCAGTTGTTTGGCAAGTTGTTTGTTAAGACGAGCCTGGCACATCCCTGAAGTCAGAAGCATTTTTATACTTGAATGAATGGAAATTGTGAGGCACAAAGACTGGAGTAAAGTTCAGTGAAAAAGCAGCTGATAAACTTTGAACTATTGACCACATTTTTTAAAATAACAAAAGTCTGGCTTATTAGAAGCAAATTAAGAAACAATTGGTGACTCAAGCCTTTTGTACAGTACTGTATATAAGCAAGATTATAAGGAAGAAAGATCAGATCAATGTTTGCTTTGCATACCCACGAAAGAGAAAAGTGCCCGCAGCCTCATATTTTTGCGTTGCTCCCAAGCCTCATGGGGCGTACAAGTAAAAAACCTTATTTCCTCTTAAATGGGATTCCTGGATACTTAATAGCAAGTGTGGAATTTAAAGGGAAGTAGTGGTGAGCATCCTGTTCATTCATTTTTTTTTTAACTTACCAACTCTCATTGAATTCAGTCAAAATTACAGTTTAACTGTATAAATACTGTATTGTAGCCATCTTGGCACATCCTCCTTAAGGCAATGTTCCTGTGCCTCATTTATAAGAAAGGGAAAAGACTGGCAGCATTATCACAGCAAATGTTTTCCAAGCTTATCCATAAAAATAGGAGGGGGGAGGGCCACAGAGCAAGAACCTCAAGTTAAAGCGCAACCACCAGAGCAGGAAAAATCATAGTATCACGCTAGTGTGCCACAGCAAGACAGCCCAGGATGCTTCACTCACTCTATCCCGAACATCCTTAGGTTTTACTCTCCTGCTGCTCGGGGTACGTCCTGTGGTAACAGAAGCAATGATATGTCAGTCAGTGGTTATTTCCTCAAGTGGACATGTGTCATTTGTCTTTAGTGTTAAATTAAAGGAATTAGAGAGGACATTTTATTCAGGGATGGTGTGACATATGCTTGTGAGAGCACATACATGTTTTACACACTGGAGACACTGAATTATTCAAGGCACGGTGTTGCTGCTGCGGGCAAGCAGATGAAGCACTGTTTTAATACCCATAAGACTCTGAATGCTTAAGTTATTCTTAAATAGTAGAGTCTGTGTACACCTCAGTGATATTTCACAACATGAGACTAATTGGTTTATTGCTTTGAATAAGCCAAGTGCTACCAAAAGTTTGTGAATCACCAAAGACACACCAGAGTATTCTGTAAAATAGCACTCTCCCAGCATCTGGCTATATCTATGGATTACAACCACTGCCGTATTTATTATTATTCAATAATTAGAGCAGCTATCATCTGGAAAAAGAATGCTGGGAGAATGTTAGACAGAAAAGATGAGAGAGGGAACAGCAATGAGAATAAGAAGCAGGCAGCTGGGTTAACAGATCCATTTCAGTTTCTCAGTTTTATTGTATGTATTTTGTTTTTCCCCTTAGTGCTTCTAAAGACATGGAAGGGAGTATTCCAAAGATATCCAAATGCCAGTAAACAGAAGAACCCCCGCAAGTAATTCAGAACCGTGTCACAGTTCTACCCGACCGGCTGTTTTTCAAAGACAATGGAAAAACAAACATTAAACAGAATCTGTGACCGAATGCCGAGAGGCAGGAAGTTAGCATTAAGTTAAAATATGCAAGTGTACTATATACAGCATGTTTGCGCCTTTAACCACTCTTAAGCCAATACTACACACAAATGGACACAACATTTAATACTTCCGCGAGGGCGACAGCTCTTAACAGTTTGGTCACAGTAGCTTCACATCACCCCCCGAGACTGGTTCTACTTGCAGTACATTGAACTATTGTATCTATCAGGTAAGTCACATCTTCTGAACATGTGAGCACCAACAGTGTTTCTACCATTCTCACAACTCAGAAAGGATGGTAAGAGTATCCTGTATATACCCAAAACAATTCTTCTTTTTTTCCTTTTTTTAACATGATGTTATACAACAGTGTCAGACACTTTCCCTTAAAAAAAAAAAAAAGTCTTTGGCAGAGGAAAATAAAAGCACAGTATAAAAAAATGAAAGAAATGAAAAGAAGAAAAGTCACCACAGATTCGTGTGTGGATGAAACAATGGCACAGAGGTGGAAAAAGGAAGAAACTTCTGACACCAGAGAGGTCATATCGGTACATGCTTTTTTTGACAGGACTGCACTGCACAAAGTGATCAAATTATAGAAAAAATATTCATCATGCTCAAGATGCAAAGGTCAAACTTCCCAAAAATCTAGCAAAGCATACAGAGGATATTCTTAGCATTGACGTAGATATGCTAGTCCTGTCACGACACGAGTTTTTAAAAGATTAAATATACTCCATAATTTCAACATAACACGAATACTTTCCTGTAATATTACCATTGCCAGGAAGCTGAAGAGCTTTTTAGTTTCATGTTCTATAAATGGAAGTGAATAACATGATGCAATTTTACATTTCTGCATGTTCTCACTGCTCTGAACTATTGGCAGTTATTGCTCAAATAATGAGTCACTGTCAATTCAGAATTTCCTCAGAGAAATCAGAAGTTCCATTGATGTGTTTGCATAACCTAATGAGAAGTGGCACGTTTTACTGCCAAGACAAAAGTACTCTGTAATCTAAGGCCATTTGAAAGTTTTCTGACTGCTGTTAATGCAAAATATATCTAAAGACCTCCATCATAAATTCTGAATAAGGATTTTAGATTGAAATGACAATCATTAACAGAAATGCTGATATAAAACTGCATTCAATAATGCATTGCACTGGTCCTCTGGAAAGATAAATAAAAAAGACATCATTAAAATAGACAATAAATCGACAACAACTTGACTAGACAAGAACAATGTAAAAGCTAAATGATAATTCTGTATATGGGAAAAGTGCAGAGTCTTTTTTTTCCTTTACATATTATTTAACTGTCTCTCAGTATTCTTTAACACATGCACTCTCCTGTTCACTCACTCACTCATGACGACACAAAGTATCTTACAAAGCAGGCGAGGGTCTCTTCCCCACAAGCCCTTCAACATTTTTGTCACAGTTTCACTTCTTCCTTCCCGACCCCCCTTTTTATACACAGTAAAACTATCCTGCCCACCTCTACTGCAGCTTGTCAGTTACTCTTTTTCTTTTAAGTTACTGGAACAAATACCATATTGTTTTACCTCATGCCACAGTACACAGTTTCTAAACTTCTAAATATGCATATTTACATCTCTGATGAAGGAGAGATGGGTACATTGGATGTCACACAGATGGTCTGGATAGATATAAAGTGTACAGGATTAATGCAGCGAGATTCTTCTGAGGTAAGAGCTGTTAGGCAACAAAAATAAAAACACCCACACCCTCATACAGGAGGTCACACCATGTAATGAAGTTAGAGCATAACCCTGTTAGCGAAACACCAAGAAAGCTGATGTCATTTTACTGGCTGTGTTGTGTAGCTAGGATTGGTAGTGCCAAGTAATGGTAAGCAGAAACATAGTGGCGAAGCAGGAAGATGGTGAAGGTGACTGGATAGTCAGTAGAGTTAGAAAGGTCCATCACGGGGATGCTCCCTATGACTCGAAGCATCCAATAGTCACTCTGTATTCAGACACCCAGCTTATCAGAAGTTGCCTGCAGGCTTAGATCTAGGGGAAGTAACAGACTTGTGATCAGGGTGTAGGGGCAGCTTTTACATGAATATGTTATTTTCTCAGTCAGGAGGAAGATTTATAAATAGAGCACAGGCTTTGCTCCACGGTACAGAAGTGACCACTAGCATTCGTCTATGTTGAGACAGATGAATTCCTGGATGCACTTCCTATACTGCTGCTCAGTGGGACTGCTTGTGGGGTATTGACCTGGTTGACCCAGCGGAGCCGCCTCTGCCGCTCGCATCTCTTCATTCATCCGAGCTAGACGCAACCTGGAGGACAGGAGTGGGAAGGAGCGAGGCAGGACAAAGGGAGATGATAGAAGGTGAGAAAATAAGGTAAGGGTGAGAGGAGGGAGGAAGGTAAGAAAAGAACTGTTATGACTTTGCCACCAATGATGGATACACAAGCTTTCATAATAACATTATAAAGATTTAAACTATTTTTTAACTGTTTATCCGCAGTGCTTACAAGTGGAATAACAATCTGGTGCAAGTAATTCTTTTAGTCACATGGATTAAAGCATGGATCAATACCACAAAAGACAAACATATGGTCCACAGAGAGAAAAAATTCAGCTGACTGCATTTAAATTGTTAAAGTTTTGCCAGGTTAGTTGCTTGTTCAGCAAAACCATGAAGTAATACATGTTCTTCCAGATCAGCTACTATTACACAGAGTGTCTTACAGGGTGACGATGTCTGCATTGGCAGCCTGGACAGCGATGCTTAAAGGATCATGGCCCTGTTCATCCACCTCTGTTTGTGATGCTCCTCTTTTCAGGAACAGACACACCTGGCTGTACAAACAAAGATGGGAAGACAAAAAAAATTTCTTTACCCTACAGGGTCCCAGTTTTGCTCACTGGTTGACCACATGCTATAAGGCTAAAGTGTAGCAGCCTGGGTCCCAGTCTCACTTGTGGGCATTTGCTGCGCCCCATTCCCTCGTTTCCTGTCTGATTCTTATATAAGACATCACCAAAGGCTCTGAATGGTATCATAAAGTGGATATCCCCATTATGATCATGTCAAGCACATCATGTTAGGAATATCTCCACCTATTTGCTGTTCAAAACATCTGTTTATTAAGGGTAACCAATGACAAGAAGCTTGGCTTAAAAGAAGAGAAGCTATAACAGCTTGTTTCAGGCAGTACAATAAAGAAGGATTGTTTTTAATGCCACCCTAGCAGAGTCAAAAAATAAAATATGGTCCACAATAGCAATAGTGACATGGCAGATTTTGTGGAATGCACACATGATGACTTACTGATGTGGTATTCACTGATGCCTTTTAGTTTATCTCTGTGCTCCATACTTTAGTCTGAACGTATAGGTCCAGTTTAAGCAGTTTCAAATGTGAATACTTCAAATACTTTAAAGCAATGAGTTACTCGTGATGGCAAGTATCACGTGGGATTATACTGCATACCAGAGGAAGACTTTTGTGTGCGGTTTTTTTTTTTTAACAGTGACACTTCCTGTAGTTTTTCCTGGTTAAAACAACATAGAGTGTCAAAGAATAATATGATTATCAAAACTGGTTAGGCAGTTTTGTTATAGGGAAAGATTACTTCATGCATTCCTTAACATTCAAAACAAAAGGTATTCACTGCTGTTGGTACATTAATATTAGGTGTACCAACAATGGTTTACACATTCGCCTGGCAAGAGAAAAGGCGGTTCAATTCTAGCTGGAGACATAAATCCCCTTTGGGACTACGTCTGGCGCAAAACTCAAACACAGGGAGCCACCTGCTGTGGTAACCACTTTGTGGGAAGGGAGCAGCTGAAAGTAGCTTTTACCTAATAATTTCCACATTTCATGACATTATACACAGGCTAGAACACAATGATTATCAGACACAGCTTATTACTTCCATGTCTCTCTTACCCAGTGTGCCCCAGGTCGGTTGCATGGTGCAGTGGGCCTCTGCCTCTCATGTCCCTCTGGTTCACATCGGCCCCATTCTGTAGCAAGAACTCACAAGCTATCAAGGAGCCCTAACAAAGAGACAGATGGAGAATTTCAAGTCTACAGTGTTCATAATGGCAGACGATGCATTTACGTGGAGAGTCTTTCTTGTTTTTAATCGTTTATGACTGCAGATGTTTTTTTAATGTAGACAGTCCAGATAAAAAAGATTTTCTTTATCCCAACAGAGAAATTATTGTGTTACAGCAGCAGGATAAAAAAATTACAATAAAAGCACAATCTATAATAAATACACAACATAGTAAAAGTGCCACTGCCGCCTAGTGAGGGTCTTATATTGTGAGATAGAAAGTTTGCACTATATACACACCCAACAGTGATAAAAAAAAACAAAAAAACAACACAAATAAAAAAGTGAAATAAAAATGAGGTTAATTTAAAGAAGGTTTTTTTTTTTTTTTTTAAAGAGTGTAATGGAGCAGTATAAATTGCATTAATAAATAATATGGATATTTTAAACTCAAGAAACACCTTCAAGAAGGTATAATGCAGAAATATGTGTGCAGTATCTTGTGCCTGACAAACATGTTCACCTGTCAAGAAGAGTTATTGTACAGTTTCACTGAGAACGGTAGGAATGATTGCCTGAAAAGGCGCATATGAAGGGGTTGAATAAGTCTGAGGGAGAAGGAGCTGTGCTGCCTCTGTAGTGTGGAGGAGAGCTGATGACTAAAATGCCCTCCAGATTCTGGCCAATGATGTGAATTAACTCTCCACCCATGATGTTAATGGGCCTAATTACAATTTTTTTTCCCTCCGGAAGTCAAACACCATTTCTTTTGTCTTGCTAACATTGAGAAGGAGGAGGTGATTTCCAACTACTGCAGTGTCAGAAAGCTTCTGCATGTGGCATGTTTCACTGTTGTACTAGAAACCTGCGGTGAACAAAGTAAACAGGAATGGAGACAGGACTGTCCCCTGTGATGCCTGAGTATTACAAACCACCACACCAGCTGTGCAAACTGAAGCCACTCTGACAGAACAGTAGAAGTGGTGACACCCATTCTGAGCAGCTTCTCACTTAGAAGTGGTTGGATGGTATTAAAGATGTGGAGGGAAAAAAAACAAATCCCCCAAACCCCACAATTCTCTCATAATGCCAATAGTACCATCCATACTATCCAGGTGGGAGAGACATGCAGCAGCATGTAGATATCCACCCTCAACAGAAACTGGCTTAAAAGGGTGGAGAGCATGTGTCACCTGCAAGCAAAGTCGGCAAGAACCAGTTTCTCCAGCACCTTCATGACATTTGACATCAAGGGCACTGGTCTGAAGTCACTTAACAATTAAACAGATAAACTTAATTTAATAAATGAAATTATTCATTTACATCCACATCACTTTATCCAAACCAAAACACCCACACATGTTTATTACAGAGCGTCTCACCCCTATCACAGCCTGAATGAGTGGCGTTTTTCCCTCCTCTTCCTCGCAAGCGGCGTGTACGTCAGCACCGTGTGCCAAAGCCTCCGCCATGAGCGGCAAGTTGTGGAGTCGGGAGGATCGGTATAGGAGCGCGCCAGGGTGGAGTTCTCTTGGGTCTTCAGGGTCTGAGGATACTTCCTGTTCAATTTCCACCTCACCACTGGAGGACTCCTCTGACTCCTCTTCTGTGTGTGAATAATTTAACATGAGAATGAGCGACAATATAAGTACATGTAACACGATTTAATTTAAATTGTAGCTACTTACACTGGTGGCACAGAGCCCACAAGCACACGTACCTTCCTCTGTTACACTGTCCACCACTGAGCCAAAGGCCAGGACGTCTGTGCTCCCGTCAGTACTTCCTCCCAGGCCGCTGTCGCTACTGAGACCTGCAGGGCCAAGCATTGCCAAGCCACGGACACGTTAATCATTACTTGGCACAAACTGCATTACATAAAGACACGTTATCGGTTGGATTGCTCAGGAAATCACAAATATGTGGAAAACTGCTATAAGAACTTCAGTTTCTGAGTTATTTTGTTTCACTGTGGAGCCTTTACCTAAAATCTTCTCTAAAGTCTACAATAACAATGCACTGTATCAACACATTGTGTAGTGGACTTACTGCGAGGACCAGAGCCAGTGTCAAAGTAGGAAAATAATGAGTCCAACTCATCTGGACAGAACAGCGAGTCCCGGCGAAACTTTGCTGCAGCTGCTGCAGGAGAATAAAAGATCAGAACAAGAGCTCAGTCTGGGCTTCACAGTGTGTTTGGTTTTATCACCACATCACAAGTCCCCACACTGACCTGCTGAGAGGTTTGCCGGCGAGGCGCTGCCAGGTTCATATCGGTGATATTTCCTACGAGCCTTGTTGGGTGCCCGAACAGAGCTGTTGTGTCGCTGGCATTTCTTCACTGTCCAAGGGCGGGACTTCCTTTCACCTTGCACGAGCGCTTCGCTGCCACTCATCTTCTTCAGGAAGCGTTTCTCCACGTATTTAGATTTGATCCAGGCCTCTTTCTCCTGTCTGGAGGTAAATGATCATAAGAAAGAAGGTAAAAGGTATCTTTAGAGTCTTGGAAAAATTACTCTGCTGGATAGAAACTGACCTTGAACTGGAGGGGCCTGGTTTTTTTGCTCCGAGTTCTTCACAGGATCCCTCATAAATCTGGTTGATCACAGTATTCCCCAATTCACACATCAGCTAAATATAAGATGAGAGAACAAACATGAGAGAGACAACACGGAAAGTGAACATTTTTTTAAAAGGGCTAATTAAAATTGCATTAGCAATGAACTAAAGGAATAAGACGTGTAACTCTGCTGGGAGGAAAAAGCATGGCAGAGGGAAGATGAGCTGTAGGCAAAGCGTTAAGAAGGCGCACCTTAAGTAATTCTGGCTCCCACGAGTCTAACGTCAGTGAACGCACTTTAGAGAAATGGACCCCTAAACTCCTGAAAGAAACAAGAAAAAGAGACTTTAAAAAGAGTTTTTATCCAACTGGAAGAACTTAGCACAATCTTACTTTTGCTACTTTTATTTAAACTGCTTGGGGCGGCAGATGTCTGAAGCTATGCTCATAAGACCCTGGAGTAAAAACAGTATTGTCTTATTACTTAAAATATACACAAACGCGACAAATCCAGTATGAAAAACCATAGATTTGTGCTTTTTTTTCTTATTAGTATTACATATACATTTATTTAATTTTAATTCTAGTGCAGCCAGCCTTTTTATGGATACAATTTTGACTGATAAGGCTACAGTGGGGCAAAAAAGTATTTAGTCAGCCACCGATTGTGCAAGTTCCCCCACTTAAAATGATGACAGAGGTCAGTAATTTGCACCAGAGGTACACTTCAACTGTGAGAGACAGAATGTGGAAAAAAAAAAAAAATCCATGAATCCACATGGTAGGATTTGTAAAGAATTTATTCGTAAATCAGGGTGGAAAATAAGTATTTGGTCACCTCAAACAAGGAAAATCTCTGGCTCTCACAGACCTGTAACGTCTTCTGTAAGAAGCTTTTCTGTCCCCCACTCGTTACCTGTATGAATGGCACCTGTTTGAACTCATCATCTGTATAAAAGACACCTGTCCACAGCCTCAAACAGTCAGACTCCAAACGCCGCCATGGCCAAGACCAAAGAGCTTTCGAAGGACACCAGGAAAAGTATTGTAGACCTGCACCAGACTGGGAAGAGTGAATCTACAATAGGCAAGCAGCTTGGTGTGAAAAAATCAACAGTGGGAGCAATCATCAGAAAATGGAAGACATACAAGACCACTGATAATCTCCCTCGATCTGGGGCTCCACGCAAGATCTCATCCCGTGGGGTCAAAATGATCATGAGAACGGTGAGCAAAGATCCCAGAACCACACGGGGGGACCTGGTGAATGACCTGCAGAGAGCTGGGACCAAAGTAACAAAGGTCACCATCAGTAACACACTACAACGGCAGGGAATCAAATCCCGCAGTGCCAGACGTGTTCCGCTGCTGAAGCCGGTGCATGTCCAGGCCCGTCTGAAGTTTGCCAGAGAGCACATGGATGATACAGCAGAGGATTGGGAGAATGTCATGTGGTCAGATGAAACCAAAGTAGAACTTTTTGGTATAAACTCAACTCGTCGTGTTTGGAGGAAGAAGAATACTGAGTTGCATCCCAAGAACACCATACCTACTGTGAAGCATGGGGGTGGAAACATCATGCCATGGGGCTGTTTTTCTGCCAAGGGGACAGGACGACTGATCCGTGTTAAGGACAGAATGAATGGGGCCATGTATCGTGAGATTTTGAGCCAAAACCTCCTTCCATCAGTGAGAACTTTGAAGATGAAACGAGGCTGGGTCTTCCAACATGACAATGATCCAAAACACACCGCCCGGGCAACAAAGGAGTGGCTCCGTAAGAAGCATTTGAAAGTCCTGGAGTGGCCTAGCCAGTCTCCAGACCTCAACCCCATAGAAAATCTGTGGCGGGAGTTGAAAGTCCGTGTTGCTCGGCGACAGCCCCAAAACATCACTGCTCTCGAGAAGATCTGCATGGAGGAATGGGCCAAAATACCAGCTACTGTGTGTGCAAACCTGGTAAAGACCTATAGTAAACGTTTGACCTCTGTTATTGCCAACAAAGGTTATGTTACAAAGTATTGAGTTGTATTTTTGTTATTGACCAAATACTTATTTTCCACCCTGATTTACGAATAAATTCTTTACAAATCCTACCATGTGGATTCATGGATTTTTTTTTCACATTCTGTCTCTCACAGTTGAAGTGTACCTCTGGTGCAAATTACTGACCTCTGTCATCATTTTAAGTGGGGGAACTTGCACAATCGGTGGCTGACTAAATACTTTTTTGCCCCACTGTACATGATGGAAAGTTTGACATATCAAAAAAGAACTGATACACTTGTGTGGACGTGAATGTAACGGGATGCTTGAATGCAGAAGATTAAACAGGCATGTGTTAAAAACAAGCAGAAGCAGGGCAAATGTCAGTCACATGTGATGTGTTGTTCTCTTCTCTGGAAAGGAACACCTTTTTTTTGTAAATAGCCTTACTAAACTAGGACAGTTTCATTTTAAGGTTGGGCAATCAAGAAAAACTCACCAGAGAAAACAAACTGACAAAGCAGGTTTAAAGTCCAGTTTGTTCACTGCAGGCATTCAGTTTGATTTGACCACGTATGCACGTGGTATGATTGTCACCCATGCTCAAAACCGTTCTCCAACGCTTCCTCAATAACAAGTTAAGTAATCAAATAAATATGTGAGCAGACGTGTGTCACCACTTCTACAATGTAGTCACAAACTAGAAAAAAGTTATGAATGTAATGCTCTGTATAAGGTTATTGAGGGCTGTGTGAGTGCAACCTAGCAGGGGAATGAGGATGGGGTCAATCATTTAGATTGTGTTAGTATACTTCTGAGCTCCTAATTTCTTTTTAGACCTTCGTTATATGTTTGAATTTCTGTTTACTTATAGCCTTAGTCTCATCTATGTTCTTTGTCATGCTGTCTGTGTATTCAGTTTGTTTGCTTGCGTGAGCTCCCCTTTGTGGCTTCACCTGTTGGAAGTCAGCCAAAATAAATGGCTCACTTCTTGTTAATTTTGACTGCCTCCTACATCATGTATTTCGGTGTCTTTAAAAGATTTACAGTCCACAGGGTCTGTGTGATTGTTGCACAATAACTGCAGCCCTTAGTGTACAGTCACCTGTGGATCCCTGAGCACTCAATGCAGAGCAGCACTCCCAGGTTGATAGAAGCCCAGCAGGGAGCCGTTTGGCCACAGTCACTGCACAGCTCATTGCCTGGCAGGCTCTGCACCCGCTGGAGGAGGCTTTCTCCTCCTCCCCGAACTCCCTTATCAGCCCTCTCTCCTCTCTCTCTGGGTTCACTGGCAGAGTCAATGCTGCTGGTGGAGGGTGAGGCAGTCCGGTCCAATCGCTGTGAAGATGGAGTTACAAGTTAGCGATGGAGACTTGATCAAATCTAAGGAAAAATAAAGGCTTGCATTACAGGATTGTGTAAGTGTTATTGTATTGGGTTATGTGTTTGTTTTCACCTCGATGTAATAGTTGTCGGTGATGTCCTTGTAAGCAGAAGCGATGCTTGCCTGGACAGCCTGGATCCATGCCTGCCTCAGCTTCTCAGACTCAGCCTGCAGCATGCAGCTCCTAAAGGTTTATAGAAACTAGTTATAAACATCTTTATCTGTTTAATATTTTAGCTTAAGTCTGTTGCAATCTGAAAAAAAATAAAGTTGAGCTTATTCTGGAGTGAAATACACACACTTACTTAGTGGGTGAAACCACCTCAAAGCAGAACCGCCTCTCATTATCTTCACATGGTTTGACTGAGCACAACCTCAAATCCTCAACAACCACTGTCAAAGAATCCTGCCATTGAAAAAGGGGAGTGCCAGAAAAACAAAGCTTAGTGACAGGATCGACAGGAAAGACAAGACACTGGTTGACCTGCTATTATACAAATGGTGGCAAATAGAATTCAGAACTCTAAACTGTGTAGGTTAGCTAGAGTGGTGACAAAATCCTAGCATAAGGACCCCAAAACGGTAGATTTACATTTACAAAATTAGAGTGTACCTTGAGTTTCTTTTGGTAGACCAGCTGGCTGTTTTGTATAGAAAACCACCGCCTGGAGGGGGTTGAAGGTATGAAATCAGATTGTTAGAGTGACAGAGATAGGCTGACTCAAATGCTGAAGTCTACTTTCAGTACTGAACCAATGGAATGAAATCGACTAACTTAGTAGAGCTCAACAAAGCACATTCCTTCTTCAGTTATTCTACATAGAAATCTGAGAGCTCACAGGCAATAAAGTTAGAAAGATGAGCTTTTTACCCCCATCTTGTCACATTAGTGTATTTTCCATATGAACAGGTTATGGCTGATTTGTAAGCTAACCTCGATTCTATTTTGTTATATATCGTAACTTTCCATTTTACCTATTCCAGGTCTTGAATGCATTGCTGGCCCTCTTAAAGAGGTAGCCCTCCATAACCACACCATTGGGTGCATCCACATTGAATTCCAGCTTAGGGTCATCATAGGAAAAATCCTGTGAAGAGAACATATGAAGTAATTATTTGTGTGAAACAATGAGCGTAAAGTCCACAACAAATGTCTGCGTAACCTTATCGCGGGCTCATACAATAGCCGTGCCTCCTCAATAATCAGTGTCCTCTCTACAACACGATTAGTTTACATTTAAAGATTGTGTCAGGATTTCTCGACCATTCAGCTAAACCTTTTGTACCTATTTGTATATCTAAGATTAGCCAAGAAGGGTCTCTAAAGTCAGATGCCACCTGTTCAGCGAAGTGAAGAACAAAAGCACACAGATTGTGAAATGAGAGCCGAGGCTCAGGTTTGCTTATCTTAGGTGACACTTTGATCTGAGGGAGTACTAAACATATGGCAGACTAGTAGGCACACATACTTTCTACTCAGGGAAACCCTGTAATTTTCCACTTTCCTTTAGCTTTGTTAAAAGCATAAAAGCCTTTTCACTGATTCCTTGCCACAAAGTCACCTCCCATTCACTGAAACGAACGGATTCAGACATAAGATAAGTAGGTGAACTGCCATGTGACACGGAGGTACTATAATAACACAAAATTCTTCAGCAACAATTCTTCCAAAACATGCAGGCCCTAGAAAGCAAAAACATGATGTGATGTGGTACAACAGCTTGGTTCTCCACCGGCCAAACACCTGGAGGTGTTTCCAAGTGATTCAAGAGCCACTTATGCGCAACATTTGCTGGAGAGCAGCAGGCTAGTTGTAGGCTCTCCAACTGGGCGTTTTTGCACCAACTTTACAGAATAAAAGACAGAAGAACATTTGGAGGAACACCCGTGTTGGCATTTCCCTTAACTCCAGTTTTCCCTCATGCAGCTAATTGTTGCATTTTAAACTTTTAAACCTGTTGTCTGTTCACCAATGGAAAAAGGAACACAGCGTACAAGAGTCGAACAGAAGCTCTCATCAAAACTTCAGGTTAAATAAATAAATAAAAGCTCACCAGCGTGTAGCTCAGCATGCCAAGTATCTTCATCTTTATCACATTGACATCCAGCAGCATTACGATGTCGACAGGAAAATAAAAGCTTAAATTCATAAATAAATGATGATAAAGGAGACAAATGTGCTCCTCATGCGAGTCCAGACACACACTGTCAAAGAGGAACAGCGACAGGCTCGTGCCGCTCCTCCGGCCGCGTGGACCCGGCGCGGGCGCACATTAGCATACAGCTGTCACCGTGTCCTCGCGCCCCGCGGGGATGACCCCTGCAGCGCCTGCTGAAGATCAAACGTTTCATTTTCCTGCTGCATGTGAGGCCCTAAACGTAGCCATACCTCATCCCCGCCCCACCCGCGATTTAAGGCTGCCCTTTCAGCGTCTTCTGTGGGAGTTAGTTTTCCATCTGTCTGCAGCTCTAAAACTTTTTCCTGCTTAATCAAGCTGACATTATTGCTCCCCAAACACCAGCCCGGAGCACCCTCTTCCCACCTTAAATCAGCCGGGACCGCGCAAGAATGCAGCGACTAGCCCAAAGGCGCTGGAGGCTGCATAGCGCCACTGAGCCAAACTGCCCTATTAAGTCACTGTGAACCCCGCAGCTGAATTCTACTGATACGCTTCAATTATAAGTTACACTAATTGATACAATTTAGTAATGAAAAACTTAAACACACATAAGCTTCTGCTGCTGGGGGCTTCCCATGATGCACTTGGTCACTCTGTCTTTTAACTACAGCATTTAATCATTAGCAATTCTTAAACTCTGACTCTCCAGTAGTTTGCCTTTTGTGCTGCCTCCCTCTGTGCTCTTCTCTTTCCTCTCACACCCAACCAGTCCCTGCGCCTGTGGTTCCATCAGTGGTTTCTTCCTGCTAAAAGGGAGCTTTTCCTTCCCAAGGTCGCCAAGTACTTGCTCATGGGGAATGTGTGATTGTTCTTTCTAATATTTTAGGGTTTTTACCTTACAGTATAATCTGAATTGAATCACTGATAAGTTATTGCAGTGCAAGCTCAGTTTTATTATTACATTCACAGTAGTTTAGTGATTCTGCAGCAATTGCGGCACCCAGCATGACTTAGGAGGACACTGAGCCCATGGGCCTGTGCTGGTCAGACTTTGTATGTTACTCCACGTGTCTCTTTGAAGACTAAAAAGAGCTCATTCATCAGCTTTTGCATTTAGTTTTAAATCATAAAACAACAGGAAATGTGCTGAGGATAATGGGTAATGCAAGAATGTAGCGCACAAGTAGCCCAAAGACTCATCGAGCTGCATAATGGCACTGAGTCAAACAGTGGGCCCAAAACATAGCAGTGAGGCTGTATGAGACATGTTGAACCAGTTCCATATGTATATGTATATTACAAATACAAGTATTTGCATATAGTGAATTCCAGGTAAAGCCCTTTAATAAGGCACCCACTGAAGTGGAACGGCACCTGTCTAACAACAATTCCTACAAAGAAGTTTTTACTTTTTTTTTAAAGGTGCCAAGCCTGAGCAGTCGCTATACAAACTGAAGATGTGCAATAACAATAACAACACAGCTCTTTTCCCCCCTAAAAGCACCTTTTGTTTGGAAGCACTGCAGCTGTCACAAGTCACAAGTGTTACGAGTCAAAAGGAAGCCCTTAATTCTAACACACAGAATAATGCGTAGCTTTATACAAATATTTATGCCCCCTCCTGTCTTACAACCTTCAATTAGCCAGGACTGTTCAAGAATGCAGTGCACAAGTAGCTTAAAGGAACAGGAGGCTGCATAACAAAAGAGACCCTGAACATGCAATTTTGGCAACATACCAGTAAGGCTGTGTAAGACATGTTGAAACATTTCCATACATTTGGAGGTAAACTGCATGTGATAATTTGCATATAGTGAATAACATTCCAGGCAATTGTCTTCATGTTAAGTAATAACACATCATACCACAGACACGCAACGCACACTGAGCTGAAACAACACCTGTGTAACGCAGCTCCATATTACAAATACAAGTATTTGCATATAGTGAATTCCAGGTAAAGCCCTTTAATAAGGCACCCACTGAAGTGGAACGGCACCTGTCTAACAACAATTCCTACCAAGAAGTTTTTACTTTTTTTTTAAAGGTGCCAAGCCTGAGCAGTCGCTATACAAACTGAAGATGTGCAATAACAATAACAACACAGCTCTTTCCCCCCCTAAAAGCACCTTTTGTTTGGAAGCACTGCAGCTGTCACAAGTCACAAGTGTTACGAGTCAAAAGGAAGCCCTTAATTCTAACACACAGAATAATGCGTAGCTTTATACAAATATTTATGCCCCCTCCTGTCTTACAACCTTCAATTAGCCAGGACTGTTCAAGAATGCAGTGCACAAGTAGCTTAAAGGAACAGGAGGCTGCATAACAAAAGAGACCCTGAACATGCAATTTTGGCAACATACCAGTGAGGCTGTGTAAGACATGTTGAAACATTTCCATACATTTGGAGGTAAACTGCATGTGATAATTTGCATATAGTGAATAACATTCCAGGCAATTGTCTTCATGTTAAGTAATAACACATCACACCACAGACACGCAACGCACACTGAGCTGAAACAACACCTGTGTAACGCAGCTCCTACAGAAAAGTACTGCTTTTACAGGTGCCCAGCCTGAGCAGTCACTAGATAAACGAAGTCTGAAGATATGTTTTTTTTAACTGCCTTTTCTGTCAGGAAGGTCGTGAGCCTGTTTGGGACCATCAACCACAGGGACACCTCGGCAGTTGTCACCAGTCAGCAGAAAATTATTACGAAAAAATACCTCATCCTAATACGCTGCAAGCAAACATGTGTTACAAATGGATATAGTTTGGGCAATTTATTGATAAAGGCGGTTAAGGAAATGTTTAGTAAAGACCCTAGTTTTTTTCTGGTGTTTTTGCGTTTGCTTGATTTAAAAATGTTGTACAGTTAAAAGTGGTGACAATGAAGGAGGAGAGAGTTGAGGCCCTGGTTCCCCAGGGAGCCACAATGATGTTCTGCACACACACAAAAAAGAGCTGCTGTGAAAGAAAGGCACGAGGGAGCGTGTGATCTGTGCAGGAGGACGGGCTGAGATGGGGAGGGAGCCGCCGGGGCAACCGACAGCGTCTCTACCACCTCAGACGCTTGTGAGACTTCCAACTGCCCTCCAAGGTGCTCAGGAACTTTTACTCGTGCACCATAGAGAGCATCCTGGCGGGAAACATCTTAACCTGGTTCGGGAACAGCACCATGCAGGACAGACGAGCTCTACAGAGGGTTGTGCGGTCAGCTGAGCGCACCATCCGCTCCGAGCTCCCTGACCTGCACTCAATCTACAGCAGGCGGTGCTGGACCAAGGCCAGGAAGATCGTGAAGGACCTCAGCCATCCCAACAACAGACTGTTCTCTCTGTTGAGGTCAGGAAAGCGATTCCGCTCCCTGAAGACCAACACAGAGAGACTGAGGAGGAGCTTCTTCCCGCAGGCGATACGGTCTCTCAATCACACCACCACACAGTACTGACCCACACATATGGTTCTTACACACACACTGGACTTTCTGGACTTTGGTTTTGCACAACACTGGTCACTATATTCTTCATTTCCGGTTAATACTTGTACAGCTGCTGTTATTGTGTATATATTTATTTATATTTAGATTTCTTCATACATTCTTATATAGTTCTATATTGTGTATTGTGTATTTTGTTGTACAGTTATTTTATTTTCAACTTTAATTTATATATTTATCTTTATCTTATTCTTCCCAGTTAAATTTACCCTTCATTCTAATTTGTGTTGTACAGTTATTTCATTTTTAACCTTAATTTATATTTTATTCCTTCCTAGTTAAATTTACCCTTTTTAATTTTTCATATTTATTTCCTATCTTATTCATAGCCTTTTCCTTTTTTGTTCTCTTTAGGTCACGAGCAGTTGTCCAAGCATTTCACTACATATCGTACTGTGTATGACTGTGTACGTGACAAATAAAATTTGAATTTGAATTTGAATCAAAGGAAGCGCGAGGTAATGAAGAAGAACCCACTGTGTAAGTATGCAATGGCTAAAATGGTCTCTCACTCATCACCTGATTACTGTTTCTGCTTCATCCTAATGCCAACAATGCCCCTTTCACATAACCCCACACTAATATATTTATCTGTGCTCATCCCTTATTAACTTCTCTGCAAATAAAGCAGGCAGGCTTAACTACTTCCATGAATCGGTCTTATTTTTACCCTGAGTGCTGAAGTTACTGTTAATAAAGAATGCATTGCATCTATAATTCACAGCTTCTGCCGTCTCATAGCGCCCCTTCCCACACTACTACATTTGCATATGGAAGGAATATCAGAAACAACAGACGTCAGTGTTCAGTGGGGAAAAATAAATTGAAATGGCTCGTGGCAGTGTTTTCTCTTTAAATTCTTGACGCAGTGATGCTTTTTCTGTCTTCGTGTAACTACAGGTTTTTTTCTTGATAAAAGCACTTCCTGAGAAAGACCAGACATCTGATTTGAAAGAGCTTTGAGTTTTTCCCTCTTTGAGAGAGACGGCCTCCGTCATCTGTCTCGCCCTGTTGTCTGGATCTTTCACTTTTTTTCTCTCTTTATCTTTTTCCATTGCTTGCCTTCACATTCAAGACCCGGCTGTGCATCTTAATGCCATCTGTTGACTTTGGCTGTAAGCTGGCAGTTGTAACTTTAGGTTTTCTGACCTGTCAGAATGAGGATTGGTTCTGCAAAGACACCAAAAAGGCAGAGCTGGCTCCAAAAAACAGTGCTGGCACTGTGTTGGTGATAGACAGATGTTTGATCATCAGATCATCACCACTTCGCTTTGATATTTTTACACACAGACTGTAATGATTTATTTAACAATTGAATATAATAATCTGTGTTGTTTTGGTGACTTATTTTAGAGTCTTACACTCTTATAAAAACTGTTTAAGAGGAAGTCTGTGCTAGAAATTTCAAGAAGGGCACATCGGTGTGACACGCGTCAGCGCCTTCAGACAAATACTGACGTTAACGTCTCTCCCACGCAAACACAGTCTCGCTTTATGCTTACAAAAAGGCACACTGATTTATGCATCAGTCGAGCTGGTGAAACAACTACTACCACTGCTACACATACACAATGACTGGTAGACAAAGATCTTCTGGGGCAGGAAAATTTACAGGTTTTCAGGAAAGTGAGATTACTTTCATTTTATTTTTAATTTCCAGACAATGTGCCCTTGAGAGCTAGAGTACAAACTTCAAGGATCAGCTGAAAACCTATACCAGTCGACACAAGAAACCTGACACCTAGAGCCAAACAGGCCCGGTCAAAATACGGGCTAACAATTGCAAAGCAGGTCTGTGTTTCTTGAACCGTCCATTACTGCAATGTTCCACACATTTTTTTCTTTTAAAACCCAAATCAAAAAAAAAATTAACATATATGTGGTTCATTTTAACCAGTAAGCCAAGGTTAAGGTACAGACGAGAGAAAAAAAAACAAAAAACAAACTCACCTGCATCAGAGTCTGTGAGGAAGAGGCCAAGCAAGGACACAGCGAAGAGAGAGAGTGAGAGAGGGGGAAGAAATGCATTAGAGGAGGAACATGACTGCGTTAATTTCACCAGAACAAACTAAATAAGAATAAATATGTGCAACTGATGAGTGTCACAAGCGGGCGACATCAGAGAGCTCCTGAGAAATACACATAAAACAGCTGTTCTTGATCTACTACAGCATGTTACACGTGAAGCGTTATTTTTCTAAAACCATCAGAAATGAAGCCCAGTGGCACAATTCAATGCACGTTTTATGGATTAAAAAGGACGAGTTGCTGAAAGGTCATTAATCCATGCACAAAGCTGTTCGTCGAGTCTGGCAGGATGCCTTCCCTGGGCAACTAAGGGAAGGGCCTCTGGCAGAAAAACAGGCATGCTTTTGGCATTTCTTCTGGCAACAGATGGATGATTTTTTTTATGCATCTGTGCATGTGTGTGGCTACTGCGGGGGTGGGGATGGTTAAAGAGTTGCTTTTCTTCCAGCGGAGTGAGCCGTGCATGTTTAGGGGACTTGTTCTTACTGTAATCCTGAACGCAAAACGCAGAATGCCGTCTATCAGCGTCTCGCAAACCTTAGACAGTAAACAGGACAGTGGCATTTACTAAACAAACATAAATAGTTCAAGGCTTTGTTTTCCTCATGAAGGCATCTGTGGTCTCTGTAAGATCTGTTTCGCTTTGTTATTTTAATGCTGCCAGTTACATACCACTTTTCTTTTATTGAACTTCTACTGAATTAGGTGGTGACTGTCATGCTAAATGACAAAAAGAAATTCCTTTCAGCAACCTTTAAGGAAACATATCTAACATTCTGGTCAGCATAGACAATATCTGATGAGCACTTCAGATTTCACTATCAGTGCAAGTCCTCCTATGCTGCTACAGGAGAATCTGCACAGACCTGTGCAGTGGCTGCAAAAAGAGAAGCTGGAAATAGTCGTGAAAAGGCTAAGCTTTAGTATTTATGAAAATACAGATGATGTAGAGTCTCCACGCATTCTGTTTATTTTGTATTCTGATCTATTAGCATCATTACGAATGATCTCTCTCCAGTAGTTTGTTTCTTGTCTCATCACCCTCAAGCGGTCTCGGTGGATGGCTGCTTGTCCCTGAGTCGGTGTATCTAACATCCCTGTGCTGGTGTTGCTCCTATTTCATCATAATGATGCTGGTCCAGGGAAAAGTAAGCATAAGAAGTGGACGGTAAGGTTGCCCTAGTTTTCCTTGGAAGAAAACGACACAGGGATGAACTGTTATGGCAATGTGGGCTCAAAGATAAGAGCTGTGATGGTGTCTCACTCTCTGCTGGATGAGGGCGTGTTTGTGCTCCAGCTCCCTCTTCTCCACAGCCGAGTCAATGACCAGCTGATCTAGCTGCATAGAAGACAAGATCACATATGCAGCAGGAGCAGTGAGTGAAAAATAAAATATGTTTGTAAAATTAAAGGACAATGAAACTAGAAATCACATGGTATGGTTTCGTTATTATGTTTTGGGTTTGCTTGTTTTGTTTACCTGTGCAGCCAGTTTTTTCATATAGGGGTCAATCTCATCCAAGATGTTAAAGCCTTGTTGGAACAAAGTATACTGGGCTCGCATGAATGACAGCATCTGTAGCAGACAAAGGAAGTCAAATGACAAAGTTAAAACACACTGCACAGGTATACATATATGTTGTATATGTATAATTATGTGACGATACAGATGGATCCGAGTCACTCACTGCATCCAGGATTTCAAACTTCTTCTTGGCTTGAAGCACATTAATCTGCCAGAAACGAAGAGAAAAAGAAAATTCTACATTTTAGACGTACAGGAGAGATCTGAGAGCAGATCAAGAGTCTGTGCATGGGTTCAACAGAAGTTGACTCACAGTGCCACCTATTGGAAAACACTAGTAATAACAAGTAGAGTCTATGTTCTGTGTGCCTCACCTGTAGCACATAGTCCAGGGCCAGGTGCCGAAAAGCTTTGCGGCTGAGGATGAGAGCCTGCGTCGCCTCCTCCGCCTCATGCACCTTGTTCCTGGGTGCCTGCGCGTTCTTCACCTGCGCCAGCTCCATGTCCTCACGCACTCGATCAAACTGCTTCTTGGTATCCTTGAACTTCCGTATATCCCTGGTACAAGCACCATGAAGCACAAAGGTAAGAATTCACAGATTTTTGGCCAAATCAGAAACGGTGAGATCGAAATTCTTAATTTCTGTTATTATTGGGAGATTTCTGCATGCGAGTACAAAAATGCACACTTAACACAACAATTAAGGGACTAGATAGAAATCTTAAAACATGAAGTTACTTATAAAAACAGACATCTAGTCTTCATATAGCTAGTGGTTTAACATCTTGTTCACTTGTCCTCACCTCTCTTAAGTGCTTAAATCTACTCAAATGTGATGTGATACTCACTCTTTAATGAAGGTGTGAAGCTGCTGTTTGATGGACCTCTGAGCCTGGTCAAACAAAATCTGCGAGCAGATGGAAGGAAGAGATATCATGTGAGATACAGTGCACAGCAGTTAAAGACCAAGCAATGAATACAGCTGAAAATCTGTAGTTCTCCGATCTGGGCACAAGATGGCATTATGATCCCTTGCATGTGACTACTTTAACGACTTCAGCCACAAGCAGAGAGGAGCTGAAGGAAATGAGAAAAGCGAGCACACACGTGAACACACTCAGCTACCGCCTCAGTAGATTTTTAGCAACAATAAATAGCCACAATTAAATGACTACATTATTTTAGTCAGCAGATAATGTATAAAAGTATTACGTTTGTTCTAAGAATGACGAGATATTTTGAGAATATTTACCATAAAATCAGCTCAACTAACTAAACTGAAATCTAAACTGAAATTAATCTATTATCCTCTAGTTCCCCTCTGTGACTAATAAACAATTTAAAATAAATCATTAAGAAATTGTGAGGAAATAGCCCATAATCCCAATAAAATGAAGTATAATCCTTTCACACCATGGATTCATGCTTAAGAAAGCTACTTTCACCTGCTCCCTTATTAACAAGAGGTCATCACTGCGGGGGCGCATGTTTGATTTGGCCGGATGTACGCCGAATGCCCTTTCTGAAGCAATCCCAAAGGGGATTTGTGTCTCCTGCCCTTGACAGAACCAGGGATTGTTTGGAGGTACTACCATGCATTCATCATTAAAATGCTGAAAATGGAAAACTACCTGAGAACATTTTTAATAAATGATGTGTCATCAGACTGCACTGGCACAACGCTGAATTGTGTTGAGCAAAATAGTGACAGTCTCCAAAACGGGGTGTAAGAAATGAAACCCAAAACAATTTCTGTACATCTGATAGAAACTAATCCAAATGTTCCACTCAGGCCTGCACTTGATTATAATGCCTTGGGCTCCACCCAGCCCAACCTACATGATGTCAGCACTCAATTTCCTCATGCAATTCTCTTGAAATTCAGAGATCCTCCGTGTCTCCGTGCCCCATCAGCCATCCCTCTTGTACCTGGGATGGAAAGCCAAAGCTCTTTTTTGCTTGTGGCCAAATAAGAACAGTGATCATCAACAGAAATATATCACAGTATAGAAAATCGCACAATGCTGTCAACAGGTACTCAAATGACAATATTAAAAAAAAAAGAAATCTGCTCAGTTTCACTTTTTTAAGCTTCCTAATCTGTTGCTGAGACTGATCCATGTTTGAATGTAAACACATTTGCTTATATAATTTACTGAGAGATCCGTTTTTCTTTTGAATGCCCTTGTTTATGCTCGACAGCTGAAAAGCCTTAGGAACAGGCACTGATTGGTTAAGTAAAGACACTAAGGCTGCTTTTTATTAGGCTAACACATCTCCTTGATTCTCTTTCTCATATCTCTTCCTCACATCATCCTCATCATGATGGATGTGTAAGAGAGATGGCTGTTGGTCCTCTTCTCATATTTCAGGGAACTGAAGCTTCTCCATGAGGGTGTCGGCACAGCAAACCGTGGGACTATGTTAGTAGATAAGATGCAGGGAAGTGTAAGTTAGCAAAGAAATTTATCCTTTATTTTTTCCTTCCCTTGTTTATTCACAAAATCTGCTAAACAAACACTCTTTAGAAGGGTGAATGAAGGGAAAGCAAGAAAAAAGGCGTCACAGAGGATGCATTGAGATGGTGTGAAAGGGCAGTGGAAAAGAAACAGCGTTCATAAAATTGGTGCTCTATGTAATATAAGCAAGGACTGCAGACATTACATAACTTGTAATGGATAGAAAGGAAAAGAGTACACCGCGTCTATAAAAAAAAGAGGAAATTATTGGTCTGATGTGGCTAATGGATCCTATGTAATAAGCAGAGATTTGATTTGATTTGACTTTAAAAAGGTGAAGTTGGAGATCATAACAGAACCATGCAACTGAAGAAGATTTATCTAAGAGATAACTCACACTCTGTGGAATAAAAAACAGAAAGCTTCAGATCTGTTACATTTGTGTCTCTTTGTCACTTCCTTTTTTATTCTGTGTTTATTTTCTTCCCCCACTTCCCTTCATTGTCAATACTCTCCTTTGTTCCTAATTTTGTCATGCATGCGTGCATAATGCATAAACATGGACTTGAGTGAGCATCTCAGAATATTACACACTGTCTTATATTGTCATGTCCTAATGATTACTGCTGATTACTTTAAAGTGCTGTAATATCTCTTTCTGCCTTGGGCTTTTTAAACCTGCATCATCATCTCAGCAGTGTGAGAAACCTTTCATAGAGTGAGAAATTTCGAGATCACACTTAGTCATGAGGAGAAATCACTCTGGAGTCATGTGGGGAAAACCTGTGAGCGTGTGAGTGTGCATGTGTGTGTTTATGCATTAACCTGCAATACACATCTGGTCCAGCATGTGGTTTGAATCAGACACATACATGATCACTGGCCAGTGTGGACAGATTCAAAGTCATTGAGTGATTTCACAGTTGAAGTGTTGTGTGTGTGTAAGAGTTGTGCATGCCTGAAAGATGTTAATATGTCAGAAGACCTGGGCTGTACCTCAACCTCTCACCTGTGGCTACAACATACAGTATGTCTGTGCGCGTGTGTGTGCAGATGTGTCTTACCGTGTGGTAATTGACCATTTCTTGGAGGCTTTCGCCACACTTTTCAAGGCATTCCTGTGACGTAGAGTGCACAGTGTAAGCATGGATTTCCATATGAACGTCAAAATCTTTCTCACATAACAACTTATCTATACATGAGTACACATTACACAGGAAACAGAGACCAAATGCCTTCCTAAAAAACTATAAAGTCAGTTTCAGGTCTATATGCTTGCAGGCATGTAAAGTTTTAGTGTAAACGTCTCCTGTTCAAATCAGGTCACCTCTTCCATGCACACAACAACTGGAGGAATGCATGCAGGAATGTCCAAGTCAAAGACAGAGGAGAAGTCAGTTGCTAAGAAGCTGGCACTCAAATATTACTCAGTGAATCTGAACTCCGTGTTGAAGATATCCTTGCTTCTACTCACCGATATCATCTCCTCTTTCTTGCACTGCTGGGACAGGTCTCTGATGCCGTTAACAAAGAGCTTGTTAGCGCTGACATAGGCCCTGCCGGCCTCGATCATCCCGCTGCATAGCTTCACCAACTAATGGGAGGTGTAAAAACATCACTTTAATGCCCCCAAAACAAGAACACTTTCTATTTAAAGACTTTTTATACAATGAGATGTGAGGATATTAATAGTCAAAATGATGACGTAAATCAAACAAAGCCTATAAGAATCTTTTGCTCACATGCTGAATGCAAGAGGATGCTCAAATTTGGAATAATATTAATTTTGGAGGCCAGCGCAGGCCTTACTGAAGCTGCTGTGTCAGGAATCCAACTGAGAAGCATGTATTTATTAAGAAAGTAACTAAATGAGCAAATGAAAAGATGGAAATGAAGAAGATGATCAAAGGCCACTGACTGTATTGCATAACTATGATTAAAGCGGCGTCCCAAATCCCACACACCAACTTACTCACAACTTGGTACATAATAAATAGAGGAAATTTCAAACACTTGCTAATTAGCTCTGTGTTGTGCAACTCTACTGACACATGCAAGGTTGCGTGACTGCAATATTTTCCAAAAGTAGAGTGCAAGCTCTTGCAAAACACACTTGATGGCACTACACAGCATGAAGAGGTCATCATGGCATTCTGAGGTGCCTCAAGGAAAAAAATTGTTAATGTTTATTTATGGCTGGATCACCTTTTTGCTAAGCATTATGACAGAATTGGAAACAATTTAAATCTACTGCTGAAAAAAATAAGAAATAAACATTTTCCTGTGAAATATCTGAAATATACATTGTTGCAAAAAAAAAGCTTAATGCAAGCAATATAAAGACAGATGCAATTAGCAAACTTACTGCTCGTTAATGTTTTTACGGATGTTTTTACTAAAGTTTAAGTTGGCGCTAGAAGGGGAATCTCCAAAGACAAATGTATTCAAGTACCAAATTTCATAGAAATGTGACTAACCTCAGAGCCAAGGCACTAGCGTTGATACAACCTTGATAAGCAGACTTTAGGTATTAAAAAGCTTTGGGAGTCAATACACAACATTGAGAATTAAATAATATAGTATATTGTATAATATAGTATGCAGCCAAAGTCATGTCAGGGTAAACTGAAATTCTAAACAAAATGTAAATTAACAAGCGCAGACAGTAGAATGCCACATCATGACTTTCACTGTGACTGCTTTCCCGTTTTGCAAGTAATATGATAAGGTGCAGAAAGTTACACTGTCATTACCAATGCACTTATGCCGAAACACAACATGTGTGTGTTTGTGTCTGCTGGAAAGGGGTGGGGTTGGGGGTTGCTTAAGAGAGAGTGTAGTAAACCTTTAATTATCACATTTGGTGCAAGCGTTCCCAAGGTTGTCTGTATGTGACTGTGGTTTACTGGGTGGCTGACAGTAAGGGCTGCAGCCGCGTGAACGCTGCTAAAACAGGCTGCTGGGATCAAAAGCATCAGTTGCCAAATGTTCACACTCATGTTCACACAGTATGTTTTCTAAGATGCATAATGCAGTCCAAATTTTAACAGCATTTTTAGGAATCTGTAGAAACTCCAAAGAAGCACGATGCTGCTGCTCCTCCCAGGCTGGTCTGACAACATATATGTCAACAAATTGGTTGATGTAGGGAATGTGATCTCATTGAGTGCAGGCCTGAACCCCCCAGGGGTCTGAGGATGGCCATTAGAGGGACAAGCTGTGTGTCTGGATATAATAAATGAGTTGGAGCCAAAATGCCACATCTGGTGCCACACGACAGACCTTGCTGTGTTAATTGACCGAAACAATAACAGTATACTGTATTTGCAGCGTAACTGCAGAATTGCTGAGCAATGAGGTGAAGAATGTGAATTTTAATATTTTAACTAATTAGAAATGTTTCTGAGTACTGTTAGTGTTCTCTCAATAACAGCAACATTTCAGTATTCCAGTTAGCCGACGGACAGCACTAAATGTTTTCACACTTGTCAGAGAGATTCAGCTTTCATCAGTCATGTCCATGTCCTTGCCTGAAAGCCTTTGCTGTCACCACAGATAGCTTCAGGGCAGGTGGAGGACTCCTGCTGAACAGAACAAACCTCCCTGGTGGAAATATATCTCCTCTGACGCTTTTCAGTTTTCAGTGAGGCTGAACTGGAGTTCAGAGTTCATAAGGTCCTGCATTATCAGTTGGTGGCAGGAATGTTTATATGTGTAGAGAGCAAGGGGCTCTATTCACATTACTCCTTAATGATGAACTTTAATATTAAGTAAGTCAAAACCATCTAAATAATAACTTTATTATTTAAACAAACTTAGGTGTTCACACTGAGGTTTGTTAATCCACATTTCATTATGTCTGCAGGCTGTTTGATGTTTGAAGAACTGTCTCAGATTCACCTTCAGAGAGAAGAAGAAAGAAGCTGCAGTAACACAATCTCCCACTCTAAATTCTCTTTGACTTCCACGTCTATTAGTTTATCTGAAGAAGCCTTTCAGCTCACTTCCTCAAGACAGTCATCCGGTCCATCCAGAGTTATCTCTGTAGCTAATTAGGTTTGATACAGCTATAAAATTTATTCCAGTCGTTCCATTTGCCTTTAAACCTTTAACCTCTCACTAATACCATAGAGAACAGAGCCTGATCACAGTGATGCTGATGCGAATGCCTACACTTATGGAGTTACCTTAAGCTTCTTTTTCTAAATTATTCTGTTATATACTATGTGGAGAAAAGTACTGGGCCACATACAGGAGCTGATACATGTTTGGTATTAACATCGGTGTTTGTGCTGATGTTGATGCCAGAGGAGGTTTGAACTCTGCAGATCTTGAGTCAAAAGAGAGCTGGCAACTTTTATGCCTCACACTCGGTGGCCCTACCCTGTAAGTTGATGTGTTCTGCCACTTTTTTGAGTGTCTGTCATCCCTAAAGAGATCAACTTTGCAAGTAATACCACTTACAGCTGATTGTGGAATATCAAGGAGGGAAAATACTTGACTTGTTCCAGTAGTTGCCTCCTATTACAGTACCACACTCAAATACAGTGAACGTCCCATTCTTTCATTGGCTAGCTGATTGATTTTAGACACATGTGGCAATAGAACCGAAAACATCTGAATTCAGAGATTAAGAGGTGCAGTACTTTTGTCCAAATAGTGTATGTTTGCTGGGCTCATTCTGGCAAACAAATATAGCTACCTGACTGATAGTACTATGAAATGCTGCATGAGTATGAACTGTAATATATGTATAAAATAAATATACCTCCTAGTTTTGGTCTCTACGGCAGCTTTAAAATTAACACCTCCTGTGTTCAGGCAAATTGCACTTCAGGGCAGAGTGATCCATCCATCCATTTTCTTCTGCTTGACCAATTCATAGTCACAGGGGGACTGGAGCCCATCTTTGTGGGCACCCTGTGACACGCTCACATTCACACCTACAGCTAATTTAGAATCTCCAGTTAACTTAATCCAAGCACATCTTTGGTATGTGGGGAGAAGTCAGAGTACCCGGCGAGTACCCAGGCAGACATGGAGACAACATGCAAAATCCAAACAGAAAGGCCCCAGCCAGCGGGAGGATTCAAACCCAGGACCTTCTTGTTGTCAGGCATAAGCAACAAATGAGATGGAATAAAGTAAAGTGCTTTAATTCATGTCTCATAAATTGTTGTATAAAAAAAAAGGGAAATTCAGCGCACACTAATGTAATAAACTGCACTATGTGAGCCTTTTCTACTACTTGCAACCTCGCTGGCATTAATCAGTCTTTTCTCCCTGTAAACGGGCAGCCTCTTGTTCGGTGCATGAACCCACTGCATTTAATTAACTGTCTGCAGTGTTTTCATTATTTAAATAGCTCTGACATTTAAATAACAAGTGTGTGAACTGCAGACATGCAGAGCGAGAAAGACAGCGATACAGAAAACTGATTACAGCGTAGACTCTAAAGTACTACTCATAGAAAACCTCCCCATCTGGTGGCGTTTAGCATTCAAACAAAGCCAATGAATTCCACTAATGCCCTGTTTAAAGTGTTCTAACCACTGAAAGAAATGGACACGTGATTTTTTTCCCTTATGGATCAGCTGACTTTATCTTTTAATGAGAAGCACAGTCCACATGTTAGAAGGATTCATACCTTATCGAGCTTCGCTTCAATTTCTACCACATCTGTCTCCACATCATCAATTCCAGCCCTGTAGAGAGAACACAAAGTCAGGCGGTTACTCAGAAATGATTTTCACTAATGCCATTTCTGAGAAAAGGAGCCACAGCTTAACCTAAAAACAAATATTACAGCCACAATCGGATGATTTAAACTCTTGTTTCAGAGAGATTCTTGGATTAGCGGTAAGCCACATTATCAGAGTGAATAATAAGAAAAAACCCCAAAAAACATATATATCGGTGAAAAGTTTAAACTGGCTGTGGCTCTAAAAGAAAACACCTAAAAGAAACAGAACAGAGGAAGGTCAGATGTGAAGACATGGCTTAAAAATCACAGTGTAAAGCTGTACCATGCTGCAATCGGTCACCATATATCAGTCTCACACACTTAAACATTAATCCTGATAATCAGATTGACAAAGGCATCACTCTGGAAGATTAGTAACCACTGCTGAGCTGTAAAATCAATGAAAAAAGCCAAACTAAATCAATGTAAGATCACATATCGGCCCGCACTTAAGTATGAAAGAGGTGAGGTGATAAAAGAGGCAGCAACAATACAGAGGAGCTTATATTTGGTACCAGCATTTTAGAATTACATGGTATTGGCCCAGATTCATAGGATAATATTTTTCAATTAATACTTTTAATCTCATTTTCCCATGTTCAGTCTTCAAAGATCATCAGGAGCATTTGCGCAGAAGCCAGCGTCCCACCCATCACGTGCTGAAACCATAAATCACAGGAGATGATGACCTCATCATATAATCTCAACCCCACCCGCTCCTTCAACCCTTTTACACCCTGCAGCTGGTTTTATACGTCACAGAAGAGGGAAAAAAGCACCAGCAGCTGCCCAGCTAGTTAATGTGATTAAGGTTTAGGCTTGCTCATGTGTGTTGTACAAGGGATGAAACGCAGTGGGAGGGACAGGACGAGACAGTTTAGTCAGTTAGCAGCTGATCCAGAAAAAAAGCAATCCCAGGATTACTTTCTGGGAATATGCTGGTCCTGAAAGTTCCAAAAAAGCCACGAGCTGCCGATTCTTGACTTGCATCTGTCTTCCACTTGCCCATTTCTTTTTCTCTCACCCACGACCCATTCTGTTTAGACAGACTGAATTTTTCTCTACCACAACATCACACTGACAGAGCATGTGTGCATGTGTGTGGTCTGCAAGATGGCAGGTATTTATCGTTTCACAGAGAGAGCGATGAAAAAAAGGTGTTAGCACAGATCGTTCATTAAGCTGACTTTGTAATTTGTTGCATGTGCTCAGGAATGGTTCAATTTCTGCTTTTTTGTCTTCCAAGCTGTGTGTTTATCCAACAGTATCATCTTCTCAATTAAGTCACTCTGTACTGAACACCACCAATGTCAAGCAGCTGTTCAGTTTAGAGGATAAGCTCATTACAAGGGTGTTGTGTCTCTGGTGGCGTGCGCCTAATAAACATTGACTGGCATTTGATTCAAGGGTGACTCAGATGACATATAATACAGCGGCAGCAGTCGATATGCTATTGATCAAAGCTTTCGAGTTCAGCACAACATCACTTGTGTGTGGCGGGACCGTTGTTTTATGTTACAGGTTTGATGCATGTAGAGGTTTTTGCAGCATGCATTTGGCATGGATGTTTTCTGCATCGATACACATGCCTGTAGGGTTATAATGGTGACGCGCTGAAAATCAGTTCACTGAGAAAGTTGTCAGCTCTGTGAAGGTTAAGTAAATAAACAGCATTAACAAGCTAATTATGTGTGTATGCAAGAGACAGAGAGCAAGCATGTGTGTGTGTTAATGTAGGTTTGTCCTTATTTTTCCCTTTACCACAAGGGATTGTAGTGGAATCAAGTGAGACAGACTTCCATGGACGATTATGGGTAATCCTGCAATGGTGGATGTCTGCATGTTTATGACAGGAAGAACAGCCTTGGAAACTGCCAAGCAAAGACTCACAGCCTTGGCCAGCCGCTTGAGGAGGTACACCAGAGAGATAGAAGGCAGGAGAATAAACCAGCTGTTCTCCACAGAACCAGCAAAGGTGTACTCTCAGTGGCAAGGGAACAATAAGAGAACAGCACCACCAAGGCTGGAGACGGAGCAATACTGGAAGAGCATATGGGAGAAGGATGCAACCCATAACGGCAATGCTCAGTGGCTAGAGGATCTGAGGGCAGACCACAGCGACCTCCCTGAACAGGGTCCAGTAACCATCACAGTGGCAGATATCCAAGAAAGGGTCTCCAGTATGAAGAGTTGGACAGCACCAGGGCCCGACATGGTTCACGCCTACTGGCTGAAGAAGCTAACTGCACTCCACGAGCGTCTGGCAGCACAAATGAACCAGCTGCTAGTTAACGAGATACACCCGGAATGGCTAACTGAAGGCCGGACGGTCCTGATCCCCAAGGACCCCAAGAAGGGACCGGTCCCCTCCAACTACCGACCAATAACCTGCCTCAGTACTACATGGAAGCTCCTGTCAGGCATCATATCGGCTAAGATGAACAGGCACATGGGTCAATACATGAGCGGGACACAGAAAGGAATTGGCAAGAATACCAGAGGCGCAAAACACCAGCTACTGGTAGACAGAACAATCAGCCGAGACTGCAAGACCAGACTGACCAACCTGTGCACTGCCTGGATTGATTACAAGAAGGCCTATGACTCAATGCCCCACAGCTGGATACTGGAATGCCTAGAATTGTACAAGATCAATGGGACCCTAAGAGCCTTCATCAGGAACTCAATGGGGATGTGGCGTACAACACTAGAGGCCAACTCCAAGCCCATAGCACAAGTCACCATCAAGTGCGGGATCTACCAAGGAGATGCTCTGTCCCCACTGCTGTTCTGCATAGGCCTGAACCCCCTCAGTGAGATCATTAACAAGACTGGCTACGGATACCGACTACGGAACGGAGCAGTTGTCAGCCACCTCCTGTACATGGATGACATCAAGCTGTATGCCAAGAGTGAACGAGACATCGATTCACTGATCCACACTACCAGGCTATACAGCAATGACATTGGAATGTCGTTCGGACTGGAGAAGTGTAGTCGGATGGTAACAAAGAGAGGGAAGGTAGTCAGAACTGAGGGGACTGAACTACCAGAAGGCAACATTGCAGACATAGAGGACAGTTACAAGTACTTGGGGATCCCGCAGGCGAATGGGAACCATGAAGAGGCCGCTAGAAAAGCTGCAACCACCAAGTACCTGCAGAGGGTCAGGCAAGTCCTGAGGAGTCAGCTGAATGGTAAGAACAAGATCCGGGCCATCAACACGTACGCCCTGCCCGTGATCAGGTACCCTGCTGGGGTAATAGGCTGGCCAAAGGAGGAGATAGAAGCCACTGACATAAAGACAAGAAAGCTCCTTACCATGCATGGAGGGTTTCACCCCAAGTCCAGCACCCTGAGGCTGTACGCTAAGCGGAAGGAAGGGGGCCGGGGACTGGTGAGTGTCAGCACCACAGTCCAGGATGAGACAACGAACATCCAAGAATACATTGGGAAGATGGCCCCAACTGACCGAGTGCTCAGTGAATACCTCAGGCAGCAGAAACCCAAGAAAGAGGAGGGAGACGAGGAACCATCATGGAAGGACAGGCCCCTGCACGGTATGTACCACCGGCAGATAGAGGAGGTGGCTGATATCCAGAAATCCTACCAGTGGCTGGACAAAGCTGGACTGAAAGACAGCACAGAGGCACTAATCATGGCAGCACAAGAACAAGCTCTGAGCACAAGATCCATAGAGGCTGGGGTCTATCACACCAGGCAAGACCCCAGGTGCAGGCTGTGTAAAGATGCCCCAGAGACAATCCAGCACATAACAGCAGGGTGCAAGATGCTAGCAGGCAAGGCATACAAGGAACGCCATAACCAAGTGGCCGGCATAGTGTACAGGAACATCTGTGCCGAGTATAACCTGGAAGTCCCGAGGTCAAAATGGGAGATGCCCCCAAGGGTGGTGGAGAATGACCGAGCTAAGATCCTGTGGGACTTCCAGATACAGACGGACAAAATGGTGGTGGCTAACCAACCGGACATAGTGGTGGTAGACAAACAGAAGAAGACGGCCGTAGTGATCGATGTAGCGGTTCCGAATGACAGCAATATCAGGAAGAAGGAACACGAGAAGCTGGAGAAATACCAAGGGCTCAGAGAAGAGCTCGAGAGGATGTGGAGGGTGAAGGTAACGGTGGTCCCCGTGGTAATCGGAGCACTAGGTGCGGTGACTCCCAAGATAGGCGAGTGGCTCCAGCAGATCCCGGGAACAACATCGGAGATCTCTGTCCAGAAGAGCGCAGTCCTGGGAACAGCTAAGATACTGCGCAGGACCCTCAAGCTCCCAGGCCTCTGGTAGAGGACCCGAGCTTGAAGGATGAACCGCCCGCAGGGGCGTGCTGGGTGTTTTTTATATATATATATATATATATATATATATATATATATATATATATATATATATATATTTGTTTCCAATGTGCATGTTCAGTTTGTGTAAACAGACAAAGTAGCAAAAACACCCCAAAGTAGCTCCAACAATAATGCAGGCCATTTAGAGGGGGGATGGGCTTATATGCACTGCCAGTTTTAGCAGGGTGTACATGGGCTGACATCACTAGTGAAGGGGGGGGGGGCTCACGTGCACTACCACCATGTGCACATCCATCAGCCTCAACTACAACCTACGAGTGTGCTGAGTCTATTCTTGTTCCCCATGCTGTTGGTGTACTGTAGCATGCAGCCTGCACGCTACGTCATCTCACATCTCTTCTCATGCCCCACACACACACACACACACACACACACACACACACACACACACACACACACACACACACACTTCAATGCCCTGAGCTTTCCCTCATGTCTTCCAGACTCAGCTTGTCACACAGCATCGCATTCACATCAGCATCACTTCAAGGACCTGGAGGACAGAAGTAAAGGAATCACGTCTGCTGATAGTAGGCAAGCCCAGACCTAAGAGCTAAAATACCTTAATTAAATGCCTTAATTTAGTAGAAAATAGTATGAAGGCAACACTGTTTTAATGTTGAAACCAAGTAACCAATCTCATTTTGAATTTCAATTAAATTTGCTTTACATCAGAACATGAACTTTACTGTGAGCAGGGTTGTAAATGCATGCATAGCGAGCATTTTTCTCACTGAACGAGCATGCTGTTCTTATAACAGTTTGTTGTATCACATTTTTTATTGTTTACCAGATGACTCATCAAGCCAGGCAGCTGTGGGGACTGAATGGCATACTCCTGTTTTCACTACATATTCACTATTTCATGTGGAGAGTGCACTCCCACCCCTCACTGATACATACAGAAAAGTGTGACTCACCAAATGAATGAGGAGTTGATTACGCACCTGGACAAACACACAAAGACACATGCAAACAAAGATACAAAAACAGAAGACACACATTGACCCAGAAACCCATTAACAACAGGGTTTCATCAGAAGGCTCAAATTAGGCATAAAACCTACAATCTGCCAAATTTACTTCCATTAACATGCAGGTCGTTTCTGCCAACAATGAGGATGAATACATTATCGGGCTTTTACTGCTGTGTGAAGAAAAGCTTACTGATATCTGAAACAACAATCTAAAAGAACATTTTTTTGCCACACACACACAAAAAATAAGAATAAAAAAAGTAGAATGACTGAATGGAGGCATGCCTGTACCAACGTTTCTGATATGAAATTCTGAAATTTTAAAGCTTGGCTGTTTTTGTCCAGATTTATGTCGAGTGCATTAATGGATTTATTTGCATATAAATCTAACTTTGATTGAATTTGATCAGTCACTTTTTCAAATATATATATATATATATATATATATATATATATATATATATATATATATAAAAAAATGCTGCAAGTAAGGCATTACTATTGCAAAAAAAAATAATTAGCTTACTGTTACTTTCCCATAGGCATGCTGCGTTACTAAACTGTGATTTTGTTTGTCAGTGTCTCATGACAATGACGTACGAGCGTGCGACGCTGTGGTAGTAACAGAAATGTGTAGAACAACAATGGATAATATGGAGTGTGGGAGCAAGTACGACCACCGGCCCCACTCCTCCTAAACAGTTGACAATAGATTTAAGAGCGACAGGAGTCTTTGATTTTATTCCTTTTTTGCTGTGTTTTACTTGCATCTATTTGAAAGAGTGAGTGTAAACACAAAAAATTATTTTATTTTATACGCTGGAATACGCAGAAAAAAGGTTTAAATTTTGAACAAATTTCTTCAAGTCAAAGACTGTTGCATATAATTTAATTCTTGCTTGATGCAAAGTGCATAAAGTTAGTGATGAAAACTAATAAAACATTTTTTTAGAAAGAGTCTTTTTCATTCAAATTTCATCTGATGGATTATGCAGAAAAAATTGAATTGTCTATTGCTTTAGAATGTATTCAGGTTGTGTAAGTGATCAGTAAAGTAATGGGATTACTTTCTTGGGAAGTAATCAGTAATTAGTAACTAATTAATATTTTCAAGTAAGTTGACCAACACTGGTCATAAATACCAAGTACATCTTTGAGTGAGGTCACAGTGACCTCTGACCTTTGATCACAAAGTCTCAAATATGCAGACCTTAGAGACTAAATCATCCTTACACAAAGTAATGACAGGTTACAGGCTGCACCGTTATCTTGATATTCTTTCTTTATTTTGAATTTTGAGCAGCACTGCGCCTGACTTACTGCAGCACACGTTACCACACTTGCTGTTATAAAGGTGCCCGTCCGTACACACAGACGCATGCTGCACATTCTCAGTTATATTGAATAAACGTCTCCCCTCATCCACACGCACACGCCAAAATATCCCTTCCCAGAATTCCAAGTAGCGATCACCATGGCAACCAGTCATTGACCCACATCACCATGGCAACAGGCATCAGCATTACTCTCCCCTTTTTCTTTTTTTTTTACTGACCAATTTCCTCTTTGTCTAATGTGTCTGTCCCTGCGCGCCCCCCGCCACCACTCCTCCATCACTCCTTTCAGCTTCTTCCTTTTCTAAAAAGCACATTATTCATCGACGTGTGCTCTTACACTGACTCCTCTCCTCCTGATGAAACATATCAACCCGCTGATACGATCTTTGTCACTGATGAGGCGGTGCATTACAGCGGTGAGCTCGTGGCTGTAGTGTGACTTGTGATGCATCTGCAGCGCCCGCTGTGACAGGCAAAGTGCCCTTGAGTAGCACGCGGATCCCACAGGAGCTTTAAGCTGTGGTCAGTCCTGCTCAATACAAACACACCCATCACAGTGAGCTGAGCTCTGTTATTCAAGTCGTACGTGTTCGTGGAAAATTTTTTTATTTTTTTTTCTGCTGAATAACAGCTTTCAAGATCATTTCCCAGTTAATGTTACATTTCTTTTATACTAATGAACTGCAAGGTATAGCTGTAAAAACGCAAGGAAATATAAAACGAGGTCACTTTGTTTGAGGAGGAAATGATGTAGGGTTTTTTTTAAATCGTCCACACTAATGGAAATCATTGAGATCAGGAGCAGGTGGTTTTTGGGTGGAGACAGCAACAGCAGCCCCAGCCGTCATCTCTTTGTTCTTCCATGCTAGACCACATTCAGCTAATTAAAAAATCAATTTCAATCCCATCGCACAAACATCTTATATTCACTGTTCAGTAACAGTATTGTTTATAAATATTCCGAGATAATAATTATAATTTTTGTCGATTACTGATCCCCCAAATCACAGTCTCCTTACTCTCTTTGTTTCATTTGCGTACGCTTGCGTCTGTCCATCTGTCTGCTTCCTGTCTGCAACACTCCCGTGTTTGCTGATGGCACAAAGCCGAAGACAGTGTGTTTATTTTTTTTGTGTGTGTGTGTGTCTGCGTGAGCATACATAAAAAGATAAACCTGAAATGCATTTACAATCTGTGTAATTATATATTTATAAATCTCAAAATCTGCAGTTTCATGGCAGAAAGTGTTTAAAGATCCATACAGTCCAATATTCAACAAAATACAACACGATTCAAGGCTCTGTGCCACTAATTGCTCAAACACGTGTTCAGAGTCCATTAAAAGAGCCTCCAGTCAATGATCCTCACACATTTTCCTAAACAGGCTGTCTTTTCACACCAATAACCAGCCAAGCCAAACACTACTATCTTATGTGCAGAGAACAAAGATGCCTTCAGTGCTTCCCAAAACCCTCCCTCACTCCCAACACACAACAAACATCACACTCATTCCCTGAAAAAACATTTGACTGGTCCGATGGCTGTTCGGACAAAGAGACCAAACAGGATGCAGACAAAAAGAGCCTCGCGGGTAGCCTTGAGCCTCAGTTTAACTGGATTACAAATGATTTCAAGCAACACTCATAAAACAGCGGTAGCGAACATTTGGATACATTTTGTTAATGTTAATTTTAAATTTTGGAAGAGTTCAACATTTGGAAATATGCTTTAGTGGTCTCTTGCTGAGAGGTAGACGAAAAGACTGATACCTCTCTCATGTCTGTGCAGTGAACAAATCACCTTCTTAAATAATGATCATATCATAACTGCAGAAGATTTTTTACACTGCTCGAGACAACTAAAGGCAAAACACATCAAACCTATTGGCAAAGAATCATTCTGGATATCTATACTGATGTGGGCTGGGTAATGTGTTAGGAGTGGAAAGGATGCCACGTCGTTTGATGGAAATGAAAATTATCAGTCCATAGTTGGCTATTCAGACACCCCAAAAATCAAAGTGAATAAATGATGCAGTAGGTAATCCATTTTGTTGAAACTCAAAATAGTACTCAGGGTTTTTATAGCCCCCACGTACTTGTATGCATGCCTGAGAATGTCAGGGCATGCTCCTAATGAGACGTATGGTGTCCTGGGGGATCTCCTTCCACATCCGGACCAGGCCATCACTGACTCACAGAGACTCTGAGGTGGAACTTGATGGACCAACAAATAATGTCCCAGAGGTGTGCTATTGGATTTAGTTCAGGCAAGCGTGGGGGCCAGTCAATGGTATCAATTTACCTCATCCTCCAGGAACTGGATACTGATGCAACATTAGGCTGGGCATTGTTGTACACCAGGAGGAACCCAGGACTCACTACATCAGCGAGGGAACTGAGATAAGTCCAAAGCACATAGCGGTCCGGCTGATAGAAGGACCTTCTGTGGACCTGTCCAGTAAATGCCTGTCACCTGGAATCTCCTCCATGTTTAAATACAGCAAAACATCTGGCATCATATTGATGTGCTGTCCTGGAGGATTTGGACTACCTGTGCAACCTCTGTAGGGTCCAGTTACACTGACCCAAGCCAAATGCAAAACTAGTAAGAAAAAAAAAAAAAAAAAGAAGTCGAAAGAAGCGAAAAAATGGCTAACACAGAAAATAACCCACTGCACCTATGGTGTCACAGCCGTCTAAATTACACGAGCAAATCACAAATTATAAATACACTGGAATAAACAAAGAGCAGGGTTATTAAGACAGAACATGACATTACAGCTACAATACAAGGCCAACCCCAGGGCTCATAGTAAAAAGAGTTAAGAGCCTGTGGCACAAGTAGTGTTTCAAAAAAATCTCACACTTTCCTTTAAAACAGGAAACATTAACATTGCAGCTTTTATTATTCATTTAGTGTGATTTTCACCATCTGTCTCACCAGTATATCATTCATCTTTTGGATTATGCCTTTGAATTATTGGGAGGAATAGTTGTTAATGGAGAAGAACAGTTCCTCTCGCAGTCATGCAGTAGCTGTATAACGCAACATAAAGACTTCCACAAATTCACTCAAGGAGAGAAGAGAAGTTTCCCTGTTTCCCACCAGCTGTCAGACCACCTCTGTGCTAACATCAATAAAAACAATTCCCCAAAAAGCATTCAACCAAATATAATGTATCGTTGTTATGATTATTCTTAAGCCATCGTTCTGTACACCTCACACTATAAACACACTGCATTTCTAAATGTTTCTGCCGAAGCAGTCTGGGATGTGGAAACGTCATTATCTCATTCCAGAGTACATTCCAGCTAAAGGCTGGCAGGAAGTGTGCTGGAAAACCTCTTGTACCGAGTGTGAAGCAGACAAAAATCATTTTTCTCTAATGTCTTGTATCCAAGACTCGTGCCAGCTGGAACAGATTTTGCTTGGAAAGTGCAATTGTTCTTTTTTTTTGTTTCTTTTGTTGCCTTTCTTGCCAACAGAAGAGGAGAGCGGGTAAGAAACAGAAAACTGAGTTCCACAGGAAGCCATTCTGCTGAAAAATGCAGCCTGAATTACATCATCATCAAGTGACACTAATGGTTTCCACTGTTTCCAGAAAATCTCAGCCGAAAGCTAGAAAGAGTACACACCGTGATCTGCTCTACGAAACTACATTTCATATTTAAAGAGATGCAGGAAAGAAAGTCTCCCTTGAGCCTGCTGATCATAATATGCATCCACACTGTGCACAAAAGTGGTGCCAAACCTTCTGCACCTTCACCCTAACTCTTCCAGCAGGTTTCCCAAAGAGAGAGAATAAGGCTAGTCCTAGACTGAAAAACGATGAATGAAAACCTCCACTTAAAAAAGTTCACCATCCGTGACTAGGGTTAATCTATATCTGAGAGCCCGAGCCTTTATCAGTAAAAGTGGTCTAGATTTGGTAGTCAGTTATTTCTGTATTTTTGGCAGACAGGAAGAAAAGAAGAAACAATACAACACAAAGCTGATGACATGCAATCTAGGTATGACACATATATGGAAATGCATTTGCACACACACCCAACCAAATTTAAATCCGACACACTTCCCGGTCACACGCACACCCATGTGCCCTTTGTCCAAGTGTAGGAGAGGTGTGCCCTGGGCCTGAAGGAAAAGTCTGATCATACTTTGTTAACACCCAGAAGAATCTGAACTCACAGTTTCACTTTCCAGTAATATCACATGACAGACTTTCTATCACGTTTGGATTTGTCCAATAATTTAAATTGGTCTTTCTTTTCCATATCCAGTCACTGGAAAAACGAAATAAACATTTATTTGCATGCACTTTTAGCCTTGTCCTCTACCTGCCCTACATTCTGTTAATGTGTTTTTTATCTTATGTGGAAATCCCCTGCATGACAGGACATGTTAAACTACAGATTCTTCTCACATTATGGGGTTAGAGGAATACACGAGAGCTTCCCAAGAAATTTAGATACAGCACAGTCTAGGAAGTGCGGTATTGGAGTCGGAAAAACTATGATGCTACTGCTCTACAAAACAAAAAGTTAAAACATAAAAAGACACAGCAGAGCTCTCCAAACACAGACCGAAATCAGCAGGAAGCCTAAAAGGACAGTATAATAGCAGGACTGCACATTTATCCAAATCTCTAAACTCTTTAACCTTCGCTGACCTCGCAGCAGGGTGTTAGCAGCGGGCGACACGCACACGGATGCAGCTTACATGAGAAATGCAGAGGAGGAAGAAGACCCCTGTGGTTTAAAAGCACTTTGTTCCCAGGGCTCCTTTTGCTTCTGTGCTCTTTGCATCCATCCCACCCAGAGCCAGTTCACAGTGAGGGATGACAGAGGAAGTAGCAGACAGCAGAAATGGGGTCACACTTGAAGATAATACAGGAGCAGACAGATATTGGCTATCCTCTTTAGAGAAGAACGTGCAACAGACAGCAATGACCTGCAGAGCGTCTTTTGTTAAGGCCACAGCTAAATATTTACATCTGTGCATTTGTCCGGGAGGGAATGAATGCAGGCAAAGTGTGATAAATGTAAGGACGTCTCGGAAAGCCTCTTTTCTCAGACAGACACAAAAAACAGTATTCAGTGCATAACATGGCTCTCCATTAGTCACTGCAAAAAAACACACACAGTTCAGTTGGACTGCCATTCCTACAGAGGAACAGTGTCCGTATAGAGCCATCTCTCTTTCAAATGTGCCTCTATATATTGAATGCCTTGTATACATATACCAGTCACAATATTTCTTTAGGACTTTTTTGACAGGATAGCACAGGGTGTAGTAGGGCTGGGCTATATCATACCGTTCACGGTAATACCGGTGTAATTTTGGGCAACGATAGGAAAATGAAATATCGCGATAGAATATGGGTAAAAAGCGCATGCGCAGTGCCTTTGTTTACATACGCACATTGCGGCGACGCAGAATGAGAAGAGCGAAAGCGGATCATAAAATGAAACTTTTTTTATTTTATTTTTTTATTAGTAATATAAACATACAAACAAAATGCACAATATATTACAGATTCAGAGAACAGATATTTCTTACATATTAGCAACTTTCATACATAGTGAAAATAAAATATAAAGATGGGGTCACATAATTTAACAGGTTATTAACTCACTAAATCAAAATCTCCCATAAAGGAAACAAAAAAAGCAGCCTTTTTCTTTTTAACTAAAGTCAAAGATTTAACCAACAGGTTTAAGTCGTTTTTCCAGTAAGCTTCGTAAAATGAAACGGATGAACCAAAACTGGTTTGTAAAAATGCTGCAGCTTCAGTGGTGTGGAACTGGTTTAGCTTTCGTCCGTCAGATACACAACAAAGCACTATTTTTGGTAGCGCATGCTAGCGGGCCGGTATTACCGTATTGTTTGGAAAATACGGCGCACTTAAAATCAATCCTTTGATTTTTCTGAAAGTCGACAGAGCCCCTTATAATCCCGTGTGCCTTATGTATGAACTCTGGTTGTGTTTACTGACCTCGAAACGATTTTATGTGCACGGCGCTCGAAAATCTGTCAAATGTTTCAGTACGACTTTGCTGAGCTACGAAGCCGCACCGCTTGATGGATTGTCGGAGCATTACGGCTATCGTAGGCGGAGTGATACGTACTGCGCTTAAACATAATATTACCGTATTGTGTGTGTATAACCTCTTTTTAAGTTTTGTGCATATTATACATGGTTATGCTGAGGATATGTATGCCAGTTTCCACTGAAATGCCTTTTGGTTAAACTGTCAGCGAGGAATTTGCACTGTTAAATTTTTATATGACTTTAATGCACATAAAAAACAGCTGCTTGTTTAAGTGAAAATACATTGATGGGTTTTTTTTGCACTAATAAAGTTGTGGAGTTGTAAAGTATTTTGTCTGGTGTCAATTATATTGTCAGTTATATCGTTATAGCAAATTTTTAAATGTATATCGTGATAAATATTTTTGGTCATATCGCCCTGCTCTAGGGTGTAGTCATTATTGCTAATAGAGAGCGACTTGAATGAAACCCATGAAATGGCCTGGGGAGGACTTGAAACCAGGCACCTGCATTAGCCTTACTGCTCAGCTACAACATTAAACCTACCTGTCTAATACAGCTTTCTGTTGCCTAAACACACTAATGAATTGTGAAACCCCAGTTTTTCTACTGTAAAACATATTTTCACTGCACAGTTACAGCATCAACTGATATCATGCTGCTGTGATGACTAACCAGTGACTAACCAGGATCTGTATCACATCCCCCACTTGCCTGGAGCTGAAGTCCAAAAAAAGAAACTAAATCAGAATGAAAGTGGACATTGACATTTAGAACTTTACTGTAAATCAAAACAGATGGAGTACATTAAGATGGTGGAAAAAGCCTCCACTCCTGTAAATGCAAGTTAATGCAAATGTAAAAAATGCTTGATGTTTGTGTTATCAAATACACAGGATGTAGAAACTATTATGTAACAAAGAAAAAAAGTCAGCCCTAACTGTGCTAATCTGGGTTGTATAATATTTATATTCAACGGTAGAAGAAACAATACAGATATTAACTGACGGATACAGAGAGGCTTACAGGTAAGCTAAATGTGCATTCCTTCCTTGGGCTTTGTTAAACACAAAGAGTCTGTTTTTGTTCCACAGGGCAACAGATAATTCCATTCTTAATGAATGTTTGGCATTGATAAGGCTTGCTTTTTGTTCCACCCCAGAAATGCACACACACATGCTTGTAGGTATGTATGGATAAGCCACGCATAGCACAAAAGGCCTGCTTAAGGTCATGCCAAAGGATGTTGGATAGAATTCCAGTCCAGTCTGACCTGGCCACTCCAAAACCTTTGGTTTTTTTGTTTCTTTGTTTCTTTGTTTCTTAAGCCATTTTTTAACGATCGTTGTCTTGCTGCATAAGCCAAGTGAGCTTTAGCATTACGGGACAAACGGATGGTCAGACAGGATTTTCTGGCAGAGAGCAGCTTTCATGGTTCCATCAATTATGGCAAGTCGTCAGGTCCTGAAGTAGCACAACAGCCCCAGACCGTCACACTACCACCACCATGTCTGACTGTTGGTACGATGCTCTTTTTATGAAATACTCTGTTAGTTTTACACCAGATGTAACAGAACTCAACCCTTTCAAAAAGTTCAGCTTTTGTCTCGTCAGTTCACAGAATTTTTCTCCAAAAGTCTTTATCATCAAGACTGTTTTTGGCAAATGTGAGACGAAACTTTGTCCTGTTTTTGGTCAGCAGTGGTTTTCTCCTTGGAGCTCTCCCATGGATGCCATCTCTTTCTTATTGTTCAATCATGAGCTCTGACCTTAACTGAGACAAGTGAGGTCTGCAGTACTTTAGATCTTGTTTTGGGTTCTTTTGTGACCTTCTGTGTGAGTCGTCAACGTGCTCTTGGACTAATTTTGGTAGACCGGTCACTCCAGGGAAGGTTCAATGCTGATCCATATTTTCTCAATTTGTGGATAATGGCTCTCGCTGTGGTTCACTGAAGTCCCAAAGCCTTAGAAATGGCTTTATAACACTTTACAGGCTGTCAAAGGCTCATCAGTTGTTCAGTTTATTTTGATCATGGCATGATCTGTTGCTTTTTAAGATCTTTTAGCCAAGTCACTTTGTCAGACAGGTTCTGCTTGAGCGATTTCTTGATTGAAGAGGTCTGGCAGTAATCAGATCTGGGTGTGGCAATTGCAACTGAACTCAGCATTCAAAATATTTTGGTCTTAGCTGATATTTTCGTTTGCACTTATGCACTCTGTATCTATTGGCTAGTAGAGTGACATCATCACAACACACAGTGAGACATACAGTATCAGTCTTGGGCCTGAATCAACGAGCTCCAGCACACTTTTGCCAGAAAAGCTCACTTGTACATGAATTCCTTCAAGCACAATGTTTAGGTTTTTCCCCACTTGATCACCAGGTAAAGCACTGTCAGGTAAAGCAGTGTGATAACTTGTGGGAATATCTGATCACATCTTGCTTCCCACACTTACAGAAACACATTTATGCTCTAAGCTAAGGTGTTTATTTATGGCTCTGCATGCACGTGTGTGCATTTTATTGAGACCATGTGTGAGAGAGAGGAGATGCCTCTTTGAAACAGTTGTGCAAAAGAGGAAATAACTCAGCTCTGCACAAGAAACTGCTTTCCCACTGTTATCTTTGGCAGCTCTGGCCGAACATCAGCGGAATAAGGCTGCTGCTGACACAAAAGTCAGATGTGCCAAAGAGGAAACAACCACAGATTTACACTTTTATCCATTTAAGAACGGTCTGTCACTGCCAAACACCCCAAGAAGGTCGGCAATGATCATCTGACAATGTTCATCTCACTCAAGTCGATCTTTTCCAAAAAAATACCGCCAGGTCGGATTTTAGTTTCCTTGCTTTAGCTACAGTACATTGATGTACTCTGACTGGATATACAGGACTCCTGTGGTAGGTTACTGTATCCTAGTGTCATGCATAAAGATATTTTGGAAGAGAAAACATTTTAAAGTTATGCTGTTATCTTCATGTTGTTACTCTACTCCACCTGCTTGCATTTTTAATTATTCCTAAAAAACAAAATCATCCATTTTCTTCTGCTTATCCAGTTCTTATCCAGGGCTGGAGCCCATCCCAGTTGGCATAGGGTGAAAGGCGGGGTTCACTCTGGACAGGTCGCCAGTCAGTTGCAGGGCTAACACAGAGAGACAAACAACCATCCCTTAATTTGCTTAAGGGCAATTTAGAATCACCAATTAACGGAACCGCACTGCATGTCTTTGGACTGTGGGAGAAAGCTCGAGAACCAACAGAGAAAAAGCAAACATGCAAACTGAAAGGCCTTGAACAGATGGTGGATTCAAACTCAGGACCTTCTTGGTCTGAGCCAATAGTGCTAAAAAAACAAAACAAAAGCAGTTCAGTTAAATGGAAGGGGGTCACGCTCAGGAGTCAGGCTTCCCCTACATGAACTCTGTGACACATTGGCTACCAGTCCAGGAAATATTATGCTTTTAAACCAATTTGTGCTGGGATGTCTTTCAGCATACTGTAATTATAAAGTGCGATTGGGCTCACAGAACATGCACAGATTAGAAGTTTATTTATGGCAAAAGTAACTGAATGACAGAGTTCTCATTCGTCTGCTGCAGTTTGAGTAGCTGCTGCTGCTATTCCAAGCACATCAGCATTTATTGTTTGGCTATATCTGATCGACCTTCAGCTTTCAAGCTGAATTGACTGTGAAATGACTTGTCAGAGTTTTGTTTACCTACAGAGATTATTATTTCTTACATCACTGGAGCCTGTCAGCAAACACTGATGACCTCAGTCTTGACAAAGTCATGAGTTGGTTTCACACGTGCGCTGCAAGGAGCTGCATGTGAGACTGTAAATCTTAAAACATAGATCAGGTTAACCTGTCCAAACCTTCACACGCAATATCCAAATAAGCCCATATTAAAATAGAGCTGGTACAGGGTATGTGTAGAAAATTTACCACTGGATGGTCCTGCACCCTCACCTAAAACAAGCGGCAGAGGATCCGTTATCATGCGCTAACATGTGAGAAAGCACCCACGGTTACCCACTCGGAAACTTGAATCAGCCATACTCTCCAAATTCCCAATGACCAGTCAACAAGCTGTTAACCCTCCTGCCATCCTTTAAAAAACTCACACCCATCACCCTAGGGACCATTCTCAGCCACGCCATAAAAAGACCATATATCCATATTTTATTCCACTTTAAATTAGCCAACCTTGTAAAACTACTTCTCCCTGAAATATTCATGTAAAGTTTTAATTATATTTTCGTTGTTTTAACCCTTCAAATCCCAGTGTTATTACATGAGCGCCCTGTGTTATAAGCCCCAAAAACCAAAAAACGAAACTAAATATTTCCACAAAAAACCAGTTGAAGTAATATGTGATTGTCATTATAAGTAGGCCTTTAGATGGACCAAAGATTGGCACCAACATACATTTTGACCTGCCATTATTTTTTTGCATTTTTTTTGCAATTTAAAAATTAAAACTTCAAGGCCCTGAGTCTTCATTGACATCCAAGAAAAGAAGAAAAAATAAAATCATATGATGATAATTTGGGGTTGAAAAATAGCGTTTATAATGGAAGTCAATGGGCAGAAAATGGTCCCCAGGGTGATGGGTGTGGGGATTTCTGCTGCTCAGCCATTTTAGGCTGATTTAAGGAATTCACACTGGAATATTAACATTGACAGGTAAAAACTATCCTGTGGCAAGTTTGGTTATATTCCACTGAACACAGTGGAAATGGCAGCCATTTAACACATAGCAGTGGCACAAAAAGGTCCCAAGAAGGCAGGAGGGTTAAATAACTCTCTCACATGCACACAAACAATCGCGTGTGTGTATGTGCGACGTAAAGATGGGAATGGAATCCGCTGAAGGCGCACCACAGACAAAGTGAGCTCACAGACCAGACAAATTTAGTTTGGGGTAAACATTTATGCATCTAATGAACACTGTTGAACAAATTCTGTCACTGTAATTCCAAATGGCCAGCGTTTTTCTTTCACTCCAAATTATAGCCATTATCTCCAAATGAAGCAACAGCAAAACCACAAGGCCAGATTTTTGTTGTTGTTGTTGTTGTTGCTAATACCGGACTACCAAAGCATTGTCCTTATCCAAGACTACGACGGCGGTCGAGAAAACAAGATTACAACACCTCACACGACTGCATTATTAAATCGTCGATTGCTGAAGTGCAGCAGGATATGAAGTGGAGGGAAAGTCCACTGGGTGAGACAGAATGAAGAGACAGGTTTACATTAACGCTCGGGGTGGTCTTACGCAAGAGCCTCGCTCATTGAGACAGCAAGAGAAACAAATCTGGGCCAGACAGCGTGAGTATGCAAGTGAAGTGTTGTGGTTTCACCTATAAAGCTCAGTGCTAGAAAGATTTATGAATTATATTTTACAAATCAAATGTTAACATGTTGGTAATGAGGTAGTAAATACACATGGACTTCTGACGCAGCTGATGCTTCCAGTTCAGAGCTTAATATTTTACAATGAACAGATCAGCTAAGATCATCGCTTATCTGCTCCCATGTAGCTGACTTGTTGTGATGCGAGCATTTTGACTGCAGTAGGGTGACATAACATTTATGAAATTTAATTATATGACTGGCCCGAGTTAGACCTCAAAAATTGTCAGCAGTAATTATCGAACACTTTAACTTAACAAAGCTAGTTTTTATGTGATGTGGTTTCAGAAACTGTGGGAGAAAACGGTGCTTGGCTGCAGTCAAAGTGAAGCTTTTACTCTAATCTGGTTTTCTACACTCTAGTACAAAGTAGACTGCAAGTTGCCGTCACCATGAAACTTCTGGTTACGCTTGTTTCATATCGAGCTGAACCTTAATCTTCCTGCTCTCCAGGCCAGATCTCTCTGACAGAACCACCCTGTTCAGCTAGCTACATCTGTCTATGTGACATATGCACACACACACATACCCACCATATCCCTACACCCTCATACCAAAGCAATCTATGACACGGTCTTCCTTCCTTCCTGCCTGCTTTAAGATCAATTGCCATTATAATTTGATGAATGTGGTTCAGCTGTTGTGATTTTTTTTCTTGACCCTTGTACGCGGTGGGCAAACCACTGAACAAATGGAAAGAACCACTCTGTTCGTGAAAGAGTGCATGCTTATGTGACTTTGTAGGAGTGGGATTTATGAATCCAAGAAACTGTGGGACTGCTGACATGGCAGATGGGAATATTTTCATTTGGAAATCCCTGAGGAATTCCTCAGGGATTTCAGGCACGGATGCAGGCTGAAGAATGTAAAGATGGGAAACATGACTAGGGAATCCATCAGTGTTCAAGAAAGAGCAAAAGGTGTTCCGGTTTCTTTTCATGTCCCTCAAGACTGGCTTGTCAATCACACTTGTGGTTTCAGCACTGCAGGGGTGTACGGATTCAGCGAGGATTGGGGCTGGTGGGGCGCCAAACACACGGCAAGCCAGCATCAACAACCTGATAGAAATGGTCAGATATGCATGTCTCAACAGACTGTAGCTGAGATTGAAGAGTAAGAAGAAGGAAAAAAAAAAATCTTAACTATGTGAATTGTGCTATTTACTAAAGGCACCGGAAATTTGTATCGGTGGTCTAAAATTTTGACACATTTGGTGTGAGGGACAGCAGGATTGTGGGTGGAGGAAGAGCGTGAGGGCTGAGTAAGACATGAGAGTAAACAGGAAGGACAAACAGCCTATCAAAGTATAAACTAATAATCTGACGCAAAAGAAAACTACTGTTCATAAAGCCAAGTGTGTACAATTAAAACCAAGGCAGAGAAAGTTGGGCCAAATCTGAACCAGCTGCTCAAGTGGACCCCAGATGTAAGAGCGAGACGTGCAAACACAAACACCTTCTATTCCAGTTTGAACAGGATGATTGTGAGACTGTATCATTTGTCAGCCTAAGGAAGCTGTCCTCTGTGTCTTTAAGATACTTTTCTGGGAAATTTTACCACAGTGGGTTTTTATACACGGTTATGTGTCTGTATGTGCTGCCATTAATCTGTCTCCATTTTTTTTTGTCTTTCTTCCTCTGGGTGCACTCCATCCCTTTGGACCATCTTTCTTCCTCTATATTCCCCCTCCACTACAAACATCCGCCCATCAGTCATTGCCCCTGTATGTTTAGTCATCGATCATCCTTCCAGTCATGCTACATTCCCATCTTTTAACTAGAACCAGAGCAAAAACAGACTTAGGCAGCATACTGAAACTCAGTCAGTGTTGCTGCTGCTGCGCTGTCACTGATTCATATCCACTCTGCACACTGCCAATATAGGAGGCTGGAGGAGAGAGTACAGTGAGGAAAAAGATGGATAAAGGTGAAGAAGAGGAGTGCAACCACAACAAGACGACTGGTGGGTGTGCACACAAAGATTTCCCAACTCTTTTCTCTCCCTTCCTGTCTTTTGGCCACCACTTGGTTGAACCAGTTGGGCTGTTTATCGAAGGCACGGAGCCCCGCGACACCAGATAATTCCCACATTGCGTGTAGACGACAAACACGCACTTGTAGCTTAAATTTCTATTTTTAACACAAGAATTAGTCTTGCCGACGTCAGAGGCGTCGATTTCTTTGGCTAGCTACGATCCAGAATTATAGACAGATAAACATCGGAAGACCGACTGCGTCGACAGTCTTGTGGAACAGGCTCTTAGGTTTCGATGCGAGTCCCCTCAACAGGATGTAAACAGTGAAGACTAGCCTTTAAATCCTATGGAAGTTGTTAAGTGGTTTATCCTGGCTTAAAAAATGTTTTCAAGTTGAGGAAAAAAAAAACATGTATGGCTATTTCAACTGCAGTGTATTAAAAAAAATGCAAAACCGTGTATAAAACCTCCTGGCACACAGAAAGCCACCACGAAGTCAAACGTTTTATTTCTTTCTGTACAAAAAACACAATTTTAAGACCACTTTTATTATTTCAAGTATCTTGGAGACAAAATGTTGATTTGAAGTGTGAGAAACCACTGACCCTTTAACCCTGCAGAAAATCACCTTGTCGTGTCACATTGTGGTGCCAGATTCTGTCTTTAATGTGCATGTTTGTACAGCTACATGCGTCTGTCCAAACATATACAGTGCCCCAAGGTTTCATGTGTAGCTTTCTGCACAAAAAGTCTGGAAAACACAAATGCATTCCAGAAACTACACATAAGCGGTGAAGCTGGTTTCCCCCTTATGTGATTTAATGACTTCCTGCATTGTGAACTCTCTTCAAACATGACTTCCAGTTAAACCAAAAGTCAGTCTGTGTGTTTGGTTAACAACTCCACCCCCCAAGTAACTACCATAACACATAAAACTAGCAAGCTGTGTTTTGATTCTGGAAGAGTCTAAAAAATACATCTCAAGTGAGGCAAAATATGTGTTTAAACTGCGGGGGATGCCAAAGGATAGACAAATGCTTCTTGCTGGGAAAACAACTTGTAATACCAACATGAAGAAAGAAACCCAGGAACAAGACGACGCCAATTTACTTAATAGTTTTGATTTGAGTTTCAAGAGGCCTTGGCAGCATTTGCACAAACTCCCACACCAAATGCTGATCTTAGTGGGACTGAATGATTACACAGAGAGGTTACTCACAATAAACCATGACACAGCATGAAAGACGTGAGAAGGTCTGATTTGTGCCACATTTTTCACTCTTCTTACTCACGACAGGAGTGACCCTCGACTCCGATGAGACCAACACATCTGCCACAAATCAGACTTTGTCAAAAGGATGTTTTCAAATGATTCATGTTGTCTGTGCTGACGCTGTTGATCGCCACATCTTTAAATCAACCGCCTGTTAGACTTAGTCGCTCTATAAATGCAAAATTGAAACCTTAAAGTGGCGCTTTATAGTCATCCAGATTAAATGAGAATCTGCTAAAGCTCTCCCATGAATCACGACTTGCTCAATCACAGCTGCCCAGGCTCTGATCTGGGTAATTACTCTCTGGACCAAAATAAACTGCAAGTCGCAGTCATTATGAAACTATGACTTTGATTGGCATTATTTTCCAAAGACAAAGAATTAATAATTACACTTTGGGATTCTAGTTTATAGAAAAACCCTGTTTGACTGTCACATCCACTGAGCTGGAATTAAGATGCAGCTTAATCAATGCGGGGGTTACAATAGTTAGTGCCTGTGTTTCTCTGCGTTTTATCAGGATTAGAGTTCAGTTTGTAACTCAGTCAAATTTGTGTTTTAGACGAGAGTCAGGAGGGCATTTAGAAAATGAAAGATGTCAGGAGAAGTAAGCTGGACCACGAAGAGATCTTAATGTGATCTTTTCTTTCTCCTGATATTTGTGTGCAGAGTTGTACTGTATGTTAAACACAGTAATAAAGCATAGTATCACGATATTTCATGTGGCAATATTGTATCGGTACAGGGACAAATATCAATATTTTATTAAATAAATTAAAATACTCTGGGAATACTACAAACAAGAGGGTTCATCTCATGCGCCACCATGCTACGTTAGCCGAGCAAACTTGTAAAATCGCCTCAATCGAAAATCGATAACGTTATATTATGGGATAAAATACATAACTGACAAAGTTTAAAATTGAGGACGGTGAGCTAAAATGAGCTGCCTTGCACCTGCTTGATTCGAATTGCGAATATTCAGGACTGCGCTGCGGTTAAAGCATCCTCCTGTACAACATCCATTATGATCTCGGCAACCATGGAGACGCCTCTTAAAATGAAAGCCACTGCATTGTGAATTGGTTTTATAAAAAGTTTTCAGTGGGACATAGAAGTACTCTGACCCAAGGCTTGCAAGTCCTTTAAACTGCAGTTTGTCAACAGTACTTGTGTAATTCTTCATCCCTCACACTACAGAAAGGAAAATTGTATTAAAGCTTCTCAGGGTATGAGGCTGATAGTGTGTGAGCTTTAACGGGGTCTGTAGGCTATCCAGCTGATTTAATCAGAGTGTGTTTACTGATAATCCTATTTCATATAGGTCCCCCAGCAGCGCATGCACTCCGTGGATTCACTGGATGTGTCCACGTGATGGGCCCATGTTCTCATGAACATGCCCAACTTCTGTGTGCTTGGCACGGTGGCAGAAAGAGGAATATGAGATGATGTGATTTGCCAACATGCTGGCCGGGAGGCAGACACACACGTGCGACACAAATGCAAATCCGATAAGAAGAATGAAAACCACACAGTACAGAAGCCATTCAAGTGCCTATCATTATCATTATCGCTACTGATTTCCATCCTTCTATGCTCCTCTGAAATAAAGAATCGGATCCTGCACGTTTGCAAACACCGAGTCTCGTGTAAGAGCAAAACAGCGCGGGAATACCAGATTTGTGAGCAGAGCAGCAGCTGCGATCTGTGTACAGTATGTTTCCAAGCAAACAAACAAAATGCTGCAAGAGCAGAAACGCTGCTTCTAAGTCGATGGATGTCAACAACTCTGTTCCTAAAACAAAAACAGGAACAGTATTACTGGCTACAACATTTCTGAACACAGCAAACATCTGCAGGTGGCAAATGGGGGCATCGCCTTTTTCACATCATATGCAATGCGCAGTGCGCTTTTTTAAATCTGGAGTCACGTAAGGGCACCTATTCAAGGCGCACATGCAAAACAACTGAGGCGGGGTTGCCCTCTTCGTTCACCTGATGTCTTTCGATGCAATAAAAAGAGCACTTCATATCACTCTGTCAGAGGGTTAGACAATACATCGAGACCACGCTGCCACAAACTGCACTCCTCCTAAGTTGTAACAGTTTGTGAAGCTTCTGACAAGACCGGCCAGCTTTCTGCAGTTCACAGCCGACGCTACCTTTACACACCCAGGGGGAACTAAAATATTTATGTAAACTCACAGGGGTTACGAGATATTTTTATGGCCCTGCCAGTCTGCATGTTTTTTCTGTTAACACTTGCAGGTTAAAATAGTTTAACAGGTCAATATATAGCTAAGGGATTTCTTTCCGGTGAGGGTTTCCTGATCTAATCACTAACATCATTAGGAGTTTATCATCATGGCACCGTCTGCTTCATCCTCAACCTGCTGCAGTCGAACCTTTCAGAGCAAAGAAAGTATTAGCAAAGCTGCTATATCACGCAGTACGTGCGCAACAACACATGTACCTATTACACTTTCAGGGCTAATCAAATATTCAAAACTGTATTCAAATCAAAATACTCACATTTATTGTTCTAAACAACACTGCATAACATCGCTATGTTAGTGACATCTGTCCAACTGTCAACACAAAAGTCTACTCCACCAATCACATTTCAGACAGTGCTGAGCTACTGGGATTTTCCCACTCATCTCTAGGGTTTACAGAGAATGCTCCAAAAACAAAAACTATCCAGTGAGCGGCAGTTCTCTAGGCGAAAAGGCCTCGCTGAGGTCAGAGGTCAGAAGAGAGTCGAAGGAATGCTTCCAGCTGATAGGAAGGCAGGAATAACTCGAATAACCAGATGCAGAGGAACATCTCTGAATGCACAACATGTATAACTTTGAAGTCGACAGCAGCAGCAGACCACACCGGGTGCCACTCCTGTTAGTTTAGAACAGGAAACGGTGGATGCAGCTGACACGGGCTCACCAATTTGACATCAGAAGATTAAAAAACGTTGCCTGATGTGATGAGTCTCAATTTCCGCTGTAACCTTCAGATGCTCAGGTCAGAACTGGGCTTGAATAATATGGATTCATTGTGGCTTTTATCGTATCAAAGGATCAGGGCGGGGTGGTGTAATAGATATTTTGTCAAACTTTGTACCACTTAGTACCAACTGAACATCACTTAAACACTACAGCTTACCTGAATATTGTTGCTGACCATCCGTTAATGACTGCAGTGTGCTCATCCTCTGGTGGCTGCCTAACTCTAGAGTAGATACATGTTCTGGACGCAGTGTATTAATAAAGTATCACAAGAAGAAGGAAAAGTATTTATTACTGCCTTGATATTCCTTCATACCTTTATCACAGTGGCAAAGATAACATAAACTGAAGCAGATTTAGCAGTTTTTAATATTTTTTGCATTTGACTCCATTGTACAGATTAAAAAGTGCTTTAGCTTTAACGTATGCTCACAGATTAGTGACAGGGGATATTTAAAATACATAAATTCCCAACACGTAGGACCAAGTCCAGCATTAGTAACTGCATGACCTTCCTATACCTTGTAAAAGACAAACTACCATCTTGGAGGGAAAATCCCTTTTATTATAGCTCAAATGCAACAGATTTGGTTGCAAACACTGCTGGAAAAGAAAAACGTTTAGATTTTAATATGAATGGAGAGCATGTGTATAATAGAATAGTGATTCAGGCCAGCCAGGCTGTTTCCTTTCTTCCTCTGCTCATCTCCCATGTACACGGATGCATTAGAGAAAGTGTTTGGGAACGAATGTCTAGACATCAGCTACTTAATGCAAGCGGTCTGGAGCCTTTTTAAACATTTTGCCAAAAGCTGAAAGTTGTAAAGAGGCTTTATTCCTGATGGTTCAAACGGTCACGGTGACTCTCAAAGATGTTTTTCTCCAAAATAGGTTACAAGCAGTTAGACAGGGTCCTTTTGGGCTTAGAACTAAAAACAGGTACAAGCCTGGGACATTTTCCAGACAACATCATATCTGCACATGTGCAGTTTATCAGTGAGAACCAGTGAGAACCGACATGTAATCTTATTCAGCCCTTTAATGCATTTTCTCATCCAGTCTGAAATCATCTGGGCTGTTAGTCACCATGTGATGTTCACCTCTGCAAATAACGCGACTGTTTTCTCTGCTGGGACACCTGCCCGCTGGCACACTCTTCAAACAACTACTGAGTATTTTCCCATTGATGGGGACAGATATGAATCTCTCCTGCCATTACGCATGATACCGAGATGAGAAGGGTATTGTCTACACCTGCCAATGCCTACTGGTCACTCTTGGCAACAGCAGAGCTATTTTCCCGCCTCTGACTAGCAAAGACAGCATGACGCATATTTACACATTTCACAGGCTCTTAACAATAAGCACCCAGTATCTCAAATAGACAGCAAAGTCAAGATGTGTCAGAAAAAACGAGAGAGAGAGAGAGAGAGGATTAGAGGTAATGGTGATGCAGGTAGGGAATAAAAATCCAGACAGTTAAAGAAACCAGGGCACCAGACAGACAACTAGAGCATCAAAAAGCACTTTAATCTGCCAATAAATGGAGACATGCTTTTAAAAATAATTGTAGGAAATCACACATAAGGGCAGCTAAAAGCCTCTTTTTATACAGACACATCAAATCTTTTATCAAATCCACTTCACCATCAGGTTATATAAACCTGAGATATTTTTGAACTTCCACGATTTTGCAATTTATTATCATGTGGGCTCTCTCTATACAGATTTAGAATAACATTCATTTCTGAATAAAACTCCTCCAGCTCTAAACAGCCAGACATATAATAACGTAATGGCCATGGAGCTTAAAGCAAACATTCACACCCTTTTTCTCAGACTATGGGGTTTTCATGTTGTCTCAAAAACACACTTTTTTACTACCCATGTTAACTCTGAAACACTCAAAACTGTAGGTAATATCAACTTAACCAACTATAGAGCAGAAATAACACTGTTTAAAGCTTTCACATGTTCATAAAAAACTAGGGTATTTGTGTCTGACTTTGTGATTTTGGTGCCTTTTAGATCATTTTTTTATTGCAACTATCAGAAAAATAATATGACTCAGTGTGCAATTAATTTAAATAACAGATCCATAGAGTATGTGCATGCACCTTGTTAACCAAGTCACAAAGAGTGCAAGTTTTAACTGATGAAACTCAACCCTCTCATCTCAATGTCGACTCTTGTGGATCCAAAATACCAGGATGTCAGTGAAATACCACGGGATTTGGCCAGCGTGAGCTGTGAGGAACTCGGGCCTTTACCTGTAGGCTGGGAGGTCCGAAGCACCGTGTCTGGCCAGATCTACTTTGTGGTTCAAGGCTTTGAAAGAATACGCCACAAACTGATGGCTAGCCAAAGAACGACGTGCAAGACCACGAGAAGCCATCACCAAAATTAAGTTCTGAACATGCAACACTGCTGTTGAAATAAGGTTAAGAATGTGTGTAACAGCTGTTACGCTGGGATATGACATGCAGCTACCTGAAAGCTGAAGAGAGTATTTAAATATGAGGTAAACTTGCACGCAGGTTTGGCAACAGTCTGTAGCACAATCCCTCCAGTCTTATGGGAAAATTATTATACATGGACCCTAGTTTTGTTTTAAACATTATAGACTGAGCAGCTTTGACGAGGTTTCGGTTTTTCCCTGTCCTAAAAGTATTTTGTGTTTTGTGTAATAAAATATAAAGTTTCGGTCTGTGCGACACATTTGCAAAAAGAACATCTCGATCTGCTGCGTCCACTTTTCAAATGCCATTGACTCCCTCTCTCAACCTGTCTGGACAGCTTGATGCTGAGTATACGCTGTGCGTGGGATAGAAGTCGCTTCTCAGTACACGATGGCCTAAAACGTCCATTGCTGGAGTCAACAAACACTAGTCCATATTCAGTATTCTCATTTTGATTTACAGTTTACAAATGACACAGACAGACCTCCCGTGAGCTTAATATTATTCCTAAATGCGCTCTGACACTGGATTTAGGCATCCAACAGCAATTCCACTGTAATAAACTCAAGTACACCAGTAATATTTGTTGTGTTTTTTTTACTTTCACACACACTTCTTTGATAGTAAAAATTCTCTGTGACTGAAAATCAAAATGAAGATGACGTCTTTCACGGTGCCCACTCGCCTCGTCCATTCTTAAATTTTCCGTCCTCATTTCTCCCAGATCTCAGCTGTCTGGCTTACAGCAGCTGTTGCTAGGCAACAGCTAACACCCACCCATATGAATATTAACACTTATATCACAACAACACTGTCAGAACAGTAAAATAAAGGACAAAATGCATGCTGTAAATAGATCGAGTTATGCATCCTTTTTGCGACTGAACATGTAAAACAAGTGCCGATTCACGGTCATTTTACCTGTTTCGAAACATTTATGTTTATGTCACTTGGTTTTAGCAACTGAACATCTGAATCAAATGAAACCACAAGCACAAGATGATGCTTCTCAGCTGTAGCAGGTTCTAAACTGTTCACCTCTAAGCTCATCAGCGTTTTTCTTTTTTAACACCGGCATGTTTTCTCAATGTTCCAACCTGCGATACAGTGACAACAAACACTTGGCAGTGGAGCTTTTGAACACCCGAGTCACATTTAGATCTTTTTCTATTCTTTTTCCGCGCTGTTCTCTGACTCACAGATAATAAATCTGTTGCAGTGACACTGAAAACCTGTGCAGGCCTACTTTTTTCTCCCCAATCAACCAATAAAAGAATCAGTAGTGGTGCTGGGATTAGAAATACTGAAACGAAGGCAAACAAACATGTAATAGGGCCGTGGCTCCAGGAAATCTGATTTAAAACAATCATTGCCACCAACTATAGGCAGATTTACACGCCACACATGCTTTGTTGAAGAATGAATGAAAGAGCAGGTGAATAGGAGGCAGGGCACTGGTGATGAGTTCAGTATACAGAGAGAGGCTGAACAAAAATATGTGTTACAAATACACCGGCACGAATACCTTTCCAAATTCTTTCCTGCTCACTCAGTGATGCTTACACAGAGACAGCGCTGGCACAAGTTAAGACCTGCAGCGAGAGGGTGTGTGTGAGCTGTTATAGGCCTGTGTGTGGGAAGATAGACAGGATTGCTCTGTTTCTACAGAATGACCCAACAAGGAGGGGGAGACAGGCAGCTGGATCACAACACGCTTCAATATAATGGAAATTTCTGCAGTGATGATCTTTAATTGGATGGCTTAGTCACGCAACTCTGACCTGTCACTTTATTTTTCAAACAAATCAGTCTTTAGGATTAAGTTATGACACACTCAGTGAAACACCAGCACACATACATTGTTTTCATTCAAAACTTCTTACAGCAACACTGTCTCAACCTTGATGTCCTCAAGATGAGCGTCTCTCCCTCTCACTGTCACTCGGGTCACCCTCACTTTCACTGTTAGTTTTGTCACATGAATTTGCCCTTTGGGCACTGCTGCCCTTATCCAGTAGTTCTTTTAGTATCTATATGTTGCATCATTGTTATATAAAACTGAGCTCCACATGTGACTTAACTAACCGTGCTGAGTACAGCTGAAATTATCCTGATGAATGGATAATGAGAACAGGGACATGAAAGTGAAGGCATCCTATGGTCCAAACAGCACTTACAAAATAATGATCCCCATCTTCTTTATCACAATTACAGTCATACACATGACGTGTGTCCTATGATCTAAGGAAACAGCAGGTCTGGAACTCGTCCAGTGAACTGGGAGAGAGAAGGGAAAGTTTCTGAGTCTGTTCTGCTTCTCTTTCTCTTCCTGGCATTCTCTCTCAGCCATCTATCATCCATAAATCAGCATGAGATTTATGGAGCCAACTGGATGTCCGTCTCCCCTCGCCCTCTTTCTTACATTTCCCTGCCTGCCTTCTCATTTGATTTACTAACTATTATTCTGAGGACATATACAACAGTGAAGAAACCAGATGAGCTGACTGTGAGAGGGAGACACAGGGGAAGAGCAAGAGGGAAGCAACAAAATGACAAACATAGAGAACTGCAACTAAACACGCAACCAATGCTGACATGGAGATACAGAGGGGATGACTTAATAACCGATCTGTGGCATTTTTTTATTTCTCTACAAACTAAATAATTCATAATTTGGTCCTTTAAGTTGAAAACACTAAGTAGAAGGCATGCCCACATATCTGCAACGCCTCTAACTGGCATATTTAACAGGGGATTCCTGGCCTACATGTTGCTTGCTTTCTTTTATTCTCCCCCACTGGCCTGTACAGGAGTGCAGCCAGATTGGCACGTGGACCTAGTGAGGCTACAAACCTCCAGCGGATAGGCACAGCTGGCTTTGTGCCCAGGATACAAACTCCCTTCTTGCAGAGAGTGTGTACTCCACTCCCTGCTGCTTCTTTGCAAGCCAGGGCCACTATTGTTGGTGCTGCTGCAGCTGCTGCAAGGGTCTCTCCTCTCCACTGTGCAAAATGACACACATTAGAGGACTGCATGCCCTTCTGTATGACTAAAGAAAAGACTGCACCCAAACTGTACTTCAGTGTTCCCCTTATACCCTCAAAATGTATGTGTGCCCCTTGTAAGAAGGTTAAGGGAATGATGTGATCACTAGAAAACCACTTGTAATTTTACATTTCGGCAATATGGATCCTCATTGTGCGTGGCAGTGGGTGTCCCTCATCTCCTCATTTGCACTGGGCTGATAGACAGCCCACGTTAAAAAATAAAAATAAAATAAAAATCACACCATTACACATCCAGCTGATGTATCACAAAGATGCCATATGAAAATTACAATCAATGAATAAAAATGCAATAAAGAAAATATGGATAGAGAATCGCCATCCAGCTCTTTCAACGTCCTTTCATTTTACCCTGTTGATACCACTGTTACATTCCGCATGGGCGAAGCGTGCTATCCCCCCTTCAGAAAAAAGAAATCCCGTAGCCTAAAATAAGGTGTGCCATTTTTTTTGCGCAAAGCTACTATGTGCCCGAGAGGAGCTCCTACCTGAATCGGGGCGAATCTTTTATACATTCTTCAAAGTCCACAGTCATTTTTGCGTTTTCTCGTTAATTCCCACGTCAGGCTGCCAATGTCATTGCCCCCAACGGGATGTAGCTTGAACCGTGTGGATGATGACTGGTATCCCCTTGACGCGCAGCAGTCTGTCGCCCCTCTTCTGGTGGCACGGTGACACAAAATGCGAGCCGAGTACGCGGCACGCAGATTACTACTACACTACTGCCGCTGCTGCCCAGACAGGCGGGAGGCGTAGCTGCACCGTGAGCACCGGTGAAGGAGAGAAGAGCGCCGAGCAGACACAAGCTTCCGTAACAACCCAGGAGGAGCACAAGGAATCATGGGAGATAGATAGATAGATAGATAGATAGATAGATAGATAGATAGATAGATAGATAGATAGATAGATAGATAGATAGATAGATAGATAGATAGATAGATAGATAGATAGATAGATAGATAGATAGATAGATAGATAGATAGATAGATAGATATTAAATACCCCATAGTACCATTTTATCCTAACAGAGCACTTTGCTTTCAAACTGCATGCTTATTTATGGTTGTAGCAGTTTTTTAAAGTAGAATGGGAGGCTGAGCCTTCAGCTTCCAGGCCCCTCTCCTGTGGATTCTCCCAGTTAGGATTCAGGAGACAGGTAATCTCTGTGATATTAAGATTAGTCTTAAAACTTCCCTTTTTGTATTAAACTTTTAGCTCGGACTGTATCGGGTGAACTCTGAACCTTGTATATGCTGCAATAGACTGTAGCAGCTGGTGGGGGCTTCCCATGATGCTTTGAAAGTTTTTTCTTCACTGGCATGTTTTCATTCTCTGTATTTATACATCAATTTGTGTTTGATCATTAAAGTGTCTCTCTTTCTTTCTCTGTGCTCTTAGGCTGGTTGTTGGTTCTCCAGGAGGTTTCTTCCTGTTAAAAGTGATTTTTTCCTTTCCGTATGCCCATCATTGTTGGGATTTGTCTATATTATTGTAGAGTCTTTACCTTAACAGCGCAAATCACCTTGAGGCAACTGCTGTTGTGATTTTGCGCTATACAAATAAAACCGAATTGAACTGAATTAAAAGCTACTGTGGGTGTAATGTGTAGGTGGTCCTGTACTTTTGTCTATACAGTGTTTGTAAACACAAAAACTGGCTTAAGCATGTGATATTTCACTCATGATTAGCATCAGCTTAAACATCATCTATGTGGAAAATGTGTAGGTATGTGTATTCTCTGGGGGGCACAGAGAATAGACTTAAAGAAAATAGCAACAGTGGTTTGTAAACATATGAGCCTTTGAATGAGCTTAAATTTACTAACCTTATTAACCTTATCATAAATTAGACACCTACAACTCACCTAAAAAAGTGGACAACTTCAAAAAATAATATTGTAGATTTGATATAACTAATTATGGCCAATCTATCTTAAACATTAAACTTTTTTCTTTTTTGCTTGACTCCGCTTGACCGCTTGCTCCTGTTAGCGGTACATTGACTACTTGCTGTCGACCAATCTTAAACGTGAGTACAGTATCTGGCTTCAATGACTGGAGCAAGAAGGCTCTGCGGCTGGAGAGACGTAATCAAAATGCGACGTACTACAATGTGGAAGGAGGCAAACATCCAGAAATGTTGCTGTGTAGTAACGTGCAATGAACATAGGTGTCACAGCTTGGATAGAGTCATACAGTGCACGTGCCATCTCACTGCTAGTTATCACGCGGCGCTTGTAACAGCTCTTTTATCGGGTCTGCACTGTACTACGGCCTCGTGACACAGTAACGTGCGCTCTCATATGTCAACAGAAGAATTCTAACAGCTGTTGTCTCCAGTGGACTTCCGGACTACACTTCAGAGGGTTCTCGGTGGTACTTGGAGGTGAGGGGTCGTGTCTGGCTAGCACAGGAACGTTTCACCAGAGGTTCAGTCTGCAGGGACATCAGTCACAGCTGGATCCATGAAATGATTCTGCATTGCAGTTTTTCCACTCTCGTAAACGAGGAACATGCACAGTGACATTTCGAGTCAACATGCACAACCGGGCTCGTTACCTCATATTTTTTCAGTACATCGGAACAAAATACCGGTAGGTTACAGGGCACACTGAGATGTTATATCTTATTATTATTATTTTTGAATATACCACTACTGTTATCATTATTGCAGTGGAGCAGTGAAAGTCCCTCCACATCAGCTGGGGAAGAAAGGGGTCCAGGACCACTTGGAGGTATGTTTTAACTCACTTAAAGCTAATCAGGTGACAAGTTGCCTTTGAGCTGCTAGTATTAAATGTAGTTAGGCTTAAAAAGCTGTGTCATGACTTTATGAGTCTGCTTAGCTTAGTAATTCATTATAGGCCTTAAATCCTCTAGGTCTCTGATCCACTCATCAAAAGCAGCGTCATATGGTGTAATGCATAAGCATTTCATTAATCTTTGACTTGGATCCTTTTTTCTGGGCTTGTTTGTCGTATATATAAAAAAACTTTACAATCTCAACTTTATGTCGATGCCTTTTGAAAATCTAAAAAGTGAGAATGATCAGACTGCTGTCTGATGATTAAAGGCGGTTTCAATAAATGATTCAAAGGCAGCAAGGATCCACATGAGAAAATGGGACTAATGTTAAGGGCCACACCAGTAAGCTTATAAAGAAATAAAACTAACTCTCTGAGGTCTAAGTCATGGACTGGTCCTTTTCTACTCTACCTGAGCAGTCAAAGCACTTTATACAACACGCCTCATTCTCCCTTTCACACCCTTTCTATGTAACATTCACACTCCGATGGATGCATCTAAGAGCAACTTAGGGTTAATATCTTGCAAAAGGTAATGCAATTGGTAGATTGGTAGATGACCCGCTCTACCTCCTGAGCTACATCCACCCCTTGGGATCATAAGCGCAAACCCTAAATGCCTGAATCCCAAATATCTTTAGAGATGATCTAAAATATACCATTAAATGTGATTTAGAACATTTTTGCTTTTGCATATGTTATTTTTCATAGTTATCACATCATTAAATATCTAAATAGCTTCTGTGTTATTTACAGTAAGATGTGTTCACAACAGAAATACTGTTAATTTGTTGGCTTTAATCTGTTTTTGTGGTGTAGGACTTATATGCATCAAACTGTCATAAAAATCCATATAACTGCACTGTTAGGAATAAAACCTGGCATACAGTTTGAAGTCTGTACTTTCTGCTCTTTCCAAACATGGACTAAGCGAGGCTCCATCGTGCTTCTAAGTTGTCAAAAATCAGTCATTTGTTTTGGACGTGCCAACACGCCCATTGACTCCAGAGGGTGAATAATGAAGTTCAGCTTATTGGTGTGGCACTCCACACCTGGGTTGAGCACTACAATCACCAAACTTATGATATGACGCATAAACAAGGTTCCTGTTTCACATCCAGCTGCTTCGTGGATTGTTGCATGTCTTTCTTGATCACTGTCTGTTCCTTGTTTTCTTGTCAGCTCTCTACTGTCTACTGTTTCTAATAAAGGCATAAAAAGCCCAAAAATAAGCACAGAGAGAAGGAAACACAGATTACAGGGCAAAAAAAGATCAGTCTTTCTTGTCACATCATGCCTCTGTTCACAGCTCTGTTTGATAACTATTTGAGGCAGACAAGGCTGTGAGTGGCTTCAGAAGTTTGAAAGTGAGCTTTAAAAAAGTTATTTGTTTTCTAGGCTATCAACCCAAAGCTATTAATATCTAAAAAGATCTTTTCGTCTTTGTGTAGGATGCAATCCAGCGACTGAGGCCAGTCAATCCTGTATCCCTGTCAGTTTCCAGCAGGACGGACACGGGTGTCCACGCCCTCTCTAACTCCGCACACTTTGACCTGCAACGCAAGAATGACAAGCTGCCGTTCACTGAAGATGTTCTTGTTCAGGCGCTCAATTTCCACCTCGGGACAGAACAGATCAGGTGAGTAAAGGGTCTTGAAAATCTTGGTGAGTGCATGAGTGCTTTTATGACTTTGTAAGTCTCTGAGTTATGTAATTAAGCCACTTAAGCCAAATAAAAACACATTTCTCTGTCTCTGAGATCAGTTTTCTCTGAACACATTATAGAAACAGTGAGACATCAAAAGGTATGTGAACATAACCTGGATGAGTGCTAAAGTAGTTTCCTTTAGCACTACTTGATCTTGCCCCCCCCCCCCCCCCCCCCCGCCAAGAAATTGACCTAAATGTGACTTTTCTTTTTTAATCCTCTTACACTGAGTGAATGCAGTTTAGTCAGCTGGTGAAGCAGCAGCCTTGTGTTTTCTCTGATAGATGGTGTTGCCATCTTGTAACAACTGACCTGTCAAGTAGCTTGACAAACAGTGTGCAAGTGCCAGTGTGTTCTCTGTTGTTGGCAATAGGTGGTCAAACCAAGCAGGATTTTTATTCATTAACTGCACTGTACTTTTTAATAAATAGAAACCATTCCTGGCATTATTTTTGCCTGATCAAAATAGTTTTCAAAAAGCTATTATGAATTTTTATAATTGGCACAATTTAACCTGATTGACTGCTCCATAAATAACACCAATGAGAAATAAAAATAGAAATGTTTACTATGGAGACACACAGGATATGGCCAAACATATGCAGACGTACATTCACTGGTTGTTTCGTTAGGTACACCTTGCTAGTACCAGGTTAGAGTCCCTTTTGCCTTCAGAACTGCTTTAATTCTTCAAGCGTAGATTCAACAAGAGGTGCTGGAAGCAATTTGGTCCATATTGATATGTAAACATCACACAGTTATTGCAGAGTTTATCAGTTGCACATCCATGATGAGAGTTTCTCAGTCCATCACATCCCAAAGGTGCTCTATTGGATTGAGATCTGGGGACTGCGGGGCTTATTTGTGTACAGTGAACACATTGTCATGCTAAAGAAACCAGTTTGTGATGGTTTGAGGTTTGTGCCATCTGAAGAAGAGTTCACTGTGGTCATGAAAGCATAAAAGCTACGATACTCAGGTTGGCTGTGGTGTTTAAATGATGCCCAGATGGTATTAAAAGTCTGTCAAAAATATTCCCCACACCATTAAACCACCATAGAGGATCCACTCTTTCATGCTGTGTCTGGCTAATTCTGACCTTACCATCTGAATCAAAGCGGAAATCAGACCAGGCAATGTTTTTTAGTCACCTGTTGTCCAATTCAGAGGAGGCTGTTTGAGTTGTAGTCTCAGTTTCCTGTTCTTAGCTCAGAGTAGTAAGACCTGATGTGGTCTTCTGCTGCTGTAGGCCATCTGCTGCAGGGTTCAAAGGGTTGTGCTCATACATTTTCTGCTTGTAGCAAGTGTTTATATTGGTTACTGTTGCCTTCCGGACAGTTTAAAGCAGTCTGGCAATGCTTTTCTGACATCACTGAGTCAATATTGCCCAGAGAACCTCTGCTTCCTGGATATTTGATCTTTTCTGAACCATTTACTGTAAACCCGAGAGATGGATGTGCAGGAAAATCTCAGCAGATCAGCAGTTTCATAAATACTCAGACCAGCCTGTCTGGCACCAACAACCATACTACCTTCAAAGTCACATAAATCACTTACCCTCCCAATTATGATGCTTGAACTTCAAAAGGTCATCTCAACCATGTCTGTATGCCTTTTGCTGCCATTTGATTGGCTGATTAGATATTTATGATAACGAGCAGGGAGCAGCAGTACGTGTTGAGCGTAGATACACAGATACATATCCTGAGGGGCATACAGTGGTAAATAAATCCCAGAAAGAAGTATGACTGACTTAAACATCTGCCTCAACAGTTGGGATATACATAGCTGTGGTGAAATGCCATAAGTTCACCTGTTGAATATGTAATGGAAAAGGGCATCTTTAAATACTGCTGCAAACGAGTATCTGCCGACTCGTTTTTTTCCTGTGTTTTCTTCATCTCCTCCCCTTGTAATCCCTTCATTACATACATTTACATTATTCAAAGCCATAGTTTGCTGTTTTGGTTTGGGCTGCTGTGGCATTCTGTTCCTTAGTCAGGATTGGAGAGAAGAAGTACAGAACAAAGCAATAGATAAAGAGATGGTATTGGGTAAATGCAGTCAGTGCCAGTGAGAGAGGGCGTGGAAAGATGAGTCTGAATAAAGAGAGTGAGTTTGAACAGCGCACGCTGGGAGAAAGAAAGAGGGGAGAGAGAAACTGCTAATCCCCAAACCTGCAGAGAGAAGGTTAGAAAGGATTATCTTTGCTCTGCTTTTTTGGTGTATAGCATCTGTTTAGCACGCACATGCACACACGTGGATACACACTGCATCATTCGTCACTCTATATACACTTTTTGTTTTCAGCTGACACTTAAAATGTAAAAGTGTTTCATACACAAACACACTTCATATGTTTTAGATAGAACGTTTTACTGTTGATGTGAAAGAAAAGCAGTTTGTGGTGTCAGATCTGACATCCCAAACTATCTTTTCCCATCTTGCACAGCGGGAAGAGCTTTTGTTACAGCTACAATGACGATACGGCTCATCTGCTGCTTCCAGAGACAGAGAGCCAAGGCGAGATTTGAGCACAGCCTGCACACTGTAAAAAATCTCTCTTCTCCTTCAGCTTCATTTGTCTTCTGAGCTGCTGTGAAAATTGGCCTCAATTAGCCTAAAACTACCGGCTCTTTTTGCATAAAAGGAAACTGCTGAATAGCAAAATAGTGCCATGCTAAACAATGCCCCAGCTCCCAAATGTGTGACACCATGCTTTGTACACTGCTAATGAAAATTTTACGTGTGTGTGTGTGTGTGTGTGTGTGTGTGTGTGTGTGTGTGTGGGGTTTGGAGGCCATCGAAAGGCTGTCACTTCACATTGGTGCGGCCGCTGAAGGCAGATGCAAGGGTTTCCTCTGCCACGTGTCACACCCAATCTCCTCCCCTGGAAACCTAACCTAGTTTCCCCGGTTGCGCACAAACACACGCTTACATAGACATACACATGTGCAGATACCGATTGCCGTCGCACACATTCTCAAGCACATGCGTGACTGAATGCGTGCTCTGTGTGCTGGCACAAACATGTGATCAAACACTATAGGGTGCTAATGTGCTTTGTGCAGTCCTTTTTACACTGATGCAGGTGAATGCAGCTCTTTGTTTTTGAAGGTTACAGAGACAAGAATTAAGGAACCTCATCTGTCACAGTATTGTCATTATAAGTGTTTTATTATTAAAAGGGGTCAAGGGGGTCACCACAGCAGGTAGCTCCACATATTTGATTTGGCAGGTTTGTATGCCATGTGCCCTCCTTGAGATAAGCCCAGCGGGATCTGTGTCACTAGGATTGAACCAGGCAAATGTGTAAACCTTGTGCAATATGGAGCCACTTGTTTTATTGTCATTATTAGTGTAAATTTTTACATCTTTGCCTTCTTATATGTTGTAGAACAAGATGAATTAACATGAATTAGAATACATTTGTTGTGCGGTGCTTTCGGTACATGAACAAAAGCTTGAAGACGAACATTGACATCAGCTTTAGGTGTTATTTGGTTTTACATCTAAATCGCAAATTTTAGCAAGCGGAACCGCTGTAACAGCTATAAATACTCATTGGGCACTTTGTTAGCCACACCTGTTTAGCTGCTTGTTTAATCAGTAACTGGCATAAACTCCGTGCAATTAAGCATATAAAGTGCTGTGAAAAAGTATTTGCCCTGGGATTTGCTAATTTTGCTTCAGATCATCAAATAAATTTAAATATTAGACAAAGATAACAGAGTAAACACAAAATGCAGTTTTTAGATGATGACCCTCGTTTGTTAATTAAAAAAAAAAAAAAAGGCCCTATGTGGGGAAAAAATTGGTTCCTAAACATAATAACTGGTTGGCTGGGAAAGTTGTTCCCATTTCTGGATAATGGCTCTCGCCGTGGTTTGCTGGACTTGTTTCTGCATAGAGCCAGGTAGCTTTGGATAGCTTTTTTCCCTCAATAAATGAAATCATCATTTAAAAACTGCATTTACTCAGGTTAGCTTTGTCAAATAATAAAAGCTGTTTGATGATCTGAAACTTGTAAGTGTGTAAATCGGGAAGCAAGCATGAAATCAGGAACAAGGAGAAGTCGTTTTTCACAGCGCTGCTGACACCGTGAAGTTCAAACATCATCAGAATGAAGAAGCTCTAAAGACAAAAGTGGGTCCACCTTGATGCTCGCAATGTGTACTTAATAAAATGGCCAGTGGTTGCGAGTTAAGTATTACGTCTCTTAAATGGTAAAACATGGCTTTTTGAGTATGTGTCAGTGCAGATTATAAGCTTGGCTATTGATTAAATGTAATAGTATGCATAGCAGCTGTTGTTATAACTGACTGTAATACTGTGATGAGACAAAGGAGGAAAGATTTGCCCTGCATTGCATTAAATCGATAGAAATAGTGAATTTCTGTGCAATCTGACAATAAATTCTTGATCTTAATCAAAAATGATTCAGATATTTTCATTACTGCTGTAGCATCAATCAGGCACGAGGACAGCTTGAAACTACTAAAAAGGGGGGGGGAATCCCCTTTTTGTTCAAACTCTCTGTAAATCTCAGTTTGGTTCATCGTTTTAGTAACAACACTGCACGCAGCAGAGTAATTCAATTGAACGTGCAGAACCTGTAGCCAGAAATGCCAGTGTCATTCTTCAGTCTACTTTAAGACGTCTCGCAGAATCAGGAATCGATCCAGTCTGTTACTTATTACATCAGTCCCTGCCTCTGCGCGCAAAAACACAGGAAGTGTCTCGTGTTATCCTGCTGGAATCGCATCAGAGAGGCTCAGCCTGAGATTCTGCTCTGATGTTAACTGTGTTAAAATAAGCTCTTGGCAGCCTTTTTAGGACTCTGTTGGTGTGTCTTTGTGTTAAAAGCTGCAATGCTGGCACTTTGGAGCATGGCTTGTACACAGTTTTTCTAGCTGGGAGTACAAAAAGGAGCATTGACACCATCTTTTCTATGGGACTGCCTCTACAAAGAAAGAATCAGAGATAGTTTTGTTCTCACTGAACAGCCAGACTGAATGTTTAAAGATCACCTCCAGGCTTCAGTGCAGATGTATAAGAATATTTATGAATGTGCATGTTTCAAGTTTCTTCATCCTAAATCCTAGGTTTCACTTCTCTTTGTCCATTTTATTTCAGGATCACCCGTGCCCACCGTGTTCCTCATGACTTCCATGCCCGTTTCCGTGCCCAGTCTCGGACCTACGTCTACCGAATAGCGTTAGGAATCTTCCACCACTCTCTCCTTCCCCTCACAGACTGGGATCTGTGCTGGAGCCTCCGCAACACGTGAGTTATCCCAGTTTATGCACCACCCCTCCCTTTTCTCAGTCATGTCTTTTTCTTTTTCATGTGTTAGTGTGCATGTGCATGATGTCTGCCTTAAAAAAAGAAATAAATAAGGGCTCAGTCTGAAGCTGAATCTGACTGTGTATATGTGTAAAAGCAGAGACACACTCTTTCTGTGTAATGGAGACTCAGACCAGAAAAATGGCACATTGAACACATGAATAGTCCACATGCACCATGCAGGAGGTGCACATTAGAGACAGCCAAACGAAGTGTTTTATCTGAGCTGATGCGCAAAATGCAAACAAAGGAGGAGGAAGGAGAGGAGAGAGGATGCATAGAGTGTAAAAAGTAGGAAAGAGATTAAATGGCGTTGGCTTCGAAGCTTACACAAGGTTCTTGTAGCTGTGATTGGAAAAACTGGCCACAAAGAGAAACATTTTAGTTTGTGTTTGAGCGTTTGTATCTTTTTTTCTCCTCACTTTTTTGGGGAAAAGTAGGGCAAGATAAGCTGCGGGCTTTTATACGTGCAGAACAACACCCACGCATTTCATCCTTTCTTTCCCTTCTTTTCTGCTTCTGTCCATTTTTTTTCTCTCAATCTCTTTCTTTTTCTCCTTCCTTCCTTCACTAACTTCTTTCTCTGGATCTTCTGCTTTGTTATCGCTCTCTCATGTTCAACATTCATGTTGCTCTTCACACCCCTGAGCGTCTCAGCCTCAGCAGCGTCTCTCTTTTCCTCTCTTTGATGCGCCTCTCCAGCGTCATCACACTCGCTCCATTTCTCCCACTGCAATAAAAAAAAGTTACTTTTTTTTTTTAAACAATTTTTTAAGATTATTTGAATGTTGGAATTCAGTGACCACGTTATCATTGGTCATCAGTCAGTTCTGTCTTCCTTCCCTCTTACCAACTGGTCACAGCTGCCCCCCTCCCAACATAGCGAAAAGTAAGGACTTAATGATTTGTTAATTAGACCGTTAAGATATTTTTTGCACATCTTCATTCATTCCTGATTCTTATGTTAAAATTTTTATTACTCAGCACACTTCTCCCTTTTCCCGCTCACTCTCTCTCCTCCCTCTCTCTTTGTCAGATCATATTTAAGCAGCAAATGAAGCGTGAGACTGGAGAGAATCTAATCACCGGCTCGCTCTGGTTCTCTGCCTTAAATGAGCTGGTCGTGGGCATGCTCTGCTCGCTCACGTGGCATTATCTTTCTGTTACATAAGTTTTCCACTAAATTATTCATGGAGTTCTGAAAAGATGTACTTCATGTGTACATTTGTGGCTGACCTCGCTGTTCAGCCAGGTCACTCTTGAGTGACGCTGCAATATCAAGAGTTAGCTTTCGAATCTTGATTCAGGAGCTCTGATGACCTCAGAATCTTCACATTTTCCCGGTTTTCAAATGCATTGTAATACTGTAAATGGTCACTTGTATAAAAAGCGTTTTTCTTTATTCTGTCTTTCATCAGAGAGCTAAACGTGGACGCTATGCACGAGGCAGCTTCCCTACTGCTTGGGACTCACGATTTCAGCAGCTTTAGGGCCGTCAACTCTGATCTGCCTTTCAAAAATCCTGTGAAGACGATGGATGTGATCAGTATACAGCAGGGAAACTCCTTTGCATATGCTCACTTCCACAGGTAGGCCACAGTATGTATTGAGACCACAATACCTACGACCAAGTTATTGTGGAATTGGATACATTATGTAAGGCAAAAAACAAGGTTTGTACAATTTTATGCAGCTTTTTAACCACAAAGTCAATGCTTGGTACAAACACCTTTACCTCTCTCAGGCAAACATCCCTGTAATTCCTTTAAGTAGTCTTCGGGAATAGTTCTCCTGGCATCTTGAAGGACATTCAAAGCTTTTCTTTGGATGTTGGTTGAATTGTGTTCTGTTCTCTGTCAAGATGATCCCACACTGCTTCAATAATGTTGAGGTCCAGGCTCTGGTCAGACTGTGTTTCATTGTGTATTTTTCTATTCAGGTACACTTTTATTGCATTGGCAGTGTGTTTGGGATAATTGTCATCCTGAGAAATGAAGCTGTCACCAGTCATTTGCTTTCCAGATGCTGTTACACGGTGGATCAAAGCCTGATGGCGCTTTTCTGCAGTCATGTTTCCATCAGTTCTGACAAATCTCCAACACTGCTGGCTGAAATGTTGACCCAAACCATGACAGAGCCTCCATTATATTTTGCAGATGGCTTTAGACACTCACTGTTGTACTTTACTTCTGACTTCCTCCTCCGTACATGTTGCCAACAATTTGAACAAGTAATGACAAATTTGGATTAAATTTCTGATGAGGCTTTGGTAAACAGTAAATGGATCAACTGACAGGCCAGATTCATCTCTCAGGTGCTGTGTCAGGTCTTTGCTGGATTTTGTTTTCCCTTCTTCTACCCTCTGCAGAATTCCCATGAATGATCCAATGTGGCCCACATTGGTCTCTGTCGGGTTTTGAAAGCCTACAGCTGAGCTGTGTTTATTTTTTCATGAGGGTCACTATTCTAAGAAACGGTGATAAAATGAAAAGAAACTGACTGATGAATTATTGAGGAGTCTAAGGTTCAACTAAAGTTTTGATCCTAAAACGGGGAAATGTGGTCTGTGAGGCTGACTACTTTGGTCTCCATTCAAAGTTGAAAAAAAGGGCTTTTTTCTAACCTCCCGAAATATTTGATCTTATTTTCATGCATAAGTGAACAGAGATTTATTTATTTTAGGGCCTTGTGTAGCCTTGACTCTGTTTTCATGTTAACATGCTAACATTTGGTAGGTGTGCATTTTAAAACAAGTCTTCACATTTTGAAATTAATATATGCAGAATTCAAACCGTGCCGCAGCAGGAAGTGTGACATCCCTAATTTGTTTGTTTACCATTAGTTTAAGCCACACCAGCATCTAATCCAATCGAGAGGTGTTGCCACAATCCCATAAAATTTGGTAGGTGTACAAAAATTCATATGATTACATTAAGCACAGCTTAACAGAGCACCTAGCTGTTGTCCTGTTACAGTTATAATCATTAGCATGCTAGCGTTAAGGACAAAGCACCGTTGTTCATAAAGGACATCATAAAGCTAGCATAACGCTTACTGCTTGATTAAGTCTATTAATAAATAATAAAGTAGTTAACTGACTTATCATGTCAATGCTACCAGCTTGTCCGCCCATCTGAGCAAAATTAACAACTAAAAATTCAGACTGAGCGGAAAACCGCAGCATCACACAGTCGCTGCAGATTTCCTGACTGCACATCCGTGATGTGGCTCTCCATTTCCAGCACATCCCAAAGGGTCTCTTTGGGGTTGAGATCTGGTGACTGCGGACATCATCTGAGTACACTCAACTCATTGTCATGTTCAGTAAACAGGGTGAAATGAAAATTAGCTCACAGGAGGGGCACCTGGTGCGGTCTTCTGCTGCTGGAGCCCATCTGCTTCACAGTTCCACATGCTTTGTGCTCTTCTGCAAACTTTGGTTATAATGAGTGTTTCTGTGAGTTACTGTTGGCTTCCTACCAGCTTAAAGCAGTCTGGCTTTATAATAATAACACAGCGCTGCAAATGTGCAACAAGAGGCCCAGCAGTGCTTTATTCTCATCTGAAGATACTGACCTCCAAGTCCACGGGCTAAAAGCCCTGCTCTATAAATCTGTCTCTACATTTCCTACATGTCGAATGTAATCAGACAGCAAGCACTGAGTCAAATTTGCATTTGACCCAATTCTTCCCATGTGCCTGTTTCCTTAGTTCACCCTGTCCTTCCCAAAATAAGAATCAGGGAGAGGTTTTTTTTCTTCCTTTCTTTTTTCCCTTTTGAGGGCAGGGGCAAAATAATAATAATAATAATAATATTTTATGTGGCATCACACATAATCCTGTTGGGGCTAAGCTGCAGTGCCATATTTAGTGTGTGACATTTAAACAAATCTGTGCATGATGACAAACCCAGGCTTCATTTGATGCCTGGCATGAATGTCACATCAGTTATATTCACACAGGCGGGAACAGCACTGCTGCACAAGAGTGACTTAAGATGTAAAGATATGAGGCTGGATTATTTTCTTTTTTTTAAATTTTTTTTTTATTTTTTATTTAATTAGTAATATTTTTTTCACTCAGAGGAATAAATGAGTAGGTGTGCTTTGGATCCACACTCTTGCTTAGTGGTTTTTATCAGACTAAATAATATTACATTACATCTGACAACCATTCACAATGTGCTTTAGACAGCAGTGCGATGTTTCAACTCCTGTGGCAACATTTAACCTTTCTTTATCCTTACACATTTTCTCCGTGATTCCATGTAGACTTCATGCCTGCTGGCCTTGGTCTCATTAATCTAACATTTCATGTGTAGTGCTTTGAATGTGGCTAAGACACAAATTTTATTTCCTTTTTCCAGAGAGATACCATCCTGGGAGCTGACTTTCACAAGTAAATCTTTTCTATATAAGCAGGTTTGTTGATAATCTTCTTCAGATTTTCTTTCAAGTTATATTTCCATTTCTGTGCGTGTGAGATTACGAGCCAGTAGCGACATCTGCTGGTGGTGACTGAAACTTTATTTAGAATAAAGTAAACATTAAATCTCTTAAAGCAAGCTGTGCATGCTTCTGTGTAAAACCTCTTTATCTGGCCTTTTCCTCCAGGTGCGGAGGATGACGGGGGCAATGGTGGCAGTGGGCCAGGGGCTGCTCTCAGTACCCCAGCTGAAGAAAATACTGGAAGCGAGAGACTCTCTGGCCTACCCACAGGGTATGGCTGCTCCAGCCCACGGCCTTTTCCTCACCAGAGTGGACTACAGGGATACAGGTGAGAATAAAAACCAACTCTGATAACATAGACAGGAAACTGCTCAAAGTTGCAGCCAAGTTTGTGTCCCTTTCTATATGTCACATACTTAATAGATCTTTGGCATGCAGCTTATTTCCATTGCAGTGGAAAGAATCGAAAATAATTCCCATTCCTAAAAACAAGAATGACGTTTTTAATGGTGTCAATAGCAGACCTATTAGTCTACTCCCCGTTCTAAGTAAAATTATGGAGAGGATTGTCTATGAACAAATTCAACATTACCTAACAGAAAATCAGTTACTCACTCAGTTTCAACATGCCTACAAACCTGGTTATTCCACCAGTTCAGCTCTTATTCACATGACAGATAACTGGTACAAATATCTAGATAATGGGATTCTGGCCGGGGTGGTATTTTTGGATTTTAGTGCTGCATTTAATTTGATAAATCATGATCTTTTGATAGATAAACTAAAATGTTATGGATTTTCACCAGCTGCTTTGTGCTGGATGGAAAGTTATTTGTCTGGAAGAAGGCAAAAGGTTTATTATAATGGTTATTTCTCGGAGGGCTGTGAAATGAACTGTGGTCTACCCCAAGGCAGCTGCCTCGGTCCACTTCTCTACTCAGTCTTTACAAATGATTTGCCGTATGTCCTGGATAAATCTCATCTTGTAATGTATGCTGATGATTCCACCATGTTTTATTCAGCCAGTAGCTACTCTGAATTGACAAGCGTATTACAACTAGATTTGCTGAACGTGTTTGATTGGATAAGTAAAAACAACATGATTTTAAACGTGTCGAAATCCAAATCCATGTTAATAGGAAGTAGAGTACGCTTAGTCAACAGCCCACAACTAAATCTTTCCATAGCTGGATCGGTATTAGAACAGGTCACCCAGATTAAATTACTTGGTGTTACCATAAACCACCACCTTTCATGGTCTCAGCACATCAACTCTGTTATTAAGAAAATGGGACAGGGCATAGCTATAGCTAGGAAATGCTCTTTTTATATCACTTCTTCAATTATGAAAGATGTCATTAATGCACTAGTATTATCTCATCTAGAGTACTGCTCAATCATTTGGTCAGCAGCTAATAAGACAGATCTGAACAGACTTCAGTTAGTCCAAAATAGGGCGGCCAGATTAGTGTTAAGGTGTTCATATTATACAAGTATTGATAAAATGCACGATAAACTTTCTTGGCTTTCTGTACAAGCTAAATTATACTATGGCTTACTTGTATTTGCAGTATCCAGATGAAATACATAATCATGCCACACGATTTTCAACTAACCACACTTTAGTAACTCCTCGAGTTAAAAGTAACTTGAAACTATTCCAGCTTATAAAGCAACATTTTTTCCATTATGTGTACTCTATGGTAACTAGGATACCCTCCAGCCTCCATGCAATGTTGGAATTGGATAAGCAGCAGAAAACTGATGGATAGGAAAAATATTTTTACTCATATTTTCATCTTTTGGGAAAAGAAAACAAAAGGAACATTTTTATGAATTCTTCCTGTCTCAAGTTCTGTTTGTCTCCTCAGACCTGCAGCTTTCACCACAGCTGTCAGAGGAACTGCTCACCTCCACCAGGAAGGATTGATGCTACTTGAATATTCTATTTGTATGCATTTCCAAATGTCCTTATAAAACGAATATAATAAAGTTTGTGATTTAATGTATAATATGCTGTGTGTTCACTCATGTACTAAAAACAGTGATTGTACTCTAGTTCGACCTATATGAATAAGCATTAAGGGGACATACATATGAACAGCTAGATGTTCTTTTAATTCAACATATTAAGAGTACATAACTGTCCATGAACGCAGCTCAGCTACAGAAGACCACACACCTTGAACCTGTCATTGTCTACATAGATCTTTAGGTTACAACAGGCTACTTGCCCTAAACCCGATTAGGCAACGTGTACAATTATGAATTTTGTAGGTTATTGAAAATTATCTAACAAGGTATACATGTGGGCAAAAGTGTGACGTTCTATAGCCAAAACTGCTTTGTGTCCATGGGTCTCATACAGTGGTGTTACATTATGGATCAACAAAGTGCACACACTCACTGATAACGTATACATCCGAGTGTCCGATAAAACTGCATACACTTATTCTTTACCCAAAAGTCTTCACAGACCATTCCTACGGATTCTCACGCTTGAGGTCACTTCCTTCCAATTTGGCTGCATGTGTTCATTAAGTGATTTTTCATCAAGTTGTCCATAAATAGTCCATAAAATCCGCACTACCACCGACAGTCTTCTCTGTGCAGCTGGGAGCCAGATGAGGTTTGTAGAAGGTTTAGATTGACCAGTCACCGATCTTAATCTTCCAGTGCAGTGATCAAATACACCAAACATCACACATTTGTTTTTCTTGATTTTTGTACAGTCACCCAACTGTTGCAAGCTTAACTGATTTGAAGTGCTGCGTCTGTCAAAATCGAACCTCGTGAGGAATGTTTCTGCACTTCTTAGAAGTGACAATCTCAAAAATTCAGTAACTATTTTTTTTAAACAATTTTTCTGTAAATATGTACACAAGTACACATTTCCTATCCAGGCGACCATGTCAGAGCAACATAGTAAATCTGATTAGCATAGGTCCTCAAGTCAATTCAGCATTTGGTTTCAAGAAGATAATTCACACATCCTAAAGACGCCCATAATTCAATATATAATCAAAATTTCAAGTGTCAGTCAGAAATGTAAGCCCAATAGCTTAAATATTAATAACAAAATCATATGTATATAATGCACTTGAGGAAGGCATTGCGTAATTTTTTTTTAAACTCACAATCCTTAATAACAGCACAGTCTGGGTGAAGAAATGTAGCTGAGCTAAAGTCAAACTTGAAACCCTGATTGTAACGATTGAGTGGGGACAGTGATACACAAAGGAAACATCACCGTAATGGTCACATTTTCAGTTAAAAATCTGATTTTTATGAGCGATGAAGGAAGAAGACTAATGATTAATGCTCAGCAGTGACGCCAAGCTCGTCCTCATAAATTAAAAAAAAAAGGATATAAATAGCATGCGTGTGAGATGTGTGGTTGGCCGATGACAGACTAAACACAGAAACATCTAAATGTCCATGACTTGGAGTTAGTAATGCGTTATCACTCTAGGCAGCCTTTTTTTTGGCATTTGACTAGACTACACACCCTGATGCTAAAGCTGAGGTTATTTCAGGATTAATTTGTGTCACGTGAATACAGGTTGATAAGTGTTCGATAGTAGCTATCACAGGTTGATAAGTTTGCATAGACCCTTGAACCCCAACCATCACCATTTCAATGACACAATCAATTAAAACTACAACTCGGAGCAGCATACCCAACTTCACCCTTTGTACTGATTTTGGTAGTCATAACAAAGCACGATAAAAGCTGTAATAGTCCACATGATACGGTTACATTCAGTGATATTTTAAAACATTTGCGGCACATAAAATGAGTATTTTTGTTTTTCTCTTAGGGTTTTTGTGAATCTCTTTACAGAATAGCTTGTATCATGCCACCACTACAGCCACCAGTGGCTTAAAATTTAAAGAAAAAAAAAAGTCCCGCCCCTCCCCCCCATTTAAAAAATAATAATAAATGAGTCGACTATGCCTGCTTTTACAGCATCACAATACACAGCATTAAACTCATACACTTTATTTAAAGGAGTACAAAGAGTGAAATAGGGTATGTATCAGAGACTTACAAAACACGTGTCTGAGAGGAGACATATCCACATGTAAACATATGCTGTGTGTGGTTTTGCTCTTTTCTCCGACAGCTAAAAAAAATAATAAAAGCAATAAAATTGTAGGAGCGTACAGTCCTTGGAGAGCAAAGACGTGGGGGAGGGAAGCGAGCGTCCGTCGCGTGAACACACCTTCTTAGCTGGCAATTTTCTCAATTTCATCCAGATCATCAGTGTCCAGTTTTTCAATTTTTTTATCTGCAGAGGAAGAGCACACAGAAGAGAGGGGTTCAGAGAGGGGCTGAGATTTGGCTGGAAGAAGGGCTAAGTACATGTTTTGTTTTTATTTTAAACAGCTGCTTACTGAAGTGCTCCTGGATCCTGTAGAGGATGTTCATGCTCATCTTGCTGTCCACCATATTAATGGCCAGTCCCCTTTTCCCAAATCGACCTGTGCGGCCAATCCTGTGCAGGTATGTCTCGTTGTCAGGGTTACCATCCTTGTCAATTGGCAGGTCGAAGTTGATCACCACAGAAACCTGCTCTACATCAATACCTGTTTGTAAAGAAGATGGGAGGAATAAAGAGTTACTAGAAAACAATGTACATGTGCAGGACACCAATGTTTTAATTTGACTGTAGAAATCCAATTAATTTCATACAGTCTGACATCAAACACATTCACACTTGCACTGCTGTAAAAAGTGTCTTTAATTTTTATTTATTTATATTGAGCACAGAATGAATGAGTACACGGCACACTCATGAAGCATAAACCTGTCAATCACAAAAAAACCCCACCTTAAATCAATCCAAAAAAACTATCCACTGAGACTATATCATAACAAAAAGAGTCACATGGTCAGTAACTGACCTTTTTGTGCAGGTTTAAAGGCAGTAACACATTGACTCTGGAGGCTATTTCCATCTTTTACATACAGTGTATGATAATCTTTGGCGGTGGATTAAGGCTTCCTCTAAATTGCATGTTAGGCCGTACAGTGTAGAATTTAGAAAAACTGCTGAAAACTGAAATAAGTATGAAAACAATTTCAGGATATTGTGGGCAGAAACTAACCCCAAGCCTTTTTTATAATACCTAGGACAAAAAAATAAATAAATCTGCAATTCCTTCAAAAATCCATTAATTGCCTCCCTCTGATACAATGGGTCAGAGTGAGTAGATGCAAGTATGGTATCCTGGTGACCTATGGTTATCCTAAGTGGTGAGCCAAATTCATTAAAGCTGATCTCTAGCAGCTTGCATTCAGGCTGAGACAGCTTTTTAAACCAAACTTTACACCTCAAACATAATTTTTTTGCAACTTACCGGTACTTTGTAAACCCACATATATATTGTGCTAACGTAACTGCAAAAGTAAGGGGAAAAAAAGTGTTTTCAAATGTAAACCGATAAAACTCATATGACAAACATCTGAACATCATTACCTCGAGCGCAAACATTTGTGGTGACCAGGACCTTCTCCTTTCCATCTCTAAAGCGTTCAATGACTGCAGCCCTCTGCTCCACTTGCATTTCTCCACTAAGCAGCGCTACCTGGTGGCCTTCTCTGGACAGCTCCCCTGCCAGCCAGCCTGCTGTCTTCCTTGTCTGAATTGAACAGAGGAAAGGGTGCGCTTCAGTCAGTTAACCAACATGCCAGGTGTGTATACAAAGAGTCCAAGTATAAAAGGATTGAGTTTGGCCCTTCCCTGGTTAAATAAAAAACAGACTATTCTGTTTAAGTTAGCTCATGCTGCAGAGCTCTCTTTTCACTTCTGGATTAAAGAGGAACAGCTTGGCAACAAATGATGACAAACAGCAAAAGAATGTGTAAGCTTATGTAAGAAGAAATAAAATTCAGCCAGAGTCGCTGTTTTTTTTTTAAATTAAAGATCAACTCACATGGCAGAAGATCATGGCCTGAGCGATGGTGATGGCGCCGTAGATGTTAGAGAGAGCCTGGAATTTTTCTTCTTTGCTGTTACACAACACATAGTACTGTTTAATGGTGTCCAGTGTTTCCTCCTCTCTCTTCAGCTTGATTATGTTGGGATCAGGCACAATGCGCTGAGCAAAGTTCCACACCGACTCTTCAAATGTGGCTGAGAACAGCAACATCTGGCAGTTTTTGGGCAGCATCCTGTGTGGCAAAGAAATGAGGCATGAAACATGCACAATTTTAAAAATTTTAAAAAGCCACATGGTTCTCAAGTCTTATTTTAATTTGCTTCGGCTGACCTCTGGATGCGTATACTCTGGTCCTGGTGACCCTGCGTGGCGATCATAACATCAGCCTCGTCAAGCACAAACACCTTAATTTTCTTGGGATCAATAAACTTGAATTTACTGCACCAGTCCAACATGGTACCAGGTGTGCCAATAACTATCTGTTCCTGCAGTTTCATGCCCCGCTGCACTGGAAAAAAAGACAGACGTGCTCATACACGCACAAAAGGTTCTAACAACAATTCGGTACATAACAGTACACATGCAGCACAGCAGAAAGCACAAGCGCCTTACATTTATTTCCTCTAATGGCGTAGACTAGTTTGACTTCAGGGTAATATTTGCCCATCTGTTCAATCACTTTGCCAGTCTGAAGCGCCAGCTCATAGGTGGGTGACACGCACAAGCACTGACGACGAGAAAAGAGAGCAAACATTAAACATTAATACTGAGAGAGAACACATGTCCGTCAATGAGAGACAAGAGGAATGTTTTTGTCCAAGACAAGTCATGCTTATCACTTGGATTTCAATGGTGACTTTATAGTACAGTAAAGAAAGTTGACACTCACCTGGGGGTATTTGTTGTTGGGATCGACATGGCTGAGCATAGCCAAAACAAAGGCAGCCGTTTTCCCTGTTCCTGACTGAGACTGAGCAATCAGATTCTGTGGACTACAGGAAACAGGAAATTAGATGTACGGGTGGTAATAAATATGATGGATATCAGAATGTTATTCAGGGTTAAGTGATTCAGTAAGTCTAATGTCTGCATATCATTATTTAAAGGACACTCACGGTTCAGCCAGCATCATCGGTAAGGCAGTTTCCTGGATTTTTGATGGCCGATTGAAACCCATACCATACACTCCCTGAAGCAGCTGTGGTTTACTGTACAGAGAGGAAAAAATAAAATAAATGCCAGGATTGTGAAGCATCAGTCACAATCAGTCTGTGTAAACTCACCGTGGTGAAGATGGGCATAAAAGAGACACCACAACTAGAGATGCACCGATTCACCAGCCGGGGACTGGAATCAGCCCGGACCAGTGACCGGCTGATCAGCCTCCTGTTTGACCGATTATGACCCAGCCTGTTTCATGCAGCGCGGACAGTCGCGCATGACACTCACGACACGTGCTACGGTGTTAGTGTGGAAGTGAGTGAAGACAAAGTTCTGAGGTAAAGTGTGGGCAAAAACTTCCCTAAAAACAGGGCTACAGCTGAAGCTATCCAGTTCTCAGAGCACCAGCAGCCTCTTATGAGCAAAGGATCAACTAAGAGGTGAATTATGGAGATGAGTGAGAAAAATAAAAGGGTCTGTGTCACATTATCTGGCGACATTATAAACACAGGGGTAAATACCTGACAGTAGCTCTATTATATAAATCAGTTGCACCTGGTTTTGTTTGGTAAAAAAAACAACAACTTATTTTCAGTTATTTTATCCTCTTTCCAGTATCAGAGGACTTTACTTTCAGTTATTTCAGATGAGAAACCTACTGAAATAGTACCTAAAAAAATACTATTTTGAATTGATGAATACTTGTATGTGCGGTCAGTTTTAGCTCTCAGAAAGAAAACTGGAATCTGCAAAAACAGGCAGGTCACACTTAAAGAGAAAAGTGAGAAATCTGAATCAGCCCAAAAGACTGGTGCATCGGTGCATCTTTAAACACAGGTCCTTGCTGGGAACTCTCAACAGATACATGTGTCAATACTGTTAAACATGACATATTAAGTGATTAGGCTACCGAGACAGACAAACAGATCTCACTCACAGCCTTAATTCTTCAAAAGACTTGACGGAGTAAAGCGGAGAGTTCGGATCCTTCTGAAGAACTTCCACTTGATTTGTTGTATTGACCAGATTATTTCGAATCAGTTTGTTTAACAAAGACTGTGCCCCTACGTCCTCTGAAACAACAAGATAGGGGAGATGTCTCTTTTAGAACAAGAGCCAACCAAGCATCCAACTAAAAGACAATAATGAATGCACACATATTTTCAACACATGTAGATAATTTACCGCATACCAATTTCGTCATCATCTGCCGCCTTCTCTCCTTCTGACTTTGCAGGTGCTGAGTCTTTTGCGTTTGCGGTCGTGCCTGCAATAAATAATGCCAATATGTACATGCTTGGGTTTCCTTGTTTTATGGATACTGGCTCTTACCCCAATTCAGCTGCACATGGATGCTTACCATTTTCTTCTGGCTTCTCTTTTAATTGAAGTTTTCCCATCTGCGAGGAAGAACAAAATAAACTGAGTTCGTCTGGGGCTAAATAATTAGTCTGACTTTTCCAAAGCCCCCCTCCTTCATATGCCGGTTAGCCAGTTAGCTGCTAAAGCTATCAAACCGCTGAGCACGCAGCAGCTCTTCACGAGCTAATTCAACTTAGCTCTGAAGCCAAGCCGGTAGTTTCGTTTTCGACCTAATGAAACTCTACAGAGACGGGCGTCACCGGGAGCCACTTTATTCACTGATGGCGCTCTCACTGAATAATTTCAGCTGTCCACGTTAAAAACAGACTACCGAATTTCTTCAACAGTGTGCCAGACCAGGCCAAAGCATTTACCAAGCAGGCTAACAACAGGTTAGCCCGTGTTGCGTAAGTTAAGCCTTACCGAGTCCAACGCAGCTTCTTGCTTGTCCACTGCCTCAGCCCAGGAGTCCGTAGCCATTGTGGGACAGTTTCTTCTTCAGTTATTATACTCGGGGAAGTCAACTAGGAATTCTAGCTCAGGCTTAAGAGTCAATAATGTGTAAGTAACTATTTTCCACAATGGCGTGCAGAACCTGAATCTGGACACATGCGCAACTGATTACGTCACCGGGTACAACACAAGCTCCAAGAAATAATAGTTCCCAGCTTCCTGAAATTTCATACACACCTCACTGAAGCCTCAGCTATGACGGGCTCTCATAGTTAAAATGTGAAGAAAAAACATTAAATGTTGGGAATAAAAAAAAAGTCATGAACTCTTGTTGAAAATCAGATGATTGGAATCGGATTTGCTAAAAGAAAAAAAAGAAAATCACTATACTCTTCTTAGCCTCTAGAGGGTGCCACACTGCTCTCTATAGGCCCACAGCTACTATGTATTCACAGTAGGCCTTGTATGCAACATCCTTATCTGTGTGAAAAATGACATTCTCAGGTAAAATATTCTTTGGTTAGCTTTATAAAGGTTAGGTCGACGTTACGATGGGGTTAGATTAAGGTCAGACTCAGGGTGCGTGCTGTTCAATTAAATGCATTATTAAGGAAAGTGAGTGTGTTTGTTTGTGAAGTTTACCAGACTTTACCAGCCTCCTCTGCCCAAGTTGCTCTTGAGAGACGTGCGCCTTCTTTTCTTTTAGACAGTTTTTAGCTTTCAATCACAGTTGGGTTCAGCTTAGGCAACACAAGTATTTGGTTAGGTGGAGGGAAAGATCATGGATTAAAATGCCTTAAAAACTTACCCAAATCTTAGACAGCCTTACAGAAAAACATGTAAAGCTAACTTTGTCCCATCTCTGTTCACTGGATTTCCAGTCTCATTGCATGTTGAATAATCCAAAATTAATGGGGCCTATAGACTGTATATAAAATATAGACATAGCTTCAAGACACTTTTCAAGGTTGGAAAGGTGAAAACTGTAGCCTGTCTGGAGGCCATCATAAGGCAAAAGCTGTGGCTGCACAAAGACTTCTGGATCTCCAGAAAGGTATGTGTGTGGTTTTCTAAGATGGTGACTTTGAAATGCTAATCTTCAATATGAGACTTAAGAAACCAACGGAGGACATCATGGTAGCTACTTTGACTTTGCTTCCAGGTCTGAACTTCCATTCCTTTGAAAGCCTACAGGGGCTGAAACATCCAATATCTTGCAAAAACTTCCAGTTACACAGATGTGTATGAGAAAATATCAAATCACTACTTTCAAGTCATATTTGAATAACTTATGAAGTTAATTGTAGTTAGAATCACAAATGCGGTTTTGTCCAAAGTATGCTCATCTGCTAACAAATTGATAGTCACAAGTCATTGAGCCAATGAGCATTCAGTGTACTGATGGGAATAATAGGAAAATAGCCAAGTGACCAACTGAGCACAGCTGGAAATTTTCTTTTTGTATGGTGGCTGGAAACCTCACTATTATTCAGAAGGAAACTGCTACTTGGCTGGGAAGCAAGATTAGTAACATTTATGAGCCTTAATTGTGATATTTTAATGACTAATGTTGGCTTGGGGAAAATAAATAAATAGAATTAAAAAAGACAAAGTGAAAGCAGTAAAAATTAATAAACAGGCAAGCCCTATATGTGTTTTTCAGTACCGTCATAATCTCTGTGGCCACATCCTAAAGTACATCTTAAGAATTTTTTAAACTGACAATTGAGATGAATAACCTTTTAGAATGATGTTTAAACTAAATTGAGAGTTAACTTCTGTTCAAACTGACTTGTTTCTGCAGCCTAACGTCACCATATAGTGGAGTTGCCCCTGCTGGTCAGTAGAGAAAATGCCATTTTTAGACTTAAACGATCATTAGTTATATTAGTGATTTTAGTGCTGTAAATCATGCATGCATATGTCAATATACCTGCTGTGGTTTGCTAATAAATATAGACATTCTCTTCCAAATTAGTGTCCGAGTGATTTTAAAATTCTAAAATACCGCTCATCTCCACTGATTTCACTTTGGTGTATCAAAACCGAGTCCAGGGTTGTTATTGACAGCCTCACTGAAGTAATCAAAGAGAAAGCCCCAGATACCAAGACCACCAAATTAAGAACCTCAGAAGCATGAATGAGCCTCTGCTGTGGTGCAGTGACTGTACCAGTATCATTAAAGAGGAAGAAGCAGTACTGAGTGAGTGAGAGAGACTGGATTCCAAGATTAAACAAAATCCCTTTGAAAGTTTAAATCACTGCATTTCACAAGTTTCTGTGCAATTCAAATTCCCAAAAAGTTGGCACACTGTGTAGAATTTAAATAAAAACAAAAAGCGATGATTTGTAAAATCTCATAAGGCCAATTTTTATTCACAGTAGAACAAGAACACAAATAAAATGTTTTAACTGAGAAAATGTACAATCTTCTTTCTGTTTTTTTCCATTTTGGAAAAAAAATTAGGACAGGGCAATGTTCACAACTTAGTAGCATCAACAACAGTCTGAAATGTCTGCGAACTGAGGAGTCCATCTGCTGGACCTTTGAAAGATGAATTGACTGCAGGCCGGCCAGTTCAGCAAATCCTTCCTTAAAACAATGTCGTCAGGATGGGAGCAGATGTTACTCTAAAATCTGCATATATCTTTTAGGAATGATGGTGTCTTTCCAGATGTGCTAGTTCTATAGGCACTAATGTACCCCCATACAATCAGAGATGCAGCTTTTGAACTTGGACTTAATAAGCTGGATGTGGTCTCTCCCCTTTAGTTCAGAGATTCAGCGCTGGTGTTTTTCAAAAATAATTTTAAATTTTCTTTCATCTGCCCACATAATAGTTTTCCTCTTTATCTCAGTGTATTTTAAATGAGATTTGGCCAAGGACCATATTGGATCATACTCACTTACAACTACGTCTTTGCATGTAGAATCTTTAACCTTCATTTGTGGATGGAGCTGAGCACAGTTCACCAACTGTGCTCACGACTAAGATTTCTGGAAGTGTTCCTGAGCCAGTGCAGTGATTTCCATGACCGATTCATGCCTGTTTTTAATGCAGTGCCACCCAAGAGCCTGAAGATCAGGCATCCAGTGTTGACTTTCGACCTTGTCCCGTGCGCACAGAGATTTCTTCACATTTGATAATGATATGAAATGAAAATGACGAGATATTCAAAGTCCTTGCAATGTTACATTGAATAGACATATTTATGAACTTTTTCCATAATTTCAATTTGCGTGTCTCCATAGTGTCGTGCTTTACACATTTACCTAACAAGCAAAAGATCCCTTAATCAGTCCCACGAGGAGACGCAACTCCCTTTGGGAAGGACATCTAGCATAAAAATCTGCCAACTCAAACATATGGAGCTACCTGCTGCATAGACCCCTTGTGAATAAGAAAGCTGCCAAAAGTAGCTCTACCATAATTTGTAGATGCAGATTGGTGAACCTCTGCAAATCTTTACATCTGAAAGTAAAGATGTAAACACCCAGTCACATTACAGACTTAGACTTACTCAAAGTGTGCATTTTCACAGCTTGAACATTTGATGTTTTCTATGCTCTTCTGTGAAGAAAATCTGGGTTTGTGAGATTTTTCAAATCAACTGCGTCCCAAATTTTTTACCCCTCAGCCCTAAAGAGCTGGCATGGTTGGTGTGGACACCTGAGTTTGTCAATGTGATAACTCAAGAACGAGGCAACGAGCTTCAAATTGAAAAAAGCATGGATGAGTTTGAATCTCAGTGAAGTCGATCTCAAGGTTAGGGTCAAAGGTAAAGTTTTATGCAAACAACTCTAGAAGGAAGTCAACCAAGATTTTCAAATTGATACCATAGGCACAACTATTAAAAATCTCAGAGGAGTTTGGATCTCAGTAACCTCAAGATCAGAGTAAGTAAGTCTGAAAATCTTGTGATAACTTGAGAATAAGGTGACCTAGGACTAAGTGTCTCGACTAGGAGACGGAGTGGAAACACTGGGGGTTGCCAGCATTTCTGGAACTGGCATTAACCAAAGCCTCTAAACTAGATTTGTTTAAAGTAGCAGGAACACAGTGAAGTGAAAGTGAGTCACTCAGTAAATCTGAACCTGAAATGCAAGTAAAGGTTTCTAATGAGTGCCAGTGATCATTTAGTAATCATTTATGTATTATTGTAGGTTTTTTTTTTTTTTACCAAATAACATAAAGCACAATAGGAAGACTGTTGTTAGAAAGAGTATTTCTGCTTTTCTTCTGGTCCTGCAGAGCAGACTTTTTGTTGTTGCACAATTAGTGCTGTGGCAAAGTTATCCCAGTTTAGTGCTTTAGTGGAAACTAGGCTATTAACCAGAGTTGAACTCCACTAAGGATCATTCAGGAGCACTGGGGGTCACATCTGGAGCAGGAGTGCTGTGGCTGACTGCTCCTTAATTGATTGCAGAATGGATTTCGCACATTTTGTCTCCTCCGCTGGGATAGCTAGATGGTGACTGTGGCTTTGGACTTTGCTGGAGCAGATTGCACTGATCTCTGTTCTGTTCTGACACCCAGCACTTAATTCCCCTGCGTGTGCATCAGTTTGAGTTTATATGTATGTTAGTGGGCGTGTTAGCATGTGAGAAAGGATACAGGGAGACTCTCAGATCTTCAGTTTGGAGACAAATTTTTGTCGGGGGCTTGATAGAGTAGAGTTTATTGTTGCCTCCAATCAGCTGCCTTAGCAGAGGTATCCATGGCAACTGAAAGAGTAAAAGTAAGGTTTGAGGTCTCCAGAGGATTTGGAAGAGACAGAGAGAAGGACTTTGTATTTCCATGTAGCACTCATTTCAAGAGCTGAATATGACAGAAGGGATATGAAAGTAGAAAAGTAGAGTGGTCGTGGTGCGAGCGATCTGAGGAGAGATAAACACGCAGCCCACAAATGCATAATGTAAGATCACTCAAACGCTCCTCCATGCTCCCACATTGACAATGTGTCAGTGTTTAGGTAGGAAGTATAATATATATGCTCCATAAAATTACACTTCAACACTTCAGCAAGGCGCAAGCTGGAACTTGTCTTCTAGGGTTAAACAGGGATCTGCCTCCTCCTCTTCCTTCGTTATTTAAAAATGCAAGTGATGCAAATGCAAAAGCATCGCCAGGCACGGGAAAATTCAAACCTCAGAGTTCCTTTTGCAAGAGGTGTCGTGTTTTACCGCTTCATCTGCAAACTGAACATTATGTCGATATTAAGATTGCTTTTTTTTTTCTCATTTTCTTTTGGGGGTTTTTTGACAGGAGACTATATACTGCGTGGGTGTAGTGCTGGTAAGGTTAGCCAGTGTGTTTGCATATGTTTGCTTCCTTTACTTTCTTTGCTTTTTTTGGAAAATGCAAAGTGAGCAGGAAGTATTTACTTTTTTTAGAACAAGCGTCGACCACTGGGAGTTTTTTTTTATGAATCATGTATTTTATATGTTGTGTTGTGTATCGTGGACTGTGAAGTGATAAACAGGCGGCTCGCGGGTGATCAGGCACCACTTCAGCTTCGAAAGCAAATGCAAAAATGTGACCCTGTTGGATAAAATGGAGCAACTATAACCACTAAGACGCTATTAGTAAACAAATGAAACAAAATGACTGATCTGTTTTTACACTGTCTTGTGATTGGCTGACCACAGCGGATGGTAGAGATCCGTTATAACGTACAACAAACGAATACAGTGTAAAGAAGCAGAAAACGTGCGATAATATTGGTATTTTTGGGGTTTTTTGCTTCGCGTGGTAATCTTACAGGTGGCAAAGACAAAGATATCCTTTTACTGAGGACTGCAGTGCAGACTGACAGTAGACAACAGGCTGCCCTCAAGCCGTAACAAGTACAGACAGGCAGAACTGAACAAGAGGTAACAGGCTTAGACGACTCGGCTGATGATCTGGGAGAAAATAAGTAATGGCTTTTCCTTGATACATAGTGGGGCTGAGGAGCTGCTGCAGTGACAGATGAAGGGATATGTGAGGTCGAGACTCTGTAGTGACAGCTGTTGGATGGGTACAGAGTGGGAATGCTGGAGACATTCCTATTCTGTATAAACACATAGGTATCAAGTGTGTGTGTATACATTTTTTTAATGTACATTGGTTTATTGTCAAAAGGAGGAACAAATGACAAAGGCAAGGCAGAACTGTATTATTTGGTACACCTTGGTAGCACTGGGTTGGCCCTCCTTTTGCCTTCATATCTGCCTTAATACATTGACATGATAGTGATGATAGCGCAGGTTGGGTGAGCCCAAGCAAACTGCAGTCTCAGTTTCCTGTTCCTAGCTGACAGGAATGGCACCCAGTGTGGCCTTCTGCTGCTGTAGCCCATCTGCATCAAGGTTCTGCATTCCTTGCAATGAGTGGTTATTTGATTTACTGTTGCAGCTTCTGAAACACTTTGACCAGCCCGTCTGGAACCAACAGCAATGCCATGTTCAAAGTCACATGGTAACAAAGAGAGAGAGAGAGAGGGAAACAGTGGCACGACTATAAGAATAATAAAATCAAGACAGAAATAAAATAAAAAACACCACATCATAAAACTGAAACTTATCATCACACAGGACCCAGGAGCTCAATAATGAAGTCTGAGAAAGTCTGAGGAAGAGGCAGTAAAATCCATTAATGGGAGCTGTTAATGTGCAGATCAATCTATTATCATATCATCAGGACTTTCTGGCCTTTATTTAATTTTATTGAGAGCAAAGATCTGTTTACGGTGTTTCTTTTCACACCATTTTTCTTTATTTGGCTTTGTGCAGTTGAGTGTTTTCACTTTGAAACAGGAATCAGTATCCCTGCACTGCTGTTCCAAGTAGACTGGTGTCTATAATATATTATATCTTAATACTAAAGTTACATCGTCAAATGGTACAGAGTGGTCTGGCATGAACTATGAGTACTATGAATAGGCTTTCACATACTACCTAACATGAGGCAAAGAACAGAAGCAGTGGAGTTGAAGACTAAACTGCTACCCTGCTAATATAATTTCTTTCTTTACCTGAAAGAACCACCATATCACACTGTGCTCGTTCCCCAGAGAACTCGTAACAGTCGCACACACATTGCCACCTTTAATTAATGCACAGTAATCATCCCACTCAATATGGTTACCAATATGTAAAAGAGCCAAATATGACTCTGCTGTGTAGTAAAGGCAAGGTCATGTGTGAGACTGAGCAGCAGCAGGACTCTCTCTTCTCTGTTACTGTTTGCTTTAACACGACGGAATTCAAGTCCTTGGTTGTCCATTGACAACTAATTAATCAAAATCAAAGGGAGACAAATCCCATAAACACACACGAGCTGTGAGCGCGGGTCCATAGGTAAGAGAGAGACAAGCAGAGGGGGAGAAAAGGAGATTAAGGAAGGATTCTCCCCAGACGTCTTCTTCCCACTTTCTTCTGGTAGAAGTCATTAGGATTCATACCCCTGATCCTTTACTCTGTGCGGCTCCTCCGCTGCTCGCACCGTGCATCTCTAGCAAGCAAAAAAAATAAAAACTAGACAGAACCTGGACGCCCACGCCAGAATTAAAATGGTGATGCAGCACTTGTTTTCTGTCAACAAGAGTGAACATACTGAAAAAGAGAGCGAGAAAGAGAGAGTGAGATAGCACAAGAAGAAGAGGGAGAGAGCGAGAGAGTTCGGGGCTGACTGCTGGTTGGTATTCCTGAGGCTTAGCCAGAGAGGCTGATGGTGCAGAGTGGACATCAACAAGGAATTTCAATGTGGATGCAATGGCTTGCAGTTTTCAAACCTTTTATAGTAGTGTCTACAAACGACACACTGAAGTGGTTAACATTAAACAACATGAGATCGTCCCTCATTACCTCATCAGCATAAAATATCATTTTAACACATTAATCGTACTTCACATTGTGCATTTTCCTGTTATACAGCAAGTTTTATAAGACGACGAGGCAAATGTGTTTTTGAGTCAGTGCAGTTGTTTTGTTTGGTTTTTTCAAATCTACTTTTTTGGGCACAGACGAGTCGCCCTGTAGTCAAGAAGAGGCGAGCACTTCTGCAGCTGTTATTGTTTCAATTGATTTTGATCTTCATTTTCCTGTCCTGTTAAGAAAGCGATTTGCAGTGATCTGTATGAGTATTTCACCAATTTATGTACAAAAATCAGTTAGGCAGATGAACTTATGATTGGGATTTACGAGAGTTAAGATGAAAGAATCAGCGTTCGGGGCTGAGCCTCCAGCACACGGCACAGTCTCAGCCCCAACGTCGGCCAGGCAGCAATAAGCATCTGGATCCAGCCTCCCTCCTTTCTCAAGGGGGAAACCTAGCTCTCCCTAAACCCAACCAATTCACTCAATAAACAGCTGGATTATTACATAAGACACGGCGAGGGCTTAATAGCCCCAAGTTCTTTGAAAAACCTGAAAAAAAAAAAGAGAGAAAAGATTAGGCAGACTTCTAATTTGCTCATGCAGTTTGGAGTTCAACAGTCATTGACAATCGTGCGGCCATGTTCATTCATCTACCGGGGCCAAAGAGCTTCAAGGCTGTCAAGCCCCGGCTCAACAATTTTCAATTCCTTAATAATTTATTGATGGCGGGCAGTCAAATTGCATATCAATAATGTACAAGGGCTCAGTACAATGTTGATACGAAATACCCTTTCAGCTGGGCTCATTCATGCTCACAGACCTGCAGACATATGTACCGTGTTTAGTCCCACGTGGTCCGGCGCTGGCACGTTGCATGAATACAATCTGTTTCTGTGAGCTGTGTAAGTCTAGTTGATGATAGAGCATCTAAAAAAAAAAGGCCTCTCATGTTTTCATGTTTCAGGATAAAACCTCAGAGGAGGAGGAGAAGAAGAATTAAGCTTTTCATGTGGGGGCTGGGACAGAATAGCAGATCAACTACAAAGACACTGATATGAAGAACAATGACAAAGCAATCGCTGTGTAAAGTGATACAAGCGTGATGCTGTAATAATATACATTCTTTATATTGTTGCACGCTCTTTCTCTCCATACATGCAGAAAGAAAGTTTGCACGCGTGCATTTCCTCGACGCTTGTCTTGGTCTTCGATTGGGCAGCTATACTGTGGGTTTGGGCATGAGCCAATCACGTGTGTAGGACAAATTAAGTGACCAATGGCGGATTTCCATCTAGGTCAGCATCTTTTATTCAGGAGTCATGCGTACACAGTTACATGCCATCCCGCCCTGGGGGCCCTGCGGAGACCCACTCTGCCATAGAGAGATGGTCCACCATTTTGTTCTGTTTTGAAAATGATCTCCATGCATGAGATTAGCTGGGGGGCCCGCGAGCTCTTCCCTTTGTTGTGCATCCCAGTTTGGATTTTCCCGGTTGGTGTCTGTGCGAGTGTGCTGGGAGTGTGCACGTGCAGGGCGTGCATCCGTGGCGGCGAGCTGCATCTGTGCATGAGCGTGCATATTGCCTGTGTGTCTAAGAATGTGTTTAATGGGGGATTTTGCTCTGAGCAGAGGAAAATGCAATCCTGATGGAGACATCCGATGCCCCACTCAGTGGTCTGCTGCTGAGCTCAAAGCACATCTCCGGCTTTGGCCTTTATAGCAATGCACACTTTTTCATTCATACCTCTACATGTGCAGCAGGTATCTATGCCTCTTTGCATGAGGAAGGGTCATGGACTAAACATTTATGAAGGTCATTTCTTAAACTGTGCCTGACACTGCACTGCTGCTCCCAGCATCTACGCCTTTGTAGGAGGCTTGTGCCTTGGACGCATCGGCTGGTGTGTTGTTTTACATAGCTTTAAAAAAAACAACAAAAAAACCCAACACCTTTACCGTATGAAAAATAATGTATACAAGTGGCTACAAAAGTATGTAAAGTTGGTTTTAAAGCTGATGTTGCCACTGCACCAAAATGTAAAAAGCTGTCTCTCTCAGCCGTTGGTTTCCCTCCACAGACTTAAAGCAGCAACAAAGCAACTAGACAGAGAGACGGAGAGTGAGAGATAGAGAGGGAGAGAGACTGGGGTATGTGGTTGCTATAGTAACCATCTGGTGGGTCTGAACTGTTTCTCCCTGGCATTCATTTCATCATATCGAGCCCCTGTCTCTCTCTCCGCTCTCTCTCTCTCTGTACGTCTACTCTCACTTTTGTTTATCCCTCTCTTTTTTCCCCTCCATCTCTCTTATCTCCTGATTCCCATCTCGTGCCGCTCTCCCACTCTTTCCAAGCTGCCTGGCTTCCTCCTCCTCCCCTTTTCTCCTCCGGTTCTCCTCACTTTTGTTGCAAAGCAGTCGGAGATGGAGAATGTTTAATGTTAAATGCGCAGTGGTCATTCCATCTCTGTCCTTTTGGCTGTCCGTCCATTTTTTTAATCACCCTGCCCTGACAGACCCATCTGTTAATCCTGGACCTTTTCAAAAAAAAGAAAAAGAAAAAAAAAAAAAGGGGGGGGGGGGGGGGAGAACTCAATTCGTACAGCCAGAAGAGCTGAGCAGAAGCTGGACTGATATCTAAGCGCAAACTTGCTTGAACGATTGACGTCATCTGTAATCACGATTTAGATGCAAACAAAGCGTGTTTTTACCATCATATCATTGAGGAGAGTTGCTTTTTTGGATAGATCTCTTTAAAAATGTGACGTGTAACTCCACTCGGGAGCAAACAGAATATTCTGGAGTGGTCTAAAGGGATATTTATTTTATTTTTCCAACCAGAGCTGCCTGCATTTCCCCCCTTTTCCTTCTTATCAGCAGTTGTCCTTGTGATTTCCCAGCAGAGTCTCAATCAGCAAGAGAATACCTGATCCCAATGCCCACTGATATTTTTTGCGTCCACACACACACACACACACACACACACACACACACACACACACACACACACACACACACACACACACACACACACACCACAAAATAAAAAGAAACATCAACACATGCATGTATAACCGCACACACGCAGTGGAACCAAATGCAAATGTCGCCTCAGCCATTTGCATGCGCACACATTATATTGCTGAGCCATATAGCGCCCACTGATTCACGCCAAAACCAACAGAGCGGGTGATTTTCCCAGGGAGTGGTTCAGCATGTCAGGTCACACTGGGTATTTCCCTGGCAGAAACAAAGGTCAGATTCAGGGTTGCAGTGGAGAGCAGCATAGTTTGGGATTTCCGAGGGGGACAGCCGTGTGAGAAACTGCCCGAGTGTGTGTGTGTGTGTGTGTGTGTGTGTGTGTGTGCCGCAGCTAGCAGGGTGTGGTTTCTTTTTTCCTCCACTTTCTGCCAGCGACCTGTGAATGTTCTCTCTCATTCTCTCTGGATTGTCTCTTCCTGTCCTTCACAGTGCTCCTCTTCATACTCTTTCTGCCTTGTCTTCTTCACCTGTCGGAGCTTATGTAACCTAACAGCTACGCTGAGTTTGACTTTCATCTGCCCCCCCCCGTCACAGCACTGGTGATTACTTTCTCATGAGTGCTCATCACAAAACTCAACTGCCACAATATCATCCAAGAAGCAACTAAGCATATTAAACTGTTAATGACAATAATAAAGAATCTGTTGAATCGTACGTGTCATCTTTTGAGCATCTTTTAACAGTGATGGCCACACAGGAAAAGTCTGGGCAACATCTCCTGCACCTCTCTGCATCAGGAGTTCTAGTTCTGCTGAACTACAACATAAGAGAGAGAGAGAGAGTCCTGCAGAGAAAGAAGGTGGTTGAAATGCAATTTCCAGAGGTAAAAAGATTTAAAAACCTTATTTTGCGAGCAAAGCCAGCAAACTTTATCAGGCTTGACCGGCTGATTCTATAAAGGCCGTTTTTATATCACAGTGGCCATTGACAATTTATATAATATTTTATAGTAACTGCCCAAATAACTGCACAGAGACATTTCAGCCCCGGCTAAAGATATATCCCCAGAGTGAGTCAAAACTGCACGTTTATCTGTGAGCGTGTATTAGCTGTGTCCGAAAGCAAGGCCAACCAAAGACCACATGGCGTCAAACATTCATGGACGATCTGAGAACTGTCGACATTGCCTGGGATGAAGCTGAAGCTGACCGACATCGATGGAGATCACTAGCTGCCCGATGCGCCACCCGCCGTAGGAGGAACTAAGTTCTAAGTAAGTAAGTATTAGCTGCGTAAGCTAGCAGTGATAAACTGTATAATATAAAATGGCTAAAGGATTTCTATTGCGATGCACAATGAGGCCCCCAGAGTTGTAAGTTGTGCTATTTATCCAGTGTTTTGCTGGATCTATGCGTTAAAATATTCCAGAATGACAACTGAGTAAGTTTATTATTGTCATGATCCTGGGTTATTTTGACCCAGCGTTTTGTGTTTCCTTGGATTTCATTTTGTGTTCATTCTGATTTTGTATTAGTTTAGGGTTGAACCTGGAGTTTAGTGTTTTATCAGCCCTACCTGTGTCTGTCCTCGCTGCTCTGTTCGTGTCCTCGTGTTTGTGTTGTAAAACAGTCTGTGTGTTTCCTGTTTTACTTTGAAGGTTCGTGTCTTGTCTGGTGAATTAGGTTCAGCTGTGCTCCCCTCCTGTGTGCCTTTCCCTCATTACCTTCTGTGTATTTATAGGGTGTTTCTGCCTGTGTCCCTCATTGTGCCGTCTGTGTTTCTTGTTAATCCCAGTGTCTCTCTGTCCTTTATTCCTGCTCGCCATCACCAGTGTCATTTCCTTATGTTTTTCTGTGAGTTATGGTTTCAGGTTTGGTTTGTTATTAGTTTCCCTAGTCTAGGTTTATGTTTAGTTCTGTCCTGGCTTTGGTTCTTTTCCACTGTAAATAAATCTTCATTCGCATCTCCACCGCCATCTGCATCTTGGCTCCTCATTCATTCCACAACACGACTGCTGCCCCAGCCGTGACAATTATAGTCAACTAATATGATCTTAAAAACCAAACCAGGTGAGAAAAGCTGAAATAAACGGTGAAAGACAGACATTTTTTCAGAAATGTCTTCTTTTTTTTTATACTGTGAAAAACAAACTTGTAGATTGCGGAAAAACAGGAATATAAGAATCTGTTTCTTGATTACTTTGGTGTGGTATGAATACCAACTGAGAGCAGGGTCTTGGTCAAGTTTGTGTGTTTGTCAAAACACACAAACTTCAAAAGCTTGCCCACCTTCAGCGGCCAGGCTTTGTTTCCGGCCCCCGGGCCTGATGTTTGACACCCCTGTTCTATGGGATGACTTCATGTTTACACGACTCTGAGTAAGCTACCTTCACAGTTTGTGCTGTTTCTATTGTGGTACCTGTGTTGAACTTTTTTTTATTAAAAAAAATCTCCTAAATAATACCGTTAAATAATAATTTCTCAATATAAATACAAAATAAAAACGAATATAAAAATGCTAAACTGTGACAGCTACGTCTCACCACTTTGGTAATGCCTCGGGGCAGTTACCTTTCACTCTGATCATGTATCTGGTTTTAGTCCAACACATATACAACCTCACTTTCTATTTCTAACCTTGCACCATACATAATGAAGTTAAAAGCTATTTTTATGCACACAGATCTGTTATTTATTGCTCTGCACCCACATGAATGTGGAATCTCCCAGAACTTCCTTTCAGCTTTGACACCGTTCACAAAGCTTTGCATGACTTGCAAAACTTGTCTTTAATGCTGATGAAAGAACTCGCTCAACATTTTGGTCCAAATGAAGGGAAAACCTCTCTTTTCAGAAATACTTCATAGATTCAGCTCATCTTTAAGCTTCACAACTTGTGGGAAACGAGAAGATAAAACTAGGTTTTCTTCTAATGCTGAAAGAGAGACATTTGTTGCAGCTATAAGAGTTTTGTTTGCTTGACTGTGTTCTGTAAATGCTATTCTGGGATACTGTATATCTCTAATATATAGGCTATGTTCCTTGTATACCTGGATTGGCTGGTTCCCTTTTAACCTCCTGCACATGGATTGTATTCATTTTGAACCTGTTCTTTGGTTAAATCCCCCTTAACTTTCCCTCCACATGCACAGCTGGATAGGGGTATGACTACACACCTTTGGAGCAGGAGTTGCAAGTTCGATTGAGTGGGAACAGTTTGTGAGCCAGGACCAGGATACTGGCTAGACCCCCCCGCCCGCTAAATACCAAACCCTTGAATGGCACGGCTACGTCTGCAGCCAGCTCGGACACAAAACATTTCACTGCATGTTGTACTCTGTATGACTGTGTATGTGACGAACAGTGTTGGTCAAGTTACTTGAAAAAAGTAATCAGTAACTAATTACTTATTACTCCCCCAAAAAGTAATCCCATTACTTTACTGATTACTTATTTTCAAAAGTAATTAATTACTTAGTTACTTTTATACGATTTACAACCTGAATAGGTGATAAAGCGATAGATCTTTCAGCCCAATTCTACTTTTTCTGCATAATCTGTCATACAAAATGTAATTAAATGGAAAAGTCTCTTTTTAAAACTTGTTTTATTAGTTTTAATCTTTTAACTTTATGCATGAAGCAAAAATGTAATTATGTGAAATTTGTTTAATATTTAAAGCTATTTTCTGCACATTCCAGCACATAAAATAAAATATTTTTTTGTGTTTACACTCACTCTTTCAAATAGATGCAAGTAAAACGCAGTAGAAAATAAATAAAGTCAAAGACTAGCGGTCCTGTTGCTCTATTTTCACTGTAAAGCAGGAGTGGGATAGGCAGAGGTTTGCCCTGGTGCAGGTGTGCCGCAGCGGTCAGTGGAAGAATCCGCGAGTTTCTCTGTGAGTTTCCCATTACGTCGTTGTGCACTCGGTGCTTGCTTGGAAGTTTAGGGGTTGTTTTCGCTGTAAAAAGAAGTTTTCTTCTCACGCACAACGGACACTAATGTTTTTGTCACTTTTTATGGAATCAAACTCAAAGTAAGGTCAGTACTTCCACGCTTTAAACGCTGCACGCTCATACTCTCTCCCGCACTCGATATATTATCCATTGTTGATCTGCACACAGCTGTTGTCACGAACGTCGCACTCGCTTACGTCACTGTCATGAGACATTCTCGCAAAAAAATCACGGTTTTAGTAACGCAGTAACGCAGCGTTCCTACGGGAAAGTAACGGTAATCTAATTACCGTTTTTGCAATAGTAATCCCTTACTATACTCGTTACTTGAAAACAGTAATCAGATTACAGTAACGCGTTACTTGCCCATCTCTGGTGACGAATAAAGCTTGCTTGTTTCTTAGAAAGAAATACCTTGATCCTTGATATTGGGACACAAAATGCCCAGTTTTATCCAAAGTTGTAATCATAGAAATTCCTGCATCGAGATTCAGACCTGGTTAATTAAATTAAGATCAAGTTCAGCCAAGCTGACCCTACGTCTTGTTACATTTCTATGAAATCAACCGAGTTTGCTAATAAAAAAGAAAATTAATACTTGCCCAATTCAGGGTCGGACTAGAGCCTATCCCAGCTGTTTGTTGTGGATTCAAACCTAGGACCATGCTACTGTGAGGCAACACAGTTCACCACTGTGCCACCCCAAACCATGTCATCTGACCTAACTGGCAAATGTAAAAATGATCCACTTATCTATCATGGGTCACTCAGACTCTAAAGGTTTGGTTGTGTGGGAACAGTTTGTGAGTTTTACTTCAGACTGAGGAGACCCAAACTTCATCCAACTAATCGAATCGAGCATTCCATGCACGATTTTGTATAAAAAGATCCACCGCACAGGCAATGGTAAACCGCTACTCCCCAAATGTAACATCCCCTGATCCTGTGTGAGGGGATAGACTCTTACTGCAGTAGGCATTGCTGTCATGCTTTACTGCCATCTTGGAGGAAGGGACTATTTTGGCAGGATAATGTGGTCACGCCACAGAGTGAATAGGGGGTCTTGAGAGAAGAGGGCAGAGATAAGAGAATGGAGAGCATTCCATTAAAGCTCGCGATTGCATCAAGCCAAGGCTCAGGGAAGACTATTCTGCACCGAATACCCACCGCAACACCCATCAAGTGCAAGGTGCATCTGTTACCATGGTACCCGGCGCAGGCAGCCCCTTTCATGTCTGTCAAGATGGGGAGGGAGAGAGAGACTAGCAATATGTTAGTCTCGCCTGCAGTTGGAGCTGAAACGGACATGCGAGTGCCTGTGTTTGCTTGTATGTATGCGTTTGTAGCATAGATACAGGCGGCCCGGGTTTTAAGATGCCGTACGCTGACAGAGGCTCGTCACACAACATGAATCATTTAGCCGCCACAGCAGAGCTGGAAATGTCACGTCTCATCAGCATTGCTCACGCCTTGGTGCTCCTGCACCATTCACATCTCCGGCAGCGGAGTTGAGGGACGACTTGATTAAAGAGAGAAGCTGAGATTTTAAATGCAAACAGACATTTATTGCATTGGGAAGCAGTGGTGTACATTTTCCCCACAAATTAATTTGCAGTACTGTAGCACTTCATGAGATCAGAGTCTGTTGTGCAGTTGTCCAAGCAGTGTGTCAACTTTCCTTTTCGACAAATCGCTACAAAGTTTCGATTCCAGGCTCTTTGATGGGATTACTCGCTCATCATGCCGTCTCCTTCCATATCTGCTCTTTCCAAGGAGTAGGATGCTACTTTCTCACAGTGGAAAATGCTGACTTGCCAGATAGGCAATCCAATAACAACAGGAGAAACTGTACAAGGAACATATCCAAAATTTTAAGCCAAGCTATCTGCTAATGTCTCTCTTATACAAAACTATATTTTTTGTGTTTTTGCTACAGATTTAAAACAGTTTTAACAAAAAAAAGCAACATCAAGTACATCATTCCTTATTGTAAACCACAATCAACACTAACAGTAAATAGTACTTTGTCATAATCTTTATTACAAGATATTAGGCCACTGTACAAATCAGTGTGAATCGTACAGTACAACGCAGAGTTAAGACTGTTTCTCGAGGTTTGTCATTCAAAGCTGTATACGAGGTGCTTCAAGAATACACAAGATTTTCAGAATTTTCTGCCATGCATGCATGATTTTATATTTGCCATGCATGAGTCGGTATTTCAGTGTTTTAAGAAAGAGCCCTAAAAAATGGCAATCCAACAAAACAATTAAACTCAACGAGTAAATGTATAAAGCACGAAAAATAACAACTTGTCCGGTACAGTATATCCCTCATGAGATTTGGCACACACAATAATGCACAATGCAATATAAATAGTCTTTTTTTTTGTTATCAATAAGGTGTGTACAGTCAAGTTACAGTATCAACCAATCCAGGTGAAAGCCTGGGAAGCTTACAAACAGGTGGGAGGTACACGGTATATAAATGACTCGTTAGCTGCAAAGTATGGTAACAAAAAACACTCAGGCAACATCAAGAATTGTTAAGTGAAAAAAATATCACTCTCGTTTGCTCACAGTTTTCTCAACATACAAAAAAAAACACTCCCTCAGGCCTTAAGTCACTGCAAAAGACATGTTCCCAAGGATCAATAATAAATAAAGTCTTCAACACGAAACAAACCAGTTTACCAATTCCCACTTTGTGCAAGAAAATATGGGCTACCCTTTCCATATTTACAAACTGCTATTCATTTGCCCTCGCTCAAAATGAAGAGCAGAACAAATGGTACCACAGGTTTGATTGATAAGATATAGGAGAATTGTGTGCTTTAGGTTTTATATTAGATTTTTTTTTGTATCCTGTCCCTGATTTCTGCATTTCGACAGCATTGCCTCCTGCCTTAACCCCCCCACCACTGCACCCCTTGCCCTCCCCCTTCCCCATTGCCTTCCCCTGCGTTTGTATTTATGGCAAAACCCTGTAGTTGAGGGTGTGTGTGTGTGTGTTAGTGTAAGTGTGTGTTGGGAGTGAGGGGGGAGGGTCCACTTGGGGGTCTCCTTTGCTGCCATCTCCCACCCCTGCCAGCATGTGTCATCCGGACAGCCATGACTGACTGGGAGAGGAGGGTGTGGAAGTGCTGCTTGCTGCCACATGAGAGAAAGTGCTTATATACAGTGTCTTTGGATTAAAACTGGTAAATATCGCCATAAAAAATTTAAAGAGTGTCTTTTGAGGGGGGTGGTGTGCTGACCACTCTAAGCCTCTGCCGGGGTCTTCTCTGTTCCATTTTTCTGCGATTCGTCGTCGCCATTCTCATCCTCAATCACAACTGTGGATGACAGGGGAGAGAGTTAATGAGGGGAGGGGAAGGGGGGGGACTCATCTTGGTGTGGCGTCTTGAAAATTCAACATCGACACAAGGGTGTCAAAGCCCTGAATCGTTAGTGCTGCAACTGTATGAGCATAAGTGATTTGTGCATGCATGAGAGCGTAAGCCCATGCAAAAAGAGCGCGATAACCACGAATGTGCATCGGCGCCTCTGATGCATATTTGGGAATGTGCAGGTGTGACTGTGTACGAGTGTCGGCTGTGCACCCACAGGTGCAAGTCTTATGTGTCTTTGTGTTTGCCCATGTCTCTGTGCACTACTGTATATAGAACTATGTCTGTCTAAATGTCTGTGCCACCACAACTGAGCCTCAGTTTTCAAGGACTATCTACCTTGGTAGATATGCAGGAATGCAGGACACACAAAAGCACATACATGGCCAGCCTGACTTGATCATGCAAACACAAAAATCTCCATCACACTGCATAGAAAATTCGTTCAGCCATTCATCTGGGAGGGGACAATCAGCACAACTCTGTTGAGCAAGATTCAGGAGGCATTTAGCGGCACGCACTGCGCATCTAACTTGTGTAGCAATGCGAACAGAATAATTAAAAAAAAAAAAAACAATACACACGCATGCAAACAGCAGACTGGTTCGCTGACCATACACTCGACTGAACATCTCGTCAAGGCAATAGTGTTGCCGATCTGGTTTCTCAGGCAAACATCCTTAAATATGGTGCACTAACAGCCGATGTGCGCATTCACCACATCACCATACAGGCGAAAACGCCTTAATTATATAATTACCCCGTTTGCTCCTGCCTATTTGCCCGAGTTTCGGCGGACGTTTGTTCTGTGAGCCGTTGAAGAAGTTGTTGGTGTCTTGAAGACGACAGGTGAAGGAAAGGTGTCCCTCGTCGCCCTCATTTCCATAATGACTCATATTTTCTTCGTTGAAAGGCAACACTTCCGACATCTCCAAATGCGTCTTTATCACCAAGGCGCACAAACTGAAATGTATAGCTCGTCGCCAAGCTTGAACCGGCTCCTTCGTAAAAAAAACAAAAGGGGAAAATAAACAATGAAATCTGCTGGCACGACCTAGCCCTTTCTGCGTGCCCAGAAGACACGTGTCTGTCTCCGTAGGTGCGCGACAGAAATATCAGTAACTCAAAATGTCCTCAGTTTCCCTGCTCGTGGAGGCTCGGCAACATTATTCAAAGAAAAAAGAAAATGGGGGGAGAAAAAATCCACGGGCTTTCTCTCTGTGCGTATTGCTTTGGAAATGGAGGCGCGCGTATAACCGAGCCGTGAAGCGCCCGCTGGTTTTGAGCGGCTGAACCCGTCGCACGGAAAATCTGAGGAAGAAATGCAAATTGAGGAGCGATGCAAAACACGGATCCCGGGGAGACCTGGCGAGGGAGCTGTTCGGGGGTTTTCTGGTGCAGCCCAGAGAAGCCAAGTCCAGTTGGAGTGGTGGAGTAGTACTGCCAATGCTCCTCTCTCCTCGAATGTGGACGCAATAAAAACAAATGGCGATTTGAAATTCGAAGGTGGCACGTAAATGGGAATCGATTCATATCTTTATGTGTGGAGGGGGGGAAGCAATTCCGATTGCGCCACCAGTTGACGAGCACGAAATATTAAAAACTCGAGCCTCTTTTATTAATTTTCAGATTTTTATTATTAGGGTTCGTGGGGTTTACGAGACCGTCAAACCTCACCAGATGATGGCAGTCTTTTCACAGGCTGGGATGTGACTTTTGGCCCCGTGGCGCACTTTAAGTTCCCAGCTGAGGCCCTGGTGCTGTTTTCACGTTATCGCCCACAGTATCTCGGGAAACTGCACATCAGCATTTTGGAGTGAAAAGCACGAAGGTTAGCATAAAAAAGCAGTGACTGTGTTTGTTTAAAATATAATCCATGTTACAGAAACGATGGCTAAATATCAAGTAGACCCCCCAGAAAGAAAACAGTATGTATGAATTTTTTTCTTCATAACATAATTATTCCAAATACATATGCTGTAATAGTATAATAGGATCCACACTGAGAACATTTCGCCTCATGTTAGCAGAGAAAGCCTGAAAAGGTGTTTGGTTAAACTGATTCCTCTGGAACTTCTTTTACCACCCACTGCTGTCTACTGTTTGCATTAATCTCACTTCTATAGGTATGACAGTACAATGGACTGTCTTACAAAACAGACAGGGCATGGAGGAACGGACAGGTATTCAGTCTTGAGATAGACTATCCTTTCTCAGAGGAACTTCCCTAAATATCATTACACAGACAATGAAATGAAAAATGATATTGGAGCCTGCAGCAGAGCTAACTTTTATGTGCCGTCATGACACACCTCCTCCCTTCGGAGCTGAGGTTACAATGATTTTATCAGAGGATCCTTCTTTCATATGAGAACATCTCAAAGAACAATATTTTTCACAAAATGTGGTTACATCGCCATCAAGACTGTTTTTTGGTCTTAAAGCTCCCAAGCAATGAAGACAAGTAACCTGATAAAATAGTAGCAGTAAACCCTTGAGAGTGTTGGATTGGGAAAGAGTGCATTTTCTTCTTGCAAATTCTATTTTTTTGTCTGCTAAATCAAGTATTTGTCATGTTTTCTTTCCTAAAGCTTCAGTGCAGCTGCTGAATAAGGTTTGATGCTAACATTATACTGAACTTGGCTCAAGTATGTCTTCATGGAATTAGAGCTTTATGACTAGTTGTGTGGATGCTTTAAGCATCCACACTATTGAGTTCCTGTTTCTCTTTATTCTTTATTGTGTGGATGCTTTAAGCATCCACACTATTGAGTTCCTGTTTCTCTTTATTGTGTGGATGCTTTAAGCATCCACACTATTGAGTTCCTCTTGGGACTTCCGTACACTTTTTGGCACTTAACTACTTCCACAATTTTCAGCCGATTTTCACCGTTCAAATTTTAAAATATTCTGCTATTTCTGCTAATTCCTGCTATGTCTTTTGGTATTTTTCACTATTATACTTTTTAAAATATTAAGCTTAATTTGTCCCATTGAAATGAATGGGAAACTTCTGCAATTCTGCTAAAATTTGCTTGTTTCTGAAACTTAACTACTTCCTCATATTTTCACGTAGAACAACCATTCAAACTTTAAAATGTTCTCAAATTATTGGGCTATTCAGGTATGATTCAGCTTTTTCAAATCTTTTACCGTTTTACCTTTATGCCTCTTAAAGTTTTGAGTTGCAAAATTGTGATTTTTCACAAAATACATGCGTTGTTATGGTTGCTATGCACTTGGCTTCCAGTGTGCCACTGAAGGTTTTGCAGTCTTCTCTTCATGTCCGAACAACTTCTTGCTACTTGCTCAATCTTCACTCAACTTCCACAAATTATACATCAAAACATAGGTATTTTTGCTGGGTTTCCGAAAATGTCACTATCATTGTTGTGGTATTCATAGAACTTTCGCAAATCTCCTCAGACCAACACAATGTCGGAAAACTCTCCATATAAAGTCAATGGAGAGTTTGTTCAAAATCACCGCTGCATTTCTGTAATGAGAGGCATATTCGAATCGTCATATCTCCTTAACGAAGCAAAGTTAAGACATGATGCTTGTCCCGGTATATCTTCAGACACTCGTGACACTCACAATTCAAGAATTTCTTTCTCACGTATTACCGTTCTGAAATGAGTTGGACTTGTTTGAGGGTAGGAAATTCGTCCGTCGCTCAGATTTCTTCAAATTTCAAACCCTGGAAATGAACCACTTTTTTCTCTCGTCATAACTTTTTGTTGGATTTCCACAGAGACCTGAAAATTTCCATGACTGTTCACCAAAGCCTGCTGTCTCTTACGGTGAAAGAATGATATCGATACTCCAAATAGATTTCGAGTTACAAAGCGTTGTTTGAGGGCAAGTCAAGCCAGTTTTTGCTTCGCTCTACTCAGTTATGGTGCATTAGAAGTCAAATATCTTTAATAATTCACATTTTAATGATAAATTGTCAACACTGGAAGATTCCCCCATCTCTTCTGAACAAAACGGTGTAAGAATGACCGCTCTAGCCCCTACGGTTAGGAAATTATGGTCATTTGTTTGAGGGGAGTCGTCATTATGAGAAATAGGCTGCAATAATCCTGTGCCTCTCTGTGCTGCGTGTGTAAATAGATGCACCTGTTTTGGCGGGAAAAAGTACACAGGCTCTCTGATTGGTGGATTCAAATTCAGCAGCTCCCAGGCTGACCTAGAAACTTACTTCTCTCTCCCTGTGCATCTTTTTGCTGATTTTTTCATTTAACAAGTATATTTGAGGGACCCTCAGCATGTTCAGCATTTTTTCAGCTGTCCATTTTGCTTTTCCAATTTTTCTGTTTAACTTATTACTATTGTGCTAAATCATACTATTTCTGCTATTTTATAAGATTTGTGCAAAATATAGTATTTCTGCCAAATATAGTATTTCTGATTATTTATAGTTTTTCTACTAAATCATAGTACAGTATTTCTGCTTTTTATAGGATTTGTGCTAAAACATAGTATTTCTACTAAATGTAGTATTTATGCTTAATCATACTATTTCTGCTTTTCATAGAATTTGTGCCTAATATAGCATTTCTGCTAAATTACAGTATTTATGCTTTTTATACTATTTGTGCTAAAACATAGTATTTCTACTAAATGTAGTATTTATGCTTAATCATACTATTTCTGCTTTTTATAGGATTTGTGCCTAATATAGTATTTCTGCTTTTTATAGGATTTTTGCTCAAACATAGTATTTCTACTAAATGTAGCGTTTATGCTTAATCATACTATTTCTGCTTTTTATAGGATTTGTGCTTAATATAGTATTTCTGCTAAATTATAGTATTTCTGCTTTTTATAGTATTTGTGCTAAAACATAGTATTTCTACTAAATGTAGTGTTTATGCTTAATCATACTATTTCTGCTTTTTATAGGATTTGTGCTTAATATAGTATTTCTGCTAAATTATAGTATTTCTGCTTTTTATAGTATTTCTGCTAAAACATAGTATTTCTACTAAATGTAGTATTTATGCTTAATCATAGTATTTCTATATATTTCTGCCAGGTCCCCAGGCAGCCAATCCTCTGTGAGGACTGAGACATTCAAATTTTCAAATCAGGGCCTGCACGGCTTCCCAGCCAATCATATATGTGTCCTGAGGCATTCAAATTTGCATATTGGGGCCTTCATGGCTTCTAAGCCAGCCAATCATATCTGAGGGCTGAGGAATTCAAATCCACAAATCAGGGCCTGCACGGCTTCCCAGCCAGCCAATCATATATGTGGTCTGAGGCATTCAAATTTGCATATTGGGGAATTCGTGGCTTCTAAGTCAACAAGTCATCCATGTCATATATCTCTAAAAATTCATATTTTAATGATAAATTGTCAACACTTGAAGATTCCCCCATCTCTTCTGAACAAAACGGTGTAAGAATGACCGCTCTAGCCCCTACGGTTAGGAAATTATGGTCATTTGTTTGAGGGGAGTCGTCATTATGAGAAATAGACTGCAATCCGGTTGTTCAGTGATGACGCGACGAATCCTACTTCCGGGTCTAAAGTAGTCTGCGTTTAATATGGCATTTGTGTTGTTAACATGTTTAATGTTATGTATTTTCTTCTATTTGATCTCAAAAAGCTCCTAAAACAGTCAGCGATCACTGTTGACCTCCCTCGGCTTTTATTACCGCTAATCATTTATTTAAGCTCAGTTTTTAAAACCTTAGGATGTAACTACAGCCCAGCCCATGCAGCAGTATATGAATGACTAACCTCGTATTGTGGATGGATTATCTCAGTTGTTCTCCTGGCTGAAGTTTGGTCCGTTTACAGCATCCTGCCATGCAATTACATTTGTTCCTGACCACCGAGAACACTCACGGTAACTTTTATCAAGTGGAAAAAAAGTTAGCTTGTTTATATTATGCTAACATAGCTGTGTCGCTAGCGGTCACGTAGCACATCATTATATACCAGCTAGCCAAACTTCAGTAACCCTACAAACGTCACTGCTGTTTAGCTTTCTGTCTTCATTTATGTTGGAAGTGATAACAGAGCTGTACGTTTTAATTTGTTTCCAAAACCCCGCAGTCAGGACATGCTATATTGTATTTAGATAGAAGCTAGCGAGCTAACTCCCTGCTAACTTCTAACTCCGTTAAATGTCATAAATTCTGTTTTCATGGATGCCTGGATGTTAAACTCAATTGTTACACCTGGTAGAGCAGAACGCTGATCATTTTATTAAAGATGAAAGACTTTAGACAGTTTTTCAACTCACAGTAATGCCATAGTGATCGTTTGATATATGGACCTGCAGCGGAGTTTAGACCCAGACACGGCTAGTGACGTCAGACTGAACAACCGGATAATCCTGTGTCTCTCTGTGCTGCGTGTGTAAATAGATGCACCTGTTTTGGCAGGAAAAAGTGCACAGGCTCTCTGATTGGTGGATTCAAATTCAGCAGTGTGTGTGTGTGTGTGACAGAGAGAGAGAGAGAGAGAGAGAGAGAGAAAGAGAGAGAGAAGGCCTTTTAATGGGATGATCTCATTCTAAGATTCAAATTCAATATATTTAGACTGGTTGACTGAATTGGATCTTGTGTGTGTGTGTCTCTCTGTGCATGTGTGTTTCCTTATGTGTACATATTTCTGATTGTGTGGCTGTTATATATTTTTTTGCTGATTTTTTTCATTTAACAAGTATATTTGAGGGACCCTCAGCATGTTCAGCATTTCTTCAGCTGTCCATTTTGCTTTTCCAATTTTTCTGTTTAACTTATTACTATTGTGCTAAATCATACTATTTCTGCTATTTTATAAGATTTGTGCTTAGTATACTATTTCTGCTTTTAATAGGATTTGTGCTTAATATAGTATTTCTGCTTTTTATAGGATTTGTGCTTAATATACTATTTCTGCTTTTTATAGGATTTGTGCTTAATATAGTATTTCTGCTAAATGTAGTATTTATGCTTAATCATACTATTTCTATATATTTCTGCCAGGCAGCCAATCCTCTGTGCGGACTCAGACACATATCACATATCAGGGCCTGCACGGCTTCCCAGCCAGCCAATCATGTCTGAGGTCTTCCGTTTCCTCTCTCGTCATATCTCAGCGACGGTTGTACAAAGAGCAATGAAAATCGCAGTCAAAGTACACCAAAGTCCGCTGATTCACCCAGTACAAGAATTATGCCTCTAGTCCACCTAGTTTTTGAGTTACACAACGTTTTGTAACTCCAAAAAACGGCGTTTTTCGCCTCTCACCGGGATCTAATTCTGACTGCTCATCACCCTGTTTTTCAAAATGGCTCCTCTCTTTCCCAGTGGCGCAGTTGGTAATGACACGGGTCTGCAAGCCAAAGATCGTGGGTTCGATTCCACCTTGGTCAACATGTTTTTTTCCCTACAAATTAATACACTGTCACAGACCAGTAATTCATATTCATCATTTATTACAATTCTGCAAACTTTTATGATTTTACCAGCTTTTCTAATATGGACCTCACATTCTTAACACTCCATGGCACAAATACTCTTACCTTTAGGCTCTGTGTATGTGTGTGTATATCAATATTTCTCCCATTTTAAAGTATTACTCCTCCATAATTGTATTTCTGTTAAATCAAAGTACTTTTACTACATCTTAGTATTTCTGCTAAATCATTGTTATTATGCTATATTGTAGTATTTCTGCTCAATCATACTATTTCTACTATATTATATTTTTCTTTCTAAATATAGCATTTCTGCTATATAATTGTATTTCTGCTATGTTATAATATTTGTGCTAAACCAGAGTATTTGTGCTGTATCATAGTATTTCTGCCAAATTATAATATTTGTGCTAAAACATAGTCTTAATTTAAAATTACAATATTCATAGTTCATCACAGTGTCTCTGGTAAATCACAGTATTTCTGCTATGTTGTACTATTTTTCTAAATCATAGTGTTTCTGTAATGCTTAAGTATTTTTGTCTAAATATATTCTTTCTGTTATCTTATACTATTTCTCCTAAATTCTTGTATTTTTGAGAAGTTATGTTTCTGGTAAGTTACAATATTTCTGCTAAGTTCTGCTATGCTATTGTATTTCTGCCAAGTATTATGTTTCCTCTAAGATATTGCAGTTCTGCTAAGTTATTCCATTTTAGCAAAGTTCCTTTGCTTCTGCAAAGTTTTTACAATTTCTGCAACTTTTCAGCTTTTTCAGCTACTTTTTGCATACAGCTTCAGCTTTAAAGCATCCACACTGCATTTTCGCAGGAAATGCAAATTTTTCTAGTTGTGTGGATGCTTTAAGCATCCACACTATTGTTTTCCTGTTTCTCTTTATACTTTATTATTCTTCAAGTTGCTCGTTTTTCGTCCGCTAACTACTTCCACAATTTTTGTGCTATTTTCACCATTCAAATTTTAAACTATTCTGCTATTTCTGCTAATTCCTGCTATGACTTTTGGTATTTTCTGCTATTATACTTTTTAAAATATTAAGCTTTTTTCCTTTAATTTGTCCCATTGAAATGAATGGGAAACTTCTGCAAACTTCTGCAATTCTGCTAAAATTTTCTTGTTTTTGAAACTTAACTACTTCCTCATACTTTTGCCTAGAACAACCATTCAAACTTTAAAATGTTCACAAATTATTGGGCTATTCAGGCATGATTCAGCTTTTTCAAATCTTTTACTGTTTTAATTTTATGCCTCTTAAAGTTTTGAGTTGCAAAATTGTGATTTTTTCACAAAATACATGCGTTGTTATGGTTGCTATGCTCTTGGCTTCCAGTGTGTCACTGAAGGTTTTGCAGTCTTCTCTTCATGTCCGAACAACTGTTTGCTACTTGCTCAATTTTCACTCAACTTCCACAAATTATACATCAAAATGTAGGTATTCTTGCTGGCTTTCAGAAAATGTCACTATCATTGTTGTGGGATTTATAGAATTTTGGCAAATCTCCTCAGACCAACACAATGTCAGGAAACTCTCCATATAAAGTGAATGGAGTGCTTGTCCAAAATCATCGCTGGATTTCTGTAATGAGAGGCATATTCGAATCGTCATATCTCCTTAACGAAGCAAAGTTAAGACATGAGGCTTGTCCCGGTATATCTTCAGACACTCCTGACGCTCACAATTCAAGAATTTCTTTCTCACCTATTACCGTTCTGAAATGAGTTGGACTTGTTTGAGGGTAGGAAATTCATCCTTCGCTCAGATTTCTTCAGATTTCAAACTCTGGAAATGAACCACTTTTTTCTCTCGTCATAACTTTTTGTTGGATTTCCACAGAGACCTGAAAATTTCCATGACTGTTCACCAAAGCCTGCTGTCTCTTACGGTGAAAGAATGATATCGATACTCCAAATAGATTTAGAGTTACAAAGCGTTGTTTGAGGGCAAGTCGAGGCAGTTTTTGCTTCGCTCTACTCAGTTATGGTGCATTAGAAGTCAAATATCTTTAATAATTCATATTTTAATGATAAATTGTCAACACTGGAAGATTCCCCCATCTCTTCTGAACAAAACGGTGTAAGAATGACCGCTCTAGCCCCCACGGTTAGGAAATTATAGTCATTTGTTTGTGGGGAGTCCTCACTATGAGAAATAGGCTGCAATAATCCTGTGCCTCTCTGTGCTGCGTGTGTAAAAAGATGCACCTGTTTTGGCGGGAAAACGTAAACAGCCACTCTGATTGGTGGATTTAAATTCGGCAGCTCTCTCCCTCTGTGTCTGTGTCTGTGTGTGTGTGTGTGTGTGTGTGTGTGTGTGTGTGTGTGTGTGTGTGTGTGTTTAGTGGGAGAGAGAGGACCCTGCCCTTATTTGGCAGCATGTCATTGTAGGATTTAAATTGAATATAGTTAGACTGGTTGACTGGATTAGAGCCTGTGTTTGTGTGTCCCTCTGTGCATTTCTGTTTCAATATGCCTCCATATTTGTAATTTTGTAAGTTATTACTATTCTGCTAAATCATAGTATTTCTGGTACTTTTCGGTACTTGTGCTAAATACAGTATTTCTGCTAAATCATACGATTTCTGCTTTTCATAAGATTTGTGCATAATATAGTATTTCTGCTAAATTATAGTATTTCTGCTTTTTATACTATTTGTGCCTAATATAGTATTTCTGCTTTTTATAGGATTTGTGCCTAATATAGTATTTCTGCTTTTTATAGGATTTGTACCTAATATAGTATTTCTGCTTTTTATACTATTTGTGCCTAATATAGTATTTCTGCTAAATTATAGTATTTCTGCTTTTTATAGTATTTGTGCGAAAACATAGTATTTCTACTAAATGTAGTATTTATGCTTAATAATAGTATTTCTATATATTTCTGCCAGGTCCCCAGGCAGCCAATCGTCTGTGAGGACTGAGACATTCAAATTTTCAAATCAGGGCCTGCACAGTTTCCCAGCCAATCAAATAAGTGTCCTGAGGCATTCAAATTTGCATATTTGGGCCTTCGTGGCTTCTAAGCCAGCCAATCATATCTGAGGGCTGAGGAATTCAAATCCACAAATCAGGGCCTGCACGGCTTCCCAGCCAGCCAATCACATATGTGGTCTCAGGCATTCAAATTTGCATATTGGGGAATTCGTGGCTTCTAAGTCAACAAGTCATCCATGTCATATATCTCTAAAAATTCATATTTGAATATTAAATTGTCAACACTTGAAGATTCCCCAATCACTTCTGAACAAAACGGTGTAAGAATGACCACTCTAGCCCCTACAGTTAGGAAATTATGGTCATTTGTTTGAGGGGAGTCCTCACTATGAGAAATAGACTGCAATAAAGATGCACCTGTTTTGGCGGGAAAACGTAAACAGCCACTCTGATTGGTGGATTTAAATTCGGCAGCTCTCTCCCTCTGTGTGTGTGTGTGTGTGTGTGTGTGTGTGTGTGTGTGTGTTTAGTGGGAGAGAGAGGACCCTGCCCTTATTTGGCAGCATGTCATTGTAGGATTTAAATTGAATATAGTTAGACTGGTTGACTGAATTGGATCTTGTGTGTGTGTCTCTCTGTGCATGTGTGTTTCCTCATGTGTACATATTTGTAATTGTGTGGCTGTCATAAATTTTTTTGCAGATTTTTGTCATTTAACAAGTATATTTGAGGGACCCTCAGCATGTTCAGCATTTTTTCAGCTGTCCATTTTGCTTTTCCAATTTTTCTGTTTAACTTATTACTATTGTGCTAAATCATACTATTTCTGCTATTTTATAAGATTTGTGCTTAATATACTATTTCTGCTTTTATAGGATTTGTGCTTAATATAGTATTTCTGCTTTTTATAAGATTTGTGCTTAATATAGTATTTCTACTAAATGTAGTATTTATGCTTAATCATACCATTTCTGCTTTTTATAGGATTTGTGCTTAATATAGTATTTCTGCCAAATTATAATATTTGTGCTAAAACATAGTCTTAATTTAAAATTACAATATTCATCGTTCATCACAGTGTCTCTGGTAAATCACAATATTTCTGCTCTGTTGTACTATTTTTCTAAATCATAGTGTTTCTGTAATGTTTAAGTATTTTTGGCTAAATATATTCTTTCTGTTATCTTATACTATTTCTCCTAAATTCTTGTATTTTTGAGAAGTTATCATGTTTCTGGTAAGTTACAATATTTCTGCTAAATTCTGCTATGCTATTGTATCTCTGCCAAGTATTATGTTTCCTCTAAGATATTGCAGTTCTGCTAAGTTATTCCATTTTAGCAAACTTCTTTTGCTTCTGCAAAGTTTTTACAATTTCTGCAACTTTTCAGCTTTTTCAGCTACTTTTTGCATACAGCTTCAGCTTTAAGCATCCACACTGCATTTTCGCAGGAAATGCAAATTTTTCTAGTTGTGTGGATGCTTTAAGCATCCACACTATAGAGTTCCTGTTTCTCTTTATTCTTTATTATTGTGTGGATGCTTAAGCATCCACACTATTGAGTTCCTGTTTCTCTTTATTCTTTATACTTTATTCTAGTTGCTTCCGTACACTTTTCGCCGTTAAACTACTTCCACAATTTTCAGCCGATTTTCACCGTTCAAATTTTAAACTATTCTGCTATTTTTGCTAATTCCTGCTATGACTTTTGCTATTTTTAACTATTATACTTTTTAAAATATTAAGCTTTTTTCCTTTAATTTGTCCCATTGAAATGAATGGGAAACTTCTGCAATTCTGCTAAATTTTGCTTGTTTTTGAAACTTAACTACTTCCTCATACTTTCACCTAGAACAACCATTCAAATTTTAAAATGTTCACAAATTATTGGGCTATTCAGGTATGATTCAGCTTTTTCAAATGTTTTACTGTTTTACTTTTATGCCTCTTAAAGTTTTGAGTTGCAAAATTGTGATTTTTCACAAAATACATGCGTTGTTATGGTTGCTATGCTCTTGGCTTCCAGTGTGCCACTGAAGCTTTTGCAGTCTTCTCTTCATGTCCGAACAACTGTTTGCTACTTGCTCAATTTTCACTCAACTTCCACAAATTATACATCAAAACGTAGGTATTTTTGCTGGCTTTCAGAAAATGTCACCATCATTGTTGTGGGATTTATAGAATTTTTGCAAATCTCCTCAGACTAACACAAGGTCAGAAAACTCTCCATATAAAGTGAATGGAGAGCTTGTTCAAAATCACCGCTGGATTTCTGTAATGAGAGGCATATTCGAATCGTCATATCTCCTTAACGAAGCAAAGTTAAGACATGAGGCTTGTCCCCGAATATCTTCAGACACCCCTGACGCTCACAATTCAAGAATTTCTTTCTCACCTATTACCGTTCTGAAATGAGTTGGACTTGTTTGAGGGTAGGAAATTCGTCCTTCGCTCAGATTTCTTCAGATTTCAAACTGTGGAAATGAACAACTTTTTTCTCTCGTCATAACTTTTTGTTGGATTTCCACAGAGACCTGAAAATTTCCATGATTGTTCACCAAAGCCTGCTGTCTCTTACGGTGAAAGAATGATATCGATACTCCAAATAGATTTCGAGTTAGAAAGCGTTGTTTGAGGGCAAGTCAAGGCAGTTTTTGATTCGCTCTACTCAGTTATGCTGCATTACAAGTCAAATATCTTTAATAATTCATATTTTAATGATAAATTGTAAACACTGGAAGATTCCCCCATCTCTTCTGAACAAAACGGTGTAATAATGACCGCTCTAGCCCCTACGGTTTGGAAATTATGGTCATTTGTTTGAGGGGAGTCCTCACTATGAGAAATAGGCTGCAATAATCCTGTGCCTCTCTGTGCTGCGTGTGTAAAAAGAGGCACATGTTTTGGCGGGAAAAAGTACACAGGCTCTCTGATTGGTGGATTCAAATTCAGCAGCTCCCAGGCTGACCTAGAAACTTACTTCTCTCTCCCTGTGCATTTTTTTTGCTGATTTTTTTCATTTAACAAGTATATTTGAGGGACCCTCAGCATGTTCAGCATTTTTTCAGCTGTCCATTTTGCTTTTCCAATTTTTCTGTTTAACTTATTACTATTGTGCTAAATAATACTATTTCTGCTATTTTATAAGATTTGTGCCTAATATAGTATTTCTGCTAAATTACAATATTTCTGCTTTTTATACTATTTGTGCTAAAACATAGTATTTCTACTAAATGTAGTATTTATGCTTAATCATACTATTTCTGCTTTTTATGGGATTTGTGCCTAATATAGTATTTCTGCTTTTTATAGGATTTTTGCTCAAACATAGTATTTCTACTAAATGTAGTGTTTATGCTTAATCATCCTATTTCTGCTTTTTATAGGATTTGTGCTTAATATAGTATTTCTGCTAAATTATAGTATTTCTGCTTTTTATAGTATTTGTGCTAAAACATAGTATTTCTACTAAATGTAGTATTTATGCTTAATCATAGTATTTCTATATATTTCTGCCAGGTCCCCAGGCAGCCAATCCTCTGTGAGGACTGAGAAATTCAAATTTTCAAATCAGGGCCTGCACGGTTTCCCAGCCAATCATATATGTGTCCTGAGGCATTCAAATTTGCATATTGGGGCCTTCATGGCTTCTAAGCCAGCCAATCATATCTGAGGGCTGAGGAATTCAAATCCACAAATCAGGGCCTGCACGGCTTCCCAGGCAGCCAATCATATATGTGGCCTCAGGCATTCAAATTTGCATATTGGGGAATTCGTGGCTTCTAAGTCAACAAGTCATCCATGTCATATATCTCTAAAAATTCACATTTTAATGATAAATTGTTAACACTGGAAGATTCCCCCATCTCTTCTGAACAAAACAGTGTAAGAATGACCGCTCTAGCCCCTACGGTTAGGAAATTATGGTCATTTGTTTGAGGGGAGTCCTCACTATGAGAAATAGGCTGCAATAATCCTGTGCCTCTCTGTGCTGCTGCGTGTGTAAAAAGATGCACCTGTTTTGGCGGGAAAACGTAAACAGCCACTCTGATTGGTGGATTTAAATTCAGCAGCTCTCTCCCTCTGTGTGTGTGTGTGTGTGTGTGTGTGTGTGTGTGTGTGTGTGTGTGTGTGTTTAGTGGGAGAGAGAAGACCCTGCCCTTATTTGGCAGCATGTCATTGTAGGATTTAAATTGCATATAGTTAGACTGGTTGACTGGATTAGAGCCTGTGTTTGTGTGTCCCTCTGTGCATTTGTGTTTCAATAAGTTATTACTATTCTGCTAAATCATAGTATTTCTGCTTTTCATAGGATTTATGCCTAATATAGTATTTCTGCTAAATTATAGTATTTCTGCTTTTTATAGGATTTGTGCCTAACATAGTATTTCTGCTAAATTATAGTATTTCTGCTTTTTATAGGATTTGTGCTTAACATAGTATTTCTGCTAAATTATAGTATTTCTGCTTTTTATACTATTTGTTCTAAATTATAGTATTTCTGCTTTTTATAGGATTTGTGCTTAATATAGTATTTCTGCTAAATTATAGTTTTTCTTCTTTTTATAATATTTGTGCTAAAACATAGTATTTCTACTAAATGTAGTATTTATGCTTAATAATAGTATTTCTATATATTTCTGCCAGGTCCCCAGGCAGCCAATCCTCTGTGAGGACTGAGACATTCAAATTTTCAAATCAGGGCCTGCACAGTTTCCCAGCCAATCAAATAAGTGTCCTGAGGCATTCAAATTTGCATATTCGGGCCTTCGTGGCTTCTAAGCCAGCCAATCATATCTGAGGGCTGAGGAATTCAAATCCAGAAATCAGGGCCTGCACGGCTTCCCAGCCAGCCAATCACATATGTGGTCTCAGGCATTCAAATTTGCATATTGGGGAATTCGTGGCTTCTAAGTCAACAAGTCATCCATGTCATATATCTCTAAAAATTCATATTTTAATATTAAATTGTCAACACTTGAAGATTCCCCCATCTCTTCTGAACAAAACGGTGTAAGAATGACCGTTCTAGCCCCTACGGTTAGGAAATTACGGTCATTTGTTTGAGGGGAGTCGTCACTATGAGAAATAGACTGCAAAAATCCTGTGTCTCTCTGTGCTGCTGCGTGTGTAAACAGATGCACCTGTTTTGGTGGGGAAAAGTGCACAGCCTCTCTGATTGGTGGATTCAAATTCACCAGCTCCCAGGCTGACCTAGAAACTTACTTCTCTCTCCCTGTGTGTGTGTGTGTGTGTGTGTGTGTGTGTGTGTGTGTGTGTGTGTGTGTGTGACAGAGAGAGAGAGAGAGAGAAAGGCTTTTAATGGGATGATCTCATTCTAAGATTTAAATTCAATATATTTAGACTGGTTGACTGAATTGGATCTTGTGTGTGGGTCTCTCTGTGCATGTGTGTTTCCTCATGTGTACATATTTGTGATTGTGTGGCTGTAATAAATTTTTTTGCAGATTTTTGTCATTTAACAAGTATATTTGAGGGACCCTCAGCATGTTCAGCATTTTTTCAGCTGTCCATTTTGCTTTTCCAATTTTTCTGTTTAACTTATTACTATTGTGCTAAATCATACTATTTCTGCTATTTTATAAGATTTGTGCTTAATATACTATTTCTGCTTTTATAGGATTTGTGCTTAATATAGTATTTCTGCTAAATGTAGTATTTATGCTTAATCATACTATTTTTGCTTTTCATAGTATTTGTGCTTAATATAGTATTTCTGCTAAATTTAGTATTTCTGATTAATTATAGTTTTTCTACTAAATCATAGTACAGTATTTCTGCTTTTTATGGGATTTGTGCTAAAACAAAGTATTTATACTAAATGTAGTATTTGTGCTTAATCATACCATTTCTGTTTTTTATAGGATTTGTGCTTAATATAGTATTTCTGCTAAATTATAGTATTTCTGCCAAATTATAATATTTGTGCTAAAACATAGTCTCAATTTAAAATTACAATATTCATAGTTCATCACAGTGTCTCTGGTAAATCACAATATTTCTGCTCTGTTGTACTATTTTTCTAAATCATAGTGTTTCTGTAATGTTTAAGTATTTTTGGCTAAATATATTCTTTCTGTTATCTTATACTATTTCTCCTAAATTCTTGTATTTTTGAGAAGTTATCATGTTTCTGGTAAGTTACAATATTTCTGCTAAATTCTGCTATGCTATTGTATTTCTGCCAAGTATTATGTTTCCTCTAAGATATTGCAGTTCTGCTAAGTTATTCCATTTTAGCAAACTTCTTTTGCTTCTACAAAGTTTTTACAATTTCTGCAACTTTTCAGCTTTTTCAGCTACTTTTTGCATACAGCTTCAGCTTTAAGCATCCACACTGCATTTTCGCAGGAAATGCAAATTTTTCTAGTTATTGTGTGGATGCTTTAAGCATCCACACTATAGAGTTCCTGTTTCTCTTTATTCTTTATTATTATTATTATTATTATTATTATTCTGGGTGTTTCCGTACACTTTTCGCCGTTAAACTACTTCCACAATTTTCAGCCGATTTTCACCGTTCAAATTTTAAACTATTCAACTATTTTTGCTAATTTCTGCTATGATTTTTGCTATTTTTAACTATTATACTTTTTAAAATATTCCACTTTTTTCCTTTAATTTGTCCCATTGAAATGAATGGAAATCTTCCAAAATTCTGCTAAATTTTGCTTGTTTTTGAAACTTAACTACTTCCTCATACTTTCACCTAGAACAACCATTCAAACTTTAAAATGTTCACAAATTATTGGGCTATTCAGGTATGATTCAGCTTTTTCAAATCTTTTACTGTTTTACTTTTATGCCTCTTAAAGTTTTGAGTTGCAAAATTGTGATTTTTCACAAAATACATGCGTTGTTATGGTTGCTATGCTCTTGGCTTCCAGTGTGTCACTGAAGCTTTTGCAGTCTTCTCTTCATGTCCGAACAACTTCCTGCTACTTGCTCAATTTTCACTCAACTTCCACAAATTATACATCAAAACGTAGGCATTTTTGCTGGCTTTCAGAAAATGTCACTATCATTGTTGTGGTATTCATAGAACTTTCGCAAATCTCCTCAGACTAACACAAGGTCAGAAAACTGTCCATATAAAGTCAATGGAGAGCTTGTTCAAAATCACCGCTGCATTTCTGTAATGAGAGGCATATTCGAATCGTCATATCTCCTTAATGAAGCAAAGTTAAGACATGAGGCTTGTCCCGGTATATCTTCAGACACTCCTGACGCTCACAATTCAAGAATTTCTTTCTCACCTATTACCGTTCTGAAATGAGTTGGACTTGTTTGAGGGTAGGAAATTCGTCCTTCGCTCAGATTTCTTCAGATTTCAAAGTCTGGAAATGAACCACTTTTTTCTCTCGTCATAACTTTTTGTTGGATTTCCACAGCGACCTGAAAATTTCCATGATTGTTCACCAAAGCCTGCTGTCTCTTACGGTGAAAGAATGATATCGATACTCCAAACAGATTTCAAGTTACAAACCGTTGTTTGAGGGCAAGTCAAGGCAGTTTTTGCTTCGCTCTACTCAGTTATGCTGCATTACAAGTCAAATATCTTTAATAATTCATATTTTAATGATAAATTGTTAACACTGGAAGATTCCCCCATCTCTTCTGAACAAAACGGTGTAAGAATGACCGCTCTAGCCCCTACAGTTAGGAAATTATGGTCATTTGTTTGAGGGGAGTCGTCACTATGAAAAGTAGGCTGCAATAATCCTGTGCCTCTCTGTGCCTGCGTGTGTAAAAAGGTGCACCTCTTTTGGCGGGAAAACGTAAACAGGCACTCTGATTGGTGGATTCAAATTCAGCAGCTCCCAGGCTGACCTAGAAACTTACTTCTCTCTCCCTGTGTGTCTGTGTGTGTGTGTGTGTGTCTGTGTGTGACAGAGAGAGAGAGAGAGAGAGAGAAAGCCTTTTAATGGGATGATCTCATTCTAAGATTCTAATTTAATATATTTAGACTGGGTGACTGAATTTGATCTTGGTAGTGTGTCTCTCTGTGCATGTGTGTTTCCTTATGTGTACATATTTGTGATTGTGTGGCTGTTATAGATTTTTTTGCTAATTTTTTTCATTTAACAAGTATATTTGAGGGACCCTCAGCATGTTCAGCATTTTTTCAGCTGTCCATTTTGCTTTTCCAATTTTTCTGTTTAACTTATTACTATTGTGCTAAATAATACTATTTCTGCTATTTTATAAGATTTGTGCCTAATATAGTATTTCTGCTAAATTACAATATTTCTGCTTTTTATACTATTTGTGCTAAAACATAGTATTTCTACTAAATGTAGTATTTATGCTTAATCATACTATTTCTGCTTTTTATGGGATTTGTGCCTAATATAGTATTTCTGCTTTTTATAGGATTTTTGCTCAAACATAGTATTTCTACTAAATGTAGTGTTTATGCTTAATCATCCTATTTCTGCTTTTTATAGGATTTGTGCTTAATATAGTATTTCTGCTAAATTATAGTATTTCTGCTTTTTATAGTATTTGTGCTAAAACATAGTATTTCTACTAAATGTAGTATTTATGCTTAATCATAGTATTTCTATATATTTCTGCCAGGTCCCCAGGCAGCCAATCCTCTGTGAGGACTGAGAAATTCAAATTTTCAAATCAGGGCCTGCACGGCTTCCCAGCCAATCATATATGTGTCCTGAGGCATTCAAATTTGCATATTGGGGCCTTCATGGCTTCTAAGCCAGCCAATCATATCTGAGGGCTGAGGAATTCAAATCCACAAATCAGGGCCTGCACAGCTTCCCAGCCAGCCAATCATGTATGTGGGCTCCAGGTATTCAAATTTGCATATTGGGGAATTCGTGGCTTCTAAGTCAACAAGTCATCCATGTCATATATCTCTAAAAATTCATATTTTAATGATAAATTGTCAACACTTGAAGATTCCCCCATCTCTTCTGAACAAAACGGTGTAAGAATGACCGCTCTAGCCCCTATGGTTAGGAAATTATGGTCATTTGTTTGAGGGGAATCCTCACTATGTGAAATAAACTGAAAGAAGCAGGTCTATGTCTCTGTGCTGCGTGTGTAAACAGATGCACCTGTTTTGGCGGGAAAACGTAAACAGCCTCTCTGATTGGTGGATTCAAATTCAGCAGCTCCCAGGCTGACCTAGAAACTTAGTCCTCTCTCCCTGTGTGTGTGTGTGTGTGTGTGTGTGTGTGTGTGTGTGTGTTTAGTGGGAGAGAGAGGACCCTGCCCTTATTTGGCAGCATGTCATTGTAGGATTTAAATTGAATATAGGTAGACTGGTTGACTGGATTAGAGCCTGTGTTTGTGTGTCCCTCTGTGCATTTGTGTTTCAATAAGTTATTACTATTCTGCTAAATCATAGTATTTCTGGTACTTTTCGGTACTTGTGCTAAATACAGTATTTCTGCTAAATCATACTATTTCTGCTTTTCATAGGATTTATGCCTAATATAGTATTTCTGCTAAATTATAGTATTTCTGCTTTTTATAGGATTTGTGCCTAACATAGCATTTCTGCTAAATTATAGTATTTCTGCTTTTTATAGGATTTGTGCTTAACATAGTATTTCTGCTAAATTATAGTATTTCTGCTTTTTATACTATTTGTTCTAAATTATAGTATTTCTGCTTTTTATAGGATTTGTGCTTAATATAGTATTTCTACTAAATTATAGTTTTTCTTCTTTTTATAATATTTGTGCTAAAACATAGTATTTCTACTAAATGTAGTATTTATGCTTAATAATAGTATTTCTATATATTTCTGCCAGGTCCCCAGGCAGCCAATCCTCTGTGAGGACTGAGACATTCAAATTTTCAAATCAGGGCCTGCACAGTTTCCCAGCCAATCAAATAAGTGTCCTGAGGCATTCAAATTTGCATATTGGGGCCTTCGTGGCTTCTAAGCCAGCCAATCATATCTGAGGGCTGAGGAATTCAAATCCACAAATCAGGGCCTGCACGGCTTCCCAGCCAGCCAATCACATATGTGGTCTCAGGCATTCAAATTTGCATATTGGGGAATTCGTGGCTTCTAAGTCAACAAGTCATCCATGTCATATATCTCTAAAAATTCATATTTTAATATTAAATTGTCAACACTTGAAGATTCCCCCATCTCTTCTGAACAAAACGGTGTAAGAATGACCGTTCTAGCCCCTACGGTTAGGAAATTACGGTCATTTGTTTGAGGGGAGTCGTCACTATGAGAAATAGACTGCAAAAATCCTGTGTCTCTCTGTGCTGCTGCGTGTGTAAACAGATGCACCTGTTTTGGTGGGGAAAAGTGCACAGCCTCTCTGATTGGTTGATTCAAATTCACCAGCTCCCAGGCTGACCTAGAAACTTACTTCTCTCTCCCTGTGTGTGTGTGTGTGTGTGTGTGTGACAGAGAGAGAGAGAGAGAGAGAGAGAGAAAGGCTTTTAATGGGATGATCTCATTCTAAGATTTAAATTCAATATATTTAGACTGGTTGACTGAATTGGATCTTGTGTGTGGGTCTCTCTGTGCATGTGTGTTTCCTCATGTGTACATATTTGTGATTGTGTGGCTGTAATAAATTTTTTTGCAGATTTTTGTTATTTAACAAGTATATTTGAGGGACCCTCAGCATGTTCAGCATTTTTTCAGCTGTCCATTTTGCTTTTCCAATTTTTCTGTTTAACTTATTACTATTGTGCTAAATCATACTATTTCTGCTATTTTATAAGATTTGTGCTTAATATAGTATTTCTGCTTTTATAGGATTTGTGCTTAATATAGTATTTCTGCTAAATGTAGTATTTATGCTTAATCATACTATTTCTGCTTTTCATAGTATTTGTGCTTAATATAGTATTTCTGCTAAATTTAGTATTTCTGATTATTTATAGTTTTTCTACTAAATCATAGTACAGTATTTCTGCTTTTTATGGGATTTGTGCGAAAACAAAGTATTTCTACTAAATGTAGTATTTGTGCTTAATCATACCATTTCTGCTTTTTATAGGATTTGTGCTTAATATAGTATTTCTGCTAAATTATAGTATTTCTGCCAAATTATAATATTTGTGCTAAAACATAGTCTCAATTTAAAATTACAATATTCATAGTTCATCACAGTGTCTCTGGTAAATCACAATATTTCTGCTCTGTTGTACTATTTTTCTAAATCATAGTGTTTCTGTAATGTTTAAGTATTTTTGGCTAAATATATTCTTTCTGTTATCTTATACTATTTCTCCTAAATTCTTGTATTTTTGAGAAGTTATCATGTTTCTGGTAAGTTACAATATTTCTGCTAAATTCTGCTATGCTATTGTATTTCTGCCAAGTATTATGTTTCCTCTAAGATATTGCAGTTCTGCTAAGTTATTCCATTTTAGCAAACTTCTTTTGCTTCTGCAAAGTTTTTACAATTTCTGCAACTTTTCAGCTTTTTCAGCTACTTTTTGCATCCAGCTTCAGCTTTAAGCATCCACACTGCATTTTCGCAGGAAATGCAAATTTTTCTAGTTATTATTATTATTATTCTGGGTGTTTCCGTACACTTTTCGCCGTTAAACTACTTCCACAATTTTCAGCCGATTTTCACCGTTCAAATTTTAAACTATTCAACTATTTTTGCTAATTTCTGCTATGATTTTTGCTATTTTTAACTATTATACTTTTTAAAATATTCCACTTTTTTCCTTTAATTTGTCCCATTGAAATGAATGGAAATCTTCCAAAATTCTGCTAAATTTTGCTTGTTTTTGAAACTTAACTACTTCCTCATACTTTCACCTAGAACAACCATTCAAACTTTAAAATGTTCACAAATTATTGGGCTATTCAGGTATGATTCAGCTTTTTCAAATCTTTTACTGTTTTACTTTTATGCCTCTTAAAGTTTTGAGTTGCAAAATTGTGATTTTTCACAAAATACATGCGTTGTTATGGTTGCTATGCTCTTGGCTTCCAGTGTGTCACTGAAGCTTTTGCAGTCTTCTCTTCATGTCCGAACAACTTCCTGCTACTTGCTCAATTTTCACTCAACTTCCACAAATTATACATCAAAACGTAGGCATTTTTGCTGGCTTTCAGAAAATGTCACTATCATTGTTGTGGTATTCATAGAACTTTCGCAAATCTCCTCAGACTAACACAAGGTCAGAAAACTGTCCATATAAAGTCAATGGAGAGCTTGTTCAAAATCACCGCTGCATTTCTGTAATGAGAGGCATATTCGAATCGTCATATCTCCTTAACGAAGCAAAGTTAAGACATGAGGCTTGTCCCGGTATATCTTCAGACACTCCTGACGCTCACAATTCAAGAATTTCTTTCTCACCTATTACCGTTCTGAAATGAGTTGGACTTGTTTGAGGGTAGGAAATTCGTCCTTCGCTCAGATTTCTTCAGATTTCAAAGTCTGGAAATGAACCACTTTTTTCTCTCGTCATAACTTTTTGTTGGATTTCCACAGCGACCTGAAAATTTCCATGATTGTTCACCAAAGCCTGCTGTCTCTTACGGTGAAAGAATGATATCGATACTCCAAACAGATTTCAAGTTACAAACCGTTGTTTGAGGGCAAGTCAAGGCAGTTTTTGCTTCGCTCTACTCAGTTATGCTGCATTACAAGTCAAATATCTTTAATAATTCATATTTTAATGATAAATTGTTAACACTGGAAGATTCCCCCATCTCTTCTGAACAAAACGGTGTAAGAATGACCGCTCTAGCCCCTACGGTTAGGAAATTATGGTCATTTGTTTGAGGGGAGTCGTCACTATGAAAAGTAGGCTGCAATAATCCTGTGCCTCTCTGTGCCTGCGTGTGTAAAAAGGTGCACCTCTTTTGGCGGGAAAACGTAAACAGGCACTCTGATTGGTGGATTCAAATTCAGCAGCTCCCAGGCTGACCTAGAAACTTACTTCTCTCTCCCTGTGTGTGTGTGTGTGTGTGTCTGTGTGTGACAGAGAGAGAGAGAGAGAGAGAGAGAGAGAGAGAAAGCCTTTTAATGGGATGATCTCATTCTAAGATTCTAATTTAATATATTTAGACTGGGTGACTGAATTTGATCTTGGTAGTGTGTCTCTCTGTGCATGTGTGTTTCCTTATGTGTACATATTTGTGATTGTGTGGCTGTTATAGATTTTTTTGCTAATTTTTTTCATTTAACAAGTATATTTGAGGGACCCTCAGCATGTTCAGCATTTTTTCAGCTGTCCATTTTGCTTTTCCAATTTTTCTGTTTAACTTATTACTATTGTGCTAAATAATACTATTTCTGCTATTTTATAAGATTTGTGCCTAATATAGTATTTCTGCTAAATTACAATATTTCTGCTTTTTATACTATTTGTGCTAAAACATAGTATTTCTACTAAATGTAGTATTTATGCTTAATCATACTATTTCTGCTTTTTATGGGATTTGTGCCTAATATAGTATTTCTGCTTTTTATAGGATTTTTGCTCAAACATAGTATTTCTACTAAATGTAGTGTTTATGCTTAATCATGCTATTTCTGCTTTTTATAGGATTTGTGCTTAATATAGTATTTCTGCTAAATTATAGTATTTCTGCTTTTTATAGTATTTGTGCTAAAACATAGTATTTCTACTAAATGTAGTATTTATGCTTAATCATAGTATTTCTATATATTTCTGCCAGGTCCCCAGGCAGCCAATCCTCTGTGAGGACTGAGAAATTCAAATTTTCAAATCAGGGCCTGCACGGCTTCCCAGCCAATCATATATGTGTCCTGAGGCATTCAAATTTGCATATTGGGGCCTTCATGGCTTCTAAGCCAGCCAATCATATCTGAGGGCTGAGGAATTCAAATCCACAAATCAGGGCCTGCACGGCTTCCCAGCCAGCCAATCATATATGTGGTCTCAGGCATTCATATTTGCATATTGGGGAATTCGTGGCTTCTAAGTCAACAAGTCATCCATGTCATATATCTCTAAAAATTCACATTTTAATGATAAATTGTTAACACTGGAAGATTCCCCCATCTCTTCTGAACAAAACAGTGTAAGAATGACCGCTCTAGCCCCTACGGTTAGGAAATTATGGTCATTTGTTTGAGGGGAGTCCTCACTATGAGAAATAGGCTGCAATAATCCTGTGCCTCTCTGTGCTGCTGCGTGTGTAAAAAGATGCACCTTTTTTGGCGGGAAAAAGTACACAGGCTCTCTGATTGGTGGATTCAAATTCAGCAGCTCCCAGGCTGACCTAGAAACTTACTTCTCTCTCCCTGTGTGTGTGTGTGTGTGTGTGTGTGTGTGTGTGTGTGTGTGTGTGTGTGTGTGTGTGTGTGACAGGGAGAGAGAGAGAGAGAGAGAGAGAGAAAGCCTTTTAATGGGATGATCTCATTGTAAGATTCAAATTCAATATATTTAGACTGGTTGACTGAATTGGATCTTGTGTGTGTGTCTCTCTGTGCATGTGTGTTTCCTCATGTGTACATATTTGTAATTGTGTGGCTGTCATAAATTTTTTTGCAGATTTTTGTCATTTAACAAGTATATTTGAGGGAACCTCAGCATGTTCAGCATTTTTTCAGCTGTCCATTTTGCTTTTCCAATTTTTCTGTTTAACTTATTACTATTGTGCTAAATCATACTATTTCTGCTATTTTATAAGATTTGTGCTTAATATACTATTTCTGCTTTTATAGGATTTGTGCTTAATATAGTATTTCTGCTAAATGTAGTATTTCTGATTAATTATAGTTTTTCTACTAAATCATAGTACAGTATTTCTGCTTTTTATGTGATTTGTGCTAAAACAAAGTATTTCTACTAAATGTAGAATTTATGCTTAATCATACCATTTCTGCTTTTTATAGGATTTGTGCTTAATATAGTATTTCTGCTAAATTATAGTATTTCTGCCAAATTACAATATTTGTGCTAAAACATAGTCTCAATTTAAAATTACAATATTCATAGTTCATCACAGTGTCTCTGGTAAATCACAATATTTCTGCTCTGTTGTACTATTTTTCTAAATCATAGTGTTTCTGTAATGTTTAAGTATTTTTGGCTAAATATATTCTTTCTGTTATCTTATACTATTTCTCCTAAATTCTTGTATTTTTGAGAAGTTATCATGTTTCTGGTAAGTTACAATATTTCTGCTAAATTCTGCTATGCTATTGTATTTCTGCCAAGTATTGTGTTTCCTCTAAGATATTGCAGTTCTGCTAAGTTATTCCATTTTAGCAAACTTCTTTTGCTTCTGCAAAGTTTTTACAATTTCTGCAACTTTTCAGCTTTTTCAGCTACTTTTTGCATACAGCTTCAGCTTTAAGCATCCACACTGCATTTTCGCAGGAAATGCAAATTTTTCTAGTTCTTTATTATTATTATTCCGGGTGTTTCCGTACACTTTTCGCCGTTAAACTACTTCCACAATTTTCAGCCGATTTTCACCGTTCAAATTTTAAACTATTCAGCTATTTTTGCTAATTCCTGCTATGATTTTTGCTATTTTTAACTATTATACTTTTTAAAATATTCCACTTTTTTCCTTTAATTTGTCCCATTGAAATGAATGGGAAACTTCAGCAATTCTGCTAAAATTTGCTTGTTTTTGAAACTTAACTACTTCCTCATATTTTCACCTAGAACAACCATTCAAACTTTAAAATGTTCACAAATTATTGGGCTATTCAGGTATGATTCAGCTTTTTCAAATCTTTTACTGTTTTACTTTTATGCCTCTTAAAGTTTTGAGTTGCAAAATTGTGATTTTTCACAAAATACATGTGTTGTTATGGTTGCTATGCTCTTGGCTTCCAGTGTGCCACTGAAGGTTTTGCAATTTTCACTTCATGTCCGAACAACTTCCTGCTACTTGCTCAATTTTCACTCAACTTCCACAAATTATACATCAAAACGTAGGTATTTTTGCTGGCTTTCAGAAAATGTCACCATCATTGTTGTGGGATTTATAGAATTTTTGCAAATCTCCTCAGACTAACACAAGGTCAGAAAACTCTCCATATAAAGTGAATGGAGAGTTTGTTCAAAATCACCGCTGGATTTCTGTAATGAGAGGCATATTCGAATCGTCATATCTCCTTAACGAAGCGACTTTAAGACATGAGGCTTGTCCCCGAATATCTTCAGACACCCCTGACGCTCACAATTCAAGAATTTCTTTCTCACCTATTACCGTTCTGAAATGAGTTGGACTTGTTTGAGGGTAGGAAATTCGTCCTTCGCTCAGATTTCTTCAGATTTCAAACTGTGGAAATGAACAACTTTTTTCTCTCGTCATAACTTTTTGTTGGATTTCCACAGAGACCTGAAAATTTCCATGATTGTTCACCAAAGCCTGCTGTCTCTTACGGTGAAAGAATGATATCGATACTCCAAATAGATTTCGAGTTAGAAAGCGTTGTTTGAGGGCAAGTCAAGGCAGTTTTTGCTTCGCTCTACTCAGTTATGCTGCATTACAAGTCAAATATCTTTAATAATTCATATTTTAATGATAAATTGTAAACACTGGAAGATTCCCCCATCTCTTCTGAACAAAACGGTGTAATAATGACCGCTCTAGCCCCTACGGTTTGGAAATTATGGTCATTTGTTTGAGGGGAGTCCTCACTATGAGAAATAGGCTGCAATAATCCTGTGCCTCTCTGTGCTGCGTGTGTAAAAAGAGGCACATGTTTTGGCGGGAAAAAGTACACAGGCTCTCTGATTGGTGGATTCAAATTCAGCAGCTCCCAGGCTGACCTAGAAACTTACTTCTCTCTCCCTGTGCATTTTTTTTGCTGATTTTTTCATTTAACAAGTATATTTGAGGGACCCTCAGCATGTTCAGCATTTTTTCAGCTGTCCATTTTGCTTTTCCAATTTTTCTGTTTAACTTATTACTATTGTGCTAAATAATACTATTTCTGCTATTTTATAAGATTTGTGCCTAATATAGTATTTCTGCTAAATTACAATATTTCTGCTTTTTATACTATTTGTGCTAAAACATAGTATTTCTACTAAATGTAGTATTTATGCTTAATCATACTATTTCTGCTTTTTATGGGATTTGTGCCTAATATAGTATTTCTGCTTTTTATAGGATTTTTGCTCAAACATAGTATTTCTACTAAATGTAGTGTTTATGCTTAATCATCCTATTTCTGCTTTTTATAGGATTTGTGCTTAATATAGTATTTCTGCTAAATTATAGTATTTCTGCTTTTTATAGTATTTGTGCTAAAACATAGTATTTCTACTAAATGTAGTATTTATGCTTAATCATAGTATTTCTATATATTTCTGCCAGGTCCCCAGGCAGCCAATCCTCTGTGAGGACTGAGAAATTCAAATTTTCAAATCAGGGCCTGCACGGCTTCCCAGCCAATCATATATGTGTCCTGAGGCATTCAAATTTGCATATTGGGGCCTTCATGGCTTCTAAGCCAGCCAATCATATCTGAGGGCTGAGGAATTCAAATCCACAAATCAGGGCCTGCACGGCTTCCCAGCCAGCCAATCATATATGTGGTCTCAGGCATTCATATTTGCATATTGGGGAATTCGTGGCTTCTAAGTCAACAAGTCATCCATGTCATATATCTCTAAAAATTCACATTTTAATGATAAATTGTTAACACTGGAAGATTCCCCCATCTCTTCTGAACAAAACAGTGTAAGAATGACCGCTCTAGCCCCTACGGTTAGGAAATTATGGTCATTTGTTTGAGGGGAGTCCTCACTATGAGAAATAGGCTGCAATAATCCTGTGCCTCTCTGTGCTGCTGCGTGTGTAAAAAGATGCACCTGTTTTGGCGGGAAAACGTAAACAGCCACTCTGATTGGTGGATTTAAATTCGGCAGCTCTCTCCCTCTGTGTGTGTGTGTGTGTTTAGTGGGAGAGAGAGGACCCTGCCCTTATTTGGCAGCATGTCATTGTAGGATTTAAATTGAATATAGTTAGACTGGTTGACTGGATTAGAGCCTGTGTTTGTGTGTCCCTCTGTGCATTTGTGTTTCAATAAGTTATTACTATTCTGCTAAATCATAGTATTTCTGGTACTTTTCGGTACTTGTGCTAAATACAGTATTTCTGCTAAATCATACTATTTCTGCTTTTCATAGGATTTATGCCTAATATAGTATTTCTGCTAAATTATAGTATTTCTGCTTTTTATAGGATTTGTGCCTAACATAGTATTTCTGCTAAATTATAGTATTTCTGCTTTTTATAGGATTTGTGCTTAACATAGTATTTCTGCTAAATTATAGTATTTCTGCTTTTTATACTATTTGTTCTAAATTATAGTATTTCTGCTTTTTATAGGATTTGTGCTTAATATAGTATTTCTGCTAAATTATAGTTTTTCTTCTTTTTATAATATTTGTGCTAAAACATAGTATTTCTACTAAATGTAGTATTTATGCTTAATAATAGTATTTCTATATATTTCTGCCAGGTCCCCAGGCAGCCAATCCTCTGTGAGGACTGAGACATTCAAATTTTCAAATCAGGGCCTGCACAGTTTCCCAGCCAATCAAATAAGTGTCCTGAGGCATTCAAATTTGCATATTCGGGCCTTCGTGGCTTCTAAGCCAGCCAATCATATCTGAGGGCTGAGGAATTCAAATCCACAAATCAGGGCCTGCACGGCTTCCCAGGCAGCCAATCACATATGTGGTCTCAGGCATTCAAATTTGCATATTGGGGAATTCGTGGCTTCTAAGTCAACAAGTCATCCATGTCATATATCTCTAAAAATTCATATTTTAATATTAAATTGTCAACACTTGAAGATTCCCCCATCTCTTCTGAACAAAACGGTGTAAGAATGACCGTTCTAGCCCCTACGGTTAGGAAATTACGGTCATTTGTTTGAGGGGAGTCGTCACTATGAGAAATAGACTGCAAAAATCCTGTGTCTCTCTGTGCTGCTGCGTGTGTAAACAGATGCACCTGTTTTGGTGGGGAAAAGTGCACAGCCTCTCTGATTGGTGGATTCAAATTCACCAGCTCCCAGGCTGACCTAGAAACTTACTTCTCTCTCCCTGTGTGTGTGTGTGTGTGTGTGTGTGTGTGTGTGTGTGTGTGTGTGACAGAGAGAGAGAGAGAGAGAGAGAGAGAAAGGCTTTTAATGGGATGATGTCATTCTAAGATTTAAATTCAATATATTTAGACTGGTTGACTGAATTGGATCTTGTGTGTGGGTCTCTCTGTGCATGTGTGTTTCCTCATGTGTACATATTTGTGATTGTGTGGCTGTAATAAATTTTTTTGCAGATTTTTGTCATTTAACAAGTATATTTGAGGGACCCTCAGCATGTTCAGCATTTTTTCAGCTGTCCATTTTGCTTTTCCAGTTTTTCTGTTTAAGTTATTACTATTGTGCTAAATCATACTGTTTCTGCTATTTTATAAGATTTGTGCTTAATATGCTATTTCTGCTTTTATAAGATTTGTGCTTAATATAGTATTTCTGCTTTTTATAAGATTTGTGCTTAATATAGTATTTCTGCTAAATGTAGTATTTATGCTTAATCATACTATTTCTGCTTTTCATAGGATTTGTGCTTAATATAGTATTTCTGCTAAATTTAGTATTTCTGATTAATTATAGTTTTTCTACTAAATCATAGTACAGTATTTCTGCTTTTTATGGGATTTGTGCTAAAACAAAGTATTTCTACTAAATGTAGTATTTATGCTTAATCATACCATTTCTGCTTTTTATAGGATTTGTGCTTAATATAGTATTTCTGCTAAATTATAGTATTTCTGCCAAATTATAATATTTGTGCTAAAACATAGTCTTAATTTAAAATTACAATATTCATAGTTCATCACAGTGTCTCTGGTAAATCACAATATTTCTGCTCTGTTGTACTATTTTTCTAAATCATAGTGTTTCTGTAATGTTTAAGTAGTTTTGGCTAAATATATTCTTTCTGTTATCTTATACTATTTCTCCTAAATTCTTATATTTTTGAGAAGTTATCATGTTTCTGGTAAGTTACAATATTTCTGCTAAATTCTGCTATGCTATTGTATTTCTGCCAAGTATTATGTTTCCTCTAAGATATTGCAGTTCTGCTAAGTTATTCCATTTTAGCAAACTTCTTTTGCTTCTGCAAAGTTTTTACAATTTCTGCAACTTTTCAGCTTTTTCAGCTACTTTTTGCATACAGCTTCAGCTTTAAAGCATCCACACTGCATTTTCGCAGGAAATGCAAATTTTTCTAGTTATTATTATTGTGTGGATGCTTTAAGCATCCACACTATTGAGTTCCTGTTTCTCTTTATTCTTTATTGTGTGGATGCTTTAAGCATCCACACTATAGAGTTCCTGTTTCTCTTTATTCTTTATTGTGTGGATGCTTTAAGCATCCACACTATAGAGTTCCTGTTTCTCTTTATTGTGTGGATGCTTTAAGCATCCACACTATTGAGTTCCTGTTTCTCTTTATTCTTTATACTTTATTCTAGTTGCTTCCGTACACTTTTCGCCGTTAAACTACTTCCACAATTTTCAGCCGATTTTCACCGTTCAAATTTTAAACTATTCAGCTATTTTTGCTAATTCCTGCTACGATTTTTGCTATTTTTAACTATTATACTTTTTAAAATATTAAGCTTTTTTCCTTTAATTTGTCCCATTGAAATGAATGGGAAACTTCAGCAATTCTGCTAAAATTTGCTTGTTTTTGAAACTTAACTACTTCCTCATATTTTCACCTAGAACAACCATTCAAACTTTAAAATGTTCACAAATTATTGGGCTATTCAGGTATGATTCAGCTTTTTCAAATCTTTTACTGTTTTACTTTTATGCCTCTTAAAGTTTTGAGTTGCAAAATTGTGATTTTTCACAAAATACATGTGTTGTTATGGTTGCTATGCTCTTGGCTTCCAGTGTGCCACTGAAGGTTTTGCAATTTTCACTTCATGTCCGAACAACTTCCTGCTACTTGCTCAATTTTCACTCAACTTCCACAAATTATACATCAAAACGTAGGTATTTTTGCTGGCTTTCAGAAAATGTCACCATCATTGTTGTGAGATTTATAGAATTTTTGCAAATCTCCTCAGACTAACACAAGGTCAGAAAACTCTCCATATAAAGTGAATGGAGAGCTTGTTCAAAATCACCGCTGGATTTCTGTAATGAGAGGCATATTCGAATCGTCATATCTCCTTAACGAAGCAAAGTTAAGACATGAGGCTTGTCCCCGAATATCTTCAGACACCCCTGACGCTCACAATTCAAGAATTTCTTTCTCACCTATTACCGTTCTGAAATGAGTTGGACTTGTTTGAGGGTAGGAAATTCGTCCTTCGCTCAGATTTCTTCAGATTTCAAACTGTGGAAATGAACCACTTTTTTCTCTCGTCATAACTTTTTGTTGGATTTCCACAGAGACCTGAAAATTTCCATGATTGTTCACCAAAGCCTGCTGTCTCTTACGGTGAAAGAATGATATCGATACTCCAAATAGATTTCGAGTTAGAAAGCGTTGTTTGAGGGCAAGTCAAGGCAGTTTTTGCTTCGCTCTACTCAGTTATGGTGCATTACAAGTCAAATATCTTTAATAATTCATATTTTAATGATAAATTGTAAACACTGGAAGATTCCCCCATCTCTTCTGAACAAAACAGTGTAAGAATGACCGCTCTAGCCCCTACGGTTTGGAAATTATGGTCATTTGTTTGAGGGGAGTCCTCACTATGAGAAATAGGCTGCAATAATCCTGTGCCTCTCTGTGCTGCGTGTGTAAAAAGAGGCACATGTTTTGGCGGGAAAAAGTACACAGGCTCTCTGATTGGTGGATTCAAATTCAGCAGCTCCCAGGCTGACCTAGAAACTTACTTCTCTCTCCCTGTGCATTTTTTTGCTGATTTTTTCATTTAACAAGTATATTTGAGGGACCCTCAGCATGTTCAGCATTTTTTCAGCTGTCCATTTTGCTTTTCCAATTTTTCTGTTTAACTTATTACTATTGTGCTAAATAATACTATTTCTGCTATTTTATAAGATTTGTGCCTAATATAGTATTTCTGCTAAATTACAATATTTCTGCTTTTTATACTATTTGTGCTAAAACATAGTATTTCTACTAAATGTAGTATTTATGCTTAATCATACTATTTCTGCTTTTTATGGGATTTGTGCCTAATATAGTATTTCTGCTTTTTATAGGATTTTTGCTCAAACATAGTATTTCTACTAAATGTAGTGTTTATGCTTAATCATCCTATTTCTGCTTTTTATAGGATTTGTGCTTAATATAGTATTTCTGCTAAATTATAGTATTTCTGCTTTTTATAGTATTTGTGCTAAAACATAGTATTTCTACTAAATGTAGTATTTATGCTTAATCATAGTATTTCTATATATTTCTGCCAGGTCCCCAGGCAGCCAATCCTCTGTGAGGACTGAGAAATTCAAATTTTCAAATCAGGGCCTGCACGGCTTCCCAGCCAATCATATATGTGTCCTGAGGCATTCAAATTTGCATATTGGGGCCTTCATGGCTTCTAAGCCAGCCAATCATATCTGAGGGCTGAGGAATTCAAATCCACAAATCAGGGCCTGCACGGCTTCCCAGCCAGCCAATCATATATGTGGTCTCAGGCATTCATATTTGCATATTGGGGAATTCGTGGCTTCTAAGTCAACAAGTCATCCATGTCATATATCTCTAAAAATTCACATTTTAATGATAAATTGTTAACACTGGAAGATTCCCCCATCTCTTCTGAACAAAACAGTGTAAGAATGACCGCTCTAGCCCCTACGGTTAGGAAATTATGGTCATTTGTTTGAGGGGAGTCCTCACTATGAGAAATAGGCTGCAATAATCCTGTGCCTCTCTGTGCTGCTGCGTGTGTAAAAAGATGCACCTGTTTTGGCGGGAAAACGTAAACAGCCACTCTGATTGGTGGATTTAAATTCGGCAGCTCTCTCCCTCTGTGTGTGTGTGTGTGTGTGTTTAGTGGGAGAGAGAGGACCCTGCCCTTATTTGGCAGCATGTCATTGTAGGATTTAAATTGAATATAGTTAGACTGGTTGACTGGATTAGAGCCTGTGTTTGTGTGTCCCTCTGTGCATTTATGTTTCAATAAGTTATTACTATTCTGCTAAATCATAGTATTTCTGGTACTTTTCGGTACTTGTGCTAAATACAGTATTTCTGCTAAATCATACTATTTCTGCTTTTCATAGGATTTATGCCTAATATAGTATTTCTGCTAAATTATAGTATTTCTGCTTTTTATAGGATTTGTGCCTAACATAGTATTTCTGCTAAATTATAGTATTTCTGCTTTTTATAGGATTTGTGCTTAACATAGTATTTCTGCTAAATTATAGTATTTCTGCTTTTTATACTATTTGTTCTAAATTATAGTATTTCTGCTTTTTATAGGATTTGTGCTTAATATAGTATTTCTGCTAAATTATAGTTTTTCTTCTTTTTATAATATTTGTGCTAAAACATAGTATTTCTACTAAATGTAGTATTTATGCTTAATAATAGTATTTCTATATATTTCTGCCAGGTCCCCAGGCAGCCAATCCTCTGTGAGGACTGAGACATTCAAATTTTCAAATCAGGGCCTGCACAGTTTCCCAGCCAATCAAATAAGTGTCCTGAGGCATTCAAATTTGCATATTGGGGCCTTCGTGGCTTCTAAGCCAGCCAATCATATCTGAGGGCTGAGGAATTCAAATCCACAAATCAGGGCCTGCACGGCTTCCCAGCCAGCCAATCACATATGTGGTCTCAGGCATTCAAATTTGCATATTGGGGAATTCGTGGCTTCTAAGTCAACAAGTCACCCATGTCATATATCTCTAAAAATTCATATTTTAATATTAAATTGTCAACACTTGAAGATTCCCCCATCTCTTCTGAACAAAACGGTGTAAGAATGACCATTCTAGCCCCTACGGTTAGGAAATTACGGTCATTTGTTTGAGGGGAGTCGTCACTATGAGAAATAGACTGCAAAAATCCTGTGTCTCTCTGTGCTGCTGCGTGTGTAAACAGATGCACCTGTTTTGGTGGGGAAAAGTGCACAGCCTCTCTGATTGGTGGATTCAAATTCAGCAGCTCCCAGGCTGACCTAGAAACTTACTTCTCTCTCCCTGTGTGTGTGTGTGTGTGTGTGTGTGTGTGTGTGTGTGTGTGTGTGTGTGACAGAGAGAGAGAGAGAGAGAGAGAGAAAGGCTTTTAATGGGATGATCTCATTCTAAGATTTAAATTCAATATATTTAGACTGGTTGACTGAATTGGATCTTGTGTGTGGGTCTCTCTGTGCATGTGTGTTTCCTTATGTGTACATATTTGTGATTGTGTGGCTGTAATAAATTTTTTTTGCAGATTTTTGTCATTTAACAAGTATATTTGAGGGACCCTCAGCATGTTCAGCATTTTTTCAGCTGTCCATTTTGCTTTTCCAATTTTTCTGTTTAACTTATTACTATTGTGCTAAATCATACTATTTCTGCTATTTTATAAGATTTGTGCTTAATATACTATTTCTGCTTTTATAGGATTTGTGCTTAATATAGTATTTCTGCTTTTTATAAGATTTGTGCTTAATATAGTATTTCTGCTAAATGTAGTATTTATGCTTAATCATATTATTTCTGCTTTTCATAGGATTTGTGCTTAATATAGTATTTCTGCTAAATTTAGTATTTCTGATTAATTATAGTTTTTCTACTAAATCATAGTACAGTATTTCTGCTTTTTATGGGATTTGTGCTAAAACAAAGTATTTCTACTAAATGTAGTATTTATGCTTAATCATACCATTTCTGCTTTTTATAGGATTTGTGCTTAATATAGTATTTCTGCTAAATTATAGTATTTCTGCCAAATTATAATATTTGTGCTAAAACATAGTCTTAATTTAAAATTACAATATTCATAGTTCATCACAGTGTCTCTGGTAAATCACAATATTTCTGCTCTGTTGTACTATTTTTCTAAATCATAGTGTTTCTGTAATGTTTAAGTATTTTTGGCTAAATATATTCTTTCTGTTATCTTATACTATTTCTCCTAAATTCTTGTATTTTTGAGAAGTTATCATGTTTCTGGTAAGTTACAATATTTCTGCTAAATTCTGCTATGCTATTGTATCTCTGCCAAGTATTATGTTTCCTCTAAGATATTGCAGTTCTGCTAAGTTATTCCATTTTAGCAAACTTCTTTTGCTTCTGCAAAGTTTTTACAATTTCTGCAACTTTTCAGCTTTTTCAGCTACTTTTTGCATACAGCTTCAGCTTTAAGCATCCACACTGCATTTTCGCAGGAAATGCAAATTTTTCTAGTTCTTTATTATTATTATTATTCCGGGTGTTTCCGTACACTTTTCGCCGTTTAACTACTTCCACAATTTTTGTGCTATTTTCACCGTTCAAACTTTAAACTATTCAGCTATTTTTGCTAATTCCTGCTACGATTTTTGCTATTTTTAACTATTATACTTTTTAAAATATTAAGCTTTTTTCCTTTAATTTGTCCCATTGAAATGAATGGGAAACTTCTGCAATTCTGCTAAATTTTGCCTGTTTTTGAAACTTAACTACTTCCTCATATTTTCACCTAGAACAACCATTCAAATTTTAAAATGTTCACAAATTATTTGGCTATTCAGGTATGATTCAGCTTTTTCAAATCTTCTACTGTTTTACTTTTATGCCTCTTAAAGTTTTGAGTTGCAAAATTGTGATTTTTCACAAAATACATGTGTTGTTATGGTTGCTATGCTCTTGGCTTCCAGTGTGCCACTGAAGGTTTTGCAATTTTCACTTCATGTCCGAACAACTTCCTGCTACTTGCTCAATTTTCACTCAACTTCCACAAATTATACATCAAAACGTAGGTATTTTTGCTGGCTTTCAGAAAATGTCACCATCATTGTTGTGGGATTTATAGAATTTTTGCAAATCTCCTCAGACTAACACAAGGTCAGAAAACTCTCCATATAAAGTGAATGGAGAGCTTGTTCAAAATCACCGCTGGATTTCTGTAATGAGAGGCATATTCGAATCGTCATATCTCCTTAACGAAGCAAAGTTAAGACATGAGGCTTGTCCCCGAATATCTTCAGACACCCCTGACGCTCACAATTCAAGAATTTCTTTCTCACCTATTACCGTTCTGAAATGAGTTGGACTTGTTTGAGGGTAGGAAATTCGTCCTTCGCTCAGATTTCTTCAGATTTCAAACTGTGGAAATGAACCACTTTTTTCTCTCGTCATAACTTTTTGTTGGATTTCCACAGAGACCTGAAAATTTCCATGATTGTTCACCAAAGCCTGCTGTCTCTTACGGTGAAAGAATGATATCGATACTCCAAATAGATTTCGAGTTAGAAAGCGTTGTTTGAGGGCAAGTCAAGGCAGTTTTTGCTTCGCTCTACTCCGTTATGGTGCATTACAAGTCAAATATCTTTAATAATTCATATTTTAATGATAAATTGTAAACACTGGAAGATCCCCCCATCTCTTCTGAACAAAACGGTGTAAGAATGACCGCTCTAGCCCCTACGGTTTGGAAATTATGGTCATTTGTTTGAGGGGAGTCGTCACTATGAGAAATAGGCTGCAATAATCCTGTGCCTCTCTGTGCTGCGTGTGTAAAAAGAGGCACATGTTTTGGCGGGAAAAAGTACACAGGCTCTCTGATTGGTGGATTCAAATTCAGCAGCTCCCAGGCTGACCTAGAAACTTACTTCTCTCTCCCTGTGCATTTTTTTGCTGATTTTTTCATTTAACAAGTATATTTGAGGGACCCTCAGCATGTTCAGCATTTTTTCAGCTGTCCATTTTGCTTTTCCAATTTTTCTGTTTAACTTATTACTATTGTGCTAAATAATACTATTTCTGCTATTTTATAAGATTTGTGCCTAATATAGTATTTCTGCTAAATTACAATATTTCTGCTTTTTATACTATTTGTGCTAAAACATAGTATTTCTACTAAATGTAGTATTTATGCTTAATCATACTATTTCTGCTTTTTATGGGATTTGTGCCTAATATAGTATTTCTGCTTTTTATAGGATTTTTGCTCAAACATAGTATTTCTACTAAATGTAGTGTTTATGCTTAATCATCCTATTTCTGCTTTTTATAGGATTTGTGCTTAATATAGTATTTCTGCTAAATTATAGTATTTCTGCTTTTTATAGTATTTGTGCTAAAACATAGTATTTCTACTAAATGTAGTATTTATGCTTAATCATAGTATTTCTATATATTTCTGCCAGGTCCCCAGGCAGCCAATCCTCTGTGAGGACTGAGAAATTCAAATTTTCAAATCAGGGCCTGCACGGCTTCCCAGCCAATCATATATGTGTCCTGAGGCATTCAAATTTGCATATTGGGGCCTTCATGGCTTCTAAGCCAGCCAATCATATCTGAGGGCTGAGGAATTCAAATCCACAAATCAGGAACTGCACAGCTTCCCAGCCAGCCAATCATGTATGTGGGCTCCAGGTATTCAAATTTGCATATTGGGGAATTCGTGGTTTCTAAGTCAACAAGTCATCCATGTCATATATCTCTAAAAATTCATATTTTAATGATAAATTGTCAACACTTGAAGATTCCCCCATCTCTTCTGAACAAAACGGTGTAAGAATGACCGCTCTAGCCCCTATGGTTAGGAAATTATGGTCATTTGTTTGAGGGGAATCCTCACTATGTGAAATAAACTGAAAGAAGCAGGTCTATGTCTCTGTGCTGCGTGTGTAAAAAGAGGCACCTGTTTTGGCGGGAAAACGTAAACAGCCTCTCTGATTGGTGGATTCAAATTCAGCAGCTCCCAGGCTGACCTAGAAACTTAGTCCTCTCTCCCTGTGTGTGTGTGTGTGTGTGTGTGTGTGTGTGTGTGTGTGTGTGTGTGTGTGTGTTTGTTTAGTGGGAGAGAGAGGATCCTGCCCTTATTTGACAGCATGTCATTGTAGGATTTAAATTGAACATAGTTAGACTGGTTGACTGGATTAGAGCCTGTGTTTGTGTGTCCCTCTGTGCATTTGTGTTTCAATAAGTTATTACTATTCTGCTAAATCATAGTATTTCTGGTACTTTTCGGTACTTGTGCTAAATACAGTATTTCTGCTAAATCATACTATTTCTGCTTTTCATAGGATTTATGCCTAATATAGTATTTCTGCTAAATTATAGTATTTCTGCTTTTTATAGGATTTGTGCCTAACATAGTATTTCTGCTAAATTATAGTATTTCTGCTTTTTATACTATTTGTTATAAATTATAGTATTTCTGCTTTTTATAGGATTTGTGCTTAATATAGTATTTCTGCTAAATTATAGTTTTTCTTCTTTTTATAATATTTGTGCTAAAACATAGTATTTCTACTAAATGTAGTATTTATGCTTAATAATAGTATTTCTATATATTTCTGCCAGGTCCCCAGGCAGCCAATCCTCTGTGAGGACTGAGACATTCAAATTTTCAAATCAGGGCCTGCACAGTTTCCCAGCCAATCAAATAAGTGTCCTGAGGCATTCAAATTTGCATATTGGGGCCTTCGTGGCTTCTAAGCCAGCCAATCATATCTGAGGGCTGAGGAATTCAAATCCACAAATCAGGGCCTGCACGGCTTCCCAGCCAGCCAATCACATATGTGGTCTCAGGCATTCAAATTTGCATATTGGGGAATTCGTGGCTTCTAAGTCAACAAGTCATCCATGTCATATATCTCTAAAAATTCATATTTTAATATTAAATTGTCAACACTTGAAGATTCCCCCATCTCTTCTGAACAAAACGGTGTAAGAATGACCGTTCTAGCCCCTACGGTTAGGAAATTACGGTCATTTGTTTGAGGGGAGTCGTCACTATGAGAAATAGACTGCAAAAATCCTGTGTCTCTCTGTGCTGCTGCACCTGTTTTGGTGGGGAAAAGTGCACAGCCTCTCTGATTGGTGGATTCAAATTCACCAGCTCCCAGGCTGACCTAGAAACTTACTTCTCTCTCCCTGTGTGTGTGTGTGTGTGTGTGTGTGTGTGTGACAGAGAGAGAGAGAGAGAGAGAGAGAAAGGCTTTTAATGGGATGATCTCATTCTAAGATTTAAATTCAATATATTTAGACTGGTTGACTGAATTGGATCTTGTGTGTGGGTCTCTCTGTGCATGTGTGTTTCCTCATGTGTACATATTTGTGATTGTGTGGCTGTAATAAATTTTTTTGCAGATTTTTGTCATTTAACAAGTATATTTGAGGGACCCTCAGCATGTTCAGCATTTTTTCAGCTGTCCATTTTGCTTTTCCAATTTTTCTGTTTAACTTATTACTATTGTGCTAAATCATACTATTTCTGCTATTTTATAAGATTTGTGCTTAATATACTATTTCTGCTTTTATAGGATTTGTGCTTAATATAGTATTTCTGCTAAATGTAGTATTTATGCTTAATCATACTATTTCTGCTTTTCATAGTATTTGTGCTTAATATAGTATTTCTGCTAAATTTAGTATTTCTGATTAATTATAGTTTTTCTACTAAATCATAGTACAGTATTTCTGCTTTTTATGGGATTTGTGCTTAATATAGTATTTCTGCTAAATTATAGTATTTCTGCCAAATTATAATATTTGTGCTAAAACATAGTCTCAATTTAAAATTACAATATTCATAGTTCATCACAGTGTCTCTGGTAAATCACAATATTTCTGCTCTGTTGTACTATTTTTCTAAATCATAGTGTTTCTGTAATGTTTAAGTATTTTTGGCTAAATATATTCTTTCTGTTATCTTATACTATTTCTCCTAAATTCTTGTATTTTTGAGAAGTTATCATGTTTCTGGTAAGTTACAATATTTCTGCTAAATTCTGCTATGCTATTGTATTTCTGCCAAGTATTATGTTTCCTCTAAGATATTGCAGTTCTGCTAAGTTATTCCATTTTAGCAAACTTCCTTTGCTTCTGCAAAGTTTTTACAATTTCTGCAACTTTTCAGCTTTTTCAGCTAGTTTTTGCATACAGCTTCAGCTTTAAGCATCCACACTGCATTTTCGCAGGAAATGCAAATTTTTCTAGTTGTGTGGATGCTTAAGCATCCACACTATTGAGTTCCTGTTTCTCTTTATTCTTTATTGTGTGGATGCTTTAAGCATCCACACTATTGAGTTCCTCTTGGGACTTCCGTACACTTTTTGGCACTTAACTACTTCCACAATTTTCAGCCGATTTTCACCGTTCAAATTTTAAAATATTCTGCTATTTCTGCTAATTCCTGCTATGTCTTTTGGTATTTTTCACTATTATACTTTTTAAAATATTAAGCTTAATTTGTCCCATTGAAATGAATGGGAAACTTCTGCAATTCTGCTAAAATTTGCTTGTTTCTGAAACTTAACTACTTCCTCATATTTTCACGTAGAACAACCATTCAAACTTTAAAATGTTCTCAAATTATTGGGCTATTCAGGTATGATTCAGCTTTTTCAAATCTTTTACCGTTTTACCTTTATGCCTCTTAAAGTTTTCAGTTGCAAAATTGTGATTTTTCACAAAATACATGCGTTGTTATGGTTGCTATGCACTTGGCTTCCAGTGTGCCACTGAAGGTTTTGCAGTCTTCTCTTCATGTCCGAACAACTTCTTGCTACTTGCTCAATCTTCACTCAACTTCCACAAATTATACATCAAAACATAGGTATTTTTGCTGGGTTTCCGAAAATGTCACTATCATTGTTGTGGTATTCATAGAACTTTCGCAAATCTCCTCAGACCAACACAATGTCGGAAAACTCTCCATATAAAGTCAATGGAGAGTTTGTTCAAAATCACCGCTGCATTTCTGTAATGAGAGGCATATTCGAATCGTCATATCTCCTTAACGAAGCAAAGTTAAGACATGAGGCTTGTCCCAGTATATCTTCAGACACTTGTGACGCTCACAATTCAAGAATTTCTTTCTCACGTATTACCGTTCTGAAATGAGTTGGACTTGTTTGAGGGTAGGAAATTCGTCCGTCGCTCAGATTTCTTCAAATTTCAAACCCTGGAAATGAACCACTTTTTTCTCTCATCATAACTTTTTCTTGGATTTCCACAGAGACCTGAAAATTTCCATGACTGTTCACCAAAGCCTGCTGTCTCTTACGGTGAAAGAATGATATCGATACTCCAAATAGATTTCGAGTTACAAAGCGTTGTTTGAGGGCAAGTCAAGCCAGTTTTTGCTTCGCTCTACTCAGTTATGGTGCATTAGAAGTCAAATATCTTTAATAATTCACATTTTAATGATAAATTGTCAACACTGGAAGATTCCCCCATCTCTTCTGAACAAAACGGTGTAAGAATGACCGCTCTAGCCCCTACGGTTAGGAAATTATGGTCATTTGTTTGAGGGGAGTCGTCATTATGAGAAATAAGCTGCAATAATCCTGTGCCTCTCTGTGCTGCGTGTGTAAATAGATGCACCTGTTTTGGCGGGAAAAAGTACACAGGCTCTCTGATTGGTGGATTCAAATTCAGCAGCTCCCAGGCTGACCTAGAAACTTACTTCTCTCTCCCTGTGCATCTTTTTGCTGATTTTTTCATTTAACAAGTATATTTGAGGGACCCTCAGCATGTTCAGCATTTTTTCAGCTGTCCATTTTGCTTTTCCAATTTTTCTGTTTAACTTATTACTATTGTGCTAAATCATACTATTTCTGCTATTTTATAAGATTTGTGCAAAATGTAGTATTTCTGCCAAATATAGTATTTCTGATTATTTATAGTTTTTCTACTAAATCATAGTACAGTATTTCTGCTTTTTATAGGATTTGTGCTAAAACATAGTATTTCTACTAAATGTAGTATTTATGCTTAATCATACTATTTCTGCTTTTCATAGAATTTGTGCCTAATATAGTATTTCTGCTAAATTACAGTATTTATGCTTTTTATACTATTTGTGCTAAAACATAGTATTTCTACTAAATGTAGTATTTATGCTTAATCATACTATTTCTGCTTTTTATAGGATTTGTGCCTAATATAGTATTTCTGCTTTTTATAGTATTTGTGCTAAAACATAGTATTTCTACTAAATGTAGTGTTTATGCTTAATCATACTATTTCTGCTTTTTATAGGATTTGTGCTTAATATAGTATTTCTGCTAAATTATAGTATTTCTGCTTTTTATAGTATTTGTGCTAAAACATAGTATTTCTACTAAATGTAGTATTTATGCTTAATCATATTATTTCTATATATTTCTGCCAGGTCCCCAGGCAGCCAATCCTCTGTGAGGACTGAGACATTCAAATTTTCAAATCAGGGCCTGCACGGCTTCCCAGCCAATCATATATGTGTCCTGAGGCATTCAAATTTGCATATTGGGGCCTTCATGGCTTCTAAGCCAGCCAATCATATCTGAGGGCTGAGGAATTCAAATCCACAAATCAGGGCCTGCACGGCTTCCCAGCCAGCCAATCATATATGTGGTCTGAGGCATTCAAATTTGCATATTGGGGAATTCGTGGCTTCTAAGTCAACAAGTCATCCATGTCATATATCTCTAAAAATTCATATTTTAATGATAAATTGTCAACACTTGAAGATTCCCCCATCTCTTCTGAACAAAACGGTGTAAGAATGACCGCTCTAGCCCCTACGGTTAGGAAATTATGGTCATTTGTTTGAGGGGAGTCGTCATTATGAGAAATAGACTGCAATCCGGTTGTTCAGTGATGACGCGACGAATCCTACTTCCGGGTCTAAAGTAGTCTGCGTTTAATATGGCATTTGTGTTGTTAACATGTTTAATGTTATGTATTTTCTTCTATTTGATCTCAAAAAGCTCCTAAAACAGTCAGCGATCACTGTTGACCTCCCTCGGCTTTTATTACCGCTAATCATTTATTTAAGCTCAGTTTTTAAAACCTTAGGATGTAACTACAGCCCAGCCCATGCAGCAGTATATGAATGACTAACCTCGTATTGTGGATGGATTATCTCAGTTGTTCTCCTGGCTGAAGTTTGGTCCGTTTACAGCATCCTGCCATGCAATTACATTTGTTCCTGACCACCGAGAACACTCACGGTAACTTTTATCAAGTGGAAAAAAAGTTAGCTTGTTTATATTATGCTAACATAGCTGTGTCGCTAGCGGTCACGTAGCACATCATTATATACCAGCTAGCCAAACTTCAGTAACCCTACAAACGTCACTGCTGTTTAGCTTTCTGTCTTCATTTATGTTGGAAGTGATAACAGAGCTGTACGTTTTAATTTGTTTCCAAAACCCCGCAGTCAGGACATGCTATATTGTATTTAGATAGAAGCTAGCGAGCTAACTCCCTGCTAACTTCTAACTCCGTTAAATGTCATAAATTCTGTTTTCATGGATGCCTGGATGTTAAACTCAATTGTTACACCTGGTAGAGCAGAACGCTGATCATTTTATTAAAGATGAAAGACTTTAGACAGTTTTTCAACTCACAGTAATGCCATAGTGATCGTTTGATATATGGACCTGCAGCGGAGTTTAGACCCAGACACGGCTAGTGACGTCAGACTGAACAACCGGATAATCCTGTGTCTCTCTGTGCTGCGTGTGTAAATAGATGCACCTGTTTTGGCGGGAAAAAGTGCACAGGCTCTCTGATTGGTGGATTCAAATTCAGCAGTGTGTGTGTGTGTGTGTGTGTGTGACAGAGAGAGAGAGAGAGAGAGAAAGAGAGAGAGAGAGAGAGAGAGGCCTTTTAATGGGATGATCTCATTCTAAGATTCAAATTCAATATATTTAGACTGGTTGACTGAATTGGATCTTGTGTGTGTGTCTCTCTGTGCATGTGTGTTTCCTTATGTGTACATATTTCTGATTGTGTGGCTGTTATATATTTTTTTGCTGATTTTTTTCATTTAACAAGTATATTTGAGGGACCCTCAGCATGTTCAGCATTTCTTCAGCTGTCCATTTTGCTTTTCCAATTTTTCTGTTTAACTTATTACTATTGTGCTAAATCATACTATTTCTGCTATTTTATAAGATTTGTGCTTAATATACTATTTCTGCTTTTAATAGGATTTGTGCTTAATATAGTATTTCTGCTAAATGTAGTATTTATGCTTAATCATACTATTTCTATATATTTCTGCCAGGCAGCCAATCCTCTGTGCGGACTCAGACACATATCACATATCAGGGCCTGCATGGCTTCCCAGCCAGCCAATCATGTCTGAGGTCTTCCGTTTCCTCTCTCGTCATATCTCGCAGTCAAAGTACACCAAAGTCCGCTGATTCACCCAGTACAAGAATTATGCCTCTAGTCCACCTAGTTTTTGAGTTACACAACGTTTTGTAACTCCAAAAAACGGCGTTTTTCGCCTCTCACCGGGATCTAATTCTGACTGCTCATCACCCTGTTTTTCAAAACGGCTCCTCTCTTTCCCAGTGGCGCAGTTGGTAATGACACGGGTCTGCAAGCCAAAGATCGTGGGTTCGATTCCACCTTGGTCAACATGTTTTTTTCCCTACAAATTAATACACTGTCACAGACCAGTAATTCATATTCATCATTTATTACAATTCTGCAAACTTTTATGATTTTACCAGCTTTTCTAATATGGACCTCACATTCTTAACACTCCATGGCACAAATACTCTTACCTTTAGGCTCTGTGTATGTGTGTGTGTGTGTATCAATATTTCTCCCATTTTAAAGTATTACTCCTCCATAATTGTATTTCTGTTAAATCAAAGTACTTTTACTACATCTTAGTACTTCTGCTCAATCATAGTATTTCTGCTAAATCATTGTTATTATGCTATATTGTAGTATTTCTGCTCAATCATACTATTTCTACTATATTATATTTTTCTTTCTAAATATAGCATTTCTGCTATATAATTGTATTTCTGCTATGTTATAATATTTGTGCTAAACCAGAGTATTTGTGCTGTATCATAGTATTTCTGCCAAATTATAATATTTGTGCTAAAACATAGTCTTAATTTAAAATTACAATATTCATAGTTCATCACAGTGTCTCTGGTAAATCACAGTATTTCTGCTATGTTGTACTATTTTTCTAAATCATAGTGTTTCTGTAATGCTTAAGTATTTTTGTCTAAATATATTCTTTCTGTTATCTTATACTATTTCTCCTAAATTCTTGTATTTTTGAGAAGTTATGTTTCTGGTAAGTTACAATATTTCTGCTAAGTTCTGCTATGCTATTGTATTTCTGCCAAGTATTATGTTTCCTCTAAGATATTGCAGTTCTGCTAAGTTATTCCATTTTAGCAAAGTTCCTTTGCTTCTGCAAAGTTTTTACAATTTCTGCAACTTTTCAGCTTTTTCAGCTACTTTTTGCATACAGCTTCAGCTTTAAAGCATCCACACTGCATTTTCGCAGGAAATGCAAATTTTTCTAGTTGTGTGGATGCTTTAAGCATCCACACTATTGAGTTCCTCTTGGGACTTCCGTACACTTTTTGGCACTTAACTACTTCCACAATTTTCAGTCGATTTTCACCGTTCAAATTTTAAACTATTCTGCTATTTCTGCTAATGTGTGCTATGTCTTTTGGTATTTTTCACTATTATACTTTTTAAAATATTAAGCTTAATTTGTCCCATTGAAATGAATGGGAAACTTCTGCAATTCTGCTAAAATTTGCTTGTTTTCGAAACTTAACTACTTCCTCATATTTTCACGTAGAACAAGCATTCAAACTTTAAAATGTTCTCAAATTATTGGGCTATTCAGGTATTAATCAGCTTTTTCAAATCTTTTACCGTTTTACTTTTATGCCTCTTAAAGTTTTCAGTTGCAAAATTGTGATTTTTCACAAAATACATGCGTTGTTATGGTTGCTATGCACTTGGCTTCCAGTGTGCCACTGAAGGTTTTGCAGTCTTCTCTTCATGTCCGAACAACTTCTTGCTACTTGCTCAATTTTCACTCAACTTCCACAAATTATACATCAAAACGTAGGTATTTTTGCTGGCTTTCCGAAAATGTCACTATCATTGTTGTGGGATTTATAGAATTTTGGCAAATCTCCTCAGACCAACACAAAGTCGCAAAACTCTCCATAGAAAGTCAATGGAGAGCTTGTTCAAAATCACCGCTTGATTTCTGTAATGAGAGGCATATTCCAATCGTCATATCTCCTTAACGAAGCAAAGTTAAGACATAAGGCTTGTCCCAGTATATCTTCAGACACTCCTGACGCTCACAATTCAAGAATTTTTTTCTCACCTATTGCCGTTCTGAAATGAGTTAGACTTGTTTGAGAGTAGGAAATTTGTCCTTCGCTCAGATTTCTTCAGATTTCAAACTCTGGAAATGAACCACTTTTTTCTCTCGTCATATCTTTTTAATGGATTTCCACAGAGACCTGAAAATTTCCATGATTGTTCACCAAAGCCTGCTGTCTCTTACGGTGAAAGAATGATATCGATACTCCAAATAGATTTAGAGTTAGAAAGCGTTGTTTGAGGGCAAGTCAAGGCAGTTTTTGCTTTGCTCTACTCAGTTATGGTGCATTAGAAGTCAAATATCTTTAATAATTCATATTTTAATGATAAATTGTCAACACTTTAAGATTCCCCCATCTCTTCTGAACAAAACGGTGTAAGAATGACCATTCTAGCCCCTACGGTTAGGAAATTATGGTCATTTGTTTGAGGGGAGTCGTCATTACGAGAAATAGACTGCAAAAATCCTGTGTCTCTTTGTGCTGCGTGCACCTGTTTTGGCGGGAAAAAGTGCACAGGCTCTCTGATTGGTGGATTCAAATTGAGCAGCTCCCAGGCTGCTTGACTGAGCATGAAACTTGCTTCTCTCTCCCTGTGTGTGTGTGTGTGTGTGTGTGTGTGTGTGTGTGTGTGACAGAGAGAGAGAGAAAGCCTTTTTATGGGATGATCTCATTGTAAGATTCAAATTCAATATATTTAGACTGGTTGACTGAATTGGATCTTGTGTGTGTGTGAGAGAGAGAGAGAGAGAGAGAGAGAGAGAGAGAGAGACCCTCTTTAGGGCAGCATCTCATTGTTGGAAAAAATATAATATATTCAGACTGGTTGACTGGCATAGACCCTCTGTGTGTGTCTCTCTCTCTGTGCATTTGTGTATACATATTTGATTTTGTGTGTATCTGTTGGCTGTTCCTTCTTGTTTTTTAAATTTATTTTTATTTCTTTATTTTTTTTTCACAGGTGAATAACAATTAGTTTTGAGGGAACTTAACCATGTTCCGTTTTTTTTTCAGCTTGTCATCTTACATTTTCCAGTATTTTCACTTAAGTTATTACTATTCTGTTCAATCATAGTATTTGTTCTAAATCATTGTTATTATGCTATATTGTAGTATTTCTGCTAAATCATACTATTTCTACTATACTATATTTTTCTTTCTAAATATAGCATTTCTGCTATATAATTGTATTTCTGCTATGTTATAATATTTGTGCTAAACCAGAGTATTTGTGCTGAAACATGGTATTTCTGCCAAATTATAGTATTTCTGTCAAATTATAGTATTTGTGCTGAAACATAGTATTGATTTAAAATTACAATATTCATAGTTCAACACAGTGTCTCTGGTAAATCACAGTATTTCTGCTCTGTTGTACTATTTTTCTAAATCATAGTGTTTCTGTAATGCTTAAGTATTTTTGGCTAAATACATTCTTTCTGTTATCTTATATTATTTCTCCTAAATTCTTGTATTTTTGAGAAGTTATCATGTTTCTGGTAAGTTACAATATTTCTGCTAAGTTCTGGTATGCTATTGTATTTCTGCCAAGTATTATGTTTCCTCTAAGATATTGCAGTTCTGCTAAGTTATTCCATTTTAGCAAAGTTCCTTTGCTTCTGCAAAGTTTTTACAATTTCTGCAACTTTTCAGCCTTTTCAGCTAGTTTTTGCATACAGCTTCAGCTTTAAAGCATCCACACTGCATTTTCGCAGGAAATGCTAATTTTTCTAGTTATTGTGTGGATGCTTTAAGCATCCACACTATTGAGTTCCTGTTTCTCTTTATTCTTTATTATTATTCTAGTTGCTTCCGTACACTTTTTGGCACTTAACTACTTCCACAATTTTCAGCCGATTTTCACCGTTCAAATTTTAAACTATTCTGCTATTTCTGCTAATTTACGCTATATCTTTTGGTATTTTTCACTATTATACTTTTTAAAATATTAAGCTTTTTTCCTTTAATTTGTCCCATTGAAATGAATGGGAAACTTCAGCAATTCTGCTAAAATTTGCTTGTTTTTGAAACTTAACTACTTCCTCATATTTTCACCTAGAACAACCATTCAAACTTTAAAATGTTCTCAAATTATTGGGCTATTCAGGTATAAATCAGCTTTTTCAAATCTTTTACCTTTTTACTTTTATGCCTCTTAAAGTTTTGAGTTGCAAAATTGTGATTTTTCACAAAATACATGCGTTGTTATGGTTGCTATGCTCTTGGCTTCCAGTGTGTCACTGAAGGTTTTGCAGTTATCTCTTCATGTCCGAACAACTGTTTGCTACTTGCTCAATTTTCACTCAACTTCCACAAATTATACATCAAAACGTAGGTATTTTTGCTGGCTTTCAGGAAATGTCACTATCATTGTTGTGGGATTTATAGAATTTTGGCAAATCTCCTCAGACCAACACAATGTCAGAAAACTCTCCATATAAAGTGAATGGAGAGCTTGTTCAAAATCACCGCTGGATTTCTGTAATGAGAGGCATATTCGAATCGTCATATCTCCTTAACGAAGCAAAGTTAAGACATGAGGCTTGTCCCCGAATATCTTCAGACACCCCTGACGCTCACAATTCAAGAATTTCTTTCTCACCTATTACCGTTCTGAAATGAGTTGGACTTGTTTGAGGGTAGGAAATTCGTCCTTCGCTCAGATTTCTTCAGATTTCAAACTGTGGAAATGAACCACTTTTTTCTCTCGTCATAACTTTTTGTTGGATTTCCACAGAGACCTGAAAATTTCCATGATTGTTCACCAAAGCCTGCTGTCTCTTACGGTGAAAGAATGATATCGATACTCCAAATAGATTTCAAGTCACAAAGCGTTGTTTGAGGGCAAGTCAAGGCAGTTTTTGCTTCGCTCTACTCAGTTATGGTGCATTAGAAGTCAAATATCTTTAATAATTCATATTTTAATGATAAATTGTAAACACTGGAAGATTCCCCCATCTCTTCTGAACAAAACGGTGTAAGAATGACCGCTCTAGCCCCTACGGTTTGGAAATTATGGTCATTTGTTTGAGGGGAGTCCTCACTATGAGAAATAGGCTGCAATAATCCTGTGCCTCTCTGTGCTGCGTGTGTAAAAAGAGGCACATGTTTTGGCGGGAAAAAGTACACAGGCTCTCTGATTGGTGGATTCAAATTCAGCAGCTCCCAGGCTGACCTAGAAACTTACTTCTCTCTCCCTGTGCATTTTTTTGCTGATTTTTTCATTTAACAAGTATATTTGAGGGACCCTCAGCATGTTCAGCATTTTTTCAGCTGTCCATTTTGCTTTTCCAATTTTTCTGTTTAACTTATTACTATTGTGCTAAGTCATACTATTTCTGCTATTTTATAAGATTTGTGCCTAATATAGTATTTCTGCTAAATTACAGTATTTCTGCTTTTTATACTATTTGTGCTAAAACATAGTATTTCTACTAAATGTAGTATTTATGCTTAATCATACTATTTCTGCTTTTTATGGGATTTGTGCCTAATATAGTATTTCTGCTTTTTATAGGATTTTTGCTCAAACATAGTATTTCTACTAAATGTAGTGTTTATGCTTAATCATCTTATTTCTGCTTTTTATAGGATTTGTGCTTAATATAGTATTTCTGCTAAATTATAGTATTTCTGCTTTTTATAGTATTTGTGCTAAAACATAGTATTTCTACTAAATGTAGTATTTATGCTTAATCATAGTATTTCTATATATTTCTGCCAGGTCCCCAGGCAGCCAATCCTCTGTGAGGACTTAGACATTCAAATTTTCAAATCAGGGCCTGCACGGTTTCCCAGCCAATCATATATGTGTCCTGAGGCATTCAAATTTGCATATTGGGGCCTTCATGGCTTCTAAGCCAGCCAATCATATCTGAGGGCTGAGGAATTCAAATCCACAAATCAGGGCCTGCACGGCTTCCCAGCCAGCCAATCATATATGTGGCCTCAGGCATTCAAATTTGCATATTGGGGAATTCGTGGCTTCTAAGTCAACAAGTCATCCATGTCGTATATCTCTAAAAATTCACATTTTAATGATAAATTGTTAACACTGGAAGATTCCCCCATCTCTTCTGAACAAAACGGTGTAAGAATGACCGTTCTAGCCCCTACGGTTAGGAAATTATGGTCATTTGTTTGTGGGGAGTCCTCACTATGAGAAATAGGCTGCAATAATCCTGTGCCTCTCTGTGCTGCGTGTGTAAAAAGATGCACCTGTTTTGGCGGGAAAACGTAAACAGCCACTCTGATTGGTGGATTTAAATTCGGCAGCTCTCTCCCTCTGTGTCTGTGTGTGTGTGTGTGTGTGTGTGTGTGTGTGTGTGTGTGTGTGTTTAGTGGGAGAGAGAGGACCCTGCCCTTATTTGGCAGCATGTCATTGTAGGATTTAAATTGAACATAGTTAGACTGGTTGACTGGATTAGAGCCTGTGTTTGTGTGTCCCTCTGTGCATTTGTGTTTCAATAAGTTATTACTATTCTGCTAAATCATAGTATTTCTGGTACTTTTCGGTACTTGTGCTAAATACAGTATTTCTGCTAAATCATACCATTTCTGCTTTTCATAGGATTTATGCCTAATATAGTATTTCTGCTAAATTATAGTATTTCTGCTTTTTATAGGATTTGTGCCTAACATAGTATTTCTGCTAAATTATAGTATTTCTGCTTTTTATAGGATTTGTGCCTAACATAGTATTTCTGCTAAATTATAGTATTTCTGCTTTTTATACTATTTGTTCTAAATTATAGTATTTCTGCTTTTTATAGGATTTGTGCTTAATATAGTATTTCTGCTAAATTATAGTTTTTCTTCTTTTTATAGTATTTGTGCTAAAACATAGTATTTCTACTAAACGTAGTATTTATGCTTAATAATAGTATTTCTATATATTTCTGCCAGGTCCCCAGGCAGCCAATCCTCTGTGAGGACTTAGACATTCAAATTTTCAAATCAGGGCCTGCACAGTTTCCCAGACAATCAAATAAGTGTCCTTAGGCATTCAAATTTGCATATTGGGGCCTTCGTGGCTTCTAAGCCAGCCAATCATATCTGAGGGCTGAGGAATTCAAATCCACAAATCAGGGCCTGCACGGCTTCCCAGCCAGCCAATCACATATGTGGTCTCAGGCATTCAAATTTGCATATTGGGGAATTCGTGGCTTCTAAGTCAACAAGTCATCCATGTCATATATCTCTAAAAATTCATATTTTAATATTAAATTGTCAACACTTGAAGATTCCCCCATCTCTTCTGAACAAAACGGTGTAAGAATGACCCTTCTAGCCCCTACGGTTAGGAAATTACGGTCATTTGTTTGAGGGGAGTCGTCACTATGAGAAATAGACTGCAATAATCCTGTATCTCTCTGTGCTGCTGCGTGTGTAAACAGATGCACCTGTTTTGGTGGGGAAAAGTGCACAGCCTCTCTGATTGGTGGATTCAAATTCAGCAGCTCCCAGGCTGACCTAGAAACTTACTTCTCTCTCCCTGTGTGTTGCGTGTGTGTGTGTGTGTGTGTGTGTGTGTGTGTGTGTGTGTGTGTGTGTGTGTGTGTGTGACAGAGAGAGAGAGAGAGAGAGAGAGAGAGAGAGAGAAAGGCTTTTAATGGGATGATCTCATTCTAAGATTTAAATTCAATATATTTAGACTGGTTGACTGAATTGGATCTTGTGTGTGGGTCTCTCTGTGCATGTGTGTTTCCTCATGTGTACATATTTGTGATTGTGTGGCTGTAATAAATTTTTTTGCAGATTTTTGTCATTTAACAAGTATATTTGAGGGACCCTCAGCATGTTCAGCATTTTTTCAGCTGTCCATTTTGCTTTTCCAATTTTTCTGTTTAACTTATTACTATTGTGCTAAATCACACTATTTCTGCTATTTTATAAGATTTGTGCTTAATATACTATTTCTGCTTTTATAGGATTTGTGCTTAATATAGTATTTCTGCTAAATTACAGTATTTCTGCTTTTTATACTATTTGTGCTAAAACATAGTATTTCTACTAAATGTAGTATTTATGCTTAATCATACTATTTCTGCTTTTTATGGGATTTGTGCCTAATATAGTATTTCTGCTTTTTATAGGATTTTTGCTCAAACATAATATTTCTACTAAATGTAGTGTTTATGCTTAATCATCCTATTTCTGCTTTTTATAGGATTTGTGCTTAATATAGTATTTCTGCTAAATTATAGTATTTCTGCTTTTTATAGTATTTGTGCTAAAACATAGTATTTCTACTAAATGTAGTATTTATGCTTAATCATAGTATTTCTATATATTTCTGCCAGGTCCCCAGGCAGCCAATCCTCTGTGAGGACTTAGACATTCAAATTTTCAAATCAGGGCCTGCACGGTTTCCCAGCCAATCATATATGTGTCCTGAGGCATTGAAATTTGCATATTGGGGCCTTCATGGCTTCTAAGCCAGCCAATCATATCTGAGGGCTGAGGAATTCAAATCCACAAATCAGGGCCTGCACGGCTTCCCAGGCAGCCAATCATATATGTGGCCTCAGGCATTCAAATTTGCATATTGGGGAATTCGTGGCTTCTAAGTCAACAAGTCATCCATGTCGTATATCTCTAAAAATTCACATTTTAATGATAAATTGTTAACACTGGAAGATTCCCCCATCTCTTCTGAACAAAACGGTTTAAGAATGACCGTTCTAGCCCCTACGGTTAGGAAATTATGGTCATTTGTTTGTGGGGAGTCCTCACTATGAGAAATAGGCTGCAATAATCCTGTGCCTCTCTGTGCTGCGTGTGTAAAAAGATGCACCTGTTTTGGCGGGAAAACGTAAACAGCCACTCTGATTGGTGGATTTAAATTCGGCAGCTCTCTCCCTCTGTGTCTGTGTGTGTGTGTGTGTGTGTGTGTGTGTGTGTGTTTAGTGGGAGAGAGAGGACCCTGCCCTTATTTGGCAGCATGTCATTGTAGGATTTAAATTGAATATAGTTAGACTGGTTGACTGAATTGGATCTTGTGTGTGTGTCTCTCTGTGCATGTGTGTTTCCTCATGTGTACATATTTGTAATTGTGTGGCTGTCATAAATTGTTTTTTCAGATTTTTGTCATTTAACAAGTATATTTGAGGGACCCTCAGCATGTTCAGCATTTTTTCAGCTGTCCATTTTGCTTTTCCAATTTTTCTGTTTAACTTATTACTATTGTGCTAAATCATACTATTTCTGCTATTTTATAAGATTTGTGCTTAATATACTATTTCTGCTTTTATAGGATTTGTGCTTAATATAGTATTTCTGCTTTTTATAAGATTTGTGCTTAATATAGTATTTCTGCTAAATGTAGTATTTATGCTTAATCATATTATTTCTGCTTTTCATAGGATTTGTGCTTAATATAGTATTTCTGCTAAATTTAGTATTTCTGATTAATTATAGTTTTTCTACTAAATCATAGTACAGTATTTCTGCTTTTTATGGGATTTGTGCTAAAACAAAGTATTTCTACTAAATGTAGTATTTATGCTTAATCATACCATTTCTGCTTTTTATAGGATTTGTGCTTAATATAGTATTTCTGCTAAATTATAGTATTTCTGCCAAATTATAATATTTGTGCTAAAACATAGTCTTAATTTAAAATTACAATATTCATAGTTCATCACAGTGTCTCTGGTAAATCACAATATTTCTGCTCTGTTGTACTATTTTTCTAAATCATAGTGTTTCTGTAATGTTTAAGTATTTTTGGCTAAATATATTCTTTCTGTTATCTTATACTATTTCTCCTAAATTCTTGTATTTTTGAGAAGTTATCATGTTTCTGGTAAGTTACAATATTTCTGCTAAATTCTGCTATGCTATTGTATCTCTGCCAAGTATTATGTTTCCTCTAAGATATTGCAGTTCTGCTAAGTTATTCCATTTTAGCAAACTTCTTTTGCTTGTGCAAAGTTTTTACAATTTCTGCAACTTTTCAGCTTTTTCAGCTACTTTTTGCATACAGCTTCAGCTTTAAAGCATCCACACTGCATTTTCGCAGGAAATGCAAATTTTTCTAGTTATTATTATTATTCTTAGGACTTCCGTACACTTTTCGCCGTTTAACTACTTCCACAATTTTTGTGCTATTTTCACCGTTCAAACTTTAAACTATTCAGCTATTTTTGCTCTTTCCTGCTATATCTTTTGGTATTTTTAACTATTAAACTTTTTAAAATATTCCACTTTTTTCCTTTAATTTGTCCCATTGAAATGAATGGGAAACTTCAGCAATTCTGCTAAAATTTGCTTGTTTTTGAAACTTAACTACTTCCTCATATTTTCACCTAGAACAACCATTCAAATTTTAAAATGTTCACAAATTATTGGGCTATTCAGGTATGATTCAGCTTTTTCAAATCTTCTACTGTTTTACTTTTATGCCTCTTAAAGTTTTGAGTTGCAAAATTGTGATTTTTCACAAAATACATGCGTTGTTATGGTTGCTATGCTCTTGGCTTCCAGTGTGTCACTGAAGGTTTTGCAGTCTTCTCTTCATGTCCGAACAACTGTTTGCTACTTGCTCAATTTTCACTCAACTTCCACAAATTATACATCAAAACGTAGGTATTTTTGCTGGCTTTCAGGAAATGTCACTATCATTGTTGTGGGATTTATAGAATTTTCGCAAATCTCCTCAGACCAACACAATGTCAGAAAACTCTCCATATAAAGTGAATGGAGAGCTTGTTCAAAATCACCGCTGGATTTCTGTAATGAGAGGCATATTCGAATCGTCATATCTCCTTAACGAAGCAAAGTTAAGACATGAGGCTTGTCCCCGAATATCTTCAGACACCCCTGACGCTCACAATTCAAGAATTTCTTTCTCACCTATTACCGTTCTGAAATGAGTTGGACTTGTTTGAGGGTAGGAAATTCGTCCTTCGCTCAGATTTCTTCAGATTTCAAACTGTGGAAATGAACCACTTTTTTCTCTCGTCATAACTTTTTGTTGGATTTCCACAGAGACCTGAAAATTTCCATGATTGTTCACCAAAGCCTGCTGTCTCTTACGGTGAAAGAATGATATCGATACTCCAAATAGATTTCAAGTCACAAAGCGTTGTTTGAGGGCAAGTCAAGGCAGTTTTTGCTTCGCTCTACTCAGTTATGGTGCATTAGAAGTCAAATATCTTTAATAATTCATATTTTAATGATAAATTGTAAACACTGGAAGATTCCCCCATCTCTTCTGAACAAAACGGTGTAAGAATGACCGCTCTAGCCCCTACGGTTTGGAAATTATGGTCATTTGTTTGAGGGGAGTCCTCACTATGAGAAATAGGCTGCAATAATCATGTGCCTCTCTGTGCTGCGTGTGTAAAAAGAGGCACATGTTTTGGCGGGAAAAAGTACACAGGCTCTCTGATTGGTGGATTCAAATTCAGCAGCTCCCAGGCTGACCTAGAAACTTACTTCTCTCTCCCTGTGCATTTTTTTGCTGATTTTTTCATTTAACAAGTATATTTGAGGGACCCTCAGCATGTTCAGCATTTTTTCAGCTGTCCATTTTGCTTTTCCAATTTTTCTGTTTAACTTATTACTATTGTGCTAAATCATACTGTTTCTGCTATTTTATAAGATTTGTGCTTAATATAGTATTTCTGCTTTTAATAGGATTTGTGCTTAATATAGTATTTCTGCTTTTTATAGAATTTGTGCTTAATATAGTATTTCTGCTTTTTATAGAATTTGTGCTTAATATAGTATTTCTGCTTTTTATAGAATTTGTGCTTAATATAGTATTTCTGCTTTTTATAGGATTTGTGCTTAATATAGTATTTCTGCTTTTTATAGTATTTGTGCTAAAACATAGTATTTCTACTAAATGTAGTATTTATGCTTAATCATAGTATTTCTATATATTTCTGCCTGGTCCCCAGGCAGCCAATCCTCTGTGAGGACTTAGACATTCAAATTTTCAAATCAGGTCCTGCACGGTTTCCCAGCCAATCATATATGTGTCCTGAGGCATTCAAATTTGCATATTGGGGACTTCATGGCTTCTAAGCCAGCCAATCATATCTGAGGGCTGAGGAATTCAAATCCACAAATCAGGGCCTGCACAGCTTCCCAGCCAGCCAATCATGTATGTGGGCTCCAGGTATTCAAATTTGCATATTGGGGAATTCGTGGCTTCTAAGTCAACAAGTCATCCGTGTCATATATCTCTAAAAATTCATATTTTAATGATAAATTGTCAACACTTGAAGATTCCCCCATCTCTTCTGAACAAAACGGTGTAAGAATGACCGTTCTAGCTCCTACGGTTAGGAAATTATGGTCATTTGTTTGAGGGGAGTCGTCATTATGAGAAATAGACTGCAATGATCCTGTGTCTCTCTGTGCTGCGTGTGTAAAAAGGATGTACCTGTTTTGGAGGGAAAGAGTGCACAGGCTCTCTGATTGGTGGATTCAAATTCAGCAGCTCCCAGGCTGACCTAGAAACTCACTTTTCTCTCCCTGTGTGTGTGTGTGTGTGTGTGTGTGTGTGTGTGTGTGTGTGTGTGTGTGTGTGACAGAGAGAGAGAGAGAGAGAGAGAAAGGCTTTTAATGGGATGATCTCATTCTAAGATTCAAATTCAATATATTTAGACTGGTTGACTGAATTGGATCTTGTGTGTGTGTCTCTCTGTGCATGTGTGTTTTCTTATGTGTACATATTTGTGATTGTGTGGCTGTTATAGATTTTTTTGCTGATTTTTTTCATTTAACAAGTATAGTTGAGGGACCTTCAGCATGTTCAGCATTTTTTCAGCTGTCCATTTTTGCTTTTCCAATTTTTCTGTTTAAGTTATTACTATTGTGCTAAATCATACTATTTCTGCTATTTTATAAGATTTGTGCCAAATACCGTATTTCTGCCAAATATAGTATTTCTGATTAATTATAGTTTTTTCTACCAAATCATAGTACAGTATTTCTGCTTTTTATAGGGTTTGTGCTTAATATAGTATTTCTGCTTTTTATAGTATTTGTGCTAAATTATAGTATTTCTGCCAAATTATAATATTTGTGCTAAAACATAGTCTTAATTTAAAATTACAATATTCATAGTTCATCACAGTGTCTCTGGTAAATCACAATATTTCTGCTCTGTTGTACTATTTTTCTAAATCATAGTGTTTCTGTAATGTTTAAGTATTTTTGGCTAAATATATTCTTTCTGTTATCTTATACTATTTCTCCTAAATTCTTGTATTTTTGAGAAGTTATCATGTTTCTGGTAAGTTACAATATTTCTGCTAAATTCTGCTATGCTATTGTATTTCTGCCAAGTATTATGTTTCCTCTAAGATATTGCAGTTCTGCTAAGTTATTCCATTTTAGCAAACTTCTTTTGCTTCTGCAAAGTTTTTACAATTTCTGCAACTTTTCAGCTTTTTCAGCTAGTTTTTGCATACAGCTTCAGCTTTAAGCATCCACACTGCATTTTCGCAGGAAATGCAAATTTTTCTAGTTATTATTCTAGTTGCTTCCGTACACTTTTCGCCGTTTAACTACTTCCACAATTTTTGTGCTATTTTCACCGTTCAAACTTTAAACTATTCAGCTATTTTTGCTAATTCCTGCTACGATTTTTGCTATTTTTAACTATTATACTTTTTAAAATATTAAGCTTTTTTCCTTTAATTTGTCCCATTGAAATGAATGGGAAACTTCTGCAATTCTGCTAAATTTTGCCTGTTTTTGAAACTTAACTACTTCCTCATATTTTCACCTAGAACAACCATTCAAATTTTAAAATGTTCACAAATTATTTGGCTATTCAGGTATGATTCAGCTTTTTCAAATCTTCTACTGTTTTACTTTTATGCCTCTTAAAGTTTTGAGTTGCAAAATTGTGATTTTTCACAAAATACATGTGTTGTTATGGTTGCTATGCTCTTGGCTTCCAGTGTGCCACTGAAGGTTTTGCAATTTTCACTTCATGTCCGAACAACTTCCTGCTACTTGCTCAATTTTCACTCAACTTCCACAAATTATACATCAAAACGTAGGTATTTTTGCTGGCTTTCAGAAAATGTCACCATCATTGTTGTGGGATTTATAGAATTTTTGCAAATCTCCTCAGACTAACACAAGGTCAGAAAACTCTCCATATAAAGTGAATGGAGAGCTTGTTCAAAATCACCGCTGGATTTCTGTAATGAGAGGCATATTCGAATCGTCATATCTCCTTAACGAAGCAAAGTTAAGACATGAGGCTTGTCCCCGAATATCTTCAGACACCCCTGACGCTCACAATTCAAGAATTTCTTTCTCACCTATTACCGTTCTGAAATGAGTTGGACTTGTTTGAGGGTAGGAAATTCGTCCTTCGCTCAGATTTCTTCAGATTTCAAACTGTGGAAATGAACCACTTTTTTCTCTCGTCATAACTTTTTGTTGGATTTCCACAGAGACCTGAAAATTTCCATGATTGTTCACCAAAGCCTGCTGTCTCTTACGGTGAAAGAATGATATCGATACTCCAAATAGATTTCGAGTTAGAAAGCGTTGTTTGAGGGCAAGTCAAGGCAGTTTTTGCTTCGCTCTACTCAGTTATGGTGCATTACAAGTCAAATATCTTTAATAATTCATATTTTAATGATAAATTGTAAACACTGGAAGATTCCCCCATCTCTTCTGAACAAAACGGTGTAAGAATGACCGCTCTAGCCCCTACGGTTTGGAAATTATGGTCATTTGTTTGAGGGGAGTCCTCACTATGAGAAATAGGCTGCAATAATCCTGTGCCTCTCTGTGCTGCGTGTGTAAAAAGAGGCACATGTTTTGGCGGGAAAAAGTACACAGGCTCTCTGATTGGTGGATTCAAATTCAGCAGCTCCCAGGCTGACCTAGAAACTTACTTCTCTCTCCCTGTGCATTTTTTTGCTGATTTTTTCATTTAACAAGTATATTTGAGGGACCCTCAGCATGTTCAGCATTTTTTCAGCTGTCCATTTTGCTTTTCCAATTTTTCTGTTTAACTTATTACTATTGTGCTAAATAATACTATTTCTGCTATTTTATAAGATTTGTGCCTAATATAGTATTTCTGCTAAATTACAATATTTCTGCTTTTTATACTATTTGTGCTAAAACATAGTATTTCTACTAAATGTAGTATTTATGCTTAATCATACTATTTCTGCTTTTTATGGGATTTGTGCCTAATATAGTATTTCTGCTTTTTATAGGATTTTTGCTCAAACATAGTATTTCTACTAAATGTAGTGTTTATGCTTAATCATCCTATTTCTGCTTTTTATAGGATTTGTGCTTAATATAGTATTTCTGCTAAATTATAGTATTTCTGCTTTTTATAGTATTTGTGCTAAAACATAGTATTTCTACTAAATGTAGTATTTATGCTTAATCATAGTATTTCTATATATTTCTGCCAGGTCCCCAGGCAGCCAATCCTCTGTGAGGACTGAGAAATTCAAATTTTCAAATCAGGGCCTGCACGGCTTCCCAGCCAATCATATATGTGTCCTGAGGCATTCAAATTTGCATATTGGGGCCTTCATGGCTTCTAAGCCAGCCAATCATATCTGAGGGCTGAGGAATTCAAATCCACAAATCAGGAACTGCACAGCTTCCCAGCCAGCCAATCATGTATGTGGGCTCCAGGTATTCAAATTTGCATATTGGGGAATTCGTGGCTTCTAAGTCAACAAGTCATCCATGTCATATATCTCTAAAAATTCATATTTTAATGATAAATTGTCAACACTTGAAGATTCCCCCATCTCTTCTGAACAAAACGGTGTAAGAATGACCGCTCTAGCCCCTATGGTTAGGAAATTATGGTCATTTGTTTGAGGGGAATCCTCACTATGTGAAATAAACTGAAAGAAGCAGGTCTATGTCTCTGTGCTGCGTGTGTAAAAAGATGCACCTGTTTTGGCGGGAAAACGTAAACAGCCTCTCTGATTGGTGGATTCAAATTCAGCAGCTCCCAGGCTGACCTAGAAACTTAGTCCTCTCTCCCTGTGTGTGTGTGTGTGTGTGTGTGTGTTTGTTTAGTGGGAGAGAGAGGACCCTGCCCTTATTTGACAGCATGTCATTGTAGGATTTAAATTGAACATAGTTAGACTGGTTGACTGGATTAGAGACTGTGTTTGTGTGTCCCTCTGTGCATTTGTGTTTCAATAAGTTATTACTATTCTGCTAAATCATAGTATTTCTGGTACTTTTCGGTACTTGTGCTAAATACAGTATTTCTGCTAAATCATACTATTTCTGCTTTTCATAGGATTTATGCCTAATATAGTATTTCTGCTAAATTATAGTATTTCTGCTTTTTATAGGATTTGTGCCTAACATAGTATTTCTGCTAAATTATAGTATTTCTGCTTTTTATAGGATTTGTGCTTAACATAGTATTTCTGCTAAATTATAGTATTTCTGCTTTTTATACTATTTGTTCTAAATTATAGTATTTCTGCTTTTTATAGGATTTGTGCTTAATATAGTATTTCTGCTAAATTATAGTTTTTCTTCTTTTTATAATATTTGTGCTAAAACATAGTATTTCTACTAAATGTAGTATTTATGCTTAATAATAGTATTTCTATATATTTCTGCCAGGTCCCCAGGCAGCCAATCCTCTGTGAGGACTGAGACATTCAAATTTTCAAATCAGGGCCTGCACAGTTTCCCAGCCAATCAAATAAGTGTCCTGAGGCATTCAAATTTGCATATTGGGGCCTTCATGGCTTCTAAGCCAGCCAATCATATCTGAGGGCTGAGGAATTCAAATCCACAAATCAGGGCCTGCACGGCTTCCCAGCCAGCCAATCACATATGTGGTCTCAGGCATTCAAATTTGCATATTGGGGAATTCGTGGCTTCTAAGTCAACAAGTCATCCATGTCATATATCTCTAAAAATTCATATTTTAATATTAAATTGTCAACACTTGAAGATTCCCCCATCTCTTCTGAACAAAACGGTGTAAGAATGACCGTTCTAGCCCCTACGGTTAGGAAATTACGGTCATTTGTTTGAGGGGAGTCGTCACTATGAGAAATAGACTGCAAAAATCCTGTCTCTCTCTGTGCTGCTGCGTGTGTAAACAGATGCACCTGTTTTGGTGGGGAAAAGTGCACAGCCTCTCTGATTGGTGGATTCAAATTCACCAGCTCCCAGGCTGACCTAGAAACTTACTTCTCTCTCCCTGTGTGTGTGTGTGTGTGTGTGTGTGTGTGTGTGTGTGTGTGTGTGTGTGACAGAGAGAGAGCGAGAGAGAGAGAGAGAGAGAGAGAAAGGCTTTTAATGGGATGATCTCATTCTAAGATTTAAATTCAATATATTTAGACTGGTTGACTGAATTGGATCTTGTGTGTGGGTCTCTCTGTGCATGTGTGTTTCCTCATGTGTACATATTTGTGATTGTGTGGCTGTAATAAAGTTTTTTGCAGATTTTTGTCATTTAACAAGTATATTTGAGGGACCCTCAGCATGTTCAGCATTTTTTCAGCTGTCCATTTTGCTTTTCCAATTTTTCTGTTTAACTTATTACTATTGTGCTAAATCATACTATTTCTGCTTTTATAGGATTTGTGCTTAATATAGTATTTCTGCTAAATGTAGTATTTATGCTTAATCATACTATTTCTGCTTTTCATAGTATTTGTGCTTAATATAGTATTTCTGCTAAATTTAGTATTTCTGATTAATTATAGTTTTTCTACTAAATCATAGTACAGTATTTCTGCTTTTTATGGGATTTGTGCTAAAACAAAGTATTTCTACTAAATGTAGTATTTGTGCTTAATCATACCATTTCTGCTTTTTATAGGATTTGTGCTTAATATAGTATTTCTGCTAAATTATAGTATTTCTGCCAAATTATAATATTTGTGCTAAAACATAGTCTCAATTTAAAATTACAATATTCATAGTTCATCACAGTGTCTCTGGTAAATCACAATATTTCTGCTCTGTTGTACTATTTTTCTAAATCATAGTGTTTCTGTAATGTTTAAGTATTTTTGGCTAAATATATTCTTTCTGTTATCTTATACTATTTCTCCTAAATTCTTGTATTTTTGAGAAGTTATCATGTTTCTGGTAAGTTACAATATTTCTGCTAAATTCTGCTATGCTATTGTATTTCTGCCAAGTATTATGTTTCCTCTAAGATATTGCAGTTCTGCTAAGTTATTCCATTTTAGCAAACTTCTTTTGCTTCTGCAAAGTTTTTACAATTTCTGCAACTTTTCAGCTTTTTCAGCTACTTTTTGCATACAGCTTCAGCTTTAAGCATCCACACTGCATTTTCGCAGGAAATGCAAATTTTTCTAGTTGTGTGGATGCTTTAAGCATCCACACTATTGAGTTCCTGTTTCTCTTTATTCTTTATTGTGTGGATGCTTTAAGCATCCACACTATTGAGTTCCTGTTTCTCTTTATTCTTTATTATTATTATTATTCTAGTTGCTTCCGTACACTTTTCGCCGTTAAACTACTTCCACAATTTTCAGCCGATTTTCACCGTTCAAATTTTAAACTATTCAGCTATTTTTGCTAATTCCTGCTACGATTTTTGCTATTTTTAACTATTATACTTTTTAAAATATTAAGCTTTTTTCCTTTAATTTGTCCCATTGAAATGAATGGGAAACTTCAGCAATTCTGCTAAAATTTGCTTGTTTTTGAAACTTAACTACTTCCTCATATTTTCACCTAGAACAACCATTCAAACTTTAAAATGTTCACAAATTATTGGGCTATTCAGGTATGATTCAGCTTTTTCAAATCTTTTACTGTTTTACTTTTATGCCTCTTAAAGTTTTGAGTTGCAAAATTGTGATTTTTCACAAAATACATGTGTTGTTATGGTTGCTATGCTCTTGGCTTCCAGTGTGCCACTGAAGGTTTTGCAATTTTCACTTCATGTCCGAACAACTTCCTGCTACTTGCTCAATTTTCACTCAACTTCCACAAATTATACATCAAAACGTAGGTATTTTTGCTGGCTTTCAGAAAGTGTCACCATCATTGTTGTGGGATTTATAGAATTTTTGCAAATCTCCTCAGACTAACACAAGGTCAGAAAACTCTCCATATAAAGTGAATGGAGAGCTTGTTCAAAATCACCGCTGGATTTCTGTAATGAGAGGCATATTCGAATCGTCATATCTCCTTAACGAAGCAAAGTTAAGACATGAGGCTTGTCCCCGAATATCTTCAGACACCCCTGACGCTCACAATTCAAGAATTTCTTTCTCACCTATTACCGTTCTGAAATGAGTTGGACTTGTTTGAGGGTAGGAAATTCGTCCTTCGCTCAGATTTCTTCAGATTTCAAACTGTGGAAATGAACCACTTTTTTCTCTCGTCATAACTTTTTGTTGGATTTCCACAGAGACCTGAAAATTTCCATGATTGTTCACCAAAGCCTGCTGTCTCTTACGGTGAAAGAATGATATCGATACTCCAAATAGATTTCGAGTTAGAAAGCGTTGTTTGAGGGCAAGTCAAGGCAGTTTTTGCTTCGCTCTACTCAGTTATGGTGCATTACAAGTCAAATATCTTTAATAATTCATATTTTAATGATAAATTGTAAACACTGGAAGATTCCCCCATCTCTTCTGAACAAAACGGTGTAAGAATGACCGCTCTAGCCCCTACGGTTTGGAAATTATGGTCATTTGTTTGAGGGGAGTCCTCACTATGAGAAATAGGCTGCAATAATCCTGTGCCTCTCTGTGCTGCGTGTGTAAAAAGAGGCACATGTTTTGGCGGGAAAAAGTACACAGGCTCTCTGATTGGTGGATTCAAATTCAGCAGCTCCCAGGCTGACCTAGAAACTTACTTCTCTCTCCCTGTGCATTTTTTTGCTGATTTTTTCATTTAACAAGTATATTTGAGGGACCCTCAGCATGTTCAGCATTTTTTCAGCTGTCCATTTTGCTTTTCCAATTTTTCTGTTTAACTTATTACTATTGTGCTAAATAATACTATTTCTGCTATTTTATAAGATTTGTGCCTAATATAGTATTTCTGCTAAATTACAATATTTCTGCTTTTTATACTATTTGTGCTAAAACATAGTATTTCTACTAAATGTAGTATTTATGCTTAATCATACTATTTCTGCTTTTTATGGGATTTGTGCCTAATATAGTATTTCTGCTTTTTATAGGATTTTTGCTCAAACATAGTATTTCTACTAAATGTAGTGTTTATGCTTAATCATCCTATTTCTGCTTTTTATAGGATTTGTGCCTAATATAGTATTTCTGCTAAATTATAGTATTTCTGCTTTTTATAGTATTTGTGCTAAAACATAGTATTTCTACTAAATGTAGTATTTATGCTTAATCATAGTATTTCTATATATTTCTGCCAGGTCCCCAGGCAGCCAATCCTCTGTGAGGACTGAGAAATTCAAATTTTCAAATCAGGGCCTGCACGGCTTCCCAGCCAATCATATATGTGTCCTGAGGCATTCAAATTTGCATATTGGGGCCTTCATGGCTTCTAAGCCAGCCAATCATATCTGAGGGCTGAGGAATTCAAATCCACAAATCAGGGCCTGCACGGCTTCCCAGCCAGCCAATCATATATGTGGTCTCAGGCATTCATATTTGCATATTGGGGAATTCGTGGCTTCTAAGTCAACAAGTCATCCATGTCATATATCTCTAAAAATTCACATTTTAATGATAAATTGTTAACACTGGAAGATTCCCCCATCTCTTCTGAACAAAACAGTGTAAGAATGACCGCTCTAGCCCCTACGGTTAGGAAATTATGGTCATTTGTTTGAGGGGAGTCCTCACTATGAGAAATAGGCTGCAATAATCCTGTGCCTCTCTGTGCTGCTGCGTGTGTAAAAAGATGCACCTGTTTTGGCGGGAAAACGTAAACAGCCTCTCTGATTGGTGGATTTAAATTCGGCAGCTCTCTCCCTCTGTGTGTGTGTGTGTGTGTGTGTGTGTGTTTAGTGGGAGAGAGAGGACCCTGCCCTTATTTGGCAGCATGTCATTGTAGGATTTAAATTGAATATAGTTAGACTGGTTGACTGGATTAGAGCCTGTGTTTGTGTGTACCTCTGTGCATTTGTGTTTCAATAAGTTATTACTATTCTGCTAAATCATAGTATTTCTGGTACTTTTCGGTACTTGTGCTAAATACAGTATTTCTGCTAAATTATACTATTTCTGCTTTTCATAGGATTTATGCCTAATATAGTATTTCTGCTAAATTATAGTATTTCTGCTTTTTATAGGATTTGTGCCTAACATAGTATTTCTGCTAAATTATAGTATTTCTGCTTTTTATAGGATTTGTGCTTAACATAGTATTTCTGCTAAATTATAGTATTTCTGCTTTTTATACTATTTGTTCTAAATTATAGTATTTCTGCTTTTTATAGGATTTGTGCTTAATATAGTATTTCTGCTAAATTATAGTTTTTCTTCTTTTTATAATATTTGTGCTAAAACATAGTATTTCTACTAAATGTAGTATTTATGCTTAATAATAGTATTTCTATATATTTCTGCCAGGTCCCCAGGCAGCCAATCCTCTGTGAGGACTGAGACATTCAAATTTTCAAATCAGGGCCTGCACAGTTTCCCAGCCAATCAAATAAGTGTCCTGAGGCATTCAAATTTGCATATTGGGGCCTTCGTGGCTTCTAAGCCAGCCAATCATATCTGAGGGCTGAGGAATTCAAATCCACAAATCAGGGCCTGCACGGCTTCCCAGCCAGCCAATCACATATGTGGTCTCAGGCATTCAAATTTGCATATTGGGGAATTCGTGGCTTCTAAGTCAACAAGTCATCCATGTCATATATCTCTAAAAATTCATATTTTAATGATAAATTGTCAACACTTGAAGATTCCCCCATCTCTTCTGAACAAAACGGTGTAAGAATGACCGTTCTAGCTCCTACGGTTAGGAAATTATGGTCATTTGTTTGAGGGGAGTCGTCATTATGAGAAATAGACTGCAATGATCCTGTGTCTCTCTGTGCTGCGTGTGTAAAAAGGATGCACCTGTTTTGGAGGGAAAGAGTGCACAGGCTCTCTGATTGGTGGATTCAAATTCACCAGCTCCCAGGCTGACCTAGAAACTCACTTTTCTCTCCCTGTGTGTGTGTGTGTGTGTGTGTGTGTGTGTGTGTGTGTGTGTGTGTGTGTGTGTGTGTGTGTGTGTGACAGAGAGAGAGAGAGAGAGAGAAAGGCTTTTAATGGGATGATCTCATTCTAAGATTCAAATTCAATATATTTAGACTGGTTGACTGAATTGGATCTTGTGTGTGTGTCTCTATGTGCATGTGTGTTTTCTTATGTGTACATATTTGTGATTGTGTGGCTGTTATAGATTTTTTTGCTGATTTTTTTCATTTAACAAGTATAGTTGAGGGACCTTCAGCATGTTCATCATTTTTTCAGCTGTCCATTTTTGCTTTTCCAATTTTTCTGTTTAAGTTATTACTATTGTGCTAAATCATACTATTTCTGCTATTTTATAAGATTTGTGCCAAATACCGTATTTCTGCCAAATATAGTATTTCTGATTAATTATAGTTTTTTCTACCAAATCATAGTACAGTATTTCTGCTTTTTATAGGGTTTGTGCTTAATATAGTATTTCTGCTAAATTATAGTATTTCTGCTTTTTATAGTATTTGTGCTAAATTATAGTATTTCTGCCAAATTATAATATTTGTGCTAAAACATAGTCTTAATTTAAAATTACAATATTCATAGTTCATCACAGTGTCTCTGGTAAATCACAATATTTCTGCTCTGTTGTACTATTTTTCTAAATCATAGTGTTTCTGTAATGTTTAAGTATTTTTGGCTAAATATATTCTTTCTGTTATCTTATACTATTTCTCCTAAATTCTTGTATTTTTGAGAAGTTATCATGTTTCTGGTAAGTTACAATATTTCTGCTAAATTCTGCTATGCTATTGTATCTCTGCCAAGTATTATGTTTCCTCTAAGATATTGCAGTTCTGCTAAGTTATTCCATTTTAGCAAACTTCTTTTGCTTCTGCAAAGTTTTTACAATTTCTGCAACTTTTCAGCTTTTTCAGCTACTTTTTGCATACAGCTTCAGCTTTAAGCATCCACACTGCATTTTCGCAGGAAATGCAAATTTTTCTAGTTATTATTATTATTCTAGTTGCTTCCGTACACTTTTCGCCGTTAAACTACTTCCACAATTTTCAGCCGATTTTCACCGTTCAAATTTTAAACTATTCAGCTATTTTTGCTAATTCCTGCTACGATTTTTGCTATTTTTAACTATTATACTTTTTAAAATATTAAGCTTTTTTCCTTTAATTTGTCCCATTGAAATGAATGGGAAACTTCAGCAATTCTGCTAAAATTTGCTTGTTTTTGAAACTTAACTACTTCCTCATATTTTCACCTAGAACAACCATTCAAACTTTAAAATGTTCACAAATTATTGGGCTATTCAGGTATGATTCAGCTTTTTCAAATCTTCTACTGTTTTACTTTTATGCCTCTTAAAGTTTTGAGTTGCAAAATTGTGATTTTTCACAAAATACATGTGTTGTTATGGTTGCTATGCTCTTGGCTTCCAGTGTGCCACTGAAGGTTTTGCAATTTTCACTTCATGTCCGAACAACTTCCTGCTACTTGCTCAATTTTCACTCAACTTCCACAAATTATACATCAAAACGTAGGTATTTTTGCTGGCTTTCAGAAAATGTCACCATCATTGTTGTGGGATTTATAGAATTTTTGCAAATCTCCTCAGACTAACACAAGGTCAGAAAACTCTCCATATAAAGTGAATGGAGAGCTTGTTCAAAATCACCGCTGGATTTCTGTAATGAGAGGCATATTCGAATCGTCATATCTCCTTAACGAAGCAAAGTTAAGACATGAGGCTTGTCCCCGAATATCTTCAGACACCCCTGACGCTCACAATTCAAGAATTTCTTTCTCACCTATTACCGTTCTGAAATGAGTTGGACTTGTTTGAGGGTAGGAAATTCGTCCTTCGCTCAGATTTCTTCAGATTTCAAACTGTGGAAATGAACCACTTTTTTCTCTCGTCATAACTTTTTGTTGGATTTCCACAGAGACCTGAAAATTTCCATGATTGTTCACCAAAGCCTGCTGTCTCTTACGGTGAAAGAATGATATCGATACTCTAAATAGATTTCGAGTTAGAAAGCGTTGTTTGAGGGCAAGTCAAGGCAGTTTTTGCTTCGCTCTACTCAGTTATGGTGCATTAGAAGTCAAATATCTTTAATAATTCATATTTTAATGATAAATTGTAAACACTGGAAGATTCCCCCATCTCTTCTGAACAAAACGGTGTAAGAATGACCGCTCTAGCCCCTACGGTTTGGAAATTATGGTCATTTGTTTGAGGGGAGTCCTCACTATGAGAAATAGGCTGCAATAATCCTGTGCCTCTCTGTGCTGCGTGTGTAAAAAGAGGCACATGTTTTGGCGGGAAAAAGTACACAGGCTCTCTGATTGGTGGATTCAAATTCAGCAGCTCCCAGGCTGACCTAGAAACTTACTTCTCTCTCCCTGTGCATTTTTTTGCTGATTTTTTCATTTAACAAGTATATTTGAGGGACCCTCAGCATGTTCAGCATTTTTTCAGCTGTCCATTTTGCTTTTCCAATTTTTCTGTTTAACTTCTTACTATTGTGCTAAATAATACTATTTCTGCTATTTTATAAGATTTGTGCCTAATATAGTATTTCTGCTAAATTACAATATTTCTGCTTTTTATACTATTTGTGCTAAAACATAGTATTTCTACTAAATGTAGTATTTATGCTTAATCATACTATTTCTGCTTTTTATGGGATTTGTGCCTAATATAGTATTTCTGCTTTTTATAGGATTTTTGCTCAAACATAGTATTTCTACTAAATGTAGTGTTTATGCTTAATCATCCTATTTCTGCTTTTTATAGGATTTGTGCTTAATATAGTATTTCTGCTAAATTATAGTATTTCTGCTTTTTATAGTATTTGTGCTAAAACATAGTATTTCTACTAAATGTAGTATTTATGCTTAATCATAGTATTTCTATATATTTCTGCCAGGTCCCCAGGCAGCCAATCCTCTGTGAGGACTGAGAAATTCAAATTTTCAAATCAGGGCCTGCACGGCTTCCCAGCCAATCATATATGTGTCCTGAGGCATTCAAATTTGCATATTGGGGCCTTCATGGCTTCTAAGCCAGCCAATCATATCTGAGTGCTGAGGAATTCAAATCCACAAATCAGGGCCTGCACGGCTTCCCAGCCAGCCAATCATATATGTGGTCTCAGGCATTCATATTTGCATATTGGGGAATTCGTTGCTTCTAAGTCAACAAGTCATCCATGTCATATATCTCTAAAAATTCACATTTTAATGATAAATTGTTAACACTGGAAGATTCCCCCATCTCTTCTGAACAAAACAGTGTAAGAATGACCGCTCTAGCCCCTACGGTTAGGAAATTATGGTCATTTGTTTGAGGGGAGTCCTCACTATGAGAAATAGGCTGCAATAATCCTGTGCCTCTCTGTGCTGCTGCATGTGTAAAAAGATGCACCTGTTTTGGCGGGAAAACGTAAACAGCCACTCTGATTGGTGGATTTAAATTCGGCAGCTCTCTCCCTCTGTGTGTGTGTGTGTGTGTGTGTGTGTGTGTGTGTGTGTGTGTGTGTTTAGTGGGAGAGAGAGGACCCTGCCCTTATTTGACAGCATGTCATTGTAGGATTTAAATTGAACATAGTTAGACTGGTTGACTGGATTAGAGCCTGTGTTTGTGTGTCCCTCTGTGCATTTGTGTTTCAATAAGTTATTACTATTCTGCTAAATCATAGTATTTCTGGTACTTTTCGGTACTTGTGCTAAATACAGTATTTCTGCTAAATCATACTATTTCTGCTTTTCATAGGATTTATGCCTAATATAGTATTTCTGCTAAATTATAGTATTTCTGCTTTTTATAGGATTTGTGCCTAACATAGTATTTCTGCTAAATTATAGTATTTCTGCTTTTTATAGGATTTGTGCCTAACATAGTATTTCTGCTAAATTATAGTATTTCTGCTTTTTATAGGATTTGTGCCTAACATAGTATTTCTGCTAAATTATAGTATTTCTGCTTTTTATACTATTTGTTCTAAATTATAGTATTTCTGCTTTTTATAGGATTTGTGCTTAATATAGTATTTCTGCTAAATTATAGTTTTTCTTCTTTTTATAATATTTGTGCTAAAACATAGTATTTCTACTAAATGTAGTATTTATGCTTAATAATAGTATTTCTATATATTTCTGCCAGGTCCCCAGGCAGCCAATCCTCTGTGAGGACTGAGACATTCAAATTTTCAAATCAGGGCCTGCACAGTTTCCCAGCCAATCAAATAAGTGTCCTGAGGCATTCAAATTTGCATATTGGGGCCTTCGTGGCTTCTAAGCCAGCCAATCATATCTGAGGGCTGAGGAATTCAAATCCACAAATCAGGGCCTGCACGGCTTCCCAGCCAGCCAATCACATATGTGGTCTGAGGCATTCAAATTTGCATATTGGGGAATTCGTGGCTTCTAAGTCAACAAGTCATCCATGTCATATATCTCTAAAAATTCATATTTTAATATTAAATTGTCAACACTTGAAGATTCCCCCATCTCTTCTGAACAAAACGGTGTAAGAATGACCGTTCTAGCCCCTACGGTTAGGAAATTACGGTCATTTGTTTGAGGGGAGTCGTCACTATGAGAAATAGACTGCAAAAATCCTGTGTCTCTCTGTGCTGCTGCGTGTGTAAACAGATGCACCTGTTTTGGTGGGGAAAAGTGCACAGCCTCTCTGATTGGTGGATTCAAATTCAGCAGCTCCCAGGCTGACCTAGAAACTTACTTCTCTCTCCCTGTGTGTGTGTGTGTGTGTGTGTGTGTGTGTGTGTGTGTGTGACAGAGAGAGAGAGAGAGAGAGAGAGAGAAAGGCTTTTAATGGGATGATCTCATTCTAAGATTTAAATTCAATATATTTAGACTGGTTGACTGAATTGGATCTTGTGTGTGGGTCTCTCTGTGCATGTGTGTTTCCTCATGTGTACATATTTGTGATTGTGTGGCTGTAATAATTTTTTTTGCAGATTTTTGTCATTTAACAAGTATATTTGAGGGACCCTCAGCAAGTTCAGCATTTTTTCAGCTGTCCATTTTGCTTTTCCAATTTTTCTGTTTAACTTATTACTATTGTGCTAAATCATACAATTTCTGCTATTTTATAAGATTTGTGCTTAATATACTATTTCTGCTTTTATAGGATTTGTGCTTAATATAGTATTTCTGCTAAATGTAGTATTTATGCTTAATCATACTATTTCTGCTTTTCATAGTATTTGTGCTTAATATAGTATTTCTGCTAAATTTAGTATTTCTGATTAATTATAGTTTTTCTACTAAATCATAGTGCAGTATTTCTGCTTTTTATGGGATTTGTGCTAAAACAAAGTATTTCTACTAAATGTAGTATTTGTGCTTAATCATACCATTTCTGCTTTTTATAGGATTTGTGCTTAATATAGTATTTCTGCTTTTATAGGATTTGTGCTTAATATAGTATTTCTGCTAAATGTAGTATTTATGCTTAATCATACTATTTCTGCTTTTCATAGTATTTGTGCTTAATATAGTATTTCTGCTAAATTTAGTATTTCTGATTAATTATAGTTTTTCTACTAAATCATAGTGCAGTATTTCTGCTTTTTATGGGATTTGTGCTAAAACAAAGTATTTCTACTAAATGTAGTATTTGTGCTTAATCATACCATTTCTGCTTTTTATAGGATTTGTGCTTAATATAGTATTTCTGCTAAATTATAGTATTTCTGCCAAATTATAATATTTGTGCTAAAACATAGTCTCAATTTAAAATTACAATATTCATAGTTCATCACAGTGTCTCTGGTAAATCACAATATTTCTGCTCTGTTGTACTATTTTTCTAAATCATAGTGTTTCTGTAATGTTTAAGTATTTTTGGCTAAATATATTCTTTCTGTTATCTTATACTATTTCTCCTAAATTCTTGTATTTTTGAGAAGTTATCATGTTTCTGGTAAGTTACAATATTTCTGCTAAATTCTGCTATGCTATTGTATCTCTGCCAAGTATTATGTTTCCTCTAAGATATTGCAGTTCTGCTAAGTTATTCCATTTTAGCAAACTTCTTTTGCTTCTGCAAAGTTTTTACAATTTCTGCAACTTTTCAGCTTTTTCAGCTACTTTTTGCATACAGCTTCAGCTTTAAAGCATCCACACTGCATTTTCGCAGGAAATGCAAATTTTTCTAGTTATTATTATTGTGTGGATGCTTTAAGCATCCACACTATTGAGTTCCTGTTTCTCTTTATTCTTTATTATTATTCTAGTTGCTTCCGTACACTTTTCGCCGTTTAACTACTTCCACAATTTTTGTGCTATTTTCACCGTTCAAACTTTAAACTATTCAGCTATTTTTGCTAATTCCTGCTACGATTTTTGCTATTTTTAACTATTATACTTTTTAAAATATTAAGCTTTTTTCCTTTAATTTGTCCCATTGAAATGAATGGGAAACTTCTGCAATTCTGCTAAATTTTGCCTGTTTTTGAAACTTAACTACTTCCTCATATTTTCACCTAGAACAACCATTCAAATTTTAAAATGTTCACAAATTATTTGGCTATTCAGGTATGATTCAGCTTTTTCAAATCTTCTACTGTTTTACTTTTATGCCTCTTAAAGTTTTGAGTTGCAAAATTGTGATTTTTCACAAAATACATGTGTTGTTATGGTTGCTATGCTCTTGGCTTCCAGTGTGCCACTGAAGGTTTTGCAATTTTCACTTCATGTCCGAACAACTTCCTGCTACTTGCTCAATTTTCACTCAACTTCCACAAATTATACATCAAAACGTAGGTATTTCTGCTGGCTTTCAGAAAATGTCACCATCATTGTTGTGGGATTTATAGAATTTTTGCAAATCTCCTCAGACTAACACAAGGTCAGAAAACTCTCCATATAAAGTGAATGGAGAGCTTGTTCAAAATCACCGCTGGATTTCTGTAATGAGAGGCATATTCGAATCGTCATATCTCCTTAACGAAGCAAAGTTAAGACATGAGGCTTGTCCCCGAATATCTTCAGACACCCCTGACGCTCACAATTCAAGAATTTCTTTCTCACCTATTACCGTTCTGAAATGAGTTGGACTTGTTTGAGGGTAGGAAATTCGTCCTTCGCTCAGATTTCTTCAGATTTCAAACTGTGGAAATGAACCACTTTTTTCTCTCGTCATAACTTTTTGTTGGATTTCCACAGAGACCTGAAAATTTCCATGATTGTTCACCAAAGCCTGCTGTCTCTTACGGTGAAAGAATGATATCGATACTCCAAATAGATTTCGAGTTAGAAAGCGTTGTTTGAGGGCAAGTCAAGGCAGTTTTTGCTTCGCTCTACTCAGTTATGGTGCATTACAAGTCAAATATCTTTAATAATTCATATTTTAATGATAAATTGTAAACACTGGAAGATTCCCCCATCTCTTCTGAACAAAACGGTGTAAGAATGACCGCTCTAGCCCCTACGGTTTGGAAATTATGGTCATTTGTTTGAGGGGAGTCCTCACTATGAGAAATAGGCTGCAATAATCCTGTGCCTCTCTGTGCTGCGTGTGTAAAAAGAGGCACATGTTTTGGCGGGAAAAAGTACACAGGCTCTCTGATTGGTGGATTCAAATTCAGCAGCTCCCAGGCTGACCTAGAAACTTACTTCTCTCTCCCTGTGCATTTTTTTGCTGATTTTTTCATTTAACAAGTATATTTGAGGGACCCTCAGCATGTTCAGCATTTTTTCAGCTGTCCATTTTGCTTTTCCAATTTTTCTGTTTAACTTATTACTATTGTGCTAAATAATACTATTTCTGCTATTTTATAAGATTTGTGCCTAATATAGTATTTCTGCTAAATTACAATATTTCTGCTTTTTATACTATTTGTGCTAAAACATAGTATTTCTACTAAATGTAGTATTTATGCTTAATCATACTATTTCTGCTTTTTATGGGATTTGTGCCTAATATAGTATTTCTGCTTTTTATAGGATTTTTGCTCAAACATAGTATTTCTACTAAATGTAGTGTTTATGCTTAATCATCCTATTTCTGCTTTTTATAGGATTTGTGCTTAATATAGTATTTCTGCTAAATTATAGTATTTCTGCTTTTTATAGTATTTGTGCTAAAACATAGTATTTCTACTAAATGTAGTATTTATGCTTAATCATAGTATTTCTATATATTTCTGCCAGGTCCCCAGGCAGCCAATCCTCTGTGAGGACTGAGAAATTCAAATTTTCAAATCAGGGCCTGCACGGCTTCCCAGCCAATCATATATGTGTCCTGAGGCATTCAAATTTGCATATTGGGGCCTTCATGGCTTCTAAGCCAGCCAATCATATCTGAGGGCTGAGGAATTCAAATCCACAAATCAGGAACTGCACAGCTTCCCAGCCAGCCAATCATGTATGTGGGCTCCAGGTATTCAAATTTGCATATTGGGGAATTCGTGGTTTCTAAGTCAACAAGTCATCCATGTCATATATCTCTAAAAATTCATATTTTAATGATAAATTGTCAACACTTGAAGATTCCCCCATCTCTTCTGAACAAAACGGTGTAAGAATGACCGCTCTAGCCCCTACGGTTAGGAAATTATGGTCATTTGTTTGAGGGGAATCCTCACTATGTGAAATAAACTGAAAGAAGCAGGTCTATGTCTCTGTGCTGCGTGTGTAAAAAGATGCACCTGTTTTGGTGGGGAAAAGTGCACAGCCTCTCTGATTGGTGGATTCAAATTCACCAGCTCCCAGGCTGACCTAGAAACTTACTTCTCTCTCCCTGTGTGTGTGTGTGTGTGTGTGTGTGTGTGTGTGTGTGACAGAGAGAGAGAGAGAGGGAGGGAGGGAGGGAGAGAGAGAGAGAGAGAGAGAGAGAGAGAGAGAGAGAAAGGCTTTTAATGGGATGATCTCATTCTAAGATTTAAATTCAATATATTTAGACTGGTTGACTGAATTGGATCTTGTGTGTGGGTCTCTCTGTGCATGTGTGTTTCCTCATGTGTACATATTTGTGATTGTGTGGCTGTAATAAATTTTTTTGCTGATTTTTGTTATTTAACAAGTATATTTGAGGGACCCTCAGCATGTTCAGCATTTTTTCAGCTGTCCATTTTGCTTTTCCAATTTTTCTGTTTAACTTATTACTATTGTGCTAAATAATACTATTTCTGCTATTTTATAAGATTTGTGCTTAATATACTATTTCTGCTTTTATAGGATTTGTGCTTAATATAGTATTTCTGCTAAATTTAGTATTTCTGATTAATTATAGTTTTTCTACTAAATCATAGTACAGTATTTCTGCTTTTTATGGGATTTGTGCTAAAACAAAGTATTTCTACTAAATGTAGTATTTATGCTTAATCATACCATTTCTGCTTTTTATAGGATTTGTGCTTAATATAGTATTTCTGCTAAATTATAGTATTTCTGCCAAATTATAATATTTGTGCTAAAACATAGTCTTAATTTAAAATTACAATATTCATAGTTCATCACAGTGTCTCTGGTAAATCACAATATTTCTGCTCTGTTGTACTATTTTTCTAAATCATAGTGTTTCTGTAATGTTTAAGTATTTTTGGCTAAATATATTCTTTCTGTTATCTTATACTATTTCTCCTAAATTCTTGTATTTTTGAGAAGTTATCATATTTCTGGTAAGTTACAATATTTCTGCTAAATTCTGCTATGCTATTGTATTTCTGCCAAGTATTATGTTTCCTCTAAGATATTGCAGTTCTGCTAAGTTATTCCATTTTAGCAAACTTCTTTTGCTTCTGCAAAGTTTTTACAATTTCTGCAACTTTTCAGCTTTTTCAGCTACTTTTTGCATACAGCTTCAGCTTTAAGCATCCACACTGCATTTTCGCAGGAAATGCAAATTTTTCTAGTTATTATTCTAGTTGCTTCCGTACACTTTTCGCCGTTAAACTACTTCCACAATTTTCAGCCGATTTTCACCGTTCAAATTTTAAACTATTCTGCTATTTTTGCTCTTTCCTGCTACGATTTTTGCTATTTTTAACTATTATACTTTTTAAAATATTAAGCTTTTTTCCTTTAATTTGTCCCATTGAAATGAATGGGAAACTTCAGCAATTCTGCTAAAATTTGCTTGTTTTTGAAACTTAACTACTTCCTCATATTTTCACCTAGAACAACCATTCAAATTTTAAAATGTTCACAAATTATTGGGCTATTCAGGTATGATTCAGCTTTTTCAAATCTTTTACTGTTTTACTTTTATGCCTCTTAAAGTTTTGAGTTGCAAAATTGTGATTTTTCACAAAATACATGTGTTGTTATGGTTGCTATGCTCTTGGCTTCCAGTGTGCCACTGAAGATTTTGCAATTTTCACTTCATGTCCGAACAACTTCCTGCTACTTGCTCAATTTTCACTCAACTTCCACAAATTATACATCAAAACGTAGGTATTTTTGCTGGCTTTCAGAAAATGTCACCATCATTGTTGTGGGATTTATAGAATTTTTGCAAATCTCCTCAGACTAACACAAGGTCAGAAAACTCTCCATATAAAGTGAATGGAGAGCTTGTTCAAAATCATCGCTGGATTTCTGTAATGAGAGGCATATTCGAATCGTCATATCTCCTTAACGAAGCAAAGTTAAGACATGAGGCTTGTCCCCGAATATCTTCAGACACCCCTGACGCTCACAATTCAAGAATTTCTTTCTCACCTATTACCGTTCTGAAATGAGTTGGACTTGTTTGAGGGTAGGAAATTCGTCCTTCGCTCAGATTTCTTCAGATTTCAAACTGTGGAAATGAACCACTTTTTTCTCTCGTCATAACTTTTTGTTGGATTTCCACAGAGACCTGAAAATTTCCATGATTGTTCACCAAAGCCTGCTGTCTCTTACGGTGAAAGAATGATATCGATACTCCAAATAGATTTCGAGTTAGAAAGCGTTGTTTGAGGGCAAGTCAAGGCAGTTTTTGCTTCGCTCTACTCAGTTATGGTGCATTACAAGTCAAATATCTTTAATAATTCATATTTTAATGATAAATTGTAAACACTGGAAGATTCCCCCATCTCTTCTGAACAAAACGGTGTAAGAATGACCGCTCTAGCCCCTACGGTTTGGAAATTATGGTCATTTGTTTGAGGGGAGTCCTCACTATGAGAAATAGGCTGCAATAATCCTGTGCCTCTCTGTGCTGCGTGTGTAAAAAGAGGCACATGTTTTGGCGGGAAAAAGTACACAGGCTCTCTGATTGGTGGATTCAAATTCAGCAGCTCCCAGGCTGACCTAGAAACTTACTTCTCTCTCCCTGTGCATTTTTTTGCTGATTTTTTCATTTAACAAGTATATTTGAGGGACCCTCAGCATGTTCAGCATTTTTTCAGCTGTCCATTTTGCTTTTCCAATTTTTCTGTTTAACTTATTACTATTGTGCTAAATAATACTATTTCTGCTATTTTATAAGATTTGTGCCTAATATAGTATTTCTGCTAAATTACAATATTTCTGCTTTTTATACTATTTGTGCTAAAACATAGTATTTCTACTAAATGTAGTATTTATGCTTAATCATCCTATTTCTACTTTTTATAGGATTTGTGCTTAATATAGTATTTCTGCTAAATTATAGTATTTCTGCTTTTTATAGTATTTGTGCTAAAACATAGTATTTCTACTAAATGTAGTATTTATGCTTAATCATAGTATTTCTATATATTTCTGCCAGGTCCCCAGGCAGCCAATCCTCTGTGAGGACTGAGAAATTCAAATTTTCAAATCAGGGCCTGCACGGCTTCCCAGCCAATCATATATGTGTCCTGAGGCATTCAAATTTGCATATTGGGGCCTTCATGGCTTCTAAGCCAGCCAATCATATCTGAGGGCTGAGGAATTCAAATCCACAAATCAGGGCCTGCACAGCTTCCCAGCCAGCCAATCATGTATGTGGGCTCCAGGTATTCAAATTTGCATATTGGGGAATTCGTGGCTTCTAAGTCAACAAGTCATCCATGTCATATATCTCTAAAAATTCATATTTTAATGATAAATTGTCAACACTTGAAGATTCCCCCATCTCTTCTGAACAAAACGGTGTAAGAATGACCGCTCTAGCCCCTATGGTTAGGAAATTATGGTCATTTGTTTGAGGGGAATCCTCACTATGTGAAATAAACTGAAAGAAGCAGGTCTATGTCTCTGTGCTGCGTGTGTAAAAAGATGCACCTGTTTTGGCGGGAAAACGTAAACAGCCTCTCTGATTGGTGGATTCAAATTCAGCAGCTCCCAGGCTGACCTATAAACTTAGTCCTCTCTCCCTGTGTGTGTGTGTGTGTGTGTGTGTGTGTGTGTTTAGTGAGAGAGAGAGGACCCTGCCCTTATTTGACAGCATGTCATTGTAGGATTTAAATTGAACATAGTTAGACTGGTTGACTGGATTAGAGCCTGTGTTTGTGTGTCCCTCTGTGCATTTGTGTTTCAATAAGTTATTACTATTCTGCTAAATCATAGTATTTCTGGTACTTTTCGGTACTTGTGCTAAATACAGTATTTCTGCTAAATCATACTATTTCTGCTTTTCATAGGATTTATGCCTAATATAGTATTTCTGCTAAATTATAGTATTTCTGCTTTTTATAGGATTTGTGCCTAACATAGTATTTCTGCTAAATTATAGTATTTCTGCTTTTTATACTATTTGTTCTAAATTATAGTATTTCTGCTTTTTATAGGATTTGTGCTTGATATAGTATTTCTGCTAAATTATACTATTTCTGCTTTTTATAGGATTTGTGCCTAATATAGTATTTCTGCTAAATTATAGTATTTCTGCTTTTTATAGGATTTGTGCCTAACATAGTATTTCTGCTAAATTATAGTATTTCTGCTTTTTATAGGATTTGTGCCTAACATAGTATTTCTGCTAAATTATAGTATTTCTGCTTTTTATACTATTTGTTCTAAATTATAGTATTTCTGCTTTTTATAGGATTTGTGCTTAATATAGTATTTCTGCTAAATTATAGTTTTTCTTCTTTTTATAATATTTGTGCTAAAACATAGTATTTCTACTAAATGTAGTATTTATGCTTAATAATAGTATTTCTATATATTTCTGCCAGGTCCCCAGGCAGCCAATCCTCTGTGAGGACTGAGACATTCAAATTTTCAAATCAGGGCCTGCACAGTTTCCCAGCCAATCAAATAAGTGTCCTGAGGCATTCAAATTTGCATATTGGGGCCTTCGTGGCTTCTAAGCCAGCCAATCATATCTGAGGGCTGAGGAATTCAAATCCACAAATCAGGGCCTGCACGGCTTCCCAGCCAGCCAATCACATATGTGGTCTCAGGCATTCAAATTTGCATATTGGGGAATTCGTGGCTTCTAAGTCAACAAGTCATCCATGTCATATATCTCTAAAAATTCATATTTTAATATTAAATTGTCAACACTTGAAGATTCCCCCATCTCTTCTGAACAAAACGGTGTAAGAATGACCGTTCTAGCCCCTACGGTTAGGAAATTACGGTCATTTGTTTGAGGGGAGTCGTCACTATGAGAAATAGACTGCAAAAATCCTGTGTCTCTCTGTGCTGCTGCGTGTGTAAACAGATGCACCTGTTTTGGTGGGGAAAAGTGCACAGCCTCTCTGATTGGTGGATTCAAATTCACCAGCTCCCAGGCTGACCTAGAAACTTACTTCTCTCTCCCTGTGTGTGTGTGTGTGTGTGTGTGTGTGACAGAGAGATAGAGAGAGAGAGAGAGAGAGAGAGAGAGAGAGAGAGAGAGAGAGAAAGGCTTTTAATGGGATGATCTCATTCTAAGATTTAAATTCAATATATTTAGACTGGTTGACTGAATTGGATCTTGTGTGTGGGTCTCTCTGTGCATGTGTGTTTCCTCATGTGTACATATTTGTGATTGTGTGGCTGTAATAAATTTTTTTGCAGATTTTTGTCATTTAACAAGTATATTTGAGGGACCCTCAGCATGTTCAGCATTTTTTCAGCTGTCCATTTTGCTTTTCCAATTTTTCTGTTTAACTTGTTACTATTGTGCTAAATCATACTATTTCTGCTTTTATAGGATTTGTGCTTAATATAGTATTTCTGCTAAATGTAGTATTTATGCTTAATCATACTATTTCTGCTTTTCATAGTATTTGTGCTTAATATAGTGTTTCTGCTAAATTTAGTATTTCTGATTAATTATAGTTTTTCTACTAAATCATAGTACAGTATTTCTGCTTTTTATGGGATTTGTGCTAAAACAAAGTATTTCTACTAAATGTAGTATTTGTGCTTAATCATACCATTTCTGCTTTTTATAGGATTTGTGCTTAATATAGTATTTCTGCTAAATTATAGTATTTCTGCCAAATTATAATATTTGTGCTAAAACATAGTCTCAATTTAAAATTACAATATTCATAGTTCATCACAGTGTCTCTGGTAAATCACAATATTTCTGCTCTGTTGTACTATTTTTCTAAATCATAGTGTTTCTGTAATGTTTAAGTATTTTTGGCTAAATATATTCTTTCTGTTATCTTATACTATTTCTCCTAAATTCTTGTATTTTTGAGAAGTTATCATGTTTCTGGTAAGTTACAATATTTCTGCTAAATTCTGCTATGCTATTGTATTTCTGCCAAGTATTATGTTTCCTCTAAGATATTGCAGTTCTGCTAAGTTATTCCATTTTAGCAAACTTCTTTTGCTTCTGCAAAGTTTTTACAATTTCTGCAACTTTTCAGCTTTTTCAGCTACTTTTTGCATACAGCTTCAGCTTTAAGCATCCACACTGCATTTTCGCAGGAAATGCAAATTTTTCTAGTTAAATTAGATTTTCAAAAACAAAAAGAAAGAATAAACACTGCAGTAGTTAAAACTCAGATGAACTTCTCTTTCAGGCCTGTTTGGGTGTGGTTTGTTCAAATAAATGACTCCATATATTGTCATCAGATACTGACTCAAATGCTGCCTCAAATCCTTCATTGTTTTTGCTATCTTGCATTTATCAGAGTCACAGTGAGACAGGAAGGCAGGAGGGAAGATTGAGGGAGATGCCACGCAGCAAGGTGTAGAACCAAAGGGTGCTACACGTGGCTCTGAAGTGCGAGCTGTGGGGGAAGGATTTCAAAGTACAGACAGGCACGTGCCTGCTTTTAAACAGAAATGAAATAACAACTTGTTACAATCAAGGTACGCAGAAGAGCATTTCTGAATGCGCAACATATTACAGCGTAGCTGTATCAGTGATTCAGGCTACTGATGGTGATGTAATGGTGTGGGGGATATTTTCTTCGCACAGTTTAAGCCCCTTTTGTACCAGCTGAGCATGATTAAACACCACGGCCTACCTGATTATTGTTGCAGACCACATCCATCCCTTTATGATCACAATGTACTCATCTTCTGATAACTTGTTAAGGCAGAATAACTGGACATGTCACAAAACTCAGATGATCTCACTGTGGTTTCTTGAACGTGATAATGAGTTCTGCGTGGTCAGATGGCCTCCACAGTCACCAGAACTCAGTCCAGTAGAGCACCTTTAAGATGTGCCACGAAAAAATGGGGTCCAAGCAAGTTTTAGCATTTAATGAATTACTAGTTGAGTGTATACCACACGAGAAACTGATTAAAAATAAGTGTTTGTGTTTTTGTTTTGTTTTTAGAAAGTACATGATCAGATCTTTCTATTTATCTTTTTTGTACAAAAGTCAAACTATGACCAAAACTGATTTTTGTCATTCAGCATTCAGACCTGACACAACTCCACACCAGCCCCAGAGTGTTTTATTGGCATCAAAAAACTTTCACAAATCTGTGAGCTCTTATTACATTTACAGTAACTGTAAACGGTGCACATTCTAGTGAATCCTATAATCATAGTAATTATTTCAGAATATCCAGCGTTTAACTATATTCAAAAGGTGATCTGAATTATCACTGCAATGTTTTTCTCAACAGCCACTGCAGCTTCCAACAGAACCACTTCCTATCCATGCTAACTTAAATGTGTTTATGGGAATGTTTCCTTTCAGGCACAAATGGCTGCTTTCATTATCTCCACGGTTTGAAGCAACGCAGGTATGACCCGTAGATGGTTTGATCTATCCACCGGCGGAATCTGGACACGGCCGTGTAGACTCCAGGAAACTTAGCATCACCACAACCATTGCCCCAGGATACAACTCCATAGATCCGTCTGTCACACACCAGCGGTCCACCGGAGTCGCCCTGTAATAAATAACAATAAAACCCTTCTATTAGTTCCCATTTCACAATGTGACTCCTGGAAAAGTTTTTTGTTACCATAGTATTGATGTAAAGCTTCTTTAATTTCCCTGATGTTACATGATACACAAAGTAATACAAAGTGTCTGAACATGGGCGCCTCATAGGAGACTGTTTCAAAAAGCATTTACCGCCCAGGTGGGTCAGATATCCCAGGCATTGAAGGTTACTTGCTGTTGGTCTATTTTAGCTCAAAGAACAACATCAACTGATTCCCAAAATGCATAAATGTGAAAACTTTCTTATAAAAAAAAAAAAACAAGCAACAAAAACCTGAAATCGTGTAAAATGTGGCTATTGCTGTAAAAGGGACATGAAACAATACAGATATAACAGCTCATTTGCACCACTGAGCCCTGCTCCCTAAAACTAAAATAGCTGCAACACTGTCTGTGAAGCTGGATTTAAGAAATAAGTGCTTAAAGTGAAACTTTTAAAAACATGTTTAGTGCATCTTCTGTCAGTACGCGACGTCATGTGCTTGGTTGGTTGCCGCTAAAAGACTTACTTTAGTTTATGTTAGTTAACTAGCAACAGAATCAATAACCCACAGGAAAATAACAACACTAAAACTAAAAATCAGTTTAAGGGGTTCACTTTTGTGCTGCCCCTGGCTGCAACAATGAGTTTTATGTGAAGAAACCGAGGATACACTGTCTACTTTCACTCTGTCTCTTTAGCTGTGGCTGTTTGCTGTTTGGCTAGCTGCACTCAAATGGGAAAATCCACCTGTTAGCCGTAATGTTGAGGTTTGTAGAGCACTTTATAAATAAGAACAGCGAGGAGGAGTGTGAAGTCCAGAAATAAATAATGAGAAAACATGTTTTTATCTTGTGACTTTGGCCTATTGTTTCTTGGCTAATAACCAGGGGTGCACATAAGTGGTCCGCAGGTGCGGAAAATAAAATAAAAGGCGCGCACCAGATAAGAAGTTGCAACGCGCGTTTGCGTACATATAAAAGGCACTGTTTTTTGTCAGCTAGAGATGCACCACATCTCTGTGCGTTCATCATTTGTTTGAAGCAGGGTCGCCTCCTGCAACCACTTTTCCGAGAATACGCACTTCTTTTGTGGTTCGGACTCCTTCTGACATTTCTTTGGAGGTGGAGGAGCACCAAAGTAATTGCTTAAAGGAGCTTGCTTCTTCGACATCTTTAAGAGTTCTAAACAAATGTCTGTCCTCCTCCAGAAAATCTTATGTACGCAAACGCGCGTTGCTACTTTTTATCTGGTGCGCGTCTTTTATTTTGACAGCGAATGCGCACCTGCGGACTACTTATGTGCACCCCTGCTAATAACCCACATGATGTTATGCAGTTGTAGCTCCTGTAAAATTAAGTATAAGAAGGTGAAATTGTTGCCCTTCTTACAGTAAAAATTAGTTTACATGTTCCAATATTTAAATGTGCAGCATTGTGCAATAGTCTTGAGCCACCCATTGCATTTTCATGTTTTTCTTTCAAACATTTTTTCCAAGTTTTTGTTTGGGCATTGGCTGCTTTTTCACTCATTTGGGATGTGTCATTGGTTTTGGTCCCTGGGTTTTCAGTGTTTGTGAGTTCATATTTCCTTTGGATTGTGAGAATGTTTTATGTTTAGGTTTCATGTCTCCTTGGTGACTTCTTCGTTTTTTTAATTACCTTTCCTGCACCCTGTTTGGATTGTGCTTCTTTATTGGAAGAAGTCCTGCATTTAGGCTACCCTCTGGGCTGAGTTTCTGTATTCCTTGTTTAGCCAGTATTCAGTTTCCAGTCTATTCAGTTGTCGTGTTATTTTCAAGTTGTGTTTAGCTCATGTTTTGTATAGACGCTTATGGTGTATAGCCGTGTTATTTGGGTCTGATCTATTCTTTTTTCCACTGATTGTCGAGCCTTCAGTTCTTGTTAGTTTCAGTTTCTGCTGACGTTCCGATTTGCTTTGAGTTAGTTTCTCTTTGTGTTTTTTTGTGTTCCAGTCTCATCTGCTTTTGACCTTTTTCTGTGCTCCCCCGTGTTAAGTTAACCATTGTTTCCCATTCAGATGTGTCTTTCTGTTTTATTTTGGTAACTGTTCTTCTCTTTGTCTGGCGTTGTGTTCACTTCCCCCACCTCATTATTCCTATAGCTTCCAGCTGTGCGTCCTACTTGTTGTGTATCTGCTTATTATCCTGTGTGTGTATATATTGTCTCTACCTCATTTCCTTGCCCCCCTCATCCCTATGAGTGTGTTAATGCCAGACCTGTTTTACAGAGAATCTTTTATTACTGAATGATTCAGTTCATGTTTGTGCCACAGTTTCATGAGAGAACATTTTTTTCTATGAATCATACAAGCTTTAAAGGGGCACCTAAGTCAAGATGTGAATAAGGGTTGTTTCTAACAGACAACTTAGCAAACAACCAATTTATCCTTAGCCAGATAAATTGGTTTTATCTGGCTAAAATGTAAACTTTTTGCAAGAGCTTAATCAGAAAAGGTTTCTGTGGAAGGGTGGCTGTCAAAAAGCCATTTTTAAGGTAAGGGAAGAGGGAGAAAAGACTGAGGAATGCCAGATTATACAAGAACTGGACTGAAAATCAGTGGTGACAGGCCTTATGGGCGATGAATCCAAATTTTGTCTACAGCTATCTTGGCGTCAACATGGTGGAAGCATTGCAGCCAGTGATCTTGTCAAAAGTGATGGAATTATGAACACAGACGTATCATGGGATACCATGTAGACAGCATCTGAATGGCAACAACTGTGTTTTTCAGGATGACAATGATCTCAAACAGCAAAACCATATCTGGATAGAAAAACACCTGAACACCGTCAGTCATTGCATCAGCCTCCCCAGAGCCTGGACCTCAACATTACTGAAGCAGTGTGGGATCATCTCGATAAAGACAAAGGCAGCCAACATCTAACAGGTGCTGTGTTTCAGTAATTCACTGCACCTGTTTCCCATTTTTTTTTAGCAAAATATAAAGAAATAATGGACGGCTTAAGACTTTTGCATAGTACCATATCTCATGTATAATGCACTGCATGTGTGAAATACTCACATGTGGCTTTTAGGATGTAGTGGTGAAGACAAATTCCAACTGGCCAACAAGGTATGGATTTAAACTTGACTGAGTACAGCTGGTCTGCTTTTCCTTTAGAAAAGTTCTTTCTGTTTTTTGTTTTAATACTTATCTTTGAATCATATTATTAAAAATCATTATTATTGCTTGAAAAAAAACCAACACACAAGGACTTTGTCAAACACACAGGTTTTACATAGAGTTTATTTTAAACTAGTCATTCTCTACTTTGCCGAAGGTGAGACATAGCTTACTCACATACCACACGCTGAATTTCGTGTAAATTATTCTTTCACACCAACGACCGGGCTGAAACTCTTTCACGGTGCAAATAACCAAATCATAGGTTATTTTTGCTGCTATGTAAGCGTTTACAGCAAAACTCCAGGTTTTCAGTCGTGTTGCTACTTTAAGGGTTGCTTTTCTATCTCTTATGCGATTATTACAACTGCAGTAATGTTTCAGGACAAACAGGCATGTCTCCTTAATAAAAGCTTGTAGCTCGAACCAACACTGACATGATCAACTGTATCCTTACACTGTCGGGGGAAAGAGGTTTCCAGAACTGTGTTATTGTTTTGCTCTTAAGTGAGATGATAAAAGTAGGCTCAGCTTGTGCTGTGTGATCACCATGGATGGTACCTCTGAGAGTCTATTACTTCAAAATGAGTTTCTTGCCTTTTCAAAACATCAAATGAACATGCTTGGCACAGAGGGCCGCGGCGGTGTCCAACACTCACTTAGCTTGCAGCTGAAACTTTTAAAAACATGTTTTTTTTTCCTGATTAGTGAAAGGTGGTGTCTTTGTTCTTTGTACCTTGCATGCATCTTTGCCTCCAGTGCTGTAGCCAGCGCAGATCATGTTTGCTGTGATGTTTCCATTAAAGGAGTCGCTGCTGTTACACCTTGCAGTTGAGACAATGGGCACTGTGACTGTCCTGAGTGTGACAGGCACCTGGCCTCCTTCCAGACTATTGTAGCCCCACCCAGACACCCGACACACGTGGCCTTCAGCTACACCTGTCCCCTGCCTGGGAAGAGGCGCCAGCGACACGTATTTGTTCAGAACCATGGGAGCCCGCAGCTGGACAGAAAATTGTACAGTTTCCACGTGAACATGTTTTTCTTTTAAAAAAAGAAAGATGTAACAGATTAAACTTTAACAAACCACTGGTAACTTTTCTGCACCGATTCTGTGGCACCTTAATGAGCATGATGTCTGCGTTGTTGGTGCTCCTGTTGTACAGGGGATGGATGACCAAGATGCGGGGCTTAGCGTACTGCTCAGTACCCTCAAAGATGTTTACCTTGTAGTCGCCTGCCACTATCATCATTTGCTCTGCCCTAAAACACAGAAATCCATGTTGCATCACATTTGTTAACAGAGCACTAAAAAGATGTGATCGTGATCTCTTTGAAAGAGGAAACAAAAGAAGCCTTTTCCCACAAATAATATAAGCTTAATTAACTATTTTTTTGTATTTTACTAAATGAATGAAAGACAAAGATAAAGTAAAACGACCTGAATACAAAGTCAAACTCGAAGTGTGCACAGGGCTTGATCGTGACCACCATGAACTGCTTGTCTGCCAGTGAACAATGGCTTACTGTGAGCAGGCGGGGATGGGGACAGTGTGACAGAAATATGGCCAATTTCCTACATCCAGACAAGATCACACTTCACCGTCTTTCTCAGTGATGCGCCAAGGTCAGCTGACTAAATCGCATCTGTGTGCTGTTTGACTTCCCACTGGCCCCCATAGAGGTTGAGTTTGTGTCCTGACGTTACCTACCCACAGCAGAATGAATGTTTGTGTTTAGGCATCTGTTGGGACCATCTGCTCGCAATAGAAAATCATGCCAAGTTAACTCTGAACCACAGTGTACTGAAAAAATGCCAGAGAAATGTTCCCGTCTGTGAAAGTGTTTCAGATTTATGGTGGAAGTGTACATATCCTCATCCTTGATTTGTGGCTGACAATCCATTCTTTTGATCAGCTACATCTGAGTTCACAAAAATGAAGGCTGTAGAGTATAGCCAGCCCACATTTGGAAATGATGCACACAACCTGCAGTGCCTAGTGGACATTCCAGGTTACGTAGATAACCCTCTGATGTATTTACCACCTTCGGTCAAGCAAACTGCACCCTTGGCTCCCATAACCTCTGAGCTTAAAGTTAACATACTTAGTTGCAACTTGTTCTTGCTACAAGTTGCTGAATTTCTTGTACCTTTTGCAGTCCCTTGTTTGCTACGATGCTGTTACTCTCTTACTGTGTGGATGCTCATAAATATTACATCTATGGCCATGCTGGTGGCTCTCTGAGGCTCTCTTCTCTCACAGCGAGAAGGTCCTGCGTTCAAAATCCAAGCTGTGGCATTTCTGTGTGGAGTTCAGGTTACTGTGGCTTCCTCCAACAGTCTAAGACATCCATGGGCTTAAGTTAAATGGTGTTAAACTGGCTTTAGGTGTGAATGTGAGCCTGAATGGTTGTTGTGTCTCTATGTGTTAGCTCAGGAAGATTGGCAACCTGCCTCTCATCCACCCCCCTTCGACCCTTAAGTAGATAAGTGGAAGAAAATCGATGCATGTTTACTATGACGTACTAAGATCCCCTTGTTACCATAGCACTATACCTCTTTGAAACGTCCAGCCACCAACTCTTATGAAATAATAAAACTGAGAGGAAGGCTGTGCTCAATGATATTTGTTACTTTCACATAAGCTTCTTCTTTTTTTTTTTGGAGTTTAGAGGTATGCTACAGTATTTGAGTGCTAAAAGTTTGAACTTAGGAGATCGACCAAGTTATTGCAGTATATGCTGTTGTTTGTAGATTACTCAATTAACTAACTGATAAACCGTAGTTGGATTTTTTTAGACACATGAAACTTTAGAAGTCACAGATTGCTGCTAATGGCAGATCTTGAAGATTCTTACCCGATGTTGCAGTGCGCTGCAGTCAGGACCCAGTACCTGTGAACTAGTGATCCACCACAAAAGTGTTGGCCGCTGGTGCTCTTCAGTGACACGAGGTATTTGATGGAATTTGGTGCAGCGGTGTGACCACCTACTATACGGCTCTGCATGAGCACACGGCCTGTATGGAAACATTAGCAAGCCAAGAAAGGAACATAAGTTGCGCGTGTTCTGTTTAACTTATCTTTGAAAATGAATAGGATATGAGGAAGTGGACTTTGTGAAGATTAGACACAAACGAGACACGGACTAACTCTCAGTATCATCACGCTGAGACATAAATTGCCAAGAGTTTTTCGTAAGTACTAAGATACGTTTCTCAAGATCTTTGATTCTTTCCCCAAAACATTAAAAACACACAAAAAAAATTCAAATAACATTTACAACATTTTCTGACAGTGGCTTAATTATAAAAGGAAACTGTACAATTTGTAAATTTTGAAAGATAGCTACAAAAATGTCAAAACAAGATGCAAAAAAGAGAAATGGACTCCCAGCCACCATCTCCCTCTCCAGACTCTTTTTTTTTGTTAACAAGGTGATGCACTGAAACATCAGCGTACACACCCATCAGAGCCTCTGCGCGGCGGCAACAGAGGATCTGATGACATTAGGTCTTTCACTTGTTACTGCTTCCCTCATTCACAAAAGAAAAAGAACAAATAGATTATATGTTATATATATTTTAGATTGCATAAGACTCATATTACATGTTCCTTCTTTTTTTTTTTCAATTTCATCCACAGTATACTCTGTCTCAGTTGCTCACAGTCCATCTAACATTACTGAACTGAATTTGCTCTCCCTCCTCTGCCTCCCAGATTGCTGCCATCCAATGTTGGTATCAACCTTCAGCACATCCATGCACCCATGTACACTCTACCTTTTATCAGTCCCCCCCCCATCATTAGCAACAAACTATGCACCGTTTTGAGCTGAGTTGAGAGTTTTAAACGATTTCTGTGCTTTAGGTGTGTTTAACTTCTGCCTCCTGAGGAAAATAAAAGTGCTTGCAGAAAGGTTAAATGATAATTTACCATTTAGGGTTTTGCTAAAAGAGTGATTGATTCAATAAATTAGCTTAGGCACACATCTGGGAGAATGGGAGCTAATGTTTTAGTAATGTGGAAAAACTCTGATTGGATATAATATTTTAAATCAAAGAAAGCTTGAATCTTTTGTTAGCAAAACTATAAAAACAAAACATTAGATACTCACTGTGGACTGCCATAAGCTCCAACAGCACACAACATAAACACATAAGCAGGCTCGTCATAGCAGAAGAGGTTTTTGAGCTGTTGCACCATACCAGCTGCTGAACCACTGCAGTGTCCTCTGCTCCTGTCTGCAGCCTGGTCATTCATTCCTCACAGGAAACAGTGGGTGTCAGCCCCACCAACCTTTATCCTCGAGTTTCCTTGAGGAGTTTTTAATTTCATTGTTGATCGTGCAGCAGCGCGAACCAACACTGTAGCATTGATTGAGGAGGAAAAAGAGGCGAGAGAGCAACAAAGTTCACATTCAAAACGTATCTCCTATCACAACTCTTCCTTCTGACCCTCCTGACTTGTCGAAAGGCCTTACATTGTTACTATGGCAACACTGTGGTGAGCAGGTTCATCTATACTGTATCAGGGTGCTCTGTCTGTGTCATCATCCAGGCTTATCCCTGTTGAAATGTTTCAATAGTCTCTCTCTCTGTGAGTAAGAGTGTGTGTGTGTGTGTGTGTGTGTGTGTGTGTGTGTGTGTGTGTGTGTGTGTGTGTGTGTGTGTGTGTGTGTGTGTGTGTGTAGACTCGTAGCAAAGCCAAGACAACGCAGAGGTATTCTACGCACAAGTGTTTCTCTGTGTGAGTCATCATCCATCACTGAATCCGTGTCAGCAATGATAATAACATATTATCATCAGCCCGATGATGATCATCACCACCCTTCTGGCAAGTCAGCATCGTCCACAGCATGGAGGGAAGAATCTCGCCTGACCTCCTCTTGTCCCACATTTACAGTAAGCTGAATAATTGATGCTTCGCCTAGCAGAATAGGAGAGGGAGAGCTTTGTGTGGCCTCCAACTGTCAGGTGTTTCCTGGGCCAACACTAACCCGCCTTCATACAGTAATTTTCTTTCTCCCTTTCATAAATTGCTACAAAGCACATAATTCAAGTAAATGGTATGGAACTATTGTAATACAATGGTAATATAAATGCATTGTTAAGAGGTCAGTTCAACTAATGAGATAAAACCACTGACTGTATACAAAAGATGGACAAAGCCACCCTCATACCACACAGTTACTTAGTTTTAAAGCCTTGAATAGCTTTATGGTTCTTCCCACCTCCATAATTTGGAGCCAGTGACTGTGCTTAATTGTCACGGACTTCCACATTAAAAGGTTCAGCTTCATAAATAAAAATTGTTTACAGCCTGTCTTTTATTTCCATAACTGATTGATTTTAAATTTAAACTTCATATCAACTAAAACCAAAAGACCAGTGTTACTTTTCTCTAAATATTCAACTCGCTTACACAGCGAAATCCATGGATCCATTAACTGTCAGAGTTAAGACTGAATTTCAAACAATTCAAATTCAGTGTTGTTGTTGTTGTTGTTTTACAACTGTACTATGCCCTCAAATCGTGTCATAGAAGTCAGATAAGATTATACATGCTTGAAAAAAAGGCTTCACATTGAGGTCTTATGTCTATCTGATTTAAAAATATGAAGTCTGATGGATTTCTGTGTGCTGATATCATCAAGGGTAAATATTTTTTTCACCATAAATCCACACTACATTGAATTTGGAATTACTAATCATCCTTATGTAAGACTCCTCTCTAGAAATTTTCATTGCATGTCTGCCAACATTTAAAAGATTTATGACACAAAAATCACACAGTTGACAGGACGGATTAGGAGAAAAAGAGAATCCTGTATTTAAGATAAAGGTAGGTGTTTTTATAAATATGAAGCCTTTCTCTCTTCAGCTTCTCAGTAGAGGATAACCTTATCTTCCCAAAAGATAAAAAAAAACGATCTATATATAACTATATGTAATACTGCAGTTGTAACGCTGTAATAGCAATGAAAAGAGAACGGAGCACTTTGCAGTTTTCCAAATGTAATTGTCATGGATCAAATGACACAAACTTCAGTAGGAACCCATCCTTTCAAACCACTCAATCATATCAAAACGAGCCATCACATCATTGCTTTGTTCATGCAAGTATTGCACATGGTTAATCTGGTAGAAAAGTGTATTTATATACTCAGTGTAATATATACTGTACCTAGAGAATATAAGAGTGGTTAGTTCCATTACTTCTAAAAATATCATGTGAATTGCATGATTTTATGTAATTACTATGTAAGAACACTTTTTTCATATTGTACAATATAAACACTGCTACTACTACTACTAATAATAATAATGAACTATGACAATGGACTCATGTTTAAATAAATTAAAACAAATTTTCTCTAAACTGTTGAAACACTAATATATAAAACAAGTATCCAAGAATATAACAGCATTTGTACCAACAATGACATTAGAGAAATACTGAATTAGAGAGGAAGAAACTTACCACACTGAATTTAAAATCACCTCAGATGAAGGAAATGAAATCTTTCGATGTTTGTTATGTATAAACATTCAATTTTACACTTTTATCATTTATGGAAAATGTCACAAAAAGTGTCAAATGTACTGGGAGAAAATTTCCAGAACATTTTTTGCTTTTTCACGCATTTTTTTACAGTGCAATTTAAAGCATATGAATGAATCAAATAGTTTTAAAAACACATTTCTCATGTTTTAATAATTATTTTAAACAAATAATGATGCAAAAACATATGTCCTGGTTTTAATTTAAAGAGTTGACATTTAGCAAATCAGACACTGGGGGGAAAAAGGTTATAACAAAACATTTTCTACCAATTCCCTGATTTTTTCTATTAACGAAAAAGAAATACGCCCCAATATAAAACTGATCATTGCTTGAATTTTTTGTAAAACTGATAAACACAACCAGTGGGAATGAAATGTATGTCTAATTATATGACGAACGAGCTAATTTACTCTTTCATAACACCTGTACAAGCTTAAAGTTGACGTTAGCCGAGGCCCAACAAGGAGCTGTATTTGGTAGCTGTCTGCTAGGCTTCATTGAGTGAGCTGAACTGGACCTCTTTACTGTGTTTGTGACGTTGATGCTTTTTTATTAAATCAACTGATAGGTAACGTGTGGTAACTTAACACTCTGTCCTCTCATTTAACTACAGACGTTGTATGGGACCGACTCACTTTGGGAAACAGCCTCAAGTTGCCATTAAAGAAGCTCACCTTTCTCAGTACTTGAGCTTACTGATCATCACTTGTGCCTGGCAGTGTAGGCGAATTAGGTATTATTTTCACAAATATCTTTTTGCCATGTAAATTTATGCAGATGCTCCTCTTTAAGCTATCCATACTGTGCATGTACTTTTGCCAAAGTCATCTGTCCTGCTCTGTCGCAAACACACACAAAGAAACCCTGTTTGTCGCATCGGCTTTGCACCTGAGGGAGAGCTGAGCATGCTATCGCCTTTCACCCTCACAGTTACAATGACACCTTGGGGAGTGAAGACTATATGGAGGTTATGGCCTGCAAACGAAATGCTCCAACGTGTGGGAACTCAGAATGGAAAAAACCCTTCTGGGAACCTAAATGAGAATGACACCTGGGAAGAGAAAACTCAGGGAGGAGAGGAGAGGAAGGATACAGTGTATACCTGCTCGAGCAGGCTAATCAACACAGGCAGGCTGTGGCACTGATTTCTCAGCTATGACAGTGAACATTTCTACAACACTAAAAAACATTACCCATAAGCTGTTACGATGTTTTCAAGACAACATTTGAATCAACTGTTCAAAGGATGTTTGAAGGATGATGACGAAAATGAAAAAGTTTGTTTTTAATTATAAAACATTTGCAAAATGTTAGCGCGCTGTGAAAAAGTAATTGCCCCCTTCTTAATTTCTTCTTTTTTCAGATATTTGTCACACTTACGTGTTTCAGCTCATCAAACAACCATTAAATCACAAATTAACTGCATGTTTTGGAAAGCTAAGTTCAATTTCACAATCCACACCCAGGCCTAGTTACTGCCAGACCTGTTGGATCAAGAAATCACTTAAACAGAGCCTGTCTGATAAAGTGAAGCAGGGTAAAAGATCTCAAAAAGAAACTCATCACGCCACGATCAACAGAAAGTCAGGAACAAATGATAAACAAATTCATTGCCATCTATAAGCATGGAAAAAGCTTTGGGACTCTAGTGAATCACGGTGAGATCCGTTATCCACAAATGGCTAACCCTAAGCCGACCAGAATCCTGAAAGAGAATGTCCGACCATTGGTTCATGCCCTGAATGCACCAGCAACACACCACCAAGTCCAACCCCCCCCCAAAATGAAACAAAAAGTAAAATGAAAAACTGTACGTTTATCCTGGAACAAAAAAAAAAATTATGCAAATAAGAGTGGGCTAAAATTCCTCCACATTGATGTGAGAGAGTCATTCTCAGTTATCGCAAATGCTTCATTCCAGTTTTTGCTGCTAAAGGTGGCACAAGTAGTGGTTTTTAATTTAGGGGGCAATTATTTTCACACAGGGTCATGTGGGTTTGGATATCTTTTTTTCCCCTTTAATAAATGAAATAATCTAAAATATGTTTTGTATTTACTGCGGTTATGTTTGTCTAATATTAAAATTTAAGATTTGCCAACAAAAACAGAACAGCCTGCAGTTTTTTACAGATGTGGTGTGGGGGAGCTGTTAAGGTAAGAAATTGTTCTTTTTAAGCTCGTCTGCTTGTCCATCCATAAACCCCTTTGGTAAACTTTAGTGACTATACTCACTGCATGCTTTATTTTCCCAGGTAATAAACTTTGCCATACTAGGACTGCACTGTAGTGGTGCTGTTACTTCACAGCAAAAAGGTTCTGGAAACCTGGTGGATACCTGGAGTTTGCATGTTCTCACTGTTCTCCACTACTTTGGCTTCCTCCCACATTCCAAAGACATGCATGTTCGCTTAATCTGTTAATCGCTTAATCTGATAATCTGTCAAAATTAAAACACTGTACGAATGTATGGCTAAAAGAGTGGTCAGTAGAAAAGGTTCTCCTCCAAGTACTCTGGCTTCCTCCCACAGACATCGATGTTAGGTTAATTCATTAGAAACTGGCCATATGTGCAAACACTTGACAATTACATAAGCTTACATAAGAGTCAGACTTGTTATTAAAAACATTTTGAGAATGTTGGGTCCTAATGGTTGAAAATGTGACACGTTTTAAAAGGTTTACCACCAAAACTTTTACATTTTCCTTTTTTAAGAAAACACCAGAAGAACAGTTTAGAGCAAACACTGAATCATATCGCTCTGCAAGTGTTTTAGAACAAAAAGATGACGATGGTGTCTTTTTATGTGGACCTGTGTGTGCAGGGGGAAGCAGACGGAAATGCTCTCACGCTCATCTCAGTTTAACGCAATTTCTGAGAATACGTTTTTCCTTGTCCAGGTAAAGAATAAATGCTGTTATATGTTCGGCCACATCTCAGGTTGATATCAGTCCTCATACTCGTGCTTTTGTCCTGCGCTCTCTAACACCACTGGATATACTAACAAGATGTCTGGTAGGTGTATTTTATCATCTCTCTGGCTTGTTGGGTTTCACCATTGCACAGCAATACTTTGTCTCCACCACTAGACAATAGGCTGAAGCTGTGAGAACAAAGGCCCCAGAAAGAAAGGTGTAATGAAAGACAAGGCTGGGGATGTCTTTTTTTTTCTTGTACTAGGTCAGACTCTCCTTTCTGTGTGTGAGAGAGAGACATTTAGATAAATGGTGTATCATGGAGGGGAATAATGAGAGTGACAGGTATGAACACAATATAAAAGAGGCCCAAGTTCTCAGACTTGTCTCGGTGTGAGAGGATTGTGTTAGAGCGTGTGTCCCAGGCTGTGCGGATTTATACTCGACTCCCAATAAGGTGAGGAAGCCTTGCTTATATAGTATTGCTCATTAGCAGCGCGGGTGTGGAATTAATGGCAGTGTACCAGCTGATTGTGTAATAAGAAAGTAAAGCTTAATCTGGATTTTCTTTATTTTTAATTAAAAGTTCAAATGACTCCATTTAAATGTAGAACTTGGACAAACTTTATGAATGACTTCTGTGTTAATGCCCATAACTTCACCGCACCATTGTATTCATAAAATTCTAACTTTGCAGGAGTTCATATTGCCACAGACGACATGTGTTGAGACTAGATTTCCCTTTGTGAGGTTTTGAGTACCTTGGCAGCTTTTTGTACGTGTGTGTTGTGTGTTTGTGTAGCGATTTTGTGTATTGATACTGTCACTACTATGCTACATAGATCACAAAACTCTGAGATAAAAGTTCTAAGATGTGATGAATAGTTAGTAAATGATGCTGGTAGTAAGAGTGCTAATGCAGCCTGTGTGAACAACTTTATTTGATGTATTGATACATATAATTTATTAGCTCTGGTATTTTTTTAATTCGTGTGTGTGTGCGTGTGGAGTGGATACACTTACAATTTTAGGAACTTACAACAAATTGCGTTTATATGCGTTGGCATGTTTCTAATGTCTGCCTGTGCGTGGACTGATTTGGTCATTATGTTTGTGAAACCATCTTGCAACCTTGTTGTGTTTGGTTACAAATGATCGCACACGTCACATGAGTTTCCTATTTAGGGATTTTGGTTTTGTGCAAAATAATACCAGAATTTTTCAATCAAACTGATGATTTTACCTCATTAGTCTGTGCAGATTATAATTGACAGCGTATGAGATTAAAATGTCTGTTTTTTCCACTCTACAAAACATCTTCATGTATTTGTGATCTGTGATACTGACCATTGATGCTTATTTTTTCTTCTTGCACCAGTTACTATGATGAACCCGGCTCAGTCCTGCCACCTCTTAATGGCCTTCCTGTTTGTTGCTAAACTAACAGGTGAGTCGATGACACTGACTACACAGTTACGCAATATCTGACTTCAGGTATAATCTGGTTTCCAAAAAGTTGGATGTTTTGCAAAATTCAAATAAAAGCTCAGTGGGAAATGTGGGAAGGAAATTTCAAAGTATACGATTCAAAGACCATCTTCTAGATGCTGAAACTGAGAATTATCATTCGATGCCAGCAACAAAAGCTAAGGTAGTTGCAATTAAAGATTAAAAACAAAAGAGGCAGTGGGACACTGTACAACAATTTGAATTATTCAGTAATATGAGCGGTATAAACATCTTTAATTCTGAGAGGCTGAGCCTTTCAGAATTAAAGATGCAAAGGAGTTCACCTTTCTGTGAAAAACTGTACAAGTAAACGACTACAATTTAGGTTTAATGTCTTCTCAACATAAAAATACTTACAGTACATTATATGATTAAAAAAATACAAAAACAATGCAAAATCCATATTAAATGGCCACAATTGTCAGGCAGTCTGACAGCACTGCATTGAAACAGGTCTGATTTTGCTCATGGACACTGGAGAAAGCCACTGTCTGTGAACATGGAGGGTCACTGCAAAGAAAATACCCCTATATGTATAGAAAATTTTGACATAATCCTTTGTCTCTGTGTATCTTAGGTGCATATGGGAACAGAATAATTGGGGGTACACTGGTAAACCCTTACACCATCAAATATCAAGCCTCCCTCTTGTACAGCAACTCCCATTTCTGTGGAGGCACCCTCATCCACCCGCAATGGGTGGTGTCTGCTGCCCACTGCTGGAGGGCGTAAGTTACTGCAGCTGTACATCAGGAGCACAGACACTGATCAAAACCTTGCATTCATATGTTAATACAGAGCACATCAATGTTTTGTGCTATCATTATAATTATTAATACATTTATTCCTTTTTAAATATTTGGACAACTTTTGTGTGTCTTTGATCAGCTGAACAATTATTCATGTCTTCCCCTCTTGTAGGAGTCACACGATTAAAGTGGTCCTGAGTCAGCACAGTCTCACCCAGTGGAATGGATTGGAGCAGATATTCAACGTCTCCTTGATCGTTAAAAACTCACAGTACAGCTACTGGATGCTTGACAATGATATCATGCTGCTTAAGGTAAGGGACAGCCATGACTAAGACCTCATGATTTATTGTTACTGTTTCTAGACATTTACCTTGGGATGGGAGGTACAGATAAGTGGCACACCCAGGTTGTAGTGTGCAAACAGAGCAGGATGCTTAAAGATGTTTAAATAGTTAAGAATATTTAGAATAATTAGAAAAGTACAGATTTTCTATTGTACCCGTGCATTAAAAAGTAGACATGTAACTTCCAATAAGTTAGTGCATATAAACTGAGAAAAGTAGTTATAACAGTGGTAGTTGTTCAGTTGATTAGTGCAAGTTACAGCGCTGATGTAAACATCTATGTTTGTTGGGAGCAGTTTTGATTGTACAGCTGCAGGGAGGAAGGACCTGCGGAAACGCTCCTTCATGCATCTAGGATGCAGCAGTCTGCCACTGAAGTAGCTCTGCAGTTCAGCAACATTTACATGCATGGGGTGGGAGACTCTGTCCATCAGAAAGGTTATTTTGGCCAGAGTCCTGTCTCCCACCACCTGCACTGGATCTAGGGTGGATCCCAGAACAGAGCTGGCCTTCCTGATGAGTTTATCCAACCTCTTTCTCTCAGCTGTCGATAAACTGCTGCTCCAGCATACAACACTGTAAAAAATGATGGATTCCACCACAGAGTCATAAAAGGTCTTTAAAAGCACTCCCTGGACTCCAAATGACCTGAGCCGCCTGAGCAGGTAGAGTCTGCTCTGACCCTTCCTGTAAAGAGCATCAGTGTTGTGGCTCAAGTCCAGTTTATTATTCAGGTGAACACCCAGGTACCTATACGAGTCCACTATCTCGATGTCCACTCCCTGGATGTTCACCGGTGTCAGTGTGGTGGGTCTGCGTCTCCGGAAGTCCACCACCAACTGCTTGGTTTTCCCGGCATTGATCAGCAGGTGGTTCTGCTGACACCAGTCCAGAGTTCACTGTCTGTACTCTGAGTCGTCCTCACCTATGATGAGGCTGACTATGGCAGAGTCGTCAGAGAACTTCTGTAGGTGGCAGCTTGGGGAGTTGATGGAGAAGTCTGCAGTGTAGAGGGTGAAGAGGAATGGTGCCAGCACAGTTCCCTGTGGGGCCCCCGTACTGCAGACCAGTGTATCAGAGACACAGCCCTGTGTCCTCACATACTGTGGCGTTCTGTGAGGTAGTCCAGTATCCACTGGGACATGTGGTGGTCCACTCATGATAGATCCAGCTTGTCCCTCAGAAGTCGTGTCTGGATGGTGTTGAAAGCACTGGAGAAATCAAAGAACATGATCCTCACAGTGCTTCCAGGCTTCTCCAGGTGAGTCAGAGCTCGGTGCAGGAGGTAGATGATGGCATCCTCCACCCCAATGCCAGGCTGGTAAGCAAACTGCAGCGGATCCAATGAAGACCTCACCAGGGGGCGCAGATGGTTTAGAGACAACCTCTCGAGGGTCTTCATCAGATGTGATGTCAGGGCTACTGGCCTATAGCTGCTGAGGTCGTTGGGATGGGAGTTCTTTGGTACCGGTACCACACAGGAGGTCTTCCACAGCTGTGGTACTTTGCCCAGCAACAGGCTCAGGTTGAACAGATAACCTAGGATGCCACACAGTTCATCTGCACAGCACCTCCGGACCCTGGAGCTGATGCCATCTGGACCTGCAGCCTTCCGCACCTTGATCTTGCGAAGCTCGTTCCTCATTTGAAGTGCTGAGATAGATAGAGTGGATTTTGGGGGAGGGGTGGTGTATGTTGGAGTCCACAGAAGCCTGGGGTGAGTGTGATGGCTGGGAGGTGTGAGATGAAAGACAGGCAGTCACTGAAGATGAGGGAGATTGCAGCAGGGGGGACTATGCTGGGGGAGGTGTGGGTGGTTGATCAAACCTATTAAAATATTTGTTTAGGTCACCCACCCCAAATCTCCTGCAGCCTGGGGGGTTGGTTTTTGTCCTGAGCTTGTCTTCAGGCTGCTCCAAACCCCTCTGATGTTGTACTGTTGCAGCTGCTCTTCTGTCTTCCTGCTGTAGTTTTCCTTCCCTTCCCTTATCTTCCATTCTAGATAATAGATAGAAGAAAAGTCTTTAAGCTGGTAAACAAAATTACCTATGTAGTTTATTTAGTATTACATCTGTCCTTTATAGAGGATTGTGTAATTGTGTTGCTGAGCTCTATTAATAATTTCCTGACTGATGATGAATCCCTCATTGAGCCAACAATAAAATGTTTTCCAGCAGTCGCGGAAAGTCGATTCTGTTCGTCTGGACATAGCATTTCCCGAGGCAGAAACCTTTTGTCACTCATCCAAGTGACTTCTTCAATCTCAGCTGACTGCAGGTTTGATGACCGAAACTAGCCCCATTGAATAACAACGGACCAGGAGGTCACGATCTTTAATATTCACCCTCTTACAACGCTGTGAGTGCTGTCATTCCTCAACTCTCTGTGAATAGTATCCATGGACATTTATCAATGGTCATGACAATTTGCATATTAATGATCATGAAACTGACCTCACAGCCTGTTGTGCTAGTTTCAATAATTATAGGAATGTACTGTTTATAAGTTTGGGGAAACCTGCAGTCAGCTGAGACTGAAGAAGTCACTTGGATACGTGACGAAACGTTTCTCTCACTGAAAATCCTACAGAACAGAATCTACTTTGTGGGATTTCCTTACCTGGATGATTGAGTATGCAAGTGTGTCAAACGGCATAAACTATTATGTGGCAACAAACCCATAATAGTCATTAAACCTTATGTTTTAACTTTGCCACTTTGCTTCAGTTCGTTGAACTTTGTGGGCATTCCCTCTGCACAGCTCTCTTAAGGTCTTGCCATAACATTTCAGTCAGGCTAAGGTCTGAACTTTGACTGGCCAATCGATTCTTTTCATTTTCAGCCACTCTGTTGTATATGTTACTGCCCTTGGGATCATTGTCCTGGTACATAAGCCAGTGACTCTAGAATACTTTGCTATACAGAGGAGTTCATGGTCGTTGTGCTGTCTTTGATTTTTGCAACACGTGGTGCTGTGAAATTATGGCCAAACATCTTCATTGTTGCAGGAAGTCTTGTTGTTTCCTCGGAGTCTATTTTGCAAACTTAAGTCATATGTATGACTTGGGTTGGGTATAAACAAGTATAGCTTGTTTGTCATGAACTTTAACATTTAACATGCTCACTGAGGCCTAGAGAGTCTAAAATGTAATGCTCCAGACATGCCTGCAACTTATCCTCTTAATTGCTATGGAAGCAGTGAGGGTGTACTCAGTTTTTACCAGAGAACTCTTTCCTTTTCACATTACTGTACCTCGCACTATGATTCCTTTAAGTTTTACCGAGTTTCAGTAAACGTTTCCACAAAGTTCATTTTAGTATCTAACATTGTTGGGATTCTATACCCACTATACCCTCTGTCTCCAAATCTATAAAACAGTAGTTATTAGCTAATAAAATGTGTTGTCATAATCTGAAGTTTTCACTAACTGTGATTTTATAATAATTGTGTTAACATGCTTTTGCATCTTTTTCTGAATCATTCTCTCAACCTGGCAGGGACTGCAGAAGAAAACTAGCTTTTATGGCTAAATATGGCACTGTTAAATGATAGACTGAACGTTATATTATGTATGCTATGTAGACAATGTTGACTGACAGAAGGATTTGTTTTTTGTGGGTCAGCTGGACCGTCCAGCTATCATCAATGACATGGTCGAGCCAGCCTCGTTGCCAGACCCTAACTCTCTGCCACTGGAAAACCTGAATCTTTGCACAGTTAGTGGTTGGGGTGTTACCTGGATGTACGGCCAGAGTTTATCCCCCGAACTGAGGTCAGTGGAGGTGGAATTGTTCACCAGCTGCTGGAATTACTACCCCTTCAGGATCACAAACAACATGATCTGTGCTGGCTCTAGGAGTGGCGGGAGAGACTCCTGTCAGGTAACATATGTAAATACAAAAATTAAATACAAAAGAATGATACAAGACTTGGAAATGGACACTTCAGTTTGTCTATTTTACACTGATGACTTTGCATTTGTTTTTGCTTTTTAATGGAGTAATGCGGTAAACTTTAAATTGCCAAACAGCAGCAACAATGTCCCACTAACAAAAGCAATATCACTTCTAATGGTTGCTGGACTTTGCAGATTTTGTATTTCCTTTAAAAATAAACAAATAAAATTTGTCCTATCAGGTAACAAACACCCTGAAATCTTTTTTTTTTCTTTTCCTTTTTCAGGGTGATTCTGGAGGACCTCTTATTTGTAACGGTAAATTTGAAGGCATTGTATCTTGGGGCATTGGCTGTGCGATTTCATACTACCCTGGTGTCTACACCAAGGTCAGAAACTACATTGGATGGATGAATCAGGTTATTGAGAACAGCTAATAACAATCCTTACCACTAGCTAACAGAAAATTCTACCTTGATTAAAAAAAAGAAGAAGAAAAAGAAACAAACTTGAATGGCTCCTGAAGGACCAAAAATGCTATGTTTATCTTTTATATAATTGTTTTTATATAATCACAGATATATTTGTTAAAGCTAAATTACCTGGAACCTACACCTGACTGACTTTTATTCCCACTGACTGAATATCACCGTTATGATACAAACTGAACCAGGTTTTACAATTCATTCTGCTAAAAACACTTTTTTATGTTACAGTTATATTACAGTGTTATACAGAAATGAAAACATTGTCATAGATTTTGGATAACGTCTGTTTCAGGAATTGTTTTTGCTCCTTGAAACCTTCTATTGTCCACTGACTATAAACATATGGACCTTAAATAAACATTTTCTGAGAATAACCTGTGTTTTTTTCGGTCATTAAACTAAAACTAAAACTAAAACTCACTACGAAACTTCCTCAGAATCCGGTCAGGCAGGTGAGTCACACTTAAGTCAGAGTCTTGCCCAAACCCCGGTTTCATGTCACATCTGCACAAAAGTCACAAAGGGACAACACCTCCCTTTCTTTATGACAGCATGCTGACATTCTGGTGAGTGATTGGCTGCTTGTGCCCTCTCCCCTTTCCCTCGGTCCCATTCACATTTAAAGCTGAGCTGCAACAGGCTCACACACCAACTTTAAAAGAAATCTTAGAAAATACAACCGTAATCATGGCAGGAACCCAGTCCAACAGTGAGGTGATGCATATTGAGGATCGTGACATTAAACATGTTTCCAAAGAGACAGTTGCAAAACTGATTCAGCTCTCCCACGAGGCGAAGGAGCAAACCTACTGTCCTTACAGCAAATTCAGAGTCGGGGCTGCGCTGCTCACCCTTGACAACAGTGTGCATACAGGTAAGTCTCATGTGAAACTTGTTGTTTAGTAGATGCATGTATATCATATGAAGCTTTAAGGTAATGGTTTTAGGTTTGGGGTGAACACAAAAGAAAGTTATTGGCTACTATTTACTGAATGAATGCTGTTGCACCAAAACACAAAAGTAACTTTTAGCATAATTGTACCCTGAAAAGTATATAGTGAAAGACGGGAAGACGTGAGCTAAATTATTATGCTGTTTGTATCTGAGTCAAGTCAATTCTTGCTTCTTTATGGTGCAAGATCTCCACACACGAGTGAGAAATGACAAAACCTCCCAGCTCTTACCTTTGTTTTTGTTTTATCCAAATGAAATGCACAAGAAATTACACATTAGTTTGTTCTGAGTTGTCTTGATCCGCTGTGTTAATGATTACCTGACAGTTCAAATGTCTGGACTTGGTGCGGAAAGCTCAGATAAAGGTTTATTATTTATCGTGTGGCTCTACATCCTCAGCTTTTTATAATTCCACATGACTGAGTTAAATCACATTTCTGAGAAGGAACACATCTTAGCGTTCCCGCGAGCTAAGGGAGCCCTTCGGTTATCACTTGCTTCAACGGCACTGTGTGCACCGAGAGGGATGTCAGACCACTGTCTACAGTAAAGCAAAGACACAAAAGTCAGGTCAGTGTCACTGGACTGTACAAACCTTGGCAAGTGTCCCTCAGTGGGAATGTCTGGGGAGGGTAAAAGGCTGGTAAACAGCTGTGAATGTTTTTTACCATGTGAAGAACCCCGTTTATTGCTCATGTTGCCAAAAACAATCCCTTTCTATTCTTGTGTCTTCGGCAGGTTGTAATGTGGAGAATGCCTGTTACAATCTGGGAATGTGTGCTGAGAGGAACGTTATTGCAAAGGCAGTGTCAGAAGGGCACCGACGTTTCAAGGCCATTGCAATTGCCAGGTAAGGAGCACGTATAATTAACACACACACAGTAATCTGGAAAGTTCTCCATTTCCACAGATGCAGGCATCCTTCCTGCTGTTGCAAAGTCTGAGACTATGACTCACTCCACATTGCATGTCTTTGTGCACGTCGCTAAACCTTAAGAAACACAGACAGACTACCAATGTTATTTCTTAAACCAGGTTAAGACTTTTTTTGTCTGTATATTGTTTGTTAGGGAAGAGTTAAGGCTGTAGGATACTTCTCCTTAGCAGTCACAAATCTTGAAAAAGCTGGAGAAGTGATACTATAACTAAGTATGTGAAATTCTGCCGTGAATCCTAATATTAAATAGAAGCCATGAGTTTTTCTTTCTACATTTCATATAAGTAAACAACTATTTGCCAATTCAAAACTCTTCTTCTCCTTTCCTCAGTGACATGAGTGACCAGTTCATTTCCCCATGTGGAGGCTGCAGGCAGTTCATGAGAGAGGTATTAACTCTGCTCATTTTGGTTTGGAGCAGATTTGTTTAAAGGGGACCTTTAATCTCCAGTCAGTGATTGTATACAGTACACAGTGACAAGCTCACACGTCACTCTAGCCAATATTTATCCTGTTTGTGGCCTGTGTAACACATTAGAAGGTGCTAGTTTGTCATTAAACAAACATTTCAGTGTGAAACACTTGACTATCCTGTAAGACTCCAGCCCTTTGCTTTCCCCGTTTACAGTTTGGATCAAACTGGGATGTATACTTGTCAAAGCCTGATGGCTCGTATATGAAGATGACTGTGGAAGAGCTTCTGCCAGTTTCCTTTGGCCCCGAAGACCTGACCAAGAAGAAAGTGTCTTACATTCCTAATAACAACTGAGCCAGTCTTCTAGTACGAAAACACACGAGTGTCCGTGACACGCAGCGTACTTCAAGCACATGCTGATCATGCATTGATGTAATGTAGTAGAAGTTATATTTATGGTCAATATTTGTTCTTGTATTATTTGTTGAAATGTAAACAATGTCAAATATTTAAGTGTACTCTAAATACCAAGTGATGCTAAAAATATACTGTGGAAACAATGCATCTGACTCAATTAGTCAACCATTTGCCCGCTTGTATATGATGAGTACTGTGTAGATACATAAACAATGTGTGTCGGTTAAAAGAAGCACAAACAACAGAGATATCAAGGTCAAACATATTTGCACACTTTAATAAATAAACCGTTTTAAAAAGGAATTTAGTTACACTTCATTTTATACAGTTAGAATGACTTCCAAAAGACATAGAAGAATACAATTATTATTTGTTGAGCAGCAAATTATTCTATTACAGAGACAAGGGTGAGTTTTATGATGTGATTTTAGGTCTACTTATTCCATGCATTAACATCTGCTGTGGTTAAAGGGCCAAGTATTAAAATGGACAAATATACGGTTTGATTTATTGTTCCTGTTGATTGGAGGTAACAAACAAAACAGGTAAATCAGCCTCAAGCAGGTTAATCAATATGCATTTCACCCTGTTATTGGGTGTTCTGAGGCTGTGTAAGTTCTGTTTGTCTGAAAGCGATGTCAGCTATGAATAGCAAACTAAAGTACAAAATCAAATTCAATTGAAGGATCCTGCAATCCCACAGAGACAAATCATCTGTAACAGTGCAACAATTTCAGTTTGCATGCCATCATTAGCCTGCTCCCAAAGAAAGCCTCTGAAGTGTCAGATTTTTCCATCAGTGGGACATAACGTTAAAAGATCAAACTCTAGGGAGGTGTTAACAGTGGATGGAAAGTTCAGAGGTTCAATGTGGTTTTAAAGTCCTTGAGCAGACAGAAATAAACGCACATCTCCCATGCTGCATGAGTTTAACCTCATGAATGTAGATAAACATTTTTGCACTCACAGCTAGCTAGAGCTAACGTCTGAGCCGTAATGCATTGTGTGGATGTAAACACGTTAACAAAACAATTAAGAACGCGCATTCTGCTGTTGTAAAACACTGGGTTTCAACAGTTCAGTGGCAAACTACATCTGCAAAATAGAGCTTTTAAAAAAAACCAACAACAAACAAACCTGAAAACTAATTTTCTTAATTCAGCTTCAGCCCTCTGCAGTGTCGTCAAAAAGCGTGGGCCATGCTGGGACACGTATCCTGGGCAGGGTCCCTTCCATTAGCCTCTCCATCCACAGTCCCAGCCTGTCAAGCTTATGGTGGACTTCTATGCTAGTGGCCCTGCTGGAGCCTCTCCTGGAGCTGGATCCATCCTCCCTGGAACGGGATCGCGACCGGGAGTGTGAGCTAGACCTTGACTTGGAACGGGACTTCCTCCTGCTGTCTGAGGAGAATGAGGTATCAGAAGATGAATCGCTGCCATCGTCCCCTGTGAACACGGGTCTAAAGAGGCAGAAATATTTCTTGTGGCCATTCAGGGCCAGGACATAGCCCATGTAGTTGGAAGACTCCTCCTCGTCATCTGAATGGCTCTGGCTCTGCGCACCATCACGATCCAAGCGAAGGAGTGATGACATCCAGTGGCGATGCTTATCGGCGTTGAGGAAGGAGAAGTGGAGGGTCTCAGACCTGCAGATAGGCAGCAAAGAGATTTAGGATTTAGGATAGCCATTGGAGGATATTAGCAGGCCAGATCAATAGTATAGCAGATACCACTTTAGACTCATGAAAAGTAAAACCTCCACACTTACCCAGAGAAAGAGAAAACCTCCTTGGCAAATTTCCGGAGCAAAGCACTCTTGGAAGCATTGGTGAGCACCAGCAGGACATTGATGTGGCCAGGCCTCAGCTTGACAAGGTTGCTGGTGTATGTAATGCCTGTTAGCTCTGTCACCTCCACAAAGTCCTTTTTTGGAGGACGGCTACACAAACCAAAGAGGAAAAACTAATGAAATATGCTTTTGTAGTTCATGTCCATATACAGTACAGTGCAAAGGTTTTGAGTCATTATTCATTTCTTTATATTTTGCTTCCAAAGAGCCAAATGTTTTTGTGAGTTTCAAAGTTAGTCTTGAGCAGTAGCTCTCCAGGCTTTCTCGGAGGTCTTTCAAAGTTTTTCTTTGCACACTGCCTTCTTTTGCAATCCTTTTTAGTGCAGTTTCATGTTTCTCCTTGTTTGTTTTTTTGTTTTTGTTTTTTTACACCACTTCAAAGTGACCTAAGAATCCTTCAAGCATAAAAAAAGTATCTAACAAAAATGACCCATACCTGCACTCTCTTTTGACAAAGGTTTTTGGTGTATTGGACTGAGAAACTATTAACGCACAAACATTATTCTATTAGGTCACATGGAATCATCCATGATCCTGCCTGCTAGATAAAAACCTACAAAATTTCAAAATATGCTTTCAAAAGCATTATTTCCAATTAGAGTCGCTCATGGAAGGTATGAGAGTGGCTCTTATACTTGTCATTACATTACCTGAAGGTACTTGCTCTGCTCGATGCATCATCCTCAGTTCGTGTTTGCTCCTTTGGCTTTGGTTTTGGTTTTTGGGGTTTGCTCTCACCCGGCTCACTGAAAATATACCAAAGAAAGAAAATCATCAGTCTTTTGAGATCATGATATTTTCCCAGAGTTTGACTCAGCTCAACATCTGCAAGCACCTGCCAACCAGTCAAGTTTCAGTGTGCATGTCTGCCAACAGGGTCTACCTCACCTGAACGCCTGGATGATGACGGTGCCAAAAACAATGAAGAGAGCTGAGAAGATCAAGGACAGAATAGGCATCATCTCTCGCCTTGCAGGAAAAAAATGAAGTAAAAAAAGGAGTTTCAGCTAATTTTGTCTCTACATGTTGATACACTTTAGAGGAGCAGCGTTACAGCTGTAATTAAAGACAGAACGTAAGAACATACAGAGCCACCTCAATGTTCATATTCATTCTGATACAGAATGATTCACTTACTTAATCATTTCAAAAATATCAGGAAAAACAAACATTGTTTGACTGTCTCTTTCTTACAGTGAACTCAGCAGATTCCCTGGATCAGTATTGTCTTACCAATTTGAGTAGAGAAGGTCATCGTATATTTGAAGCATGTAATCATAAGCAGCATTCATCCACCGAATGATAAAAATCTGGTAAGGGAAAAATAAGGACATTAATGCAAAAATATAATTCAATGAAGTTCACCCTCAGATGAATGTGTGAATGCCCATGCAGACCCAGCCTGGCAGGCTCTCGACTAAAGCATCTACGCTGGCACTTACGGGGGCCATCTCGTTGTTGAGTTCTGGTAAGGTGGCGTCTGAAGTCAGATAGGTGGGGTCCTTCTGAAGGAGCTCCAGCTGTTCATGAAGGTGGTACTTGTCTTCCTCGCTGCCATTCCAGCCACCGCTCACGGAGCGGTACAGGACTTTACCAGTCTGGCTCCGCCTCTCGAGAATCACCACCTGTCAGTGTTTAGGAGCACTGTGACTGTAATTTGAGGCGCTGCACCATCTTTAGTCTGCACATATCGGTAATGTGACACATCGTATCAGAGAGATCTTCCATTGCAAGTTGTTCTGGGTATATGAAGGTGGTTTGCCAAAAAGTGCAGGATGTCCTTGAGGTTTTGTTTTTTTTGTAGCAATAACAGACAGAAAAGTGATGATTGTTACAAAGCAGTGATTCCCAAAGCGTTGGCCGGGGTGGGCCGCAGTAATAACAGCCACTAAAAAAGATTTTCTGGTTTTTAAGCGGGCTGCAGAACTCTTGACTTTGGGGATTGCTTTTGTAAAGTATGGACTGTGTGTGTTTTGACCACTGACCTGAGCAGAGTGTGCTCCCTGATTTTGGAGCAATGCCTGGCAGAGAGGCTGCTGCTGACGCTGGTAGACATATGCAAACCGTAGCACATCTTTGCTGTTGGCTGAGGCGAAGTCCAGGAAGGCCTTATTGGCTGCGAGATAGGCTGGGTCATCGCCTGTGATCAGCAGCACACAGTACCTGCAACCCACTCACAATCAGCTCCCCAGCCACCGCAGTCAAATGTAGCTACACAACCTTTGCATTACCATCATGACAACTGTCCAACTATTCTGCTTCTTACAGTTATAAAAAAAATTATTTTTCTTCTAACAGTCTTGGCTCAGTTTACAAGAGGTCAATCTAAGTAGGATCATAAGTGCAGGACTATTGACTACTAATCTGTTCACAAAATGTCTTACTTCCTCCGCCGGTGGAACTGCTTGACAGGACATAGCTCATCAAAAAGCTGCTGGCTGACCAGTCGTGGCACCTGCAGGAACTTGTTGTTTGAGACAAACTCGTTCATCATCTGTCGCTTCATCCCTCTGGCCTGATAAAAAACAAAGATCCTTCTATGTAAAGTTTAAATCGATTACCATAAGGAACCGGCTTTAAGCTGCAGCATATTCCTGGTGTACCTGGATGATGTCAACAGGCTTCACCGTGTCTTCCTTAAAGAGCAGCATGGTGGGAGCATATGTGTTTATGTTGAACTGCAGCAGGAGCCTGGTGCTGCTTGTGCCACTCTGGTCCACAAAGCCGAAACGCACATAATCTCTGAAGGCGAATGCTGTCAACTGTGGGGTCGAATGGAAAGATTAGAGCCTGAAAGGGTGCTCAAGACAAAAATGACGCTGCTTTTGTATTAGTTTTTGATTGTTAACCATCTAAGGTGAAAATAAATTAGCTAAAATTCTGTGCGGTATATAAATATAAAATTAATCTATTTGGAAAAAGGAACAATTTTAAGTGGAAGAGCTGCAAAAACAGAGACCTCTGCACTTGCTGTTGGGAGTCTATTTATGTGCCGTCATGCATTTTTGTTTTTTATAAGCAGGGGATGAGGCAGGCTGAACAACTCATTCTGTAATGAGTGATCTATTTGCTTGGAGCTGGATGTGTTCTTCTCCTACCTTGTAGAGCAGGGGAACAATGGGGACCTGATCAAACAACAGAACTCTGGGTTTATTTTCCACATGCCAGTTTTCAAGAAATGCCATGTAGTTATCGTCAGTGATCTACAAAAACAACAGAAATTAGCTGAAAAATATACTTCCTGCAACTTTATTAGCCATGATGACTAATCTATAAACACAGAAGAAAAACTGATGATGGCACACACATGCAGTAGCAGCACAATTGTGTCAGTTTTAGTTACCTTCATCACCAGTTTCTGGGGCAGCAAATCTTCAACAAACTGTCGCAGGAACTCCCGCACCACTGCCTGATGGAAGAAGGTCACTTTTCCGTTCACCACCCCGATGATGGAGGGAGCACGGTAAGCTCCCAGCTGCTTGGCCAAAGCCCGATCAAAGCCCAGGTCTACAATACCGATGCCTACACCTGGAGTAAAAATAACAACAGATTACAGTTGGACCTGGCATACTAGAGTAAAACAAATCCTCTGCCTCAGCAAGTTAAAAAGAAATAAATAAATCCTAAACAGTATTGGCAGATTTGTTATCATCCAATAATTTTACATGGTGAGTTAATGTCATTGAATGAAACCTTTTTTTTTCCACTTACAACAAGCTGATGGCAAATTGCTCTGTATTCAAATATATCTATGGCTAAATCTGTTTATAATAATAAAGGATGCAAGTGATGTGAGTAAATCTTATTTCAGCTCTTTCCCCTTGGACACCTGGTAGTGCTAACCCTCGTTTCTCTTTTCTGAACTGAGTTTCAGGTTTCTGTCATATTTCGGCCTGCTTCCAGAAAAAAAATGACTGTGTGTGCATAAGAGGTTTAGCGAAGGAGGTCTATACAGCTTACTGGGGCTAGTCTTGGAACAAATATTCCAATGATCTTTACTTATATACACCGGAGAGGATTTTAAATGTCGTCTTTACGAGGTAAAGAGTTAAGATTGATTTTCACTTTCACTAAACAACTACTGTGAAGCTCAGGAATAAGAGACTCTTAAAGCCTCTAAGAAGAACTACTATTCCCCTAGTTTAAGTCATAAAATGACCTGAACAGCACAGTACTTAATACCGCTTTAGCATCAGAAGCTACACTAATTACCGAACCCGTCCAGACTCAAGCACCACTGTTAAGTTTGCAAATAATACAATCACGAGTAGCCTCCTAAATGACGCACACAGGGAAAAGGTTCAAATTATAATAGTATGGTGTGTGAACACAAAGACCAAAGAGATCATTGTAGACATCTGGGCTACAAAATAAACCACACATGCACCTCAAAAAAATCTATACATTAATGAAAGAAGCCATGGAGATAGTCCCCAACTTCAGGTTTCTGAAGCTGGGATTTCTTGGGATGGCAAAACCTCAGCAGTTGTAGGTGAGTCACAACAGCTGTTTGACAGACAAATAAAGGACCCTCCACACACCTTAGACGCTATTTATTATGCTCGCCCCATGAGGCAGGCACCTTCAGAGCTATGCTTCTTCTGTATCTCACGTACAGTCATGTTTTCATCCTTCAGATAGACATATTTATATGGGTACATGACTTATTTTATCAACATTTTAGAACTTGCGTAATCATTTTGCACTCTGTCCAGTACTATAAAACTGCTAACGCGCCCTCACTCTTGCTGTTCTTTTTAGCTTTGTTAGTGCAGAATTTTTAATCATTTGTACTTCTTACATTTTACTTGTTTTCTTTTTTATTTCTGTCACCATCTAAATGTTACGTGCCACGGGAGATTAGTATCGCTGTAATTTTGTTATGTTTGCATAGTGACAATAAAGGCCTTGAATCTTGAAGCAAAGCAAGAGACTTTTGTTAAACAGTTGTAACATCCACCTTGTGAAATTCTATGTAAATCCCAGTTGTTCTCACAGGTGACATCAGCTCGGTGCAAGAGGGTTGCATAAACAGCAAGACGGCTGATACAGACTAACTGTGCTTCTAATAAGCCAAACTCTCAGCTATTCACAATCATTATATAGAGTTGAGTTCTCTTGTTTCACTCTTTGCTTCAAGAAACCAAGAACAACAAATAAACCATAATGAATAATTAAAGAAGTGCAAGGCTCTCAGTAAAGCATCTCAACACTGTTGCCCTAATGGGCAGTTGTGCAGACATTAATCTTGTGAGCTGATGCCTTTATCCCCAGATGGTGTTAGGACACACTGATATCCTTACCTAAAGGCTCCAGCTCCTGCACGGTCTCCTTCCACACTGGCTCGATATGGATGCATGCAAAGCACCACTCTGAGGTCACTTTTATTAGGTATGGCCTCTTGTGGCTGTCTGGAAGGACTTCGTTGTTAAACTGTGCAAGGCGAAGCATGTACTTGCTGTCTGAAAAGTCTCTGTTCCTGGAGAAAAGCAGGGAAAAACATGAAGTGTTTTAAGATCTAACCTCAAAGATGCTAACAGTACACAGCTTGAGTGTAAACTGCAACTGTAACTTTCATTTGTTTGCTTGGGTTGAATTAGTGTTCATGAGACAGAGAAGCTTCTCCAAAAAAAGAAAGAACAAGAATAACAGGATCAAGTCTAAATATGTGTAAAAGGCAAAATTGATGTATTCAGTGTATGAACTGATGTGTGATGTATGTAAGGAATCTGCTTATATATATATTTTTGTTTGGTTTGCAAACACAAAGAGGAGCCCAGATTACACTGACAGCAGAGGGTACCTGGGGAAATGGAAAAAGGACTCATCAAAGTAAAAGCTGCTGTGAAAGCTGCGGAAACCATGATGCTGTGACTGGCCAAAGTGCTGGTTTTCATCCTTCTGCCCAAACCGGTCAAAGTTGGACCTTCGCTCCTCATTAGATAGAATCTGTGTGCAAAACAGGAAACGGGAAACGATAAGGCTCTGACAGTAATGTCTGCAATATGGGGACGAGACTATGATAAAGAAAGTGAAAGTGAATTAAATGAACCATGTTAAAATGCCTAATGATCCCTTTTCACCCACCTCGTAAGACTTAGAAATCCTGATGAACATGTCCTCAGCATTAGGGTCCTTATTTTTATCTGGGTGCCTACAAAAGGGTGACATTACGGATTACCAGCAGATTCAAAGAGGGTTACATTTAAGGTTCTGAAACAGGCCTACACAGAGATGGGTTAAGCAAATACTAACAGCAGTTCATGCCAAATGTGAAATGCTGACTGTCAGCTAAGATATGATGGGCTGACATTAGGGGCCCGGTTGTCAGTCACTCACCATTCTCTGGCAAGCCTCTTGTATGCCCTTTTGATTTCGGCTTGACTGGCACTCCTGCTGACACCCAGGGTGTAATAGGGGTCATATTCAGAGGCTGTTTTCACCAGCTCTGCGCTCAAAATTAGCATAAAGATGGCGAGAAAAGCTGCACATTTCCCAGACTGTCGGCTGGTCCTCCAAACCCTCATGATCTGTCTGTCTCTGTCCTTGACCAACAGTAACGTCAGTTATCTACCGTACTGTCCAGATGAGTAACGCTACAAAGCTCTCCAGCAACAGACGGGCTTACATGATCACACATGCCGAACTCTTTGACTGCTATGCATAACCACACACAACATTGTAGTATTTCACTAAGACGAAGCCATTATTTCCAGGAACTGATGGACATTAGCACAGTCGGTATCATGCCGGCGATGAAAACCAGCTTCCGGTTGAAACTTTCAAAGTAAATGAAAATTAGGCTAACTAAAGGAACAATAACTGAAAAAAAAGTATAATTCAAGAAAAATCCATAATTAATTACAAAGAAATAATAAAAAACACACGAGAGCTAATAAAGGCATTGTCGGAAGACTGATTAACTTATGATAAGATGACTGCCGATGATAGATTTTTATTTAAATAGCTTAGTGCAGACCTCACTTGTCTCAGTTAAGGCCAGAGTTCATGATTCAACAATAAGAAAGAGACTGGGCAAAAATGGCATGGCCTAGTTAAAGCCCTCACATAAATCCTTTTGAGATGTTTTGACATGACCTTAAACAGGCCGTTCATGCTCAAACCCTCCAATGTGGCTGAATTAAAACACTTCTTTTTTTTTTTTCTTTTTTTTTCTTTTATTAGTAATATAAACATACAAACAAAATGCACCATATATTACAGATTCAGAGAATAAACATTTCTTACATATTAGCAACTTTCATATATAGTGAAAATAAAATATAAAGATGGGGCCACATAAATTAATAGATTATTAACTCACTAAATCAAAATCTTCTACAAAGGAAACAAAAAAAGCAGCCTTTTTCTTTTTAACTAAAGTCAAAGATTTAACCAACAGGTTTAGGTCGTTTTTCCAGTGAGCCAGTGTTGGTTTAATCTTAAAAAAGCGACATTTATGTATAAAATACTTACACAAGATTAATAACACATTAACACCATAATTAGCTTTCTTTTCTTTCAAAAACACTCCAAACATTATTATATTTAAGGTAAATGGGGTAATTTGAATCCCACTGGAATAAAGCCAGGTATGAAAATCCAACCAAAATATTTGTATAAAATTGCACAAAAAGAATAGATGGTCCAAATCCTCCTCTTCTGTTTCACAAAATACACAATTACCCGTTTCTATTTTGAATCTATCACTAAGGAGTCTATTTGTCGGGTAAATTTTATTCAAGATTTTAAATTGGACTTCTTTCCCTTTAGGAGGGATAGGGAAGGTGATATAATCAGTTCTTATTTTTTCAATTTCTTCCCTTTGGAAATCTTTTAATATGTAATTACGTCTAAGTAAATTTGAATTAAAACACTTCTGCAAAGAAGCGTGGGAGAAAATTCCTCCACAGTGATGTGAAAGACTTATTGCTGGTTATCACAGACTCATGACTGCAGTTCTTGCTGCGAAGGGTGACACAAACAGTTATTAAGTTTAGGGGGTAATTACGTTTTCACACAGGGTTTGGACAACCTTTTTCCTTTGAAATTATCATTCAAAACTGTATTTTGTATGTACTCGGGTAATCTTTGTCTAATACAATATATATATATATATGGTCTGAATAGTGTACGTATAAACATGAAATACTTTTCACAGCAGTGTAGATGAAGGAACAACTAGCAGCAGTCTTTTAAAGCTGCATTGTTCAGTGGTTAATAACTGAGTGGTCAGGTCACCCATCACTGATAGCTCCTGGTATCCTCCCGAGCTCTACCTCACACAGACCCAATAATGACAGCCTTAGTATTTGAGGTTTGTGATTATCTTTAATTTGCCAAAGGACTTGCATGCTTATATTTTGAAGTAAACATAACAACATCCGGTCTGGGCTCCAAGCTGGAGAATGACTACTGCGCATGCTCTAGTTTACAGCTGTTCACAGCACTCAATTTTCTTCAGTCTGCTTTAATTTTAGATTTTTTCTTTATTATCACAAGTGGCAAAATTAGATCTCGCAGCTATTTTTTTTGTTGTTCTTTTTTGTGTTGTTTTATATTACTGTAATCATTGTGTTTTATCCGTTTTTGGCAAAAAAAAAAAAACTGCAACATTGAGTTGTGGTGTTTGTCTATTTGCTTATGCTCATTTTTAAGAATAAAAATTAAATGAAATCTTTGTCAATATAAACCTATCTTTTCGCCATTTTAAAACCTCTATTTTGGGAGGCGGAGGTTCACTTCCGTTTCCCCTGCGTCACGAAGACCCGTAAGTGACACTACTTGGAGGTAGACAGTGATTGCATTGATACCTTGTGTGCGGATCTCTGAACGGTGAATGACAGAGGCTGCTTATTGTAACCCAGACTGACCCAGTGAAAAGACCAAGTTTCCATCCTTCCTTCCAATATGAGCTGTCTTTCTGCGTTTGCATACCGCGCAGTGAGCTTACAAAGTGCGCAGATGGTCTGGTCTCGGTAGCTAACGCTAGCTCTGCAAAGCTGCTATCAGTGGTCCGCTCCAGCTGTACCGTTCACACCACAGGCACACGCTTTCATTTGCTAAGGTAACTAACAAATTCTCTTCAATTCAGTTCATAACTGGTTACTGCATTTGTGTGTGTGTGTGTGTGTGTGTGTGTGTGTGTGTGTGTACTGTTAAGCTACTAAGCTTAGAAACCAGTTGGTGCTGCAGAATCATGGGTGAGTGAAAGAGCTGAGGTTACTTTGCTAAAGCGTCTACGTGAAAACAGAAAGACGCAAAAGCTCTTTGCTCATTCCCCTTTAACTATACTTGTTCATATTTATGTTTGACCGTTATAATTCGTGATGATAAAGCTGATATATTTTGCCTCTTTTGTTTTTTCACCCCAGAGTCCGCATCATGAATCTGTTTCGTCTGGTGTGCCGCCACAAGACAGCGCTGGTCATTGGCACAGTTTGCAGCTTTGCTGTAGTTCTGGTCTTCTTAGCAAAATGCACATCAGAAACCCTAAAACAGGGTCACCCCGATCCTCCTGGCAGAGCCCCCCAAGCCATCGGTTTTCAGTCCCGCCCAGCGCAACAGAATCCTCCCTCCGCATCCAAAGACTTGTCAGCATTTCTCGTGGTCCTCATCACAACAGGACCGAAGTACACGGAGCGACGTAGTATTATCCGCAGCACCTGGCTTGCCAAGCGGGACTCTGATGTTCTGGCCATGTTTGTAGTAGGAACACAGGGCCTTTCCAGTGAGGACCTTCAGAATCTTAACACGGAGCAAGGGCGGCACAAGGACTTACTCTTACTGCCCGACCTGCGAGACTCTTACGAGAACCTGACCCTCAAACTGCTGCACATGTACACCTGGCTGGACCAGAACGTGGAGTTCACGTTTGTCCTGAAAGCAGATGACGACACATTCGCTCGCTTGGACCTCCTCAAAGAGGAGCTGAAGGGGAAGGAGCCCAACCGGTTGTACTGGGGCTTCTTCTCGGGCAGAGGCCGGGTGAAATCGGCGGGGAAGTGGCGCGAAAGCTCGTGGGAGCTGTGCGATTACTACCTCCCCTACGCGCTGGGCGGCGGCTACGTGCTCTCGGCCGATCTGGTGCATTATGTGCGTCTTAATGCAAGATACTTCAAGACGTGGCAGAGCGAGGACGTGTCGTTGGGTGCGTGGCTGGCACCGGTAGACATCCGGCGGACACATGACCCACGCTTTGACACAGAGTACAAATCACGTGGCTGCAACAACAAATACCTGGTGACGCATAAGCAGAGCTTGGAGGACATGTTGGAAAAACATCAGACTCTGCAGCGCGATGGCAAGCTCTGCAAGGAGGAAGTCAAGCTGCGTCTGTCCTACGTGTATGACTGGAGTGTGCCACCCTCACAGTGCTGCCAAAGAAAGGATGGGATCCCGTAATCATTGTTTTCTAAAAGGCTGAAGTTCGCTTTATATCTATAGTCATGTCGTCAAAGTCAGTAATGTTATCGGATTTTTCCTTTCCACCAAGTCTCCATTGTTAGACCGTTTAAAGTCACCTAACTGATACAAGACACACAAATTGTAGCATTTGTGAAAACACAAAAAGGGTGCAATTCACTGTTTTTTGATTTTATTTTTGTTTGCTCATGTTAAAGCAGCTTTAGGAGCTCTAAACCTACAATTAGTTTCATTTCCCTTTTGTGTGGGTTTGACATGTTATAGCTGTGGTTGTGAGGGTTTGGATGGAGAAAAAGCCATGAACGAAGAGATTCACATTTTCACAAATCAAAAGCTGTGTTTCAAACACTCTTTTGGGGGCTCCACACATTAATACTCACTTTTATGTGGTTATAGAGCTAAAATCACCCATTTAAATCAGAGCGACAGCTTGAAGTACGATGTCGGGTATCAGTTTTACGGCTTGGCGTGAACCGTCAAGAGATATTGCTCCTCGAGTATTTTAACAGAAGCCATCTTCAATCCTGCTTCGTTGTTGAGCCCCTTCGGTTTTACTGTAAGTGCTTAACCTTATCACCTTCTGCCTACTTCTTTTCAGTGTCTGTATGTTCTCTTAACCTGTTGGACCTTTTTCTACATATATGAGATATGCTTTAAAGTTATTACAGTATAGTAGCTAGTACAAGAAAAACCCAGACAGGAGATCGTTACCCTTCTGTTGATTCTGTTGATGTCTACCTTTTTTCTTTTATTTTATTCTGCGGCAAACATGACACACTGGTATTGAGTTTGGACGGGCTTGCAGTGGGTGTGGTCGCTGCTCATGGATACAGTTTGTATTTAAAATATGTTTGAGAAAATTTGCAAAAGTCGTAGATTGACTTTTTGTTTACGATCGATGGCGCTCAAGGTTTTGCGTGTCTCAGAGAAAATGGGCGAACATGTGGGATTCGGCAGGACTTCTTTTTTTTCCTCATGTTGGAACCTGTTTGAGAATTCCGTTATGGTACTTACATTTCTGATAGAGCACTAAAGTCCAGGCGTGGATATTTTACTGTACAGAGGCATAAATCTGAATGTTTTGTTTGCAACACAACACGGATGCGGGAGTCGACTACCGGCTGGCACTGAGTCACTTTTTTTAAGCATGAAGACTTGTTTTAATTTCTCTCAATCGTTATTTATCCGTTGTCTGTTTTCTCTGATGTTAGCCTCCCGAACGGAAACCCACCTTTGTGATGTCAGTGGCTGTTTCCCAAAACTTGTGAAATCTGTACAGCAGCTTTGATCAAAGGGGTAAGATACATTGGAGCGCTTAAAAATGAAGACTGCTGCACAAAGGGCAACATTTAAGCTCTTTTTTTTTTTTTTTTATGACTGCTGTTACATTGTTGTGAATAATGACTCTTTCTCAGTGTTGTCAGTAGCAGATTTTAATTCAATGCAATTCAAGTGTTTGTCACTTTTTTTTATATATATATAAATATGTAAATGGTCAGCTGCCCCTGGATGTTTTATTAAAAAAAGAAATAAATTATTCTTGTCATGTAAATCTTTTACATCAGTTGTTTAAAGGGGCAAATTACAGCCAAATGCATTCATAATGGAGAACTCTACAAAAGGCCGGTCCTGCTAAGATTTAAGAATATAATGCTGCTTTATTAATACTGAAAAACTGATGTGCCAACACGCCACGGCCCTCTCTCTTGCTACTAAAGTTGATCTGTTGTTATAGAGACACGGGACCTCTGGGAAGGTCGTGTGGCAGCAGCATATAGGACACATGTCCAGGATGCTCAGTTAAATTGGGATCTGGGGATTTTGGAGCCTGGGGCAACATCTTGGGCTTTTTGTTGTCGTCCTTCAACTGGTCCTTAGAAGTTCTTATACTGTGGCGGGCCTCGTCATCTCGCCATCCTGCTGTGTCAGCGTGTGCCAAGCAAAGAGACTGTGTGCTCAGTCTGCAACAATGCAAAGTTCGGTGGTGGTATATGTCAGAGTAACCTGAGCCGCATGTAACCACATGAAGTCTGCCCAAGGTAAGCAAAAGGCTGCATTTGCATCATAACAAAAGGATCAATGTGGCTGTGGTCCTTTACCTGGCAGCAGTGGTTCTATTGGCTGAAATCTTTACCCATGGCATTCATTTTAAAAGATTTTTTTTTTCCCCGCTCAAATGTAAAATGTAGCAAAATTGATTTTTTTTTTTTTTCCCCCCCACTGTGAAGCTTGGAGGAGCCTTTTTGCAACTCATAACTACTGTAGTTTATATGAGTCGGCACACTTGAACACTTCTGAAATACAAACAGTTCTCATTCAAGGATCGTGTTCCTTTCAATTTACAGTATCAACAAGAATCTGTCTGGACTTCACGTTAACGGTATGTGCAGATTTTCTCGAATCGTCACAGGGAAGGATTTGCGATGTGCTTCAGTGTTTGTCTCACACGAATAAATTCTGGCACATTCTTCAGACCTTCGCTCCTCTTCTTCTCCTCCAGCTCGTACTGCAAGACAGATATGTGTTGTTGGATGTCCTCTCTAACGATTCAATTTTAGTTGGCATGCAAATATTCAAAAAGTATACGCATTATTGTAGAATTCCCTGCATCTTTTTTAAAAAAATCTGAGTACTTACAAATTGCATTCTCTGCTGCCGTATACGTAGCTTCACCTCCAAGTCAGAGGGAGGGTGGAGAGCCAGCTCCTGGTTTTTCTTCTGTCTCTGTTTTTGTTCGAGGACACACAGCAGCTCTGGCTTTTTTCTTGGCAGTACACCTCTGAGGGCACAATAAAAAAAAAAAACTGATAGAAGACGTGTCTCTAGATTAAGACAAACAAGAAGACCATAACATTGAATTCCTGATGTGGTTCTTATGAGTAAGTGCAGAAAGGTTACCATTAATGCAACAAATCCTTTGTTTTGTGTAGGTATATACAGTAGATGGGTGTCTATAGTTAATAAAACTTTTATTTTCTTCTACCTGCTCCTTTTCACGCATGGTTGCAATGTTATATCAAGGGAAAGCATGGTTTGTGTGTATGAAAGGACAAAACTGTTGAAACTATTGAACCAAGTGTGAAATAAAGATATAAATGAAAGTTTAATAGAAATCTTGTTTAAGCACCACAAATGTCGTTGATTGTGTTACATTGATTATTTTGTTCTTTCTCAGACTTGAGAGCGAGAACACTCAGTGCTGATCCCTCAGCAGGGGTCAAATGGGCATTTAACTTTTGACTTGATCCACATTAAACGCCACCTAAGCATACTGCTAATCCACGGCTGCCACAACTCCAGCCAGCGGGAAAAAGGTTAAATAAGAGGATTCTCCAACGGACAAATGTTTGAACACTAATAAAATACTGCAACTCAGAGTGTTTTTAGTAAAGGTACTATAACATGAAGAACAATTCAGTGCAGAACTCTCAAGTAGACAATGCGGAGTAACATTTGTGAACAGCGCCTGCTACCTGTGTCAGTGTTTTCTCACCGTCTGTGGCAGAATAGCAGCTCTTGATGGAGAGCTCTGTGTTGGTGGGAAGCCAGGACGGGATTTGGCAGCTTTCTGGGTTTAATGAGGTCACTGTCCTCCTGTTGTTGATTTTCAGTCACCTGGTGAGATGGGACCATCCAGCACTGACGTCTGCCTGATACACATGATAACAAGCCAGTGCAATTTATTCAGTGTACACAATACTACAGCCTATGTTTACAGCAAGATATTCATGAAGTAAACTAAAACTAGTTTCTATCACGTGAAGTGAAGCTCGTTTGTTTCTTTAGATTCACTCAAACTCCATGAGCTTCACTTTCATCAAACTTTAATCTTACCTCTTTTATTGTGGATGCCCATTTTATGTGGTACCTGAATGAAAACCAGGGGTAATTATGTGAATTATGAAGTTCAACACAAACAAAACAAAATGTAAAAATGTGCATATGAGCATATTTAAACATTTGATAAAATAAAGTCAGACTGGTTATTAAATATTCTTAAATCACCAAAAAGGTAAATAGATTTCTCTAGTGTGAATCAATTGAAGCCTAAATTTAGGATGATTATTATTATGCAATCTAAACTGTAAAATCTAGTTGCGTGACACCTTTTTTAGCTAAGAATGCAAAAGCTCGACACCCTTCCTGTTAAAGGGAAAACAACCCCCCCAAAAACTCTTAAATACATATAAATTGTATAATATGGCATTTAAATATAAACATAATTGATAGATTCACTATTTAATTTCAAACACGTAAATAAATAAAAAAATTAAAAGAAAAAAACATTATGATGCCATGACTAACTTTATATATCACAAAATTTACATGATCAAAAAGGAGTAGGATGAAGTTCACACTTCTTTGATCCTACGCCGCTTAACTGTAGAATAATTTACAAACCAGTGTTCATCAGGCAGCAGACATGTATAACTGATAAATAATAAATTTTAATTTCAAACCCTGAACCTGAACTCGAGTTCGATTCAGTTGGATTCAATTTTCTTCACATAGGGCCGACTGACAACAACAGTCGCCTCCAGGCACTTTCTATTGTAAAGTAATGACCCTACAAAGATGTTGCCAAATTTAAATGATCACGTTTAGCTACATGAACTATGCAGCTGCCAAATGAATTATGAAGAAGTAAAGAAGTAACTGGTTAGTATTGATGCTTGCTTCTGCCAAATAAAGAAACATAATTTTCCATCCATTAGTGAAAATCTTAACTATCTAAATTTTTTGAGTTAGGTTTCTCAAAATTTAAGTAAGTCGATTTAATAAATTGAAATTTTGTGACTCCTAACTCAAAATAAGAAAAACTAATAGATATAATTATTTTATATCTCTATATATTTTATTTTATTTATTTATTTGGCAGAAATATGCTTCCATACACCAGGGTGGTAACTCACATGCACTTACTTTTGATAGATATCTTTATCTATAATCCAAATAATTAATCCAGTTGTTCCTTATATGGTTTTCCATTTAATAAGAACTCACTAATCAAAAGCGATCAATGAAACCGCCTTACCTGGGTGGTCGGGTGGAGAAGCATTGATGAACAGATGCAAAGGAGAGACTGCTGAGCTGTGTTCCTCAGAGACGAATGCACCGGAGGAGGAGGACGGCTTTGTTTTTGAGAGCGGGGTGCCCCGTGCTCTGCAGCCGGAGCGCAGATGATCAAACAGGTGCCACGCTATCAAATCTCATTAACTGTCTTATGACTCTTTGTTTCCTTCAGGGGAGAAACTTCTGTTGTCTCAGAGCAGCAGCATATGCAGGGATTAGGGCAATTCATTATAGCAATAATGAAAAAACACTGCCAGCAAAATAAAGATGGCTTTTTGTGTCTTTTGCTCTGTTATTACACACAGTGATGGGAATATTCAACGCTCACATTAAATTGTTAAACCTATGAGTCTATAATGCATTTTTCTTTGTTGTTAAGGTGCATACTTTTACCCTACCCTCATTAAATATATTATTAAATATATAAGCATAAGACATTTAATTAAAGTAAAAAACAGGCTAATCTAAGACTGACACAATGAGCCAGTGAGTGTAGAAATGTAGGGATTAGCCATCTGTGCAACACAAGTGTGTTTTTATAGGTGTCTATATGTTGTCACCGTGACAACATTTCTGTCTTTTCCATGTCTAGGATATTCAAACATCACCGAGTCTGGACTCATGGTTTTCTCATCAGTAAAGCCACACATTATGTGCTTCAGAGGCTGACTTGCACCTCTAATTCTCAACTAAGAATGTTTTTTAATGTTTTGTGTTATGTATTTTACATATATACATAATTTTTTATTTTTGTTCAGGTTTTCACATCATGTGTTAAGCACTGTGATGCCACTCTGCCTAAATCTGACTGAAGCTTTCTTGTAATTGATTTATTTGACGGGGGCAAATGATGTCAGCTCACTGTAGTGTGGGTGGAAGCTCACTTTAATCCTCATCCTTCCCTCTGCTGCTGCATAAGGTGCGTCCAGGTTTACAGCTGCAGCAAAGTCAGCCTTTTTCTCCAGCTTGTTCATTGTGCCTCGACATTCCACCCATATTATTTCCCTACGGGGAGCAGTGTGCTGGCCACAAGAAACAACCAATAAAAACCTGCCTTGTGCTGTATTGATTGTTTTTTTACTGGTGCATTTTTCTAATGCTATAATAATTTATTACCTCTCTGTAGAAGCACAAGGTTAGAGCTTATCATGTTTACAAATATCTCTCAGCTTTGTTGCCTTGGTTGTGCTGCATTAAGAAGAGTTTATGAGAAAGTTTGTAGAATATTATTTAAGTGATTTTATCCCTACATCAAAGAACTAGAGAGGTACTCGGTAAGCACATGAAATTTTAATATTAGACAAAGGTCACCCAAGTAAATACAAAATACAGGACCCAAACTCTCACCAGGCCACAGAATATTTTTCTAGAGTCTTGGGGATCCTCAAGACCTTTGTTCTTACATGGTTGATATTTTTGCACAGTGTCGTTCTTACTGTTGAATCATGAACTCTGACCTTGAATCATGAACCCTGTAGTTCTTCAATGTTGTTCTGGATTATTTTATGACTTTCTGCACAAGGTATTGATGTGATGTGGTCTTGGAGTAATTTTAATAGACCAGCCACATTTCATATTGCAACACAGCTCTCAGCATGGTTTGGTGGAGTTTCAAAGCCTTAGAAATTGATTGTCCAGATTGACTGTCAATGACTTTGTTTTCAAAGTCCTTGAAAGTTTCATCTTTTCTTGAGATCAGGGCATGATGTGAATCTGTTTAACTGATTTATTGATTCAGCAGGTTTGCCAATAATCAGGCCTGTGTGTGGCTTGTGAAACTGAACTCACCTTTCCAAAACATATGGGTAATCACAGTTAATTCACAATTTAACAATGGTGAGCAATTACTTTTTCACATAGGGTCAGCTTTGGATAGGGGTTTTCCCTTAAAAAATGAAATCATAATTTAAAAGCTCAATTTGAAAGTAGTTGCAGTGTTGTAGATGTTTCTCTTTGCATTACAGATATCAATCAAGAAATTCAATTGGGGATATCTAAATCTAATTTTAAGAAGTCGAACTTGATGGGTGAGTGAAATTGTAATTTTTCATTTCGTATTTTGAAAAATATAAATCCGATTTCCACAAGTAAAAACTTCTAGTTACATCCTAATTGATTACAAGTTTAAAGGGGCGTTTAAAACTGTAAATTTGAGCTCTTAATCAAATATGCCAGTAGGTGGCACTAACGCTAACTGAACAGCAACAGTGTGAAGCGTAGAAGAAGATTTTAAGTCAGGGAAACGGAAATGTCAGCCGAGTGACTGCATAATATCTCTACTTTAAAATTTAGGATGGAATGCTAGTTTAGAGGAACAAACCGTCATATAACATCGTCAAAGAGAAAGCTGCGAATATGACAAATGGTAGGTTTTCCGTGTTTTCCAACTCGCTAGAACTTGTCGACAACAAGCGGGACATGAAGTTAAGCTACTTCTTGGAATTGAGGCTAGTTGAGGCTAGGCTAGTTGTAGACGTGGCCCTGGGCAGCACTGCCACTCTGTTAGCACCAAAACAAACTCGTCACATATTACAGTGCTATAGTACTTGTCTTTCTATTAAATAACAGTACTGTCACAAAGCCTGCTGTGTTTAGTATGAACCTCTTCCTAGCTTCTATTTTTTTGTAAGGTTACACGTATCTATGCTATCAGGCTTTGACTTGTGTGTGGCTGTGGCTAATGCTACAAAAAAAATTCAGGATAGCCAGGTAGACAACAAGCAGCAACAGCACAGTTTGGTCAAAGGAAAAACATTCACTGTTAGGCAAAATATACATGTATGCTTCACCACTGGCATAAATATTTGTCTCAATGGTAACTACAGAGAGGAAATCAGACGGTGACATCCATAGTTTTGTTTTGCATACTATATTAATATGACGCTTGGAGTTAGTGGTTGATCAATGTCAATATTTGCTTCCTTATAAAGCAAACCTCTTTGGAGGCTGTGCTGCATTTAAGAGTGTATTTGGTTGTATCTGAACAGAAGTGAGTGATTGTTACTCTGTGCTCTTAGATTCTCTAATATAATAAGTGCATGCAATGCCACTTTTCCCTTTCCATAGTTTATTCATTCGATGGCATCCTTGTCTTCGGGCTGCTTTTTATCTGCACTTGTGCATACCTCAAAAAGGTGCCTCGCCTCAACAACTGGCTGCTGTCAGAGAAAAAAGGAGTGTGGGGTGTGTTCTACAAAGGTAAGTATGATGTAGTATGATTCAGACACAATGACTTCCCCCTTTTCTTTTTTATATGCTTAATATTAGCAGCCTGCTGCTTTCTTTTTTGTCTTGCACTCTTGTACATATATTATTTAAATTAAACAATGACAACACGCAAGGTTGGTTGATAATAAATAGATCACAAATACTGGTCCCTCTTTCTCAGAACTCCTCATCTTCTTACTATAATGATCATAGTGTATGTATGCATGTCCTCCTAGTAGCATCAATCAATCTGGATGAAATATATAAACTGTCTAGGGTTACAGGATTATTAATATTTATATAGGTTTTGGGATTTATTTAACTCTTAAATCCTTCCAAATTATTGATTAAACTACATATTACGTATTACACTGCATATTAAAAATTATATCTAGTGGCTGATCTCAAAACAAATGGCAACATTACATCTTTGTTACAATGTATGATGTTGTTTGTATATGCATTTTTGTTAAACTAGTTTTAGTGGTGTGGCACATTGGAATATTGTCATACATATCTGTTAATAAGTATATCTCAAAGAATTACATTAATAGTGCATGCAATTGATTACTTTGTCTTATACAATGAATGTGTAGCTTATAAAGAACAACAATGAAAAATGTGTTTTTATTACTTATATGTTTGATATTAATGTACAGCCATTTTTGCCTTCTCACTATATACAGAGATATAATGGAGATTAAAAAAAAAGAATAATAACAAATTCGTACATGAACACACAAGCGCTGCAAATAGGACAAAAACTGCCTGTAGTTTAGGGTTTTGTTAGTAAAGGTAATAACAGTTCAGCTGTTTGGCATTTACAGTTTTATTATGTCATTATAAACAAAGGGAAATAAATGCAAGGCCAGCTTTATTGTACTATTTGACTGGAAGAACTTTTCCAGTTTGATGTAATACCTTCATTTCTCATGCACTTATATTGTCAGATTAAGCAAAAATGACTGAATTTCCAGATAATGTAGTATGTCACAATATCCACTGATATTTCAGCTCAAGATCTGACTTTATGTCTGATGCTTTCTTGTTGTTTTAACTCATCTTATCTCGTTCTCAGCTGCAGTAATTGGGACAAGGCTTCACATCGCTGTGGCAGTATCTTGCCTGGCCATGGCCTTCTACATTGTCTTCTTAAAATGATGGTGAGGCTAGATGGGAAAGGACAAACTTTTCAGAGAGGGGATGGACTCATCTCTGCGGTCACGTTTTAATCCTTGTTGTTGGGACACCTTTTGGATTCTATGACTGATGAACCCCCGCTGGACCTTTGGACCCATGTGAAAGTGAAGTCAGTGCTGCCCCCTTCTGATGACTGGGTACACAGCTTCTACCTTAATATTATGTATGCACTACAGATGTGAAGTACTCCACAGTTATTTCAGTGGAGGGAGAGTGCTGGGTCACATGGTAACATTCTGTTGTTGGGTAGTACTGTCTGACGTCTCCATCCACCCCACGTAATAATTAATACTGAAGGATGCAGAAGATTGAAGGGCTGTGTGTGCATTATACCTTACACCTGTATACAACTTAAAAATAGCCTACCTGTGTATATTTGGAAATAAACATAACGCTAGTTATTTGCTAGAGGTTACATGTGATCAAAGTGAAAATGATCAACTCTGCTCATGCCCAGCAACTCTTTTTTTGTTTTGTTTGTTTGTTTCTTCTGTCAGTGGTGGAGGGAAAGATAAAAGCTAATATATAAAAATGTCCATGTGTACACTTTTATTTACTTTTTTGGATCTCCCATGTTAACATTTTTTAGGTTAGAAAAATACAGATTTTAAATAAGTGTATGTTGTATATACTTTGTTATCAAAATGTATACTGGAAAACATGTTTTAAATGTCACACATTAGACTGTAATTAAAATTCTGTCAAAACTCTGGAGAAACGAGTAGTACCTGCAACAGATGAGGCATATCTCAAAATTTTGCAAAAATGTGTTTGCCGTGTCTTGCTTGAAGACTTACAAGCAATGCCAAATAGGGATGGTGCTTCTCATGCCATTTTAAATGTATACTGCTGTTACGACTTCATTTCTGTCACATTATTTCTATTCTCAAAAGAAGAGATTGTTTTGGGAGGGAATGCAATGCAATTTTAAGTAAAATGTTGATCATACAATTTCTATGTATTGTTGTCTTTAAAAAAAGTTTATCTGCACGGATTAGCCACTTTATTAAATATGCCTGTTCAAATGTTAAATGTACATATCTAGTTGGCCAATCTCATGGCAACAGTTTAATGCATTGAAGCATGTCAAGGTGAACTGCTGAAGTTCAAACCCGCCATCCGAGTGAGAAGAAGTAGCATGGTATATGTTGCCAAATGGGTTGGTCTGAGTATTTCATAAACTTCTGATCTGCTAGGATTTTCCTCATGTTTCAGACTATTCTCTCTAAACGGTCTAAAGAATAACCAGTGAGTGGCAGTTCTCTGGGTGAACATGAATTGTTGATACCAGAGGTCAGAGGAGAATTACCAGACTGGACTGAGCTGGTGGCTAGTCAACAATAACTCAAAAAGCTACTCATTACAACCAACAGAAGATAATACATGGAGCCTTGAAGCAGATGAGCTACAGCACCAGAACACCACACCAGATGTTATAAGTTTGGCAATATAAGATTGGAAAGATGGCGCCTAGTATGAGGAATCATAGTTCCTGCTGCATTATTCAGATGGTACGGTCAGAATTTGATTTTAAAAATATAAGCAAAGATCCATCCTGCCTTGGACTTGTATTCCAGGCTGCTGGTGTTGTAATGTGGTGGGGTATATTTTCTTGGTTCACTTTGGGCTCCTTAATACCAAATGAGCATTGTTTAAACACTGTAGCCTACCTGTGTATTTCTGCTGATGATGTCCATATCCTTATGACCAGTGTATCCACCTTCTGATGACTGCTTCCATGTCACAAAGCTCAAATCATTTTCTTGAACGTGACAATTACTGTACTCAAATGGCCTCTTCCAAAACCTTGCTGAATCTGTACAATTGCAAATTAAACTAGTTCTGAAGAGAACAGGGGGTCCAGCCCAATACTATTAGGTTTTACCTAATAAAGTGACCAGTGAGTGTATTAAGTATATTCACCCCTGTCCTTGTGTTTTTTTTTCTTTTTGTTTTCCATTGTGATACAACTGTAGTTTACATCAGCTTTGCACATCTTGCAACCTACCTGAGTTTTGCCCTGACAACATTTGCATTTTTGACTCTGTTTTCTGTCACTCCTGTGGAGTAGCACGGTTCTTTTTAAAAATCTCTGTCGTCATATTTGGGATCTGAAGTCATTTCTCATGAGGTAAAGTGACTTTTCCCCCCCTCAATATAGCAGTGTTTTTGCTGGTTTCATTTTTACCCACCAACGTCTGCTGCAGAAACCCCCCAGCAAAATCCCCCCAGCAGCATTGATGCCTTCAGCATGTGTCATGAGGGATAACTGTGTGCTGAGGCTAGTGTAAAAAGTTTGCACCGAGTTTGTAGATCATTCTGGTTCTGTAAGACCACTAACCCCCAGCTCAGCACCTAGTGAACCTTGTACCTCTTTACACGTGTCACACGCCTTTCAGTGTCTTTTGCCACCAATGCCCTCTCTGTGAACATTCTCTGTTATTAAAGGCAACCTTCAGCAGATAAGTTATTATCTGTAGGAATATGCCTTACTTTCTGTACTTTGAGGGACATGGAGTCCTTTGAGAGTTGTCTGATACATTTATTGTGATAGGAAGGAAAGCACAGGTGGAATTTGTATTTCCAATCCTGGCGTGGTCTATTCTGAGTTATGACAGTGTGAGTCAGCATGTTCGTTAAAAGGGCACTAAAACAGAAGTTGACCATCATTCATGTTATTATTTGTGTGTCTGCTTTTCTTGTTATGAGTGATAGACCTTTAGTGACATGTGAACACTTAGAAATACCAAATTTGCTAATAAACAATCTTGGACTTTCCAGTGTAATTAAATTCAAGCAGCTGTCACACCTTATTGACATACAGGTGGTGTCAAGGTTCATTTGCAATCAGGTATGCAGCTAGTGAGAGCAAGCCAGGTTTTGCTTGGGGGCATTATATAAAGGGCCTAAATGCTGTGCTTGTTTAACCAGTCAGGACTCTATAATTAAGTAATGGTCTGGCATTAATACCACATTAATAAAGTATTATTAAAGTACCACAGTGTAAATGAGCTATGTAGCAGGGAAACGGTACTACTCAGCTAAAGATGTCCCCTGTGAGTGTTATATTGCTCATGTATATTATCAGATATTCCTATTGTTTTTAACTTGAAGCAGGATCTCTCTCAGATCTCTCTCAGATGGTTAAAACGGAGCTCATTTGCTCATCTGATAACTATTTTAATACTTGTATGTTCCACTGCCTGACGTAAACATTTAAAGAGGAGAAACGTGTCGCAATTAACATAACGGGAGGGGGAGATTCCCGCTCCTGTACACGGTGGGGATGGGATATCCCCTAGTTTCCCAATAGCGGCCAAATTCTCGCGAGATAAATTTATCGCTACGTGAGCGCGCACTGGCTGACGTAGGAGCGAAGAGACGTACGCGTACACGTTTCCGCGCGCCCAGCAAAGCGGGGACAGGGCGAAAAATCCAGCGAAAGCCAGACTGAGCTTCCTGACCCCAAAGAGCTTCGTAGGGGAAGTTATCTTCAGACGGCCCTCCCGGCGTGCACGGAGAAGTGGGATTTTACCTGCGCAACTGCACCGAAATTTGCACGACAAGGCGGCTGGAGTTTTTTGTTTTGGGTTTTCTTTGCTTTGTTCGGGGTCGGCTCCGTGTAGAGTTTTATTGCAGAGCAGCATCACTACCGCACGTCGTGCCGCACAGGGAGGAGAGGAGAGGGCAGAAGTTTCCGCTGGCTTGTTTTGTCACTGCGGGGCTGGTGAATCTGCAGGAATGTCGCAGAAGGAGAGACCCACGTTTTACCGACAGGAGCTCAACAAAACCGTGTGGGAAGTCCCGGAGCGCTACCAGAACTTATCTCCTGTCGGTTCCGGTGCTTACGGATCCGTGTGGTAAGTTGTTGTTGCACAGCAGAAGCGAGCGAGAGAGCTAGTGCACACACACAGCGCGATTGCACAACGACCAAACGACTTCCCACCAACCACAGTGGCCCGGGAGAGCTATCTGTCGCCGGGCTGCTTAACCAGCCTGCGCAGGGTGTCCGTGGAAGACACGGGGATATAACTTGTGTCCTTTGTTTACGTCCTAATACTCGGGCCGCGGTAGCTCAGCCGTGCACACTCCACACAGTAGCTCGCATTTTTTCGGCGGGTGGGGATTGTTTGTGATTTGTGCACGTTTTTTTCTGACTTTGTTGCTTTACTTTCTCGTGTCGCCTGAACAGCCTGGTGTAACTTGTAGCGTACGGTAAGCACAGTGATGGCCCCAGGGCGAAGTTTAACTGCTGCTTTGAAAAAAACAAATATTTTATCAACAGAAGGCTACATGTGCGACATGTCTATGCTTGCATCATCTGGTTTAAAAAAAAAGAGAAAAGGAAAAAAGGTGGTGGTGGGGGGTTCTTCCTTATCAGATCACATCTGTAACAATTACACAGTTTAAGGGTTAACCAGGACGTCACGAAGCACGCGTTTTCCACTTGAAATAATTGCCGTGTTGCTGTATGGCACATACAGCAACACGCCTGGCACTTTACACATCCGCACATTGCATATATTATGCATTTCTAGTTGGGTGCAGCCTGCAGAGTACCAGAACGTCACGTGGTTTTCGGAAAGTAGGCCCCCCTCATGCACAGTGAGCGCTTTCTACAGGAGCCCATCCGACGACGTCGATGACTCTAGAATGATGTCATCCTTTCGCCCGCTGTGGTACACGCATGACTCACGGTCCCGAGGTTAGGTAGTGGCATCAGCCCTGACGCCTTCTAGTCAGTACAAAGTCATGGACAGCAGCGGGTCGTAATTACAACTTTACAACTCATTTTGGCCGCACTTTCATCTCTTCAGCTGTTGACTGTAAAGGTTGTTTTTTTTGTGCAGTTTTTAGTGGTGGATGGTGGATGACCTCATTTTGTCCTTAAGACAATAACTGGGTTTGGAAGCACCAGTGACAAAGCCAAATGCAAGGCATATGTTCATAGATGACCATTGAATGAGGCTTATTCTTGTTACGAATTTAAAATGCACCACTTCCAAGGCAAAATGTGAGCACTGCCATAAGCAGCTAGTTTTTGAAAATTCCTGTGGGGTTTTTTTTTTTTTTTTTGTGCTTTTTTTCTGTAAGGAGCTGTCAGCTTTTCTTGTGGAAAACCTTTTGCGTAATGCAACTTCCCAAAAACAAAAAAGAATAAAAAAATCTGCAACTAGAGTGGTCCAGAGAGCAGTGTGCCTCTAAAGCCCTTCAGATGGTATCTGGAAAAATATAAATAACCTCATAGCTCCTCCACCAACATGTCACGGCTGTTGGTTAGCTGGGCACATGCTCCCAGGCACTCAGCGGGCCAAGTCTTTGTTGTCTCCACCATAATGTTGCTTGAGTTCTCCACTCAGTAAAACAGCCACAGGCATTAACTGTGTGGATTTTTCATTTGAATTGCCTGATCAACTTTGCACTCGCATACACCAAAGATAATAACACTACTGATATCTACTTATATCTTGGCTGTACTATTTTTTGAATGACAGACTTGAATGGATAGCCAGGGCTGGTGTGGAGTAATAGCTGCTGGCTGGGATTTCAATGTGTCCTTGCACTTTTATTTGTAGGCTTCCCAGCTAAGGGTGTGTGTAGGTACTTTAACACAGGGCAGAAATATTCTTAGCCATAGATAAAAAGAAAAGACAGCCCAGTAAAGAGCACGCTGCTCAGTATCACAAAGCTTTTTAATTTTTTTACATATGTATGTTGTAATGTCAGTGTTGTGCAAAGACATACTCTCAGATCCGCAGATTCCCGTTTTCATGGGCACTCTTTCAAAGCATGCTGAGATTAACACTCGTTATTGACAGGCCTAAACTGTTTTTGGCAAATTTGCAACCTAAAGTTTACTCGGCACAGCTCCAGCTGATAATGCAGGGTAAACTCTGGCTCTGCTTACACACATTTCTTATTCATGAAGTTGAAATTCGACCTAAATGATTCTGTTTATATTTATTAAGCTGCAAGTTACAGCTTCAGAACTTCTTTACCTGGAATGATGGCTTTATGTGCTCCTGTTTTTTTTGTTTTGTTTGTTTGTATGTTTTTTTTTTTTACATTGTCAGACAGCATTTAGTGTTTCATATTTTGCTGATGAAGAAAGAATTGCACAAGGCTCCTTGGGTTGTCACGTCAGAGAAAAGTGCAATGATTTTTCAGCTTGTGCCCAAAAGCAGCAATTTTGTGACTTTGGTTTTAGCAGCTGGTCATGACCAAATGCATCAGTGATGTCAGAAAAGTAAACCCCCTCATTTTGGTATAAAGTTATGGATTAGAGTTTGAATCCCTAAAACACAAATACGACTTTTTGCAGTTTTTGTTTTTTTCCCCTCCGACAGCTTTAGCAAGCAAAATCATGGTCTGAATGTCCTGTTGTGCCAAATCTCTGTAGGTAACACTTGCTAGTCAATTTCTTTAGATTTTAAAAACATACTTAAGTTTTCCAACTTCTAAAATTACTTTGATTTGTGAGTGTGACTAGGTGATAGAGTAGACATAGGTGAGTCGACCTCATCTGTAGGTCTGTTAACTGAGCAGGTTTGTGTTAATAATGCCATTGATAAATCAATTAAACGATGATGATTGCTATTATTAGCTGGAATATGGCTCTAATGAGATTATTTCAAAGATCAAGTAAACACGATAAGCATGGTGTAATGTCACCAGATCATTAAGTCACCCCACTTTCCATATTTATTATATCATTTAATGTCTAACATTGATGTTTGAGTGGCCCAGAGGAAATTAAGCCTTATCGCAAGCACTGCTGTGCCTTATGTCATTGTGTGCGCATATTAAAACACTTCCTGCACCACAATGCACTCATCATGAACTGATGATTCGTCCCCAGCTACAGGAAAGCTTGATGATGACGATGATGATTGGGAGTGTGGCGTTGACTGCGTTGCTGCTCTGAAATTCAGAATCAATCATCAGAACTCACTCTGCTTCTCACCTATTGTTTTACTGGCTTTTCAGGACACGGTGTCCTGCATGACTCTGTCGTCTTACGGTTGCTTCCTTTCGTGACTGTGTACTGAGGATTATGATGCATTGTTGTTCCTAACAAACATACAGGTTAGATGAGGTTCTTTTTTGTTTTGCAGAAAGAGGTGTTACTACCATTTCTCGTTTGACCTGCGCTAAGGTGAAGTATGTGGCTCAAAGTGTTAATGCAACACAGAGAGTAAAAATTGTAATGTGTCCTGTTGCTATAATTCTGAGTTTAATCCGTGTCAATTATTTCACCAATAATGAACAGATCATACGTTATGGCTCGTTACTTAAAATGATACTGCGTGTGGTAAGATTTGGCAGTGCCGATCACGTTGATGGCGTACACGAACCCCGTCATGCTCTGATATGAAATCCAATGTATACATGTTTGTGCTCAGATAAAGAGTGCACAAATGCAGCGTTCCAGCTTTCTCGATGCACGTGCACGTCTTACGATTATAAGACAGTTACTACAGACATCTCGACGACTCATCTACAGCACATATTTGCCTGTTTGCTCACTCTGGCCTTCTGTTAGTCAGCGTGCTGCTTCTCTACTTCCCTGTGAAGCTGTTGCTCCTTTTTTAGTCTACGCTTTATGGCCATTTCTTATGGCAGTTCCATTTACTGCTGACTAATTGGATAGTGTATGCTTAGACCCATCTTGTTTGCCCTACAAATTAGCAGCAGTTTGAGTGCGTGTGCCTTTGTTTTGCCATTTAGGATTGGTACACTGTTTACTGACTATGGGTTTTCCCTCACTGCTGACACATTAAAGTTGTTCTGCAAGCCTCTGACATGGAGCACATTGGGTGTGGGAGATTATCTCAGCTTTACTGGAAAAAACACAGTGCTTATCTTAATGTTCTTATTATGGATGTGTTGCACTCTGGGTCATAGCTTTGTCACTCACACAGAATCAGTTTTAACACTTCTCCTGTGCGTGGCGTTGCACTCTCAGCCATAGGTGTGTGCAGTTAATTTTAAAAGGTCGACAGTTTGAGCAAAGCATTTCAAGAGAAACTGACTCCCATATCCTTTTAAACTGAAAGGCAACAGAAAAACTGGCCCGCTAGTCTAGTTCTGGTGGTTTCCTTGTGTCACTCCATGCAGTTCCTGCTTTTTGTTTTAGTTGGTCTGCGGTGTAAAAATAACAACAAGAACAACAACGAACACACATATGGGAGCACAGATTTAAAGATGTTGCAATCATCTATGCACGATGTACCGTATCTGACTGACCTGGAAGGAATGTGGTTAATTGTAAGTAGGTTGCCTTCCCTCACAGATAAAGGAAATACAGCAATGTCAACCAGTGCTCAACTATTTGTTATTGTAAATAAGTAAAACACGTTCATTTCACTCATCTTTTTCGTGTCTATGCTTTTTGGCGTCTACATTAACCATTACCAGAATTGAAGAAAAATAAAGATCTGTGACATCTCCATCACATTTACCAGGCAGTTGCTAATTTTGAGTTTGCTCGAGTTAAATGAGATATCCAGCACATTGAACCGTTTTGAATTAATCAGCTGTTGAATGTTGACAGTTGTGTAGACAAAAGAGGAAATTGAGGCCACACACTTAATTATAAGACCTTTTTCTTTTGTGTTTTTTTTGTGTGTGTTTTGTTCCTGTTACATAAAATGATCTGTTTTGCTGTCTTCCTGTGATAAAAATACTACTAATAATGTTTTGACAGATTGGGCCTTCAAAAAGACGTCAGCCGTGCTTTTCTTGAATGGGGGGAAAAAAGAACCAATTCTCCAAATAGAGCTGCAATAACAGACTTTCAGTGGTCAGTCACAAGTGGTTGTGGACATCTTGTGCAAAGTCAGACAGTCAGCTGGGTTACATTAATGTTAGAACACTCTGTAGCATGTAAACAACAGTTTACAGCAGCTCTATAATAGATGAATGTTTTACTCTATCTGGAGACTGCTGATCATCAACCAGCATGTTGTGCAGTTAATTGTTTTTCAGTAATTAGCTGCTGTATTTTCACACTCCTGTGTCATTGCCCACCATGCTGCTGATATTTGAGAACAGGTTCAATCATGTTCCCTATTCAACTTTAGACTGTAGAGTGTAATAAGAACTGAAACCAAGCGCTCGGTGTTATGTAAGTATTTGCTTTGTTTACTGCGTTAGACACCTACGCAGTCTAATGAAGAATCTCATTGTCAGTTTGAGAAATGTTTGGGTTTTTTATGTGACAGCTGTTGGTAGCGATGCATTTTCTTTTTTCTGTTAAGAGCCCACCCGTTTCACACGTTACCTTTCTTTCAGCTCGGCGTTTGATGTGAAGACGAACCTGAAGGTAGCAGTGAAGAAGTTGTCCAGACCTTTCCAGTCCATCATCCATGCAAAGAGGACCTACAGAGAGCTGCGACTGCTCAAACACATGAAGCATGAAAATGTAAGTCACCTACAACTGGGGAAACATCACCTCCACCTCTCAGCAAGCGGCAGTGATTGCTCGCCTCTTTTTCAGTATTTACACAACATTTATTGTGCATTTAACGTCTAAAGGAATTGTGGCATGCAAGTGGACATGGAAAAGCACACGAGGTTTACAAAAGGATCAGTCGCTTTCGTGACTTCTGACCATATCTTTGAGTTGGTGGATGTAACAAGCCTGATGGATTGATCAGGCTGGATTGATGGCGCTTGAGGGGTTAACTTGCTGAAAAATGACGATGAAAGAGTTGAAAAAACATGTAGCTCGTGCAGGAATTCAAAAAAGGAAAGCATGTAAAGACACATCTATAACATAGTGATAAGGTGATAAGTTTATGTGGTAGGATATTTCTGCTAGCGTCTGCATTGTTTTGACTTTGAGCCACCTACAAAGAAAGGATAGGTACTCTCAGTTTAACATCACAGCATCTGCATGTCAACTACCTGGAACTGACTAAAAAACAAGCGTTTAACTGTCATGTTTAAACCCCAGTGTTAGTCCTTCTGGTATTTTCATGTGTCAGCATGAGCAGGCACGGGTACACTGTCCTCAGGCAATAACTGTGTATGCTAACAGGACATCACAACGGAGGTTTTCCCCTGCTAGCGTCTAACGCCTATTGCTTGATGTTGCTTGGTGAGGTATGAGTCACCAAACGGGTTTACATCTGCAGCCCCATCACCTACTGTGGTGTCTTTTTTTTAATCTTATTTTGTAGCTGCAACTTTAAAAAGAAATCTTGCTAAGTATCTCAACTTTTTTGCCTTTGGTGTGAGTTTCCCGCCTATAATCACTGCTTTGGTGTGTGTGTGTGTGTGTGTGTAGATACTGCACATGCAGACACTTGCCCGCATACAAAACGCAAACATTGTTCCTGGTTTCTGTGCTGTTGCTTCATCCGGGGTTACGCTTTTGACCAGAGAGACAGGATCTTTATGTGTTTTGAAATGTGAGCAATTATTTCTCAAGCTGGCGTGCAGATGAAGGCTTTTTGAGTCCTGTGTGGAAACAAATCCACCTGGTGAATGTTGTATATGAGTTTAAATATTTCTAGAAAAGAGGGAAGTGTACAGTGTGAGAAGAGGTAGAAATATTTAGATTGCCACAATATATGCAAGTGGACTTTATGAGATATCATCTGCCAGCAGCACCTGTGAAGTGAAAATTTTCAGAAGGAAAAAAAAGAAACTTTAGCTGTAAGAAGCATGGAAAGTCTTAAAGGGGAAAACCCCCTAACAACAGTACAACAAACCTCACAGTTAAATGAAAGCCCATCTTGTAAAGTTACGGTTTAATGTAATATTAGCTGTATTCTGCACTGTTTAGTTAGCTTTAAGAACTCATTGCAGGCGCTCACAGAATTCATACAATAAGTGTTGCGCAACTCTAGAAGCTATCACAACACACGTAGGGTAGTCTTTCTAATAAATGACAGCTATGAAGTCATTAAATGGAAGATCTGATTTGGGATTGTTGCTACTCAGAGTGTGCCTGTTTGCTCTGATTAGAAGCTGCTGTGCAGAAGTTATTCAAATCTTATGGAAATGTGAGAAAGAAGCGCACCTTTTAGCTTGCCTTACATGTATTTAGATGAAAGGCCACCTGGAAGAAATGTACACAAGAACACGCCAGATCACCGTAAAAAAAAAATCCAGGTCTCCTTATGTTGTGAAAAAAGTTTAATATGAAACGTCATCGCCCATGCCAGAACTTGCTGTGGTTCAGTCCGAGCGCACTTGGCTCAGCATTCACACATTACTGTATTTTTTTTAAAATTCTTTCTTAGATCCTGTTTTTTGCACAAGCCCTGATTTCACTTCTGTTACAACTCGAGCAGTTTTGGAATTAGTGTTGCGCTGTGCGCTGGCACTGTGGGGAAAAACACACCAGTGCATTTGAAAAACAGGTTTTACGTGGAATACAGATTATGGAGGATTATACAGAGTCTGTGCCTGTATTGCTGTGTTGAAGGCAAGACGGTAACGTCGCGTAGAAATGTCATTCTGATAAAGAATCTCACTTATCTCGGCGTGAACATGCTGCTGCCAGGTTTTTTGTTGTACTAACAGGAAGAAGAAAAAAAACATCAAGTTGCGGTGATTTTCTGTTCATAAATCCTCTGTGCTTTAATACATATCTGTGGCTTACATAGGGAGGGATTCTGTGTTTTGCTCATGCTGTTGCCAGGAGACTCCCCGAGTTTTGAGTTTGGAAAGCCTGAGTGGACCAATCGGCTGTTTGTTGTGGCCGTGGCCCACCAATCAGCTGCAGATTTAGGTCTTGTGTGGGTGGGCCGCTCCAGTATTTTTACAATACCCTGACTCCAGGGGGTGGGGGTAGCACTCAGGGCTGCTCTCTGCCAGTATGTCTGCATGCATGTGTATATGCATGCCTGAAGTGTGTGTACAATACACGTACTGCTGAAAGACACATAAATAAGAAGACTTTCTGTTTTTTCTTTCTTTAGTTTATTTTGATGCACCGTGAAGCTGCAGATATTCAACTGTAGTGATTGTATGCATCCATATTTAGTCACTTTCACACATTACGTTGTTTTTTTTTTCATACAATCACAAACTTATTGTGCAAGAGACTGTGGAAAGGGGAGAAGGACCCTGCAAATACAGTGTATTCTAGGTTAAAGACTCCAGAACACACCCCATCTCTAAAAGCTTTTGTATTGCTAGAGGAAAAAAAGGAATAATGCATCCAGCATTTATAAGCCATTATAAATAACTTTGCATTGTTGGAACCAGCATAACCGGTTGCATGCAACTTTAACTACCTGAAAGGTGCCTGTGCTGTCAGCTTGGTGGATTATCCTAAATAATGCATCAACCAAATAATGTTCACTACTTCCTTTGAAGAGACGAGGTAACTTAAGCACAGCACCTAGTGCTAACACTAAATTGAACATAAATCAGCAACAAATTCTTTGCTTATTATTGTTGTTTTTTTGTTTTTTAATTATTATTATTGCTATACTGTGCAATATGCATTGTTTCCTATTAGGGTTTGGAATTGATAAGAATTTAGCGATTTGATTTCTTATCGATTCTCAATGGTTTCACTTTGAGACCATCTCTAAGCAGCATATCAAAGACATTACATTCATGCAAATGAATTACATGGATCTTAGAGGTATTTCCCCTCTTTGTTCTGATCGGTGTTGCGTCATTCGTCAAAAAAAGTAAAGTAAAAAAAAGCTTTTACACATATCACACAGAAGACTTTTATTAAAAGTAATGCAGTACGTTAATTACACCCAGGAGAAAGACATTCGTTATACTACTCATTACGTTACTTTCATTTTACTCTGTAAAATGAACTGAAACACACTGATACATAATTATAATTTAACAGTATAAACCTGCAGGCTAGCTATTCTAATGAGGACACGTGATCTTTCCCTTTAGTATTTAGTAGGGGTGCAACGATATTCGTATCGATATTGAACCGTTCGATACAGTGCTTTCGGTTCGGTATGCATATGTATCGAACAATACAAAAATTTATTTTATCAACTTTCCTTCTGACGATGCTGTCTGTGTTGAGCGCTCAGTGAATCTGCGTTCGACTACTCCGCCTAGGCTCGACAGTGCAGCCTAGGCGGAGTAGTCGAACGCAGATTCACTGAGCGCTCAACACAGACAGCATCATCAGAAGGAAGAGCGCAGGGCAAGCTAGCGAGACAGAAGTTAAGCTCTCCTTACAACATGGACCTCCCGCACCCTCATTCAGATCTGGCGTTTGGAATTATTTTGGTTTTCATGTGACGTATGACCCTGAAGGTAAGCGAGTCATGCACTAAAGTAAAACAGTATGTTGGATGTGCCATGCAATGCTCAATTACATGGGTGGGAGCTAGTGTGTTAGCGCAGTTAGCTCGTTAACGTGTTGGCCGTCCAGCCCCATGCACAGGGCGATCGGCGGTAGCTCGTTAACGGAGATTTGCCATGTTGTGGCGTTAAGGTCATTTCAACGAGATTAACCTGAAAGCACTAGTGGGAACTAGAGATGGCACGATACCACTTTTTTATGTCCGATACCGATATCATAAATTTGGATATCTGCCGATACCGATATGAATCCGATATAGTGTTTTTTAATCAACAAAACTGTTTTTTAAATATCTTGCTGCATTTTGTATAAGTTCATACTCAAGTTTAAAACAACAACTACACTAAAGCTATTCTGTTATACCTGTATGCAAAAAAAAATATTTCATAGTTCAGCAATACTGATCAATCTAATAAACTTAAACCTACACCATCCTCCCTATTCTGGTATTTTAAAGAGTACTTAGCATAAATATTAAGCAACCTAACTAATAGGGTTCCAACTCCCAGCAACAACAAAAATAAATAAATAAAAAATAGGGAACCATCCTTCACGCTCCACCTCATGATGCTTAATCAACGTAATCAACCTTAATTTGATGCAGTGTGAAAAAAAATGCACAGAAATCAATTATTTTTCAAGAAATATTAAATAGATTCAACATCTTTCTTCAACAAAATTGCAGACTGCACAGATGGTACCTTCCCAAAGGAAAAAGTACTATAGCTTACTAGGGTATATATTAGACTTAATAGTTACTATATACAGTAATTGACTTCTATTCATTTTACATCAAATTGAAACTTTGGGTGTCAGATAATTATTTATTAAAAGCTAGACATTTTAAATGAGAATAAGAAAGAAAAGTATGTCTTTGTGCCCCCTTTTCCCTGTTAATGCCCTATCGGCCCCCCTGGCTAAACTTTGCTAGATCCGCCCCTGCACAGTTACCAGCGTCAGCTACGTAGAAAAAGATCCTCGAGTAGAAAGTAATATTAAATACATTCTAACAACAGCTGATCAAGCTTAAACGTGCTGCTGTTGTTCAGCCGCTGGTTTCCTCTTTCTGGTGCAAAGTGGGCCAAAAGCAAACAAGAGACACGGACTCACGACAGAAAAGCCGATCAGCTGATCGTTAAGCAGTTTCATGATTGAAGTAGCAGCAGGAGAGGCAGTCGCTTGTTAAGCTTAACGCAGGAATGCTTTACAAACATTCAGAGATGGACTTACACACTTGCTGTACTTCTCTCGGGGATAACTTTGTCGGAGATGAAATGCCGGGTTGCTAGCGAAGCTCCAAATGCTATCCAGACCACCGACAGGTCCCGCATGCCACAGCCGCTCTATCACGTGATGCATACTGCTCCGACTGCTAACGTTCTGAGGTGAGTTACGGCGTGTTGCAAGTTTTGTGAGGTGCTTTCGTGATATTTAATGGATCGGATTACATTTTTTATTTTTCTCCGATATCCGATCCAGTAATTTAGGTCAGTATCGGACCGATACCGATACGTAATATCGGATCGGTCCATCTCTAGTGGGAACACAACGAATATGACTGCACATTTACGCCGACATTATCGGATTGCAAAGACAAGTGGAAGCAGAAAAAAAACAAGCAAGCATGCTACTAACTTTAGCCGAGTCATTTAGACAGCTGTTAGCACATGATTCTCCTTATATGTTTAATATGCTGCTGAGAATATAGCCCAGAAGAAGCGGATAGTATAGCTTTTATTTTGGAAAGAGCCATTTCTCTGTAATAAACTCTCTTTTTCCAAAGATGAGTGATTCCTCAATCAGATACAGGGCTCGCAATATCGCTAGCCCGACGTCCCGGGGCTAGCGATCTTTTCAGTCGGGCTACCAAAATCTATCTCTGCCCTGCCCGTTGGGCTATTGTAGGAAGGAAAAATATATGTCAATGCTTTTGCATTCTTTCAGAAATGTAGCTGGGTAATTATGTCATTGGCATCGGTGAGCCACTGTCAATATGTGACATATTGAAGTCGCGTTTGAATTTGCGCTTGTTTTTTTGCTTTCACTTTGCAATGACAGCACTGATCTGTGAGTGATGATAATTTGTGCACCAATTCCTCTGACATCGTCTTATTAATTGTTAGCTTACTATGCAAACATGACAAGTGAAATCTCCCGCAGCTTAAACATGTGAGAGGTTGATCGCGCAGAGAATCGCTGAGCTTATGTGAGTGCGTGTGTAAAAGCAGCAGGATTTATATTTGACTACGATGACCTTCACAGACAGATATATATTTTAGTTCTGCTGAGCCAAATAAGACAGGTCAGGGTGAAGAAGTGACAGCCAAAGAAAAGCTTACCACAAAACGGAGAAGTTATGACAAATCAGACTATAAGGCAAAAAGAAAGTGCAGCTTTATGGTTTCATGGACAAAAGAATTTCTGTGGCTGCAATATGACGAGCTAAATAACCAGGGCTGCACATAAGTGGTCCGCAGGTGCGCATTCGCTGTCAAAATAAAAAACACGCACAAGGGTTAGGGTTAAATTTAAAAACTGTACTTTTGAGTTAAAATATATATTTATAATTTTAATAAATGACAAATTAAAAAGGCATGAACATTTTTTTTGTATCGAAAAAATATCGAACCGTGACACCAAAGTATCGAACCGAACCGAACCGTGAATTTTGTGTATCGTTGCACCCCTAGTATTTAGGTATGAACACAAAGATGAAAACCAGCACAAAGAGACTTTAAAGCGATTCTACTTTAGAAACACAAACAGGTAGAAAAGGAAGCTGCTGTCTGGCTGCTCATTGGTTTGTTACCTGTTGATTTCAGCATCGGCTTCACCGCAAGTGACGGCTCACTTTATCACGGTGCTGGCCGGGTGTCAACATTTACTCAGCTTTAAAATCACTCTGGGTTCTTGGCTAGCTTAGCGTTAGCATTATGTCTGTGTAGGTGCTTGCGAAGAGCCAAAGCTTTGTTAGCAGTATAATGCAGTTGTTTATGCCCTGGAGCAGTCTCCACTTTCCCAACGCGCTCTTATCCTTTTGTGCAATAAAAATAAAAGTAATGTCCATGTCCAAACTGTAGACAACGCCACAATTTTCCTCCACACAAATCAGCTGATCATAGTGAGAGTGCAAGAACCGATATGCAGGCAGACACACAATTCCAAGGATCTTGACTACTTGGAACCGGTTCTCTACAAGAACCGTTCTCAATTTCCATCCCTATTTGCAATCCACATTGCACTGGACCCCTATGGCCCCTCCAGTAGTCTGTGGCCTTATGTGGCCTATTTACGGAGAGCACAGCCAAGGCCCTGTGCCAGGCCCTACCTCCTCTTGGCCAGTCTCCTGGCTGGGACCCCAGTTACCGTGATCAGCTGGGATAACATGATCTGTTATTTTGTTTTTTTGTCAGGCAAAATGGCGTTGACAGCCTAGGTGCTGAGATCACTACAGTGCTTAAACCTCTCTTATAATAAGATGGTGATTCAGGGTGGGGTGTTTGCTTATTTAACTAAATTAAACTTCACCCACCAACCAGTTGCTAACTGTCTCTAACCTCTGACCTCTCGGTTTTTCCTTCAGGTGATCGGCCTTTTAGATGTTTTCTCACCAGCGACAAGCTTAGAGGAATTTAACGATGTGTAAGTCACTCTTTCTTTCTTTTTTGCTCTCTGCTTTTCTCCTTCTCACTCGTTCAGTTTGTTTATTTTCTTGCTTACTGTCTCAGCGTCTATAAGCTTCACTTTTTACACAATGAAAGCGTTCGTGCCAGCAGATAATCGCAAGATTACCTCGATAGCCAAAACTAGTTAGAGATGCACGAGGATTCTTAACATCATGAGAGAGCAGCATGTGGCGAGTGGTACCAAGGTGAATGTAGGGTGAACACGTGCTCCTAAGGAACATCACAGCTAGTCTCCATGGTAACAGCCATCTGGCAGTGTATGTGTGCAGAATAGTCAATCAGCGTCCTTGAATTCTCTGCATGGTGTAACGTCATCAGCATGTTGCACATTTGTGGAAATGTGAGATGAACCTCAACGCGATCTCATACACGAGGTGAAGTTTAGCCAAAGACGTGGTGCTTATCTTTTCACGTGACCATTAACGAACACCTCGTTCTTTGACAACGACCTTGGACTAGTGCTGTGTGATTAAAGAGGTCATATATATACTACAATCACTGCTGGCCTCCTTCAAGTGGTTTACTTTCTGTTTAAATATTTTGCTGTTGAGAAAAAAAAGTGTTGTTTTTTTTCTGTTGTGTTGTTTTTCTGTTATCATCACTTTAATCTTGCCAACTTTTAAGTTGCCACATTTAGAAATAATTCTTACAGAAAATGATGAATGATTTTTTATCAAAAACACCGTTAGCTGCACTTTACACAGACCTGCTAATCTGCAAAAATTAAATCTTTAAAGTTTAAACTAAATAAAGCTGCAGCAGAAATCAAAGAGAGACGTTCCTGAATTATAAGATTACATCTGATTGGCTGTTTGATTTGCAGGTACTTGGTGACACACCTAATGGGTGCAGACCTCAACAACATCGTGAAGTGTCAGAAGCTCACGGATGACCACGTCCAGTTCCTCATATACCAGATCCTCAGAGGCTTAAAGGTCAGCGAGGCCCTCATTTTCAACTCAAAACTGGCTGCTCCTAAAAGTTGACTTGCATTCAATCTGTGCAAAAGCGGTGCCTTGTGGAACCAGGCAAAGCTAGCTCACTAGACCACAGATGCATCTGCATTGTTCTGCGTTTAGACCAGCTGAATTCTAGTTGGCAGCGACGTTTCTGTGCCACTCTTGTGACTATTTTTTGTTTTTGTTTTGTTTTTTTAAATTTTCTGCAAACAGTGGCAACTGAAAGTGAATGGATAAAATTCAACAGTTCCTCTTTTGCAGATTGTTGCAATGCAGGAAAGAGCAAATGCTGCTCAGTTGAGTCTTAACACAGACTGTAAAAAGTTAACTGGATACAGCTACAGCTAGTAGTATTTGTAATGTGAGCAAACCATGTATGATTACAGCCTATTACACACTTGATTTTGTTGTTCCATGAAAGTGTTATCTTTGTCAATCACCTGTTTACGCCACTTGTTGAGAGCAAGCAGATATGTCAGAGTTGCTGTGATTGTGTTTCTTGTAGTTACATTTCAGAGGAGAGAACGGTTTTGAAACTTTGGCTTATATTTGTGGATCTAGACAAAGCATATGATAGGGTGCTAAGAGAGGAACTGTGGTACTGCATGAGGAAGTCATGATGGTGCACAACATGTATGAGGACAGTGGTGAGGTGTGCAGTACGAGTGACAGAAGTGTTCAAGATGGGGATCAGGGATCTGCTTCGTGTTTGCAGTGGTGATGGGTAGAATGGCAGATGAGGTGTGCAGCAGGGGTGTCCGCTGACTGTGATGTTTGCAGATGATAGTGTAGTCTGTAGTAAACATGGAGAGGTGGAGGTATGCTCTGGAGAAGAGGCATGAAACTCAGTAGAAATAAGACAGGATACATGTGTGTGTCAGTGAGGGAGAGACAGGTGTAATAGTGAAGATGTGTAGAGGCAGTAGAGTTAGTGAAGGTGGACAGATTCAAAAACCTGGGGCCAACAATCTAATGCAACAGACAGTGCACAAGAGAGGAGAAGAAGAGAGTGCAGGCAGGGTGGAGTGGGCGGAGACGTGTGTCATGGGTCATCTGTGACAGAAGGATAGCAGCAAGAGTGAAAGGGATGGTAAGACCTGCTGTACAGTTTTTAGACGGTTGCACTGACGAAAAGACGAGAGGCCGAGCTGAAGATGTTACAATTTTAACTGAGAGTGACCAGGATGGAGATAATGACCATATCACAAGGACAGTTTCAAGTTGAGCAGTTCGGAGACAAAGCTAGACAGGCAAGGCTAAGATGGTCTGAGCATTTGCAGAGGAGGTAAAGTGGATACACTGGGCGAAGAATGCTGAATATGGACCTCAGAGAAAATTTATGGACAGAAGAGGAGGCTGAGGCAGATGATTGGCTACGAAGGAAGATGTTAGTGGTATTTCTGAATGATTACTATTTAAAGAAATGTACACTAGTTATGTTGATGTTCTGCTCGTTTTATCGCTTGGGAGTTCAGCTGGTGTACATTTAAAATACCATAAGCTAATACACACTAATGTAAGTGAGGTGTTTTTTGTGACTGCATGCTTTCCATATGGATGGATGCATTAGCATTTAAATATTTTTATGTTCTTTCCCCCCTACAGTACATCCACTCTGCAGATATCATCCACAGAGTAAGTGATGGCCTCACTGAATGTGTCAGTGTCTGCAAAGAAAAACAGTCCAGTGCTGGTTAAACTGAACAGAACCATTAATGGCACTTTAGCTTTTCTGGATGGTGTTTTATTAAATCTATACACTAGAGCTTGAAGTAATCAGATTAACACGACAATAAAATAAAAATTTGGTTTGGAATGTTTTACGTTTCTGATTGTGGATTAAAAATATAATTGAAGGAATGAGTGCAAAAACAAAAAACATACACAAATGTTTGCAATATGATGACATGTGTAGCAATACCAGCAGGATGTCTCCCTGTTGTTTCTAAATTCTCATCTGGACTCTTTTTTTCCCCCTCTCTCCTCAGGATTTGAAGCCCAGTAATCTGGCTGTGAATGAAGACTGTGAGCTTAAGGTGAGGAGACTGATTGTTTCAGATCCAAGCTTCACCATATGCGATATAACTTGCTGTCGAGCTAAAGGTGCTCAGTCATGTCTCATTTGGTTGTCTTTATGTCGCCTATGCATTGTTGCATCACTCAGATCCTGGACTTTGGTTTGGCACGGCACACGGATGATGAAATGACAGGATACGTAGCCACACGGTGGTACCGCGCCCCGGAGATCATGCTCAACTGGATGCACTACAACATGACCGGTACGCACACTGACATTCAATCATGTTTTGAGTGCAGTTTCATAAAAGTGTGTTGAAATAGCTTTTTGGACATCTGTTACAAGTCAAGAGTCATGCGTTTACAATGATGTGGGGGGTTATGTGTGCAGTGATCATACAAGGATACTAAGTTTTTTCTTCTCTATAAATAAGGAGACAACTTTAGAGAAACTAGGACAGCTTTTCAAGCTTTTCAATTTTCTTGTTTATTCAACATGATGTTTAGAGGCCTTTTCATCAGCCTAAATCATCCACAACAGACGTTTGCCTTGTTGAGTGCCATTTAGTTCTGCTTCACACTTTCTTTACAAAGCATTAAGTGTTGGTGTAAATGGGCAAATAAACGAATGTGGACTTAAACTGTGCAAGCTGTTTAGCTGTGCTTTTGAGCTGTGCCTTCCCCAGCAGCTTTGAAACGTTTGGTTTGTGAAAAAAAATTGAATTTGTTGAAATTCTCTTCCTATTTAACAGTGAGAGTTATTGAATTAAACGTTGCCCATGTAACACAACGTAATGCAGCGCAGTTCGTTCACAGTTTGACAAATTGTCAGGATGCTGTCACAAAACTGCAGTCTCAGCTCTCATCAGGAAGCAGCGTTTAAATCTGAAAAGAACAAGGCAGACTTCATTGAATTCACCGCAAGTAGTGAAGATTACAGGATGATACCATTACATCGTTGCATATGCATGTGCAGCATGCACGTACAGCTGTGTTGTTCTGCATTATGCTGAAAAGCTTGGATTTGTGTCATATCTAAAGGATTTGTTGAGATGCATGTTTGAAATGATTTCTTTTTATTTAATAGTGGATATCTGGTCGGTGGGCTGCATCATGGCTGAACTACTTACAGGACGGACACTCTTCCCTGGCACAGACCGTATCCTTCCACCTCTGCTGCTAAAATAAATGTCAGATTGTAGCCAGCCTGCAGGTCTGTGTTAGATTAGGAGGAGGTACTGGTTGAGTTCAATCTGCTTATATGCACACGGTTTACAAATATGTATTAGACTAGTTATATAAGAATTGTTGTCCAGTGCACTCACTGCCAGGCTCTCACAGAATCTATTGCTGCAGCACTGTTGCAAGCACAGACAAAAGCACCATTTTACCTAGTTGGGCTGACTTAAAAGCATTGCTGAGTATTGAATTCAGTGAGCTACATGCCAGAATAGCCAGGAAAGTGTGCGTGTGTGTGCATGATATGCACACACACACTCTCATATGGAGTTAATAGTGCCCTGTGGTCTATGACTCAGTGCTGCCCACTTTTATCTCCACTGCTTTTCCACGATACTTTTTACACTACCTTCCTGTTTCCCTCCCACAAAACCCTTACACACAGCAGAGCTGTCATGTGATTTGATATAAAAACATACCGGAAAACCCTGTAAATTAGCGCGCGCACACACACACACACACACACACACACACACACACACACACACACACACACACCTTTAAATATAGAAGGTAGCATACGCCACCAAGTTGGTGGTTTTGTTAAAGATCAAAATCTGTTTCATAACGTGTTCCTGCTCTAACTAATCAATCAGCCGATCTACACCTTCTTCGCTGCATGCCTTGCAGGGGTATGTGTGCTTGAATGTGTCGAAACTGCTTTGTGATGTAGTGGAGCTACCAACCCACAGTGCTTGTTTGAATATACAGCAAGCAGTCTTTCTGGTCTGTCTCCTTTTACTTGTCTGAATGGAAGCTGATCTCTGCACATGAGTAGAATGGGAGGGATTGTGGATACAATGCATCTCATTAGCCTTTGTACAGTGTAAGTACAGGTGCACTCCCATAGCACCGGGATTAAAAATGTTAAATAGTAGACATACTACAACTGTATGTGGTTCATATTTTGGGTACTAGGTAGTAGTGTGTCAACAGTAGCATGAGCAAATCACTTCAAACTGCTCGTTAGATGTGATTTAGAGAATTCTTGTCATGCTTTCTGGTGACATTTTTGCAGAGTGGAGACGCAGTAGTTAGTTCATTTATTTTTGTTGATGGATCAAATGATTATCTGAAACTTTGTGGACAATTATTTTATAGTTTCAGCTTGTCTGCACTAAGAATTATAAACACTATTCCAGATTCTCAATTTTTTGTAGATTCAATAGTCTGTGATGGTTTTATCACTGTTCATAAGATTTACACGGTGAGTTATAATCACTAGTTGCACACCTAATTTTATGCATATTCATCTATCCATTTTCTACCGCCTGTCTGGGTTCGGGTCATGAGGTCAGCAGTCTGAGCGGAGATACCGGAACTACCCTTACCGCAGCCATTTCTTCCAGCTCATCTGGGGGGGGATACGAAGTCACAGGGTATGCCTAGGAAGGATTCAGGAGGCATCAGATGTGCAAATCACCAAACTGCCTCCTTTCGATGTGAAGGAGCAGCGTCTCTACTCCGAGCCTCTTAAATGGCCCCGCTCCTCACCCTGTCTCTAAGGGCGAGCCAGCCACCCTTTGGTTAATCAATAAAACAACAGTTTATCTTTTATTATGAGCCTTCTCTTCACAACAGGTCGATGCATCCGTATCACTAGAGACACTGCCCCAGTCCGTATGTCAATCTCACCCTCCAGTCTTCCCTCAATCGTGAGCAAGATCCCCAAGATACTTGAGCTCCTCCACCTAGAGTAGTATCTCATCCCTGACCCAGCAGACAGATGAGAAACAAAAACAAGGACTTCTTTAGACACTAACAAGAATTCAGGTAGAAAACAACAGGAATTACATTTATGAAAGAGCATGCCCAGAATAAAAGCAGCTTTTGAAAATGTCCATGTTCAACCTCCTTGAGTCTGAGGGATGAAAATTCCAGCCAGACTTTCTGTTTTGTTTGTGATGGGTGAAGTAGAAGTTTTGCTTTTCCTTTTCACCACAGCAGGCACAGAAACTACAGCACTGTAGCCTGTTAGCTCCACCAATGTCACCTCCAACTCTGATTGCTTCTGGTCTTTCATTTATAATTTGCTTTGATATTTTCTATTGCATCTACATTCAGTCATTTTTAAGTACTTTAATACTTCACACAGTCACAGTAAGTGATATAGTCATAGTCAACTCATCTGTGAATATTTATGCATCAGTGTGACGTTGTATGATTTTTAGTTGGTGCTTGATATCTTTTATTTTGAATAAGTGGACCTTTATCAGTTACAGGCTACAGCATCGACAGTTGTACCTCTCACCCCTCTGTCCCCGTTACGTCCTCCATCCTTTCTGTTTTCCTTCATGTGAGTGTGGTAGATATTGATCAGTTGAAGCTTATAATGATGCTCGTCGGAACGCCAGGGCCTGAGCTCTTGATGAAAATCTCTTCAGAGTCTGTGAGTGCCATCCCATCCAGTTTTGTTTTATTTATTTGTTTTTTCCTTTTCTTTTGCATTGCCCATCCTCCCTGTTGCCTTTGTGTTGCCCTGGCTCTTTATTTTACGACCTGGTGTCAATGCTACTACCTCTTAACTGCACCTGTTTTGCTCTTAACACTCTGCTTTTTTCCCATTTGAGCACAGTGCTTTGATTTCTGCTTCTTTCCAGCATGTACTATGACTTTTTTCAGAGCCACGCTGATAACTTTTATGTGACAGTAAAAACGTTAGTGCCAAACTGGACCACAGTGTTCGTGATTATCTGAATATAGGTTGCAGACAATGAAGGTTTTCTTTATATTAAAGTTTAGAAACTGTCTTCCTTTCTTTCACATCCTCCTCATCCTCACCCCGTGTGTGTTCCCACCCCAGTCCCTATCCTTTCTATACATCCACCTTCCTAACTACACCTGCTCTTTGATGTGCTGACCTCCATGTTATGATACCCCTTGACTCAGAAGGTTTAGATATAAACCAGCTGCAGCAGATAATGCGCCTGACAGGGACGCCCCCAGCCTCCCTAATAAGCAGGATGCCCAGCCACGAGGTGAGACAAGTTCCCTTCGTCTTCCCACATGCCCCGTCTCTTCCCCACAGCCGGAATCAGGGCCATGCTGCAGTCATCCATCAGCTGATAGCTACATTACTGTTTAGAGATAAATGCAGCTAGACTTGATGTTTAAAATATATCCTACCAGTTCCTTTCTGCATACTGTCCTCTGCTCTCACGCCACACATTCCCTTTTTCCTCTTTGACTTGTCATGCTTTTCACAGCAAGGCTTATGAGAGTGCTCTGCCAGTGCAGCCAGCGTGTTCTGATCATCTATCCTATTTGACTATGAAAATAATACCACAGTGTTTATGTAATGCATGTGATTTGGGTGTTAGTTAAAATGCTTGGAACATGGCTTAATGGGAGGATGTACAGTTTGTCTTGCAACAGGCAAATTCAGTTTAGTATTGTAGTTCTATTGAAATATTGCACGTTTTTTGCAGTTTAAAAGCTGCCTTATTACTTGGAAATCTTCTGCAGTTTGCTTTTACAGTACACTTCTTTGTTTCTGTTTTCTCACAGGCGAGGAACTATATCAACTCACTTCCCCAGATGCCAAAGAGAAACTTTGCTGACGTGTTTATTGGTGCCAACCCTCTTGGTAAGTTCCTCTTTCAGAATGACACCATTGGGTTAGGCTGCTATTGGCTCACTGGCTCCCTCTAGTGGTGGTAGTTATAATAATGGGGGAGCGGTTTCATCTGTTTTGGCAAGATTTTTTTTTTATCACAGTGGGGTTTTTTTTAGCTTTAGCTAGTGCAAAAGGAAAAACAATTAGCACTGGCATGAAATAACAGTGTCATTTGCTTTGCTTTACATGAAGCATTTGTGCTTGCATGTGTAGTTACTGCACAAAGACCAGCTCCACGCCAGGAAAAACCCTGATTGCTATGCATGTTAAATCAATCAAGTTAAAAAAAAAACACACAGAATGGATACAGGTGACAGCCGAGTTGGATTAGTGAAGGGTGCTTTCTCATGTGCATCTCGTACCACATCAGGAAATTATTTCACGTAACCAATGTCAAGTTATGTAACGTGAACAAGCTACATTAACTTTTGTCACCTCGAGTCATAAAGAGCTCTTCAGCAGATAATCTAGGGGATGTCATTGTAGGATTATTCCGTCACTGACTTGATGCATTTTACAGCACACAGTATTTGTATAAATGCTTTAGATAAAATGCTTTTAGACTGGGGATGTTCCTGGTGACTGATTTTCTAGTCGACTAAACGAGGGAAAAAAATTAGACTAACCAACTACTCTTAAACTAAGAGACTCTGTTATCAAGTTTTGGAAACTGTTTAATGTGAAAAACTCTGCAAAGCTGCATTATGAATGACGCACGCAGATAAAAAATTCATGACAACCACTTAAAAAAAACAAAGTCCTCCAGCTTGTCCGGGGAAAAATTGATGCATTTCCAGGCCGTATTATCTCCACTGGGTCCCGGGTCTCCTCTGGGTCTCCTCTGGGCCTCCTCTCGGTAGAACATGCCCAGTCGGAACCCTTTACCCAGGGGTCGACATCATGAATGACTGAACTCCTCACCCTATCAAAAGCCCATCCACCCATCAGGGAAAACTTATTTCCCCCGTTTGTATGCATGATGTCACTTTTTCTCCTTTAAAAGAACTAACAGTAAAAGCGTTAACCCCCAAAATCGGGCCCAGATTAATAGATTTATGGTGTTTCTCAGCAACCGTGCTCCATCTGGTGGAAGACGGCTGCATAACATTAGGACAAAAGACTTTATTGGCATTGGGTATCAATTAAAATGTAAAACAATTGGATTAAACGACCCGTACATCTGGTACCGACTAGTGACAATGACAACAATCAGTTGTCACTGTCACACTCAGTTTCTTCAAAGTCTTCACTGCATACAGTCATGTGAAAAAGAAGGTTTTCACAAGACTTTGTGCAGTGCTGTGAAAAACTAAGCACACCGATGATTCAGTAGTTTATAGAAGCTCTCCTAAGGTCCCAGCACAGCATTTTAATGGAGCTGGGATCACTGGAATCAAAGTGTTTAGTATAGGCTGACCTTTTTTCTTACACAAACAGAAGCTGATGCCATTATTTGAAAGGCTGCCGATAGTTAATATGAGCATCGACTGCAGTCACAGTACATATATTGACAGAAAAGTTAGCATTCTGGACCTTTTTGCTCTGACCTGTAGTTTTTCTCATACTCACCTTTGTCTCCTTTCTTTCTTTTAGCGGTGGATTTGCTGGAGAAAATGTTGGTGCTTGATACAGACAAGCGGATCACAGCATCTGAGGCTCTGGCCCACCCTTACTTTGCCCAGTATCACGATCCAGATGACGAGCCTGAAGCAGAGCCTTACGACCAGAGCTTTGAAAGCCGTGAGCTGGAAATTGAGGAATGGAAAGGTGAGTTGTTAGAAACCAAATAGATTTTAAAGGTTATTTATTCTGTATGTTGGAAAGTAATTTCAATTATCTGTTCTCAGCCTTAACCTACGACGAGGTCATCAGCTTCGTGCCACCATCTTTCGATGAAGACGACATGGAATCTTGAGGAGGAAGCGGCTCTCTTCCACGATTTGTTTTCCAAGAAACACTCTCTAAAGACTATCGGTCTCATGTGACTATCCGCCACTTTCCTCATACACGCGCACAGCGATGACATTCAAGTGCCTGCCGTCATTCATATGTGGGGGGGACGTTGCTCTATCAGGGAAACGAAAACAAAAAACTTGACATCGTGTTCATACCGTCCCCTGCTCTGCTGTTTTGTTTTTCTTAACATGAATCCCACCGTGCTGAGGTAGACTTTAACTCTCCTTATGCATTAGTAATTTTTTTATCTCAGACATATATTCTTTATATTCTGTCCCTTATTCTACATACACAGCAAAAAATAAATAAAAAAGAAAACATTACATGTCAGTATCTCCAGGCAAATTGTAATAACGGAACATGTATTATGTATTTTATTAAAAAAAAATATGGCTGAAAATAATGCTGTAGGACAACAATTCTGGAAAGTTTTAAACCATGCTGAGTGTGAAGTGTATCTTTTGGCACATTTTAAATTCTGTTATTTCTACGAGTACATAGAACTATGTAGATACTACAGAAACAGTATTTGTACATAAATCGTTCTGGGAAAAACGGCTACCACACGTGTAGTACTGAGGCTCGTCAGCCGCCCACATTGACAGTTTGTTCTAGAATGGCATATAAACCGATACTGTGTGTAATTTATTTAGAATATGTATAGGATACGCCAAAATATGTAAAATATTCAGCCCAGTATGGAAAATTCAAGGCTTCATATTTCTTAATGATTGAGTTTTACACATGGCAACCCCCCCTCCCAAGGAGAGCATTTCCCACGTGTTCATTTTCATCTATTACTTTAGTAAGCTTCTTCCGTCTTCTCGCACATGTGTTGTTTCACATGAATGTTTCAGCGAACAGCCACCAATCTTTGCAGTTTCACCACAGCATGTTAAAGCCAGAGTTTTTGGCTTACTAGTTTATTCAAATTTTAATGTTTTTCCATCACAACGTCAGCCGACAATGTAATTTAATCATATTGCATTTATGAAACAGTACTATTAATGTTTATGGAATGTTTGGAGCGCCAGTTTGCGCCGTATATTTATGATCTTTTCTTATATTGTTTGTATATTGATGTAAAAGAGAATATTATTTGTCAGAATTTAAGGTTGTTTGTATTATTTATGGAGAGCTTATTGTATTAGTATCCAAATGTGTCATCGATAATTTCATAGATCACTTGAGCCACAGTGGCTACAGCTTTCATATCAAGAGCCGACAATGTTATCAAGAGATCGTTTGGAATCAGTTTGATACATTCTGCTCAGTTTGCTAAATTACCGTTGCTGAGGTTGTGTTTACAGCGCGCCTTGATTCACGGCCCAACAAATTATCACAATTTTTAAAAAAAGAAACCCAAAACATATCCTTTAATGGTGGCATATTTGTCACCATTTATTGACTAACAAACCACTAAACTATTTCTTTAGTGTGAAGACTTTTATGACAAAATGCTTCCAATGTGAAGCGTTTGAAAAGTCAGACACGCAAGCTGTATCCACAGTTGCTCTGCCTTTGGCACCCAAACAATATCAGACATCAGTCATGTTTGATTTCAGCCGCTTGTTTTAAATGTAGTGATTTTTCTAATGTGTTATTTTACTCTTTGTGTGCTAAATCAAGATTTCATGTTATTCTGTGATTCTGTAATGATTGTTTTATAAGCAGCACCAGAAGCCTGTTAGAGTAATTTAGAGGGGGGGGGGGTGTCACATGTATGCAGGAAAGTGCATATGTTTACTCACTGGATGCTGAAGGGCAATGCCGAAGCCTCATATTTTATCATTTTTAAACAACTGCATTGATTTAGATAGGATATTTATTTTGTCCATATCCCGATGTCATTAGTAAATTTGGTTACACTTCGTCTGCCTGAAATATGTTTTTCTGGGTTTTTTTGTTTTTTTTTTTGACCACATGTATCAAGATAGCAGGCCACGCCACCTGTAAATACCACCATTAGAAAATAAAGCCTACTATTTTTCAAAGCTGTAACAGAATTCATTCATTGGGTGAGCTTTTGCCTTGCCTCTTTTTTCCTTTTTAAGCATGTCACCATTGGATGGCAGCATAGCACAAGTAGAGCAGAGCTTGTCTGTCATCTGGTGTGTGACGGGTTGAAAGCCTGCTGGGCTTGTCAGAGAGACTCCAAGATTCCAGTGCACTTCAGACTCAGCAACACTCTCTCAGAAAAAATCTGCTTTATCTTAAAGATAAAACGCCTAAACACAAACAAAGCCACATAGATTAGGCTGTGCATGTGAGGAGTGATCTGACTTTTGCCCTCCAAACAGCCACTCCACAGATACACGGCACAACAATGACAGAGACGTTTTAACAGAACCAGGATCGGCTGCACATCTGCATTTAAGGTTAAAGGATGCCAGTGTTCACAGTTAGCTGTGCTTTGCTCATTTGACAACTCACACAATCGATAGTCCAAGACCCCTATGATGTAGATGCTGAAAGAAGTAGCAGGATGACTTCTGAAGTGCAGGGCTCTCCACTCCGATGCAGATGAATGCTGCAAAACTGATCACAGTTCTTCACAGTTCAAAGGGATAATGAGCCGAAACAACTTGCAAAATGAACCTAAGACCTTTTCAAGGCTGATTGTGATATTCTTCAATGGCCAAGTCAGTTACCTGGTCTCAACCAAACGGAGCATGAATTTCACTTACAAAATATTTTCACTTACAAAAAAAATACAAAACTGAAGTCAGAGAAACCCACAGAAAAGCAGCAAATGAAGGTGGCTGCAGTAAAAGCAAACACATTTGGTGACGTTCAAGAATTTTAGAGTTCACGTAGTCATTGACTGCAAATGATTTAGATCCAACTATTTAACTTAATCCTTATAGTTTAGAAAAAGCTACAAGAGACCTTTCCAACTTGTGTAAATCTACAGTTCTCTTTCTTAGATCTTCACTCTGTTCTTATACCATTGTTCTGAGTACTGATCTGTCCATTGAGAAACTACCAGTTATCATAAATCATGATCACAGACGAGAATTGTATGTATGTATATATTTGATTTATATATATATTTATATATGAACCCTATGTATTCTTTTAGACTTTTAGACCCTGTATCGATTACAGAAAATAGTTTCCATCACATTTAACAAAATCTCCAAAGCTTGTGACTTTGTAGTGACTTTCCCTAATGAGTATGGCATTAGACGGGCTAACCTGCTACTAAGTACAACAGCAAAGCATTCCCACCATATCCACAGTGCAAAAGCCAGGATTTAAAAATTTGCCTGGCCTACAAAATCAGTCAAATTGTGGGACAAGGGATAAAAATGCAGTGCATTCATTCCCACATAAAAAGGACACCTGGTCACCCAAGCTGTGACACTTGTGAAGCATCAGAGTTAAATACCAAGTATAAGTCAGTTGAATGTTTTCCCAGTATTAAAGAAGCAAATAAATAATAATTATTAGTAAAAGGAGTACAAGACTTCAGTTTGTTACCCAGCTTGGCATTTTAGATAATTAAAAGTAAATGATGTTTTTTCACGCAAACAGAGTGCTGACTCAGTGCTCCTCTCAGGTTGATAGCTGCTTTGATGCTTCTCTCTGATGCTCTCAGCACTTTGTAGGCTCTCCCTGATTTATAAAAAGCCCAAACTTTAAGATGAAGGGGAAAAGTAATGATTAAAATCCAAAATACTCATGAGTATTTCCTCAGGGAAGCTTTTCTTCTTCATGGAAGAAGTGCGACTTTTCAGTGCAAAAATAAACAACAATAAACAGTAAAGCTAACAATCAAACTTAGCAAGGAATTCCAAAATGAAGTGCTGAGCGCTAAATTTATTTGACAAAAGATACTTAATACGATCGAAGGCGGTATCTACGGATACTGCCCCCAGGAACAAACGCATATCCGCTCTGTTTGGTCATTTTGGCGGACTTTAGAGTTTTCACTTTTCCAACAGTCCTCGAACGCAGCATATGCCCTGACTGGTTTTCAGCATGGAAAGAAAAGGTAACGTAGCTAACTGAAGCAAAATGCTTTTTATACGGATTCTTGTAGGAGATACGCTTTTCTTTTCGACATTTATCAGGCCAGTTGTCTGCTGAAACGATAGTAACAACTAATGTTATAACAAGAAACGTTAAGAACTGACAGAAAGTATAAGTGGACCATGCGCTCTGCTCTCTCTGTGTATGTGTTAACAGTATGCTAGCTATAGCCGTCATAGTAGATTAGATGGTGGACAAAGTATGCGGAAAGTGTCGATCCGAATTAGAGTATAAATGATACACACAGTCCCAAAAACTTTAAATAAAATTTACCAGGGGTCCACATGATAATGGAGAAAGGGGAAATATCACATTCACTGTGAAAAGCACCAAATTGGCTATTAGCAGCTAACTTAAAATGCCTCTTTTATGTGAGGCAACACACCCCTGAGGCCGGTTTTCTGTCTATTTACGTACGCGGAGTAACCTGCTAGCCTCATTTGTTGCTAATATAAGTTTGAACTACGAGTTACACCAGCACTCCCTGGAATAAAAAGTCACGAAAACGGCTTTTGACATGGTGTCGTGTTATAAAGATACAGCTGCTATATTTGGAGCTGTGCTTTATGTTGTACCACTTTCCTCTCTGCTCTTTAGTACTAGCGATGCAAGCAAGGAAGAAGAGGACAAAGCCCCGGAAACCTGGCAAAAAGTAAGTGAAGATGGACCTTTCTCTTGTTTTTACACCACAAGTTAATTTATATTATTATAAAGACACAAAGCAGATGGTTCAGTCCTGAACACTGCTCGGCTGCTTTCTATCATTTGGCTCTTATTCGATCATTTGCAACGCAGACTGATAGTTGCAGCATCACATTGTAACGCTTCATAATTGAAGATAATTTTAAGTTAGTTCATAATTATAGAGAAAGGGCTTTGATATTTGAGGGTTTTTGAGTCAATTTTAAACATATTGATGCTTCAGATAGTTTGAGTGCATGGTTTGTCACAATTCGTGACAGTTTTATAAACTTTATCACCGTGGTTAAAGTGCATTATTTGACCTTTATAACATTAAGGGCAGAGGAGAATAGATTTTAAACAGCAACCTAATGAAGGCACAAAAAGGCAAATATATGTGTGTATGGAGTGTATAACATTTGCAAGCTATAGATGTTTACAGACAGTTGTGTATTCAGCTGTATATGTATGCATATGCACGTGTTATGTGTATACAAAACAAAACAGAACACACAAAATGTATTTGCATATATTTAACTAAAAATACCACTTGGAATACAGATGCTACTTTAAGACATATGTTAAACAATAAAAGCTACTTCTGGCTGCTCTCTTATTTACAAGGGGTCGTGACAGCGGATAGCGCCGCAGTTTGATCTGGCAGATTTTTTCATACAGTGGATACATGGCTGGATTCCTGATGCAACCACAGATGCATTTGTGTGTTTACACCTTCTATTTTCATTTTGAGACAGCTGTGCAAGACAATGCATCACATGTTGAAACGGAGACCTTTGGTTATTTATTTATTTAATTTTTTAAAATCCATACATGTGTTCATTATTTTGAATTGGTTGCCAGCAACACGTTGAAAAATTTACATTGTTATGCTGGAATAACCTTTCCTGAAATTGTCATGAAGATGGTAGCAAAAAGCTTGCATTCAGCATTAATGGTGCCTTCACATATGTACATGTTACTTCTGCACGTGTATACATAGTAAGGCTTTGATTATAATGGATTATGGACAGTTAGAGTACCGTTGGTCGAGTAGTCATTTCTGTTATAGTTCGTTGAAGTCCGCTGCTGGGACGCACGTGTAGTTGGTGCATTGCAATGTAAATTTTCCATAGTCGAGTCTCCACAGTCACAAAAAACAGGCAGGCACGAACCCTTGTCCTCACTGTCTGATGACAGAATCACTTGGAGGACCCTAGTGGACTCATTATCCAGTAGGGCTGCCACGATTAGTCGACTAGTCACGATTACGTCGACTATCAAAATCGTCGACGACTGATTTAATAGTCGACGCGTCGTTTGAAGCTTTGTAAGATCCCAAAAGACGCAGGAATAATAGCAGGATTTAAGAGTGTAATAACGGACTGAAACAGAAGATGGCAGCACTGCATGTACAAGGATGCCAGCTGCCGTTAAACCCCGAAGAAGAAGAAGAAGCTCTGTCCCAGAATTCATAGCGCGGCCCAGCTCAGTTTCCAACAATGGCGGCAGCTAGTTAGTTTTAATGTTACTCTTATTATTCTTTCTGGGTCACAAAATAAACGTTTAACATATTTTCAGGCGAGAATGTAGCTGTGTAAACCTCAAATATCTGCTCAGTTTATCAAGACACCACATATTTTCAAAAGCGCTCCGACGTTTTCGGAGACGTCTGTTACCCACTAGCTCGATAGCTAGCCGGGGGCAAGGCTCACTAGAGCCGTGAGAACACCGGACTCCCGGCAAATCGTTTTCAAACCCACTGCCGTCTTTCGCTACTCAGGTTAAATATATATAAGTCACTTAGATAACTTAAAATGTTATTGTTTGGCTTTTTTTAGTATTTTATTTGTTCCTGAGTAAATCGGTTTGGCTGAGATTAAAGTTATAGTTCTTACACAGCTGAATAAACGTCAAGCAGACAGCTGATTATCAGAAGTGTGAGATGCTGTAAAATTTACTCCGGTGTCCCGTTATATTTTAGATAGCAGGGAGTTGATTAAACTTCACCGAAACAATCTGCAGATTTCATTAAAATTTAATAAACTATCATCTTGTCTTTATTTTTAGTTAGCACAGACCTTAAACACTTAAAGCTTTAAGCTAATGATAGTTATATAAGAGCAGATGCTGCTGGTGCAATAAGCTGTAGTTTTACGTCCAATGGATGATGATCTGATTAGTCGACTAATCGCAAAAATAATCGGTGACTAGTCGACTATCAAAATAATCGTTTGTGGCAGCCCTATTATCCAGCTTAATGTCCCCACACCATCACAGGTGCTTTTTTGAAATCTGTGCAGATCACAGGTTGAATGGTCCCTTTGTTCTTTAATCTGGAGGATGCATGGTTTCCACAGTCATTAAAATTTGCTACAACCCTTGAAAACTTTTTGCACATGAAACAATGATGCACTGCATGTATATTCAGCATAGACAGTGTAAAAGATGGAAGTAGCATCCGGTTGAAGAAAAATGAAGTCAGTGTGGAAAAGCCTTCAACCGACATTCTAGCAAAGAGTGATAGCAGAGGGAAGATGTTCCTCTGCCAGGAGATCTAGAAACACTTTCCCGACACTCAGTTGCCCATTTCACATCCTACTGAATAAAACATTAGGTCAGTTTTGTAAATTTGGGTTATTCTAAATGCCAAAAAAGGAGGCTAACAACTTGGTTAATGATTGACAAGTGCTTAACCAATGAGCTTTTGGTTTCACCATCAGATCCACCACTCACTCGTTTCAAAGCACAGAGACAGTGAAAGCGTTCGTCTTGAAGCTTCTACACGGGACTTCAGAAACCAGTGTGTCATCATGGTGGCTACATCCATCTTTTATACAGTGTAAGGTGTTCAGAAGAAAGTGCTTACTTGCTCACTTACCAACACACAAGTAGAAACCATTCAAGGATGGATCAAATCTTCTTTTTCCACTTTTTTCCTCTTACTCTGTCTCCCTTTTGCACTATCTGGCTCTTTTTGTCTCATCTCTCTCTCTCACTCTCTCTCTCTCACCCTTACTCCCATCGTGGTCCTTCCCTCCCGCTCTCTTGTGTCAGTCGCTCTGTTGGGGCTGCTGTGCTGAAAGGACACAGCAGCTAGTGTACAGTTAAAGAGCCAGCGGAGAGCACATGGACCTGGTCTCAGGTCACAAAAGTCTTAATCTAGCTTTAAAAAGACCTTTGCCAGCGCTTATTTTAGTTCATCATAGACTTGTGTAACAAAGCTTTAGGCTAGTGTCTTCTTAGTCATGTGGCTTCTGGACTGGATCTTCTCCATCAATTCAGCTGTAGTGAAGCTTGCCAGCGGTCTAACATGCAAGTGAGTAGCACTGCAGTTCTCTTGTGGGAAGCGAGTCAGACTTGGAGCATGCATGTTCTGGTTCTTTAATCTGCCACGATGGGAGTCAGAGTAGTGTTTTAGTGTGTGTGTATGAGTTTGTGTTGCTAGTTTAGACAGAGCTTGGCTGACATACTGATGTTCTGATCCCATTTTTTCCCCTTTATTTTTGTTTTAAATTAGGGAGCACGTTCAGGCTTTTGCCTTACTAAGCACCTCACTGCCTGTTCATGTGTTTCACTTAGTCCTTTTACAAGTGACTGAGAACAGGATTGGAAGATTTATGCTTGTCACACAGGACCTTATTTCTGCTTCCCTTAAAATTTTATTTCTTGTTTCAGTTGCAGACTTGTTTTCTTGTTTGTTTGCATCACGTTAGACAGGAAACATTTTTTTTTCCCTGCAAATTTCTGTGCCTCAGATTTTAATTTTAGGACTGCGGTCCTCTCAGGCGACTGAACACGAATAGCCATTATTATATTTTCCAGCACCATTGCTCTCTGTTATATTTTGCTTTCATTGCTCTCTTTTCTCTTCCAGCCATTGCTGCAGTTCATTACATAACACATCAAATCTTTCATCATCTGCAGCTGACTACAGCTCTGTGTTGCTCTGTTTCTCTCTCTCTTGCTTTCTTTTTGTCCTCATGCTGTAGGTTAACCACTGTTCTTTCTTCCGTCTTGTCAGAAGCAGAATAAATACACATAAACACGAGTATTTTTTGGGGGGTGTTTGTGTGTGTGTGTGTGTGTGTGTGTGTGTGTGTTGGGTGTCATGGGGAGGCGGGTCACATCAGGCCTCAAAAATGTCGGGGTTTCAGCTGTTTTTATGGAGGGATTTGTTTTTGTGAACCATGGAAATCTGCAGTGGTTTAAGTAGTGGTGTGCTGGCCTCTCCCTCCCTCTGTGTCTTTCTCAGGCTGCTTGGAAACCTGGTTTGTACAAAAAAACTCTGCGTGTAACATAAAACACTGTCTCTATTAAGACAAATTTCTGTAAAGTTAACCCACATAGCTCTGAATATCGGAAAGAACATATTATATAAAGTTGGTGCTTACACAGCAGGTAGATGTAAATCATTTCTGTGAGGAAGATTTGAAGACGTTAACAAGCATCCTTTGCTTCACTCGTATGCCTTCAGTAGGTGTTCGAGTGCTTAAGGCAAAATGCTGCACCACACACATTTAGACTTTGTTTGCACTGCACCCTGAGGCCTTCGGCACAGATACCTATTGCTGCTGTTTCATTTTGCTGCCGAGGCATTTTGCATTGATTTCATTTCGAAGGAGCAAGTAGGGAAGCTAAACTTCTTGGCCATACTCCATCCTCACAAGCTCCACTGCTTCTGTGTGCCCTTGTTTGTTTTGCTCTAACGATCTGATAGGGCTGGATGGGTGGAAAAAGTTTGGCTAGGAGAAAGCAGGAGATGCTAACACATTCTGTCAGATCAGATGTGTGCTCAGAAGTGACGGGCATGTAAAGTGATTGCAGTTTTTTATAGATTTTGTCTCTCTGACGGACAATAACGGAATAACACATTTACAGACTATTTATTGGGTCTTTGTGTACAAAAGAGTTAAACAGTCAGCTCAGGGTGACCAGTTTTGTTGAAGCTGTGGCTGTTCAAATTTTGGCATGTGGTTATGTTTGCTTTAATCCCTAAAAGCAGGAGTGTAGATAAGAGTTTTGGTTCCAGAGGCTTTCTAGACCAAGTAGTTTAGACCTAATATATTTAAGCAGGCTTTGGCATGAACACGAAAGGTCTGCAGGGAGAACAACACAGGGAATGCACTGGCTGCAGCGTGATCTCAAGATAATCAGTTATTTCATGACCACAGTTTAGCTTTTTATTATTTATTTATTTTTTAGATATCAGCTATCCTGACAATTGCTTACCCCACCAAAAGGATTAACCATTGTGGCCTAGAGGGTTAAGTTATTAGATGGCAGTCAGTGGGTTCCTGAATTGGTTGTTGTTGTTGGATAAAAACACTATCTGATTATTTTTCAATGTATAATAAAAACTGGCAGCAGTCACTGAAACACAGAAAACTGTTTTGAACTTCAAAGTGACTGCGCAAAGTTTATAGAGCTCTTTTTTTCACAGCTTCTCATTGTAATTGACCAGGTTGCATTCAAGTGTGTGCACACGATAACAAATCTGAAACTGCAGCAGAGAAATGAGATTCAGTTATCACACATTTCTCTATTGACACATATGCTTTTACTTCTACTAGATTTTCATGTGTGTTCTGGGGACGAGTACAAACCAAGTAACTCTCATATATAGAACGAAGGTGGATTTGCTGCATTGTCCAGATTTTGTATTATTCTGTAGTTGTATCTAATTTACTGTCTCAGATATCTTCAACAACACAAACATGGTACTCATAACTGTCTGCTTTTGTAGAGATAACTTTTATTTTGTACTTTTGTATAATTTTATCTTGCTAATTTAGATAATTGGCTGTAAAGCAACATTACTGAATTGTTTCGTTGACTCATAGTTTGTAACTACGATTGCAATGCACTGGAGACCTGTTAAATACTGTTGGGTTCTGAGGTATCCCAGAGCCCATACAGTGTACGTTATCTTTATTTTAAAAGGTTTTCTTTAGTAACTTCAGTACGTGTTACACGTTGTACAACATGTTGATCATTTATCCCTATGTGTATGTTAGAAGTTGGAAAGAAGTTGCTAAATCATTCATGTCCCTCAGGTTGCTTGTTGGTATTCATTTTCACTGTGAGCAAGTATATGTGTGGAGGGAGAAGAAGGTTCAGCAATCTCATTGTGCGCTGTTGGAAAATGTTAAATGGCCAATCACAAAAAAATGGCCCCAAGTCATGCAAAGCTATTCCAATACAGCTCCAGAAACTTGTGAAGTGCAGTAGCATTTCAAGTTGCGGATACCTAGCTGATTCCTTCCCCATTACATGAATCGTCCAACAGTTTGAAAGTCTGCCTTTCTATGAGTAAGGTCTGATGATTGCACAATAAACTGCAGCATTGATGTTTCCGTGCAAATATGAGTAAGTGAAGCATTGTTGAATAACAGGCAAGCGCGATGGTGATCGACAGACAGAGAGGGGGAATAGAGAACAGTGTTGTTTTGGTCAGATTGGTTTGTGTATGTGTGTGTGTGGGGGGTTGATGTCGTCCCTCACCTGCAATGCAGTGCTGGGCTGTATCATCCAATCATGTCCCAGCTGTCGGCGAAAGAGGGCTGGGCCAGAGGCTGACGACAGCCAAGGAGAGTTCTCGGTCAGACGGAGAGAAAGAGAGACGTGAATGTGTGAGAGAAAAAAGTGAGCGAGAGAGTCGGGGAGTGTGCAGTGGTACCCTGCGCTCCAGGACTCAGCCTCAGTGCTCAGCCTGCAGTTGAGCCTCTACATTTCTCCTCTCTTCGCTCGTATTCCCCATCACTGCTCTGATCCATCCTCTCTCCTCTTCTCTGCTCTCTTCTGTTATAATCACTGCTTTTCAGTTGTCAGCACTGATCGCTTTCTCCTCCTTCTCCTCCACTTGTACTTTTTTTTAACTCTCTCCATCCCTTTTCTGAACCTCTAATACCTCTTTCTTTTCCTCCTGTTGGATGGAGTAAGAGGCTTTTTCAACACCTACACCCTCTCTTCTCTGGGTCTCCTCCCTGCATCATCCCATGGGTATCCGTGCATCTTGCAGGTAAGAGTAGGATGAGTGTGTATGCGTTTGTTGACAGCTCCAGACGAGATATGACTCACGTCCAGGTGTTTCCAGTGCTGCAGAAGTCCTTGATGTATCCAGGTTTTTGTCGTGTGATCTGAGGTCATTGAACTGTCTCGGTCCAAGTGTCGTCGTACCGCAGTTAAAGGGGGGGGGACCAAACAAACTTAGATACGTGATCTGGAAAAGCATGATTGCCTGCTGTGTTTTGGCTTCAAATGTGTGAATGCTCTTGATCGGTTGGAGGTCGTGCTACATTTTTTTTTCTTCTCCTGGTTTACATGCAGGCATTGGTTTCTAACCTCCACATTTCTTTCCCCCTTTCTGTCCTAATGCTGTCAGCTATTTTTAGTTGTCTTTGGATTCAATGTCCAAAAAAACTTTGTGGCTGATTTAAAAACTGTCAGCATAAATATGTTGATGTAGTTCTCTTTATTGACATGTCATGGATCTACATATAAAAATCCCTTCATTGTGTTTAAACATTACAAAAGAAGCTTAGAAACTTGGAATCGGTTCTTTCTTTTCTTTTTTCTGTTTTTGTTCATTGTCGTTGTCACTTTAGCACTTTCCTCCATAAAGATGACATTTATTGACATCCCCTGTACCCTTATTCACTAGCTTTGACATGTCCAAATATAAAGATGTTGTTTCAGGACTATTAGAATAATATCCAGGTTTTTCCATGAGTAGCTGCATAGGCAGAGACCACCCTCACCTATTTTTGATACAAATCTGTTTTGCTTTTCATCATTTGTATATTAGGAATGAAAGGAGTTAGGCCTTTTGAATGGTTTCGCTCAATGACTGTGCTCTGTTTGCTCTGAGTAAGCAAGCAAATTTAGTTTTGTTTTGCCTTCATCAGACTGTTTGTGTTCATATTTCTTGCAGTAATGTGCACAAAGTCTGGAGGCAGGAACGCTTCTGTTAGTCATAATAGAAATTCACCTTGTAGGAGTTGTCAGCTCTAAAAGTAGTGCGGTTTTGGTGTTTATTCACTTGAATACTGCAATCAAATCTAAGGGGACCCAAAAATTTTCAGGGGTGCATACAGTCCAATCAGAGGGCAGGAAAAAATGCGCGTATGCCCATTTCAGTGACACCTTTTCAGGAGGAATTCTCACCGCAGGCGGGTGAATGTGTAATGCAGACGCAGAACGAGTAATGATACAAAACCTTTTTGTCTTATTCTTTTTTCCTTTGAGGATACCTCCCACACACAGCAGCTAGACTGATATCAGCAGACCTGTAGTGTTATTGTGATATTTAAAATATCACAGATCTGTTGTACTGTGTTGGCAGATATGCAAATAGAAAGTGCACTGGGTACATGTTTCACTGGCTGCATTTGTATCTTCTCCTCTCTTATACACCTGCATCATAAAGGCAGAAGTGGTCAGGTTCCAAGCAGAAAGCCTATTTTAATTTCACCTACTTGAACTCCAAGCTACTTTTTGTCACTGTAGAAAAGGACTTTGGTTAATTAGTTAATCTCTGCAGTTCTGACTTAAGCTCAACATTATAATTGCCTTCCTCCCCTAAGGAGCAGTAATAAACAGCTGAGTTGAACAAACAACTAAACGTGACACAGCTTTGCGGGCACATTTTGTTAAGATGCATCCACAGTGGTCATCCTGCTCTGACCTAAGCCAATGAACTGATTAGCTATGCACACTAATCCTAATTACTTTAAAATTGATCGCAACTGGAACACGATAAAGTACCGACCGAAGCAAATTTAGCATCTCCACACATTTTCTTTTTCAGAGGGTGCACAGTAATGTCAGCTGCTTATTACCCTGTCACTTCCTTTAATTAGCTGCAAATCTATGTGAACAACATGCTGTTATGCTTTAGCTCCAACATTGTACATTAGCTGGATAAATGAATCTGCTTAGACCTGAGATCATAAGAGATTTTATATGTGAGATTGGAACATCTATTCAAGGCTGGAAGTATTATAAAGAAAGAATCTGTCAGCTGTGAGGAAAAGCATCTGCCTGCACTGCATACAGAAAACATTTCTTGCTGGAAGCAGTGAGCTTTTATCTTACTTACCTCCACAGTGTACCGTCACCGGGGGGAAATAGGGTAGCCCATTATAAGCACTTTGGTTTTATTGATGCTCTTATTTCTGGAGGAATGGTTACTTAGATTTAGCTGATTATTTAATTTATTCTGATTTTACTGACACTATGGATTCAAATTGTAGGTAATTACGTCAAAAGTATTGAAGTAGATTATTATTATAATTCATATTTAAATAAAGATAAAATCGCATTAGAAATGGTGACATTATGAAGACCCATAATGGTTGTTACCTTATTGGCCTGCAGTTTCTTGTTGCACACTTTGGTATAAATACACACACGTAGCTCAAAGCTTAGAAAGTTCATGATCTTGTAAATCTTGCGAGAATCCAGTTGCCATGCAAAGTAAGATGCTTCAGTCTCTGTGTGGTGTTTTTCAGGAAACACAAGTCACGCACCTCTTCTCTTTTTCTGCTTTACATCCTGTGTGTAGCTAAAAAACAAAATAGATTCTGGAGCTTAAGAGCTTACATCAGTTTCTCTCATTGATGCTGGCACTTGCTTTCATGCTGTTATTATTTTTTTCAAATGCTACTCCAGAAATGTGCTACAGTGGAGTTGAGTAAATTATGTCTAATATTACTTGAAAGGAGAAGGATGACAAACTGAATTAAGGGAAGCCTGTGGAAGATTAGATATTAAAATGGAGCCAAATAATAATAATAATAAATATATTAAATAACTGAAAATAACAGTAATATAATAAAGTAAAGCACGGGAATAATTTAAAGCATGTTTTTTTTGGGGGGGGAAATATGTTTTTGTGGAAAAATACATGTTTTGCTCTTTTAATGTAATTTTTTCTAATTGTTAAAAAGGCTTTGGACTCTCAGGAGGTAAAATAAGAAAGAATTTATAAGTTGAAAATGCCCCGCTTGGCAGCAGCTCTGCTAACCAGGCCACTTGGCTTCTCTGATCCAATTTTGTACTGCATTGTTCTTGTCCTGACCGACGTCTCTGTACACCTACAGTGTGATGAAAAAACTGCTCAAAAACAAAATACTACTGCATTTAGATTTTTTAAAAACATTTTCACTTTGCGTTATTGTTTTTTGTTTTTTTTTTTAAATGTGTATAACCTAATATTTAAATGAAGTCACTTTGACCCAAATTCCTCGAACTCTCAGGAGTGAGTAAATATCTGTGATGCGCTTGTCAGACCTCCTAGGGCGGGGAGAAATGGTTTTGGCATGTAAACGTATGTATAAAGTCACCACTTTAGAAAAAAGTGCCCCATGTTACTTTTAAAAATACACAATCCTATAAATAAATAAAGTATTTTCTTTGTAACTTGTAGATTTAATGATGATTTTGAATATCCATTTCCTTTTCCAACCATCTATTTCTTCTGTTTATCCAGTTCAGTGTTAAGAGGGTGCTGGAGACTACCCCGGCTATCATAGGCTAGAAGGTGGGGTACAGCCTGGAGAGGTCGCCAGTCTTTTAGAAGCCTAAGGCCTTCTTACCGTCAGTTTTTTTCCACCATTTTATTGATATTTCAGAGCAGAAGTTCAGAAGTTTACAGATTTTATTGGGGCGGATGTTGCAATAGTTTGAAAAGATGAGACTTTGTGGAAAAGCATTCGGCAATGTGCTAGCTTGTGGTTTTGAGTTTTTCTCTTCATATGTCAGCGCTGATGTTGCTATATTGTCTGAGTGGGGACACCTATTATTCAGGTGAATACTGCAGTGGCTGTCTCCACCTTAATACCGAGCATAAATAGAAGTGATTGCATGATCATCTTTGCGGCAGCCCATGAAGTGACCAATGCAAAGGGTATGCCTGCACCTTAATGCTGCGTTCCAGATACCTCGGAACTTGGATGTTGGATTTGGCGTGTACCAGGAAAAGCAAGGAAAAACAATTTTTTTTAATTCCAACTGGGAACTCGAATTTTAACTTCCAACTTATTCCGGGATGCACCATGACACATAGAGGGAGTTCCCAAAGTAGAACCTGCACAGGCACGGGGAGAACATTCACTTGCCACACAGAATAGTCGGCGGATACAAACCCAGGACCACGATCTGCTAACCACTGCAGCATTGTGTTGCCGGCTACTGGAAATTAAGGAGCTTAACGTGACATCATTTCACTTTAACTTATTCTTTCTCAAAATACACGCTAACTGTGGTTACTTGTTATTCAGTTGATAACAAGTAACCAAGTAGAGTCAGATGATTACTACCGATGTATAGTTGTTCTCAGAGGTTTACATCCACTCACCTTGGATATGAATTTCATGCTAATTTTAATGATTTCCTTTAATTGATTGGAATGATTGTACAGCATACATCTTTAATGATTTTAAAAAAACAAGAATTGGGTGCACAAGTCTGAATTTGTTTTGAATCTTCTCTGATCCAGACAGGGTCAAAAGTATCCTGGCTTACATATATACATCAATATTAATACATTGAAGCTCAGACCCTTTCCATAATGGCTGTCATCACAGAAACATTACACTTGTACTTTTTAGTGGATTGAGAATTTATCCTGATCCTTGATATTGTTCATGAGTTTATTTTGGATAAAACCGTGCTGTAAACTCTTTGACATCCATCTTTGTGAGCCAGTCTGACATCATCTTTCACCAGCTTTTCAGCCGTCAATGTTTTTTCTTTCACACTTCCCTTTCTTCCTGTCATTTATGTTCCTGAATTTCACACTTTCCTGTCTGTTTTACCACCCCTGTCTCTCTGGTTCTCTTCTTCACCCAGACCAGAGCCTCATGGCCGTGGAGGCGGCTCTCAGCCAGGTCAGGCAGAGTCTCCGTTACCAGAGCAGGATGAAGAGATCTTGGGCTCTGATGACGATGAACAGGAGGACCCCAACGACTACTGCAGGGGTACGATCTCTCTTACTCTTTACAATGAAATGTGTGTTTGTGTGTGAGGGGTGTCATTTTTTTCTTTCTTTTCTTTTCTTTTTTTTTTAAATGCATGAAGGAACTCAACAAGCAGGCAAACTAAAGTGTCCCAAGAAAAAACTGGGTCTCAGCTAACACATCCTCAGAAATATCTTCAACACCTCTCTCAGACAGGCTGTCGTCTTCTCATGCTTCAAAGCCACCACTATACTGGAGCCAAAACAAAGTTCCAGTGTTGTCCAGTATAGATGTAAAGCTGGTGAACATGCCACCCAGGCTTTCTGTAACACTTAAAATGTTACATGTTTTAAACTCTGTAAACCTTTTTACTGATGATGATGATAATATATTATCAACACTTCACCTCAGGGAGGAGAAACAGGGGGACAAGGGAGGGCGGGAACAACTGAGTTGTAGGGGCTTTTCTACACGGTGCAATATTTGCAATATTTGTTTTTTGTTTTTTGTCTCTTTCTTATATTTGACTGTGCAATAATCACTGTGCAATATACTCACTCAAATGAGCAATCCTATTCATCCATATTGTATATTCTGTATCTATATATGTGTATATATGGTGTATTTATGCTTATATCCCTACTCTCATCCCCCTTAATGTATCTGTAACATGCAACTTCTTTCGGTGCTTTGCTACTGGAAACTGAATTTCCCGGAGGAACCCACCCGAGGGATTAATAAAGTTTCATCTAACCATCCCAGTCATATCATATCTGGATGCTCTCAGTCTTCATTCAACCTTCAACACCCGCAATTAGGACTTGCTTCTGTTATGCGTGTCTGTACCCACCAGTTTTGTGTCCTCACATCACTGACATTAACTGACCAAGAAGAAATGAACCAACTTGCTGGTCTTTGAATGCCCCCCCCCAAAAAAAAAAAAGAAAAAAAAAGAAGCTCTTTGCATATTTGCATAGAAACAAACAGAAAACACCACCCCACTTTAGTTTAGTTTCACCCATTTCAGGCTAATTGCATGAACAGTAAAACCTTTAAGCGAAATCCTCCTGCAGGATATTCTGTATACATTGTTTGACAATGCATGTGCCTTTGGTCAGGTGGATATCACCATGTGAGGATTGGAGATCTGTTCAATGGGAGATACCATGTGATCCGTAAGCTTGGCTGGGGTCACTTCTCCACTGTGTGGCTGGCCTGGGATATCCAGTAAGTTTGCTTTCACAAAATATTATTAATTTTTCTGTGTTTAGAATTAATCACCTGACAACCTGATTTATTTATTAAAGAGATTTTACTTTTAGAGATCAATGCGCGTTTCTGTAATTCAGACACCAGTGTGGCTAACATTTGATCAGACTTATGTAAGTTGAGATGCTGAATTTCAGACAGAAATATTACCAGATAAATGGAAGGAAATATGCACTATAGCACTTCAGATTGAAGGTTGTATTTCGATTCGTTCAGAATTCCAGAAATGATGGCAAAAATCTGCCCAGGTTACCTGAATATTAGGGGTGCAACGATATTCGTATCGATATTGAACCGTTCGATACAGTGCTTTCAGTTCGGTACGCATATGTATCGAACAATACAACATTTGTAATTTATTTTATCAATTTTCCTTCTGACGATGCTGTCTGTGTTGAGCGCTCAGTGAATCTGTGTTCGACTACTCCGCCTAGGCTGCACTGTCGAGCGCAGATCCACTGAGCGCTCAACACAGACAGCATAGTCAGAAGGAAGAGCGCAGGGCAAGCTAGCGAGACAGAAGTTAAGCTCTCCTTGCAACAGGCAAATTGAACGTCATTCAGATCTGGCCTTTGGAATTATTTTGGTTTTCATGTGACGTATGACCCTGAAGGTAAGCGAGTCATGGACTAAAGTAAAACAGTATGTTGGATGTGCCATGCAATGCTCAATTACATGGGTGGGAACTAGTCTGTTAGCGCAGTTAGCTCGTTAACGTGTTGGCCGTCTAGCCCCATGCACGGAGCGATCGGCGGTAGCTCGTTAACGGAGATTTGCCGTGTTGTGGCGTTAAGGTCATTTCAACGAGATTAACCTGAAAGCACTAGCGGGAACACAACGAATATGACTGCACATTTACGCCGACATCATCGTAGTGCAAAGACAAGTGGAAGCAGACAAAAAAAAAGCAAGCATGCTACTAACTTTAGCCGAGTCATTTAGACAGCTGTTAGCACATGATTCTCCTTATATGTTTAATATGCTGCTGAGAATATAGCCCAGAAGAAGCGGATAGTATAGATTTTATTTTGGAAAGAGACATTTCTCTGTAATAAACTCTCTTTTCCAAAGATGAGTGATTCCTCAATCAGACACAGGGCTCGCAATATCGCTAGCCCGATGTCCCGGAGCTAGCGATTTTTTTCAGTCGGGCTACCAAAATCTATCTCTTCCCTGCCCGTCGGGCTATCCATCCATCCATCTTCATCCGCTTATCCGAGGTCGGGTCGCGGGGGTAGCAGCCTAAGCAAAGAGGTCCAGACCTCCCTCTCCCCAGCCACCTCCTCCAGCTTGTCCGGGGGAATACCAAGGCGTTCCCAGGCCAGCCGAGAGATATAATCTCTCCAGCGTGTCCTGGGTCTGCCCCGGGGCCTCCTCCCGGTGGGACATGCCTGGAACACCTCGCCCAGGAGGCGCCCAGGGGGCATCCTTGCCAGATGCCCGAACCACCTCAGCTGGCTCCTTTCGATGTGGAGCAGCAGCTGCTCTACTCTAAGCCCCTCCCGGATGGCCGAACTCCTCACCCTATCTCTAAGGGAGAGGCCAGCCACCCTTCGGAGGAAGCTCATTTCCGCCGCTTGTATCCGCGATCTCGTTCTTTCGGTCACTACCCACAGCTCGTGGCCATAGGTGAGGGTAGGGACGTAGATCGACCGGTAAATTGAGAGCTTCGCTTTTACACTCAGCTCCCTCTTCACCACGACTGACCGGTGCAGCGTCCGCATTACTGCAGCCGCAGCCCCAATCCGTCTGTCGATCTCCAGCTCCCTTCTCCCATCACTCGCGAACAAGACCCCGAGATACTTGAACTCCTCCACTTGGGGCAGGAACTCATCCCCGACCCGGAGTGGGCACTCCACCCTTTTCCGGCTGAGAACCATGGCCTCAGATTTGGAGGTGCTGATCCTCATTCCCGCTGCATTACACTCGGCTGCGAACCGCTCCAGTGCGGTTCGCAGCCGCACTGGAGGAAGCCCGACGGGCTTCCTACAATAGCCCGTCGGGCTATTGTAGGAAAAATATATGTCAATGCTTTTGCATTCTTTCAGAAATGTAGCTGGGTAATTATGTCATTGGCATCGGTGAGCCACTGTCAATATGTGACATATTGAAGTCGCGTTTGAATTTGCGCTTGTTTTTTTGCTTTCACTTTGCAATCGTGCGAACTGTGTATAGAGAGCGACAGCACTGATCTGTGAGTGATGATAATTTGTGCACCAATTCCTCTGACATCGTCTTATCAATCGTTAGCTTACTATGCAAACATGACGCAGCAAGCTTAAACATGTGAGAGGTTGATCGCGCAGAGAATCGCTGAGCTTATGTGAGTGCGTGTGTAAAAGCATTTCAGTTCTGCTGAGCCAAATAAGACAGGTCAGGGTGAAGAAGTGACAGCCAAAGAAAAGCTTACCACAAAACGGAGAAGTTATGACAAATCAGACTATGAGGCAAAAAGAAAGTGCAGCTTTATGGTTTCATGGACAAAAGAATTTCTGTGGCTGCAATATGACAAACTAAATAACCAGGGCTGCACATAAGTGGTCCGCAGGTGCGCATTCGCTGTCAAAATAAAAAACACGCACAAGGGTTAGGGTTAAATTTAAAAACTGTACTTTTGCGTTAAAATATATATTTATAATTTTAATAAATGACAAATTAAAAATGCATGAACATTTTTTTGTATCGAAAAAATATCGAACCGTGACACCAAAGTATCGAACCGAACCGAACCGTGAATTTTGTGTATCGTTGCACCCCTACCGAATAGATATTGGAAAAACATGGTACACGAATTGGGACTCATTTGCACTTACCCTGCTTCTGTCCAAGAAGCTATTTCACCAAAATCTTGCAAGAGAGTCAAAGGTTGCATTGATCCGGTTGATACCGCAGGGTCTGAGAGGTCAGCTGGTAAATATCTGTTACAATTACTATTGACAGCAGTAATAAATGCATTATGATTAGGTTGAAACATGATGCTCCTACATATCATATGTTGTTGGATATGGTCTGGGAGATCTCTTAAGGCTTCAGAAAGATTTATTCATCAGGAGTTGGAGACCTGTTTTTACAATATTTTAAACATCAAAGAGAGAATTTTAGAAATCTGTGTTTTAGATGGGGGCATGACATTTTATTTTATTTTATTTTAGTTTAATTGTTTATTTTCTTTTTAAAAACTTATTATTATTGTTTAAAAAACGCGTTAGTGTCATACATCATTATATGAATGATGATGTACAAAATGTGTAAGAGTAATTTTACTAGTAGACAGAATAGGTATAAGATGGTGATAGAATTCTAGCACAGCCCCAGTCTTTTTAAGCAAATGCAGCATACACTGAACTGTATAATGTGTTTTACTCACTGATTTTGTCCATGTAATTTCCAGGGAAAAGCGCTTCGTGGCCATGAAGGTTGTAAAAAGTGCTGAACATTACACTGAGACTGCTCTGGATGAAATCAAGCTGCTGAAATCAGTAAGGCACAGCACTTTACTTCACACAGACTCATAATGTAGATATCCCACAGCTCACATCACCGATTGTATCTCTTTTTTTATTTCTCCAGGTGAGAAACACAGATCCCAGTGACCCTTACAGAGAGAAAGTAGTGCAGCTGCTAGATGACTTCAAAATTTCTGGCATGAATGGAACTCGTATCCTATATTTTTACTCTGTCACAAATGAAACATTATCCTTTAAGTGGTGCAAACTAACCAGTTTTCTGACTCTATCAGCTGATGCCTGATCATTCTGTTAAGGAAGGCATTAGTGGCTTGACAGCAGCTTAATTGCTAACTGCCCTTGTCCCTCCTGCTGTTGTTGTCTCAGTTTGATGGCATGGGCATAATGATTACATTCATTTCCAGGCCAATTAACTACAGTAGTGATGAACGTCCAAGGGTAAGACCACACCACCTCAGGCTGGATGTGAATTTAGCTCATCTGTGTTGTTGTGCTTCAGTGCAGACATGCTGACAAGATGCATTTAGACTGACAGTCATTGGAAAGTCAGGATATCGCAGTTTAATTACACTCCATATTTACATTTGTTGTTCAGACATTCATTTGAACTTTGTCTTTTCAGTGTGACAGTGTTTGATATAGTGAAGCTCATGCTATCTCCATCTGTCTTAGAGCTCTGTGCTGTATCCTGTCTAGACATCCTTTAAATTAGTAGTGAAGCAGTAGATGGAGATTGTGTTTGTGATGTGAAGAAAACATGGGATTGTGTGTGTGTGTGTGTGTTCGTGTGCACTAGTTGATATAGAAAAACTCTAATTTGCAAACACTATTTCAGTCCTTGACTTCCATTTCTCCAGATGTGTGTATGGTCTTTGAAGTACTTGGGTACCACCTGCTTAAGTGGATTATTAAGTCGAATTATCAAGGGCTGCCTTCGCCCTGTGTTAAAAGCATCATACGACAGGTACTGAACAGCAAAACACAGACAGGTTCTAGTGGGAGAAAAGTGTTTGTCTTTCAGTGAAGAAGATGGTTATATCAAAACTATCTGCCATCATGAATGATGCACTTTAATTGATATTATGGGAGACGTTCACCTTTAACCCTGAATCTGACTTTTCTGAACTACAGGTTCTGCAGGGTTTAGACTATCTCCACACCAAGTGTAAGATCATACACACAGACATCAAACCGGAGAACATTCTGCTCACTGTGAATGAGCCCTACATCAAGAAGATGGCCGCTGAAGCTACTCAGTGGCAGAAGACTGGCACCGCACCTCCCTCGGGTTCTGCAGGTCGCAACCTTTCTCATTCAGATCTTTGTGGTTTGATTGACTTGCTGCGTACAACTAGGAGATTTGCTGTTTAGGTTTGTCACCAGGTGCTGTGACTTGAGGTGTTTCAGATGTATTTATGTGGCGGTGAGCCATAATCTTCCAAATAATGCCATTAGAGAACTGTTACTGCAAGTAGTTTATTTTAAGATTGTGTGAAGAAGCACAAACAAGAAGTTCAGAATAAAATGTTTTTCCAACCCTATGATATAATCCAGTGTATGCCATGTACGTATTCAGAGACTAGAGTGTTTGTGGATGTTTTTAATAAAAGTGGAGAGCTTAGCTGTGTGCTGCTATGAGTCACCGCTGGATTGGTTATGGAAATTACCAGCTTGCTTAGAGGAGTGTGACTCTCACTGAGCAGGGTGCCACTGCAGACAGTCTATTAGTACAGCACTGGTATGAATCAGCTCAGCCACTCGAACAGAATACTAATAATAGAGGGACTGAGGATGTGCCACATGTCATTCAGCAACATAAATCTCTTTTTTTTTTCCTCTTTCCTGCAGTGAGTACAGCCCCAACTTCCAAACCAGTAAGTTATCTTTTTGTGTTAAGCAGATCTTGTGCAGGACTTTGTACAAATTTACATTTGAATGAATTCAAAATGCAAACTATCCTTTTTCTCCCTCTCCCAGACGGCCAAAATGTCAAAGAACAAAAAGAAGAAGATGAAGAAGAAGCAAAAAAAGCAGGCCGAGATGCAGGAAAAGAGGATACATGAGATGGAGGGAGGAGCATTACCCGACACCCGAGAAGAGGAGGATGACGAGGAGACTACGGAGAACACTGAAGATACGTCCTCAGCCACTCTTTCTACGTCTGCCACGCAGCAGGACATCACTAACCATACTAACGCAGGTAAATGAGAGGATAGACCCTGGTCAGGGTCATGAAGGGCAGCCGATAAGTTTTAGTTTTATTTGCAGATTGAATTCATGTTTGATCGCACAAGATATATTTTTCTTTACAAAATAAATTATTCTCTTTTTGCTCCAGACTTGACTCCCGAAGAGCAGTCTGCTCATACGTCAGGGCTAAATGAACAGAGGGAGGTTACGGCCGATGACGAGAACAGAATGGAGGTCAACTGCAACGGCCACGCCGCCACACCGGAGAATGAGACCAGTCTAGAGGTTCGAGGGACCGAGCAATGTACAGAGGAACAGGAGGATCAACAGGATGCAAAGCAACCAGAAAGCAATAAAGAGACCGACAATGCATTTTGTGACAAAGAAGAGCGGCCATCCTGTAACGGAAACTCTGATACCGAGCAGCAACGTCCCCCTGCTTCACTCAGTCCAGACTCTGTCACTGTAGAGCTAAAAGAGGGAGACAAGATAGAGGAGCAGATGGACACTCTAAAGGAGACCAAAAGAGAAAATGAGGAAGAGAACAGCCAGGATGGTTAGTTTGGGGGGGGGGGGGGGGGGGGGGGGGGTATTAATGTGTATTAATTAAGAAACTGATATCTAAAATACAGTGTTTACAGCAGCTGAGACCAGAGGAATCATGTCTTTTAGTTGTCAGATATGTATACGTCCATTTAGAATATTCTTCAAATTAGGGTGAAAGTTCACTTAATGATGAACTGATGAACTGGTGGTCAGACATCATTATCACATCTTTAAACACGATTTCTGACTTTAATGATGGGTTCAAATAAAGTGGCGACATCTTTTCTAAAAGGAGACGTCTGGACAGAGTACAACTTAACTGGTTGGCAGAGACATACCTCATGTTTATAAGGCGGTAATACTCTTGGATATGCAAAGCCTCTTGATCAATGCATTGCTCGTGAAATTGGTACAATATTTTGCATGGCTACTACCACACTGCAGTATTAAGGATGGTAACCCATAAGAAGACTGGGAGAATGATTTGGAGTACACCAAATCACTTTTACCAGTGTGGCGCAATGAATATGGGTTGTAAGGTTTGTTTTTGTTTTTCTGTAGTGCGCATTGCTAATGCCCTCCAATAATTAATTATCTTGACAATATCCTGCAAAGAATTGCTCTGCAGACACACCAGCTTCACTTTCTTCTCCTCTCTTTAACAGGAGCAACAGGAAGCATGTTAGTAAACCCCCTGGACCCTCTCAATGCTGACAAATTGCAGGTTAAGATTGCTGACCTCGGCAATGCCTGCTGGGTGGTGAGTATAATATTCAATAAAACTTTTTCTGTAAAAAACGTTTAAGCAGAACTTGAAACATTCACTGTGTCTTTTTACTGTAAATCTTCCAAGTTCATGTTTTTCATTTTGTGACCCAGTCTTCACTTTTCTGTTTTTATAGCACAAACATTTCACAGATGACATCCAGACACGGCAGTACCGCTCTCTTGAGGTGTTGATAGGAGCCGGCTATAGCACACCAGCAGACATCTGGAGCACAGCCTGCATGGTAAAACAGACTCACACACAGTACACCTGTATGCAAATGAACTGATCCCACAAACCCCCACTGAAAAGCAAACTTAACATAACTTATGTTATGCAGAAGCTTTCAGTGTGACGAGGAACATATGTGTCAAAACCCCTGGTTGAAGGAAAAGAGAACATGGAAAAGAGGAATATAGAGACACCATGGACAACAAACCGGACAAAACACAAACTGTCCAAGAGAGCAGGCAACAGGTTTTGATATAAATTAATGGAGAGTGGAGAAGATCTTAGGTCATTGTGAGAAGTCTCCAAGCAACCTTAACCTGAAGCAGCAGATCTAAAAAGATGGTCTAAGATTCCCTAATTCAGCCCTAATTATAAACTTTATCAAAAAGAAAAAATTAGACTTAACCTTGCAAGAAAGAGGCATCTTATCTCCTGAATCCAAACTGAGAGGGCTGATAGCTGAAGACACTGCTTCCCATTCTACTTCTGAAAACTAGGAACTGAAAGAAATCCTCTCCTCAGAGATCAAAGTGCTGTATGGCAATATTGTCTCATTATTAGGTTTATGATGGAGCTTTGTCATTCAGGATTTTGTATTTTAGGAGAAGGATTTTAAATTGTAGTTTGGGTTTAGAAGGGAGCCAGTGGGAGAGTATGATCTCTCTTTTTTTTTTGTATTCGAGTTCTTATGTACTTCTTTCCTCAGGCCTTTGAGCTGGCTACTGGAGATTACCTGTTTGAACCCCACTCTGGAGAAGACTACTCCAGAGATGAAGGTTGGTGTGGTCCAAACATCCATATATCTAAGTTTAACTAGAGAGCAGTTCCAGCAAAGACGAGCTTCCTCCTACACCTCGTTTCGACATATTGTGACTTATGTCTTATACTGAAGAAACAATAGTGAAGTCCATCTGCTTTTGTGTTTTGCCGCCTCACTGTAGATCACATAGCGCTGGTCATCGAGCTGCTAGGCAAAGTCCCTCGGAAGCTGATCTTGGCAGGCAAATACTCAAAGGAGTTTTTCACCAAGAAAGGTAAACATGGCCGCCTGCTACCACCCCTGCAGCAGCTACATCCAGTTCAACCTTAATATACTCTCAGGTATTTGGTGCAGAATTTCTATTTTAGGCCCAACACCTGATGGCTCAAGGGAACAGCCATCTGCTCGGTTTGAACTAGCAAATTATAATCAGTGCAGCTATTTCAAGTTTATAGAGGTGGTGCGGTGGATTTATCCCCACAAAGTCTACAGAGAAAGTGCAGCATGAGCAGCAGTAAGAGATCCCACTGCGTGTTTACTCAAGAGATACTCAGGCTTGTTATAGAATCACTAAGAGTACAATACCAGGATAATTATAGTTATGAATATGAAATGGAGATAAATAGATTTGAAGCCTATGAATTCACTTCAGATGGTTCCTACATGCTCTGTGACATGTGATCCCACATAGTCATGTTCAGTTACATGGGTGGTGAATAGATTCAAGATTCATTTAAATGTCATTATTCAACACATGCTTGTATAATAAACTTTAAGATGTAGCCCGTTACATTAGAAATCAAATATTAAAAAAATGTATTTTAGTCTTTATGTTAATAAATGGAACATGATTTTTGTGGTGACGCGAGGAGGATCAGTTCAGTAGTCTCACAGCCTGAAGGAAGAAACTGCAGCAAAGTCGCAGTGGATATTTCTGCATTGCTATGGGCTCTGCAGACACTTCATGACATCAGGATCAGTGATGCTCTGTCGATTGGTGCTGGTGATGTTCTGGGTGGTTTTAATCACCCGCCTGCAGAGCCTTCTGCTGGTGGGTGTGCATAATTTATACTGGGTTGCGATTCCTTCAGACAAGATGTTGTCTGTTGCTCTTCTGTGCAAACAAGAGCTTTAGACGGGAATGTATCCTTGTTGAAGTTTAAGTAGTATACTTTGTGAGCTGTCTTTATGCTGTGGTTGTGTGTGTGAGTGGTTTCCAGGTAACTGAACCTGTTCACCTGCTTCACTTTGCTCATGTAAACAGGGACGTGTTTGTCTAGTTGTTGGCTAAAATGTGGAGGTGTATTGTTGTGATTGACGACTGCGAAAAGTGATTGTTTGTGTCGATGAAGCAGCAGATTGAATTTTAAATGTGTTTTCCTCCCAGGTGATCTCCGGCACATCACCAAGTTGAAGCCTTGGGGTCTGTTTGATGTCCTGGTAGAAAAGTATGAGTGGTCCAAAGAGGAGGCCCACTCTTTCAGCAGCTTCCTGCTTCCCATGCTGGACCTGGTGCCTGAAAGAAGAGCCACCGCAGCCCAGTGCCTCTCCCACCCATGGCTCTCATCCTAGAGGATGCCTGCACACACAGCTGCATATTGTGAAAAGGATAAGATGGGTTTGAAGGGCTTAAGCTTGAAAACGTACAGTAAGCAAATACTTCCATTTCTGTGAGAGCCTGTGATTCCATCGTGCCTGTAGCCTGTTGTCACGGCTCTCACGGGTCTACTTACATTCATCGGGAAGCATTGAGACGATAGACAGACTGCTGCTGAATCTCTGTTCTGTTAGGGAAGGAGAATAAAACAGGCTCAAAGTACTCTCTCAGTATTTATGACTTTTTGTTACTGGCTGAATAGAACTTATTGATCTTATTTTCCCTTTTTTGCCAGCTCCAGATTTTTCTCTTCTGCTCATTATTCTCTGTATTTTAGACACAAGAGATCATCAGGTTTAAAAGGACATTTTTCTACAAACGCAGAAAGGTACAGGATGCTAACAGAGTTGTAACAGTCACCATCAGAGCCACTTTCGATTATCATATAGGTCACTTAGAAGTCAAATTTGTCTGTTTGCTCGTCATCATGTTAGGTGTACCAGCTTTTAAGCCTTTAAAGAGAGTGCAGAGAGCTCAAAAGTGATAACTACATATTGCTTACTGGAATGAAGAGCAGCTAGTAGCTTTCAAAGCACCGTTATCAGAGAACTTTTTACATTTGTATACAGGTGCAGGTCATACATCGGGAGTTCAGAATCACACTGATAGCCAAACTGTTGTGTCGGTTTCTTGTGTAAGTAAAGATTTTTAGCTTCAGCATTAGTTTATGTTGACTTAAGAGAAGTACTTGAGACATTATAATGTGAAGAAAAAAAAATCAGAGCCCTTCTCTTTTTCATGCATGAGTTGGCCAAATGCTCTTTTACACCCGGGTTGCTTTTTTTTACCTGATAAGTTTAATTCCCACATTCACAGTCAAATCCAGCGATAGGTGGATTCACATCAAGTGTACAGTACAGTGTACCAAAGAGTCGGACTTTGATTTCTCCTTTTTTTGAGCTTGAAGCTGGAACAGAGTGAGGGCACAGTCAGTTCTTTTACACGTTCTTTCTTTTTTTTATCTTTAAAGGTGTGTATTCAGGTGTATAAGAAGGTGCTGGATGTGAAAATCATAGATTGTACTTAAAGTTATTGTAATATTCCTTTCAGTCCTATCAGAAACATGTTGCTTGTTTTTCTATAAAGGCTCGACTGTCCATGTCTCATCATTTGATTTTTTTTTTCTTTAGGCAGTAAGAATAAATAATTTTCAAAGTTTCTCTGGGTTGTTTATGTCATTGCTTTCCACAGTTTTTTTCCACTTAAATATTCTCTCCATCACTGAACACAGATGCATGTGAAAACACAAATGTCCAACAGAAGTAGCACAAAATGGTCTTTGAGCTGGCAGCAGCGTAGTGCAGGGTACGTGCAGGGATTGGAACCCATGTGAGAGTATCACACGTAATGGGTGGAGTCAAATGAAGACACTTAGGCAACATCTTCCTAAACTTAACAGTATTTACAGATGTGAAATCATCCCTTAAGTCAAATATCTACTGTATATGCATATGGAAATATGTCTCTTAAGAGAGCATGAATGCTAAAAATAAATTACAGAAGCACAAAACCAAACGTTATCAGCTTGGGTATCATTTTATTGTTAGCGCCATTAGATTTCTCACATAGAGAGAAGGCAACAGTGGCTAATACTGTCAGGCTCAAAACTCAAAATGATAATAACATTTCAGCAATTAACATTTATTTTAAAAAATCAAAATGCTTAAAAAATGTAAAGCAGCAAATAAAAGTGAGAGCTAAATCTGATGTAATAAGTGGCTTTTACTGACGGCAATCTGAAGCTGTAGCCTTGGAGATGAGGATGGACAGTGACTCTGATGAGCTCATTTTGAGGCAGAGATGGACTCTTATTTCTTCAAAGTGACTCGAAGCCTCGGGATATCCTCTGAAGTCAGTGGCACTCTTCATAAAATCTCATCCATTCATGCCAGTGTCCACTGGGCTCTATGCGTTATCTGTAGTCAAGAAGAGACATAGCTGGTGTAAATATAAGCCAATAATAACTGAAGAAGGATACAAATACATCCTCATATAGTATTGTTCTCACCATACACACAGCTAAGATTTAAGGAAAAGCATTCCCTCACTATCCTTCCCCACCCCTCACTTCCCCTCACCTTTTTCCTCCACCTGGAAGTCTTCGGGCAGCAGCTTGTCCTGTCTATTGCCCAGGCTGAAGGCCAAAAAGGAGAGGATGAGGGAGTCCATGATGCTGATGATGGCCAGGATGTAGGCCCAGCGCACTGTGCAGTTGCCCAGTGTGTACTTGTCAGTCCGCTGGCCGCACATGCGCTTCACCTCATCAGAGTCCCAGCCGTCAGGATAGATCATGCAGCCGATCACCATGCACGTACCTGAGAGGAGAGAAGACACAGGCTGACGAGTGCTGGACTTCAGCTCTGTCTGTGTGATGGTTTTACTTTTATCTTACTAGTGTTTTGAAATTTTTTTATTCAAAGTCCAAAAACATGCATTGATTTGTGGTGGGAAACCTGTAAAAATGAATAGATGTGCTCACTGTGACAGACCATCTTGCTGCTTTTGACAGGCTCGGGCAACAAATGACAGCGAAACCACCAGAGAAATTAAATATACACTGTGTTCATTCAGGTAGATACACACACACACACACACCTACAGAGTTTAGTTGCCTAGCAACTCCAGAGCATCTCAACTCAATAAAGATGAACTTGTTCATCTATTATTGACTCCACTGACAGACAGCTAAGACCTCTTGCCGTCCCACCTCAGCACAAGGAGGTGCAGCACAGCACACACTTGCCTCGCATCTCGCTCTCACTTTCTGATCCTCACAAAACCTCATCTTCATGCATTTCTGAGACTCACTTTATCAAGTCCTCTTTAAAATTCACTAAATATTTGAATACATTAGAAAGACCCTTTCAGTTAAACTAATACAGCAAAATTCTTTCCTTAAACTGACTTTATTAAGCTCACACCTCAGGGGCCTCTGGTTCAGCGAATTAATGATCCCATCCTCGTAACAGACCCGATAAGTTCTGCATCCACTCACTCCAAAGAAGGCCCTCAAAACAGCAATTTTCAAACAGCCCTCTCAAAGCCTGCATCCAAATATCCTTAAAAATGAACTTGGTGTCAGAGCCAAAATGACATTGCTTCTCATGAAGATGGATTTACAAGAACACGTGCGAAAGGGGGAGAGGAGAAAGTGTAACAGCACACCTTCGGGTTAATCTCATTACTTGGTTCATTACAGGCCTCTCCTTTCACTCGCAGGTACATCTGCTCACAAACTGCTTCATGTTTCAAACAGAATCATGTTTCAGCTCTGTCTGTGTCTGCGAGTCTGCAGGGAACTACAGAAATGTCACCAAATGCTTAAATTCATAGCTTTTCGTTTCAGCTTTGGGCTTTCGTACATGTTTCAGACTCTGAGTTTACAGCTGTGAGCCACCATTATCCTTCACAACCTTCTTACAGATCTGTTCCTAAATCTTAGTTTAATGGGTATTCATTTAGTTTCCACTTTGACTGTTTATTAGCTGGATTCATTACTTTCCTTGGCTTTTTTAAATACTTACATGAAGACTTGCATGAATAAATACATTTTTAAAATACATAAACAAGATATAACCGTACAATAGCAAAATTATGAAAATAATATCTACATGCAAGCTCTACGGGTAGTGGAAGTCTTCTCCAATTCATCTATTCTAACTAATTGCATTCTACATCTGTATGATCAATACATCATATAAAACTGTTAAGCCTCTTAATATTGCTCGATTAGTGCCAGTCTTTATCTGCAAAATACTAATATAGTGGAGTAGACTAAATGTACTGTATACATAGGCTATTTTCAGTTTTAAAATGATGTTTCTCTTAATTGGAGCCTACATGGTGATGCTGGTAACACCATGATGATGGTGTTACTTTCCAATAATGTAAACTCTTACTGTGACATCTACCCTGTAATTTAAACACACTTAAAAACTCTTGAAACTTTTTTAGTCACAGCCTGAAGCTCACTGGAAGCCAGCTGCATCCAGGCACAGATCTTGTAGACGCTCCCCGCGTTGCAGAAGAAGAAGAGGCTGAGGCAGACGATGCTGCCCACCACCAGCAGCATGGAGATCCCCACGAAGAACATGGCCGTCTTGAAGGCGCCGGACGGGATGGAGCCAAAGTCCAGCGCGCTCCCTTTGCAGGTGAGCTCCGAGGTGAGCGCGTTCCCGATGCAGTAGTGGAAGAGGCCGAAGTATCCGGCCTGCGGTGTGTTGACGCTGTCGCCGATCCAGTAGGGCTGGATGAACACCACCACGGTGATGACGGCGAAGGTGATGGTGAAAACGATCCAGAGCACCCCCATGGCTCGGGCGTTACGCACATAGTTGGTGTGGTAGATTTTGGCTGCCTCCTGAGCAGGAAGCATGGCGAGAGGTGGAAGAGCTTCTCAAAAGAAGGAAAGAAAGAAAGAAAAAAATGAGAATTTAAGTGAAGGAGTTAAAAAACGAACAAGTGAGCACCTTCAGTGTCCTGCTCAAAAACATCCGCTGACAAAGTCCTCATTCTTTAGTAAGCGCTTGCTCCAGTGAGATGGGAATAGCTCCAGTGGTTCTCTTTGCAATTCAAAACCACGGACAGCTCCCGGTACTGAAAACACACCTGTATGAGAGACACGCACCCAGTGTCTTAGTGGGCCCTGCAGAGGTGAACAGTCCCAGAAACCACTGCATACCACGGCAGCACTGACTCCACCGCATTCAATGAGGGGATGTTTGTTCTGGATTTCACCTGGCAGGGGAGGTTCCTCTAGGAAGGCTGAGGTAGTCAGGTAATAAATGATTAATGGTTAAAAGATCCGCTGGATAGAACAACACAGGATGGCAAGCAAGGCTGTTTCACATGTAACAGCATGTGTTACTTAATCAGCTTTCTTTTTTTCTAATATCTATCTATCTATCTATCTATCTATCTATCTATCTATCTATCTATCTATCTATCTATCTATCTATCTATCTATCTATCTATCTATCTATCTATCTATCTATCTATCTATCTATCTATCTATCTATCTATATTACTGCTGTAAACCTGCTGTACTCATATAACACGAAAAAAGCAAAGTAGGCTACTGAATACAGAAAAACATCCAATTTGAATTGTGTATTTGTTAATATATTCATTTGCTCTTAAACAAATGTACTAAAAATGTTAAACAGTTCAATATTAGTGTTTATTTGTAGCAATGTTTTAGCATAAAGGAGCATGAGAAATTAAAATAAAGATGCATTTAAGCACTGTAGGCTTAGAATACTGTGCAAAAATAGTGAGCCACTCCTCATTTCGTGTAATGTGGCAAACCTCAGCCTATTCTTCCTGTTTCCCTTCATTAAGAATGACTTTTATCACAGCCACCCCTTTACTGAGACCCCTTCTGATGAAACTTCAGGAAAACATAGATGGGTCAGATGCATTTCTCAGGTCTTATGTCAGGTCTATGCTGGATTTGTAAAATTTCTTAATAATGTTCACCTGCTGTAAATATTTGTTTAAGCCTACTACTTCTTCTTTTGCCCTCAACTTGTCCAGATTTCTCTTTATTTGCTGTTTTTTAACGACACACTGCATAGTTGTCCTGATATGCCAGAACAGCTAATAACTATTTATGAATAGCCATGTTGATGCAAAAATACTGTATTAGACTGCATTGTATTTGACATTTTTTGATTAACAAGAAACAAACAACAACAACAAACAAACAAACAAATTCTTTTAAAATGGTCAGGTACAAGCACTGAACTGAAAATAAAAAAGGACCAGAAAACATAGAAATGAGGGGCTTTTGCACAGTCCTGTGCACTGTGATCGTCACCTTCACACTAGACAGCATAGCAGGGGCGGCACCAAGGGGGAGCACTGAGGGGGAGCACTGGCCACCCCCAAAATTTGCCCACTTTGTGTGTCTCTTACAATTTCCCGTCGTCAGCCCCTCCCCTCCGCTGTGCCCCTGCACTGCTCTGTTTTTGGTGTTCCACCCCAGTATTTTTAGTGGACTTCATATGACCACCCCTATGAAACAGTTCTGGAGGCGCCCCTGCAGCGTGGGCACAAATCCACAAAAACCCTTCCACATTGTTATAACCACACCTAGCATCACTTTTCAATAGATTCAAAATAGCTATTGAATATTGTCCCACCACCTCGATGGGACAAGACTCGGCTGCCCGTCTGCATGTAAAAGACAAAGGACACTCTTTCAAGGACGCCAGTGTTCACATTTTGGACAGAGAGGACAGATGGTTTGAAAGAGAAGTAAAAGAAGCCATTTATGTCCACTGTGAACGACCATCTTTGAACAGAGGCGGTGGTTTACGACACCAACTGTCTGCCATCTATAATCCAGTTTTGTGAGCCCTTCCCACTTTAACGCCCACTCACACCCTGGGCCATTTGACCTCAGTAAATCACATGATAGGGTGGGGCTAGGTTTCACTTTGGGTTCACCCGAACCGACCTTGGCTGATTGTGACCCACACCTTTTCGCAACTTGGCTTGTGTGATTAGGTAGAGGATCCATAGTCGGTCCACGACCCTCTTGGGGACACTCCCATAGAGCTTAAAATCTGGGACTCCCCATCAGTTGCTCTTAGAAGTGAAGAAGGTTCTCGGATGAGAGGTGAAATGTCTTCAAGGAAACTTAAAGAAGTCCAACCTCCTTAGACAGCAACATCGTATGCTTACCCTAACAACTCTGAGATTTTATAATGTAATCCTGCTATTCTGTGCCGAAGTTCTCCTAACATCCCTCAGACAAACATCCGGAGTTTAAGGAGGGACATGGTGACTCCAGCTTTCTTTGCACGTGCTATTGATGGAGCGATTGAACGAGACGCTGTGACGTCTGCAAGCTATTTCTGGATGTACTACAATCAAACACTAGATGGAGCTACAGAGCTGCAGTCTCATCTAGCGGCCTCACCTTGGCACTTAAGTCAATCTTCCTGTTTTTGTCTCAAATGATTTCTCAGACAAATTCCAAGCTGCAAGATTTTTTCAGAACATATTCTAACATAAAGTTAAAAAAGGGAGTGAGGTAGCTTTTTCTGATAACTACACATTGAAAAGCATTAGGGAAGTATTAATAAATACTTCATTATTTCTAAAGCATGACTTTTCCTTAGCATGCCATTCATATACACTAATGTTAGTGGTTTATTAATGATGAAATAGCTTGTATATAACATCATATATAACTTTAGCAAGTTCTTTCAGAACACTTTTGGCTTTTCCTGCCACAAATCCTTGTCACGCCCTTCGGAAAGTGTACTGTGAAGCTTCCACAGGATAGGCTCTCCAGCCTCTCTCCAAGCATTATTTCATTCTATAAATGCTTTGTAAGACATAGATCGTCCTAACTTTAGATGATGTACACACAAAAGAGTTAACTAACAACTCGTAACTGTATGAATTAACCATGAATTACCATATGAAATAAACAGCTATGGAAACGTTTCTATTATCACACTCACAAACAACTAGCTCATTTTATAAGCTGTGTCTGTATTAATGTGCAGCTAAATACACTGTTAATAGTTTATGTCACTTTTAAATGATGTCATTAACAGCTCCCAAAAAACAGGACCTGATGTAAAACTTTCTTTAGTAATGTAGGAGTAATGTTTTCTAAATGATGAACTACATAATCATTGATACCTTAGTAATGCTTAATAGTGTCCAGTTAATATAAAGTGTTGACATTTTTGTGATATGGCACAAGATCCGATTTGGATTCAGATCTTGTGCCATAAAAAGTTTTATAAAAACGTATTTGAGCATTACCACCTGCTCTCTTTGCAGAATGATCACTTTAGAGATCATATGTTTATATGTAATCATTATTATTATTGTTATTGTTATTGTTATTGTTGTTGTTATTGTTGTTGTTATTGTTATTGTTATTATTATTATTATTACTTAATGTAGCATTTCATTGGGTAGGTTTATGATGGTAAATAATGTCTGCTAATTATATATTGTTTATAGGAGCAAAATAAACCATATTGGCCTCTAACAGTTGGTGACCTTTGAACCCAGTTGCTCCTGTAAGATCAAGTAAACTGTTCTTAATTTGTTTTCACCTTTTTCTGTTTTTTTTTGGTTTTTTTTTAAATGGCAGTTACATTCATATGCATTCATCTCTGCAGTGCATTCCTTAAACAAATGTTAAAGCATGGTCACAGTTTTAATTTTTGGCCCACACAAACTGCTCATATGTGAAAATGTGAAAATACATAAATGCATGGACTTAAAGAAGCCTTTCTTCCACTGCTGGTATATTGGATCTTGTGTTAACCTTTCAGTTTCTCCTCAGTCAATATCTGAATACACAAAACTTCTAGCTGACTTAAAAAAAAGCTGATTTATTGCTTCATTTTAGATCTAAAATTCACAATTTTCTCTAAGAACCTTCTGCTATCTGTTTAGATTAGCTCCATTTCCCCCCCGCCTGTTGATCTGGAAGGTGCAGCTGCTGACAATATAGATCTGTGATGGTGTGGGCTTGTGTGTCTATGAGTGTGGGCGCTGGCGTGTTGTTGCACTTAAGCTTTATTAAGTGATGCAGCCCCAGTGTAAGGCAGAAGGTGTTTATAATCAAATTATTTGGACCGGCAATCCAATTTTCCAAGATAGAATAGAGTTAGATTTTGTGTATGCGTGACAGTGTGTGTGTTTATGGCGTGATGTTTGCACATGAGAGGGGTCTTGGGATTTCATGCTTTCTTTGTGCGTTTTTGTTAAATAGCCTTTCTGTGTGTGTGTGTGTGTGTGTGTGTGTGTGTGTGTGTGTGTGTGTGTGTGTGTGTGTGTGCGCATGACTTTGTGTCTCTGTGAATGGAGAAAAGACAAATCATGAACAAGATCCAGCCTTTGATAGAGCAAAAAATAAATATAGCACAGTCTTATTTACTGCAGAGACTGGAACAGTTAACTGTAGTCTGTTATCAGGTTATCTACAGATTTCAGGCTGCATGGCTTCAAGGGGAATTCTTGGATCTGGTGATGCCCCATCTCACCATGTCTTCCCATTTTTTGCTTAAAGAGGAGCTTATGAGTGTGAGTGTGTATGTATTTAACCCTGTCTAGCTTCTTTTAGGCCAACTGGATCTGAGAGCCTCTGCCGGCACAAAGAGGCTTTTCTGCCATTTCAGCATCTCTTCCTGTCCTTTTCTTCCTGCCTGCTTTAGAGGCAGTTTCCATAGAAACAAGTTGCAGGATGCCCTTAGAGAGAAAGATGGTAGATGATGGGGTAAGATGACAGCAGAAGTTGAACGAATGAAATGATTAGCCAATTATACTGATTTATAGTGAGCGCTTTTTTATTTCTTCCCTTTTACACTTACTAATGTAATATAAACGTCCACACTTATACAGGCAGGGAAGGTTGTTCCTCGAGCCCGGGGGTCTGTCTGTCTCCTGTCAGCAGAAACAGATGCATGCAATGTGCTTGGGGCAGAGGACTGAACAACAACCACCCCTTGCTGACCTCCTCATCGTTCTCTCGCTTTCTCTCTCTCTCTCTCACACACACACACACACACACACACACACACACACACACACACACACACACACACACACACACACACACACACATCCAGGGTTTGAGATCGTGTGACGCAATAGCAACTCGGTCAGTGAGTGTCACTACTTCTCTGTAACGCCCCCAGGCTGCAGCAGGCACTTGGCCCATGAGCCACCTTTCAGCCTCCTCTCACAGCCCAGCAGGAAGCATCAGAGCAGGGGTAGAAACGGGCAAAGTGTGGGTCAGTCAGTGCCCCGAGGACTGAAGCTGAAATGTAGGTCTTCTTTGTGGTTGATTGGGTTCATGAATCATTGCTGATCGCTTTCTGTGCATGAGCACGTGAACACATACACATGATCAGCCATGCTCTTCTGGTCTCAAGCAAACACATCCTTGAAAAGAACTTCATCTCCTTGTCTGAATTTTGTCAAAGTCACTTTAACTCCATAGGAGTACCTTTGCATTGGCAAAAAAAGTTATCTTAATGGAAACCATGCAAGCGCTTACAGCTATTACTCAACTCCTGGCCTTGGACCTTTGTGACATATCTATGCTTTCTCTCCCTTTGTTTCCCACCCTCTGCACTCGCTGTGAGGGAGCATGGTGTTCACATATGGATTTTGTTGTCATGACTGACCCATGACTGCCACGCAGTTACTGCACATTAAACAAACATCACTATCTATGAATAGAGATGTAAATAAAGAAGACACTGTGATTTTATCTGCTGTTCAGTTTGTAAACTCCTGTTAAAAAGGAATGCTTTTAATTCATTTCAATTCAAATTTATTTGTATAGCACCAAGTCACAACAAAAGACACCTCGAGGTCCTTTATATTGTAACCCCCTAAGAGAAAAGCCCTCGGCAACAGTAGGAAGGAAGAACTCAATTTTAGCAGGAAACCTGCTCCAGAAAACTCCAAAAACTCCTCCACCAGGCTCAGGGAGGAGTAGAGGGGTGTGGGTATCTGCCACAACTGGTTGGGGTGCGACAGAGACAGAAGACACCTAAACACTTAACACTTAACCTAATATGCATGTCTTTGGCCAGTGGGACAAAGCTTGGGTACTCGGAGAGAAAGAAACTAATCCCACCCAGCCAGTGAGTGGACTGGTATCCAAGACCATCTTGATGTGAGGCAAAGGTGCTAACGACTGCACAACAAATAAATACAGAATCTCCCTTACCAAAACTGGAGCACAGACATTTTGGATGGGCTTTTACAACATTACATACGCAGTGAACTGAATTAGCTGATATGCTTACTGCCTAGTAAATGATTAGTGGCCACACCCTAATGATGCAGACTCTAAGCTTTGATAAAATTTAAATAAGTGAGCAATAAAACTTCACTCCTGTGCCCCTGTTATGGACTAATCAGTGGTGAGCAAAGGCATTTGTTTTTGCTCCAAACATGTTTATACATCCTGTAAAACTGAACACTTGGAACTCTAAAGGAACTGACTCAGTTTAAGAGTCACCCTCGGGTAGCATTCGAGGAACTGCAATTTTTGGCACTTCAGCGCGCTTTCCTTTTTTATTAGTTTTTTTAAGCCATAAAAGTTCTTACTTATGTAATAAACACATGATCAAAATCAGGCCTTGCAGTAAAATCAAGTGTTTTTAACATTGCTCTGCTGAGAGTAAACACATTCTTACATTACCTCTATCGGTCACGCTCATTCGGATGGTGAGACAAATCACTGTGGGAGTTTTGCACTGCCAAGAACTGGCAAAGGGCCCGCTCTGCTGTGTGCCACTGCAGCTGACACACATAAATCTAAAGCACATATGCAGCTCCTCTGTTGCACATCTGCATAAAACACAGGCACCGTTAAACATCCATGGAAATCTAGGTGCTTCAAGTTGAAGTGAAGCGCATGTAAGAAAGCAAAATTTCAACTACTATGTATATAATACAACGGCCCGACTTCTTATTTTCACAGCGCATCTCTTTCTGTGCCAGCCAGTGAGTCGTCAAATGTGCGTTTGCGTAATCCTGGCCAATTCAAGCAGTTTTGTTACGGTTTAAAAAAAAGGGGGGGATTAGCTTATGGAGCTTCAAAGCCAAATATAGAATGTGAGGGATTATAGACACATCAAAGTGTAAGAATAAAGATGGAGAGTACATCAGGGTGCAGTTTCATCTTCCATCTCCGTTTCAGCTTTGTGCTTTTTCAGTCTTTTTCACCAGAGGAGATGTGATGTTCAAGAAGTGTGGACTTCACTGGCGTTAAATGCATTTTGGTTTTAACTTTGTCTTTTATATAATATTAATTACTGCGTTTCACACAGTATAGTGAATATAAAAAGTATTTAGCTTCAAGCTCTTCTTGATTTCTAAGGGTTTTGGTTTTTTTTTGCATATTTGTCACACTTATGTGTTTCAGATCATCAAATAAGTTTTAATATTAAACAAAAATAACCTGAGTAGATACAAAAATCAGTTTTTAAATTATGATTTCATTTATTAAGGAAAAAAAGTGAACCAAACCTACCTGGCCCTGTGTCATAAAGTAATTGGGCCCTAAAACCAAAAACTGGTTGTGCCACCGTTCCCAGCAAGAACTGCAAATGTGCCGTGTTAGTTTTACACCAGATGCAATGGGACTCAAACCTTCCGAAAGGTTTAACTTTTGTGTCATCATTCTTCACAATATTTTCCCCAAAGTCTTGGAGATCATCAAAATGTTTTTTGGCAAATGTGAGACGAGCCTTTGTGTTGTTTTTGGTCAGCAGTGGTTTTCTCCTTGGAGCTCTCTCACAATGCCATTTTTGCCCAGTTGCTTACTTTCTTATCATGAATCATGAACATGACCTTAACTGAGACGAGTGAAGTGTGAGGTACTTTAAATGTTGTTCTGGGTTTTTTGTGAACTCCTGGATGAGTCGTCGATGCACTCTTACTGTGGTTCACTGCCTTAGAAATTGCTTTGTAACCCTTCCCAGACTGACAGATGCCAATGACTTGAGATTTTGGCGCAATGTGTTGATTTTTGAGATCTTTTAGCCTACTTCACTTTGTCAGACAGCTTCTATTTAAGTGATTTCTTGATTCAGCAGGTCTGGCACACTGAATTTCTCAAGGCAGAATTAGTTTTTCCGCTTTTTCACAGCACTGTACAGGTATATGGTAACTCTGGAAAAGTCTTTTATATCATGTTCCACTATATCACGGCTGATTTCCAGTTTATATTGCCCATTCAACATTTGAAAATAGCCACAAAAAGATTGCTGCAAAAAGAAAGTCATGACTCATCTTTATCTTTTCAGCCCAGGACATTACCATAAGCTCCCGTAATGAGGATGATGCGCATGAATGTGTGTGGGTCACGAAAAAGCAAAGTGTTAAATCTGAGCTGGTGCTGACTTCACCGTGACTGACAAAACCCAAAGGCGACTTGAACAATTGTATTTTAATGCCGCTTATGTAATTATTTTGATTGTATACCTCCCTAAATATAGGGATTATGCTGCAGTGTGGCAAAATATCTTCAGGGTCTTATAACCCACAGAGGATGGTTATGAAATGTTCTTTTTTACCCTGGAAGCGCTGAAGAGGAGGCAGTGCAGGGGAAAGAATCACCCAGAGCGGATTTGAAAACTGTAAACAGGTCGGAAAAGGAGTGAAAGGACTTAAACAAACGCTTAGGAAAACAGTGCAAGCTAATTATGGCGTGGTCTCTGGTTCACCAGTGTGTGTTTGTATGCACCACCCTTACTGCTGTGTTATGTTGTTCCAGTTGTGGCGGCTAGTGGCTGGTAACCAGCAGATCTAGGAGGATTTTAGCTATCCTCATAATCTTGCATGGAATCCAGCAGCCCCAACCACCACCACCTGGCCCCCAGGCACCAACACACACACACACACACACTCGCACATAGTCATAAGCTCCTCTTTGCACTGAATAGGTTTACAGTGCATGCAACTGTGTGCAGGCTCTGTTTCATAACATAAAAGTGATTGTCATCAGTGCTGGTGGGAGGGAGAAATGTTTATGCTGATCAGTATTGAGATAGTCCCAGAACCTCACACTAGGAATTCTAATTTAATCAAAATGTATAGATAAAGCAGCATCTGTCTGGCGGTGTGACACAGTGAGCTCGCAAGCGTGTTGGAAAAGGGAAAAGCAACTTGCTGTAGTGCAGACGTGAGTGTGTCACTGGCAAACTCATCAGTTTTGTTCTGTTCACATCTTTGGTACATGAGGCATGGGTAATGAGGGGGATGAGTATTTGGAAAGGCTGTAGTGTAGATTTGATGTGCCAGTATAAACGCTGCCAACAACTATGACAGTGTAGTGGCACTGTGGTGCATTCACTTTGCATAGATTATTTAAAACAGTGAAGCAGAAACTTGAATGTAGAGGATGTCAGAGAAAACTGTACCTCCATAAATAGATCAAGATAAATAACATATAGAAAGAAAGAAGGCTCTGTGTATACGTGAAGAAAGGGAGAAAGGAATTGAGGAAGACTGGCAACAGATCTTCTTGTTTGTTTGACTCAACTAAAGGGAAAGGATTTCAGTTTCCCCTTTTGAAGAAATGTGATTCAGCACAAAGAGAGCGGAGTCTGACTTCCCATCCAAGCCAGGGCCAATGAACTCCGAGTCTTAGCAATAATACGATAACTTTCGAATTTGAAGTTTGACCTCAAAGGTGTTCAGACCGGTGGCCCCTCCTCTGCTCATGTGAAAAGTCTCCCTCTGTTTATGGCATTTTAACGGACTTCAGATGTCACCGCTCGCAGTTATGGCTGTAGATGTGTAATCTTTACAGCAGGAGAGGTGTGTCACTGGGTGGGGCTAATCGGTCTGTTCTCCTCGATGATTGGTCTGGGATTTTTAAGAAACAGTGTGAGATTTTTACTAGTTGGTCCAGCTGCACGCCAATCAATACGATTAGGCTGCTTTCAAGGACTCCTCGTATTTATTTTTACCAAGTGCAATGCAGAAAAGCGACCGTAGTTATTGTTGTTGTTTAGTTACCGTCCAAATGCTTCATTTTATGAATTACAATTAGATATTATCTTATCGTATTGTGGTTAGTTTGAGATATAGATAGTTTAACACCAAGTATTTTGGCATTTGAAAGAAAGAACCCTCTGTTTAAGGTATGCCAAAGCATGCCTCTCAGGCAGTCAGCCTCTGGGGGAGATCTGGCCACTGCTGTTTGATGTGGGCCCATATGCATGCATCAGTCACAAAAGCAACCATGCTTATTGTTTAAGGCAGGCTTGTATAGCATTGGGGTCAGACAGTGGTGAGCGCTGTCGCCTCATATCAAGAAGGTCCTGGATTCAAATCTGCAGCTATGTGTTGGCAAGTCAAAGATTAGTGACCTGTCCAGGGTGTAATATGCTTTGTCATGTGATAGGCTCCAACTGCCCCGTCACCCTGAATTGAATAAGTAGAAAAAGAGATGGATGGATATATAGTGTTGCATGGTATAGTACAGGACTGGATTATAGTACAGTATATCAGAAGACATTTCAGTCTAATATACTGTAGTGTGTAGTATTGAATAGTAGAGTTGTTCTAACAGTACACACACACACACACACACACACACACACACACACACACACACACACACACACACACACACACACACACACACACACCTATATATAGGTGTACAGTATAGACTAACTCCTAATCTTATCCTATATATAGGATAGCATATAAAAAATAGCATAGCATAATAGAGTATATGTGTATATATTACTATGCTATAGTATAGCATAGAATACTATAATGAATAACAGAGTATAGAATAGACATATTCTATTTTATTCTATTCTATTCTATTCTATTCTATTCTAGGATATTATAGTTTTGAATAGTAGAACACAGATATATTATATTATATGATATCATATTATAAATATTTAATATAAAGTTATATCATTTTATGTTGAAAAGGTATCACATCATCTTCGTCACTGATTATTGAATGTAGTGAAAGTTAATAGTAAGTTATTGATTTAATTAATAAATTATTCACTATTTATGAGTAAAACTCATCCTACACAAATGTGTATACTACATTAGAGTGGGGCAGTGATCAGGGAGCAGGGAGACACTGGTATTAAAGGTTCAGTGGCGAATTGAACATTTCCAAGCGTCAGTGAAGGTGGCGCCACCTCCTCCAGTTCTCAGCGCTCACTCAGCGTGCTCGCTCAGAGAAGCGGTGTGGCTGCAGAGAGACGCTCGTATGCTTCCCTCACAGGCACTTTAAACAGGATGTAGCGACTGAGCTAGACCACGGAGAGAAAAAAGCGAAAGAAAAAAAAAGAGCGGGTTAAGCACTGCGATGTGACACACGCCAGAGAGACAGCGATGACCGCCACGGCACAGGAGAAGAAGAGGACAGGAGTCCAGATGAGGCACCTCACCCCCGGCAGGTCTTGACGGCTGCTCCCGCTGACCGGAGACCCCCACCTCCACGCCACGGCCGCAGCAGCAGCGCACGGTTTACGAGCACTGAAAACACAACATTACCCGAAATATTTCACCCGTGAACCTTGAAAGCAGCCATGGGGAGCCAGGGAGACTGCTGTGTGAAGGTTGCGTTGAGGTAAGCCTCCGACGTCTGTCTGCTGGAAATCTGCAGACCTTAGCAGAGCACGCTTGTGTCTGTGCCTCCCGGCGATTAATGAAATGCATCATGCACACCTACAGTTTTCCACGCTCCCCGATGTCTCCGTCCATTTCTGGGATTCAGGAGATTACACAGCCACGGAGAATACCATTCCACCTTATTTTACTTGGGCGGCGCTCTGCACAGTATCGACAAGGCAAAAGCACGCGTTTGTTTCACGCTATATCCGTATATAACTGTTCTCATGTGGTGGTGGTGTTGTGTGTATACGTTTGTATGCACAAGTTCTGCACACAGCGTCTTACATTCATGATTTAACATTGGGTGAAGTGACAAGGACAGCTGCAGCCAGGTGCAGGGAGGAGAATGGGCGTTTCTCTCCTAACCAATTTTTGCTGATATTATTCTTACATGCACCTACCTGCATCTATAACCATGCCTAGTCAACAGCTTACATATGCATGACGGAGTCAGGTCAATAACTAGGTTAAAAAGCAGGAGCATTGTTGTGCTTAAGAACACAAAAAAGTGTCCTGCAGCAAATGAATCGAGCACAAAGAGAATCTCTCCTTCAGAGCTGTGACATTCACTGCCTTTGTTGGATTGGGGAGCACAGCAGCTCTTGAATTGGTGAGAGGAGACAGTTTTCTGCATGTGTGTGAGCAAAAAATCCCAAAATAAAATTTGATCATAAGAAGTGAGCATAAAAAGTGCTCTAAAACCTCATCTGTAATCATGCTCATTTTACAGTGTGCAAAGCTGTGGCGGTGGTCTGACAGACCCCACAGACCCCCAATTAACTCAGAGCCACACAGACTGTCACATTAGCGAGCGACCGCCTTTTGGCAGTACTGCGTAACCGGCTTTCAATCTACACATAAAACAAACTACACAAACATAACTATGCTTCATGAAGCACCCATTTGAGGTCCTCACATCCCAATCCGGGTTCCAATAATTGATCTGAGTGGGGTGGGGGTTGAGAATGGGGGTGGGGAGTTGGTCCAGCAAAGCAGGCTTTTAAGATGAACTTTAAAAACACTGGCCCCATTTCCCCAGGGGAAGGCTTTATCAGCTGCCTCATTGTCAGCCACAGAGTGAATCTCCTTTGTGCTCATTCGCTGTGACAACTGTAACAGGAAGTGGAGTAGGTGGTGCTGACAGAAAAAAGGTGAAAAGGGAAGCTGTATAGGCCGCTGGTGGCTGTCGCTGAACTGAATTTAGCGAAAGAGAGACCAGCCAAGAGGCCTGTTGATGTGTAAATGACTCAGTGACTAACACGTCTGCCTTTAGCTCCCTCTTGCTCCTTTTTTTAATTTACTTTTTGACGTTATCATCAGTTTGTGAACAGGTTTTCATTTCTTTGTTCAGTAAGGAAGGTCAGATCAGCAGAGGAGCATTATCTTCGCGAGAGTACCTCGGAATTAGTTTTATTAGCGTGAAAGTCTTGCTGTAATTAAACAGGGGCTAAGTAGTAACATGTAATTACTCTGCTGGGTGAGCCGATGCTGCTCCTTTTCATCACATGTGATCTGTGTGTGTGTGTGTGTGTGTGTTTGACAGGAAATGGGAAGCTTGCAAATAAACACATGGAAAAAGATAACTTCCTGCTGAATAAGCAGTTACTTTTTCCCAATGACCTCCGAGCCTCTTTTATTCCCAGAGAAGAGGGCCTTTGATAAGAGGGGACGCCGTTTAATTGCTCCCATCATGCAATGCCCTTGGCTCAGAGCTTATGTCTGCATCTGCATGTGCGAATGTACATTACGAGGGCAACGGGGTTGACGTGAAGGCCAATGAACGCATACTCAGTCTCGTGTTGCCAGCATCCAATTCCTGAACGACCCACAATCCTACAATCCTGGATCCGTACGCACGCTTGAGTCAGTGGATCTGCATTGCAGACATGATCAGATGCATCTACTGTAATTCCCTCCTAAACAGTTGTTGTTAAATTGCCCCCGGCCTGGCTTTTGCGTCTTTATCCAGCTGCATCCATTTACAGTATCGGCTCAGTCGAGTGCAAGCAGGCTATAATCAGTAGATAAGTAGACACACTCACCATCACCTTCACACACACACATGCACTTAAGTTCAGGCTCCCACTCTCGCTGGTTTTATGTTGAGTGTTGCATTTTGCACCCCCGGTTGAAAGCTTTACGTCAGGACAGACTCTGAGTGAGAGTGGCCCGCCAATAGTTCAGCTTTTGCACCCTTGCATGCGTGTTTGGTGAGCGGTGTGTAAATTTCCATTTGCATATCGATCTCTGTCCCCCGCCGTTGCCCTCTGTGCGGCTCCCTGCCATTTACTCATTTCAGAAATCAAGTGACTCGCCCGCTGCTGAAGTGCTAAGTCAGCCCCCGTAGCTTGGTAGAAATAGACTCAAAGACAAATCTGTTTAATGCTGTTGTGCCTCCTGATCTTTTGATTGTTACTCCATGTTCTCACCTTAAGGCTCTGCTTTCTGTCTAATTTGAACTCGACTGCCCCCCTCCCCCTCATGGTTTTGTGGTTCTGGGGTGATGACAGTAATGAGGCTGAATAGGGGGAAAAAAAGCATAAAATATTCAGTGTTCCTTCAAACCCTACAGGTGGATGACTGGGTTGTTGCGGACAGTTATGACGCAGACCGTTTTGGCTAGAAGGCGATGAGAGTTCAGCTGAGGGGAAAGAAAAAGATGAGCTTTTATCTCTTGGACTCTTATGATGTGCTGATCAGCCAGTGTAAAAGACGTCTCTACAGAAGTTCTTCATAAATCCATTAATGTGCTCCACCGGCTTTGAAACAAAACAAGAGCAGCGGGAATATGAGTGGGGGAAGTGGCCCCTCACAGCTGACACACAAAGGATTTAAATGGGAGTTTAAAAAAAATGGTGGTGTTTTGTTGTTGGACGCTTGTCCTGTGTCGGCTACCAGTCTCGCCTGTTTCCTGTGTGTGTTAATAGTTTGCCACACGGGCTGTGTCTGGGTTACAACCTCCCAAGGGGGTTGTTGCTAAAACAGCTGGGTTTGGTGGGAAAGTGTGTGTGCATATGTGTGTGTTACAAGCCTACAGTACTGTATTTACTGGTCACAGGGTAGTGCTGCAATGTAATCTCCTCATGGCAGGAGTCTTACACTTGGTCACGACATTCATCTCCCACTCCCACACACAGTTACACACACACACACCGATCACTGCAATGGGAAACGTATAAACAGTGTTGTTGTGTTGATGAGGCTGTAAAGTCGCTCGTAGTCGGCGTGTTTGGATTCGAGGGAGGTGAGAGGAGCAGGAAACATGACAGAGCACACGCCCAAGTTGGCCGTCCGCAGCTGTGCATCACTTCCTCCTCATGCTTGTCTGGTTGTGGGCACGTGATTTTATGTTCTTTGTTTTTGTTGTTGTTGTTTTCAAAGTTGTTGTTACCCTTCAAGCTAACCTAATAGCACTGTGAGCGCTTTTTTTGGCAAGTGTACTGAAGAAGCTGTCTGCTGTCTGAACTGAACATGAGCTGAGACCCGGACACGGTGATGTGCAGAAATCAGTCGTGCTGGGTGTTTTGTCCGTCACCCCGTTTATCACAGAAAAACCTGTTGAATAATCCGGCTCTGCGGATTCAGGGGCTTTACAAACAGATTGCAGCTCCCTGAGGTCAAAAAAGGTCTGCAGAACAAAGAAGTTAGTGAGGTTGCCAAGCTGCACTTCTTAATCCTGGTTGCCAAACAGTCACACAACTACACGTCTGCTATCAAGTGTATAATAGACTCATATGATGTTGTTTGCAAATGATCAGAGGTGTGAAGGAATTTGTTACATGTTTAGCTTATGTGTTTAATAGATCAACAATATTTAGGTCATACATGTGCCAGTGATCTGGAAATGAGTTGTGCAAGCTGTCTATTTATGAATTTGCTCTGTTTAAGTATATCTGTACTCTCTAATGGTGCGCTGCTGTTGCAGAATGACTTCCTGTAAGGTTGCTTCTGGACCATCCACACTTCCTGTTCACTTCCTGCTTTGTGTGCTGCTGTGTTTTCAGTGAGGACCGAATGCTAAAAGAAAGCATAAAGGTGAAAGAAACACAAACCCAAAGACGAGCCTCTGGCTTTTCTCAAAATAACCTCTCGGAGTAAGTCTGCGACTCTGTTGCGCGCTCCTGAGTTAAAATAAAAAACACGCACTGTGAGTGTACACATTTACGCCATTTTAAACTTCCCTCTCTTGCTCAAGCTCGTCTGCACTGTGTGCAAAATAAAGTGTGACCAAAACGCTGGAATGTGACCAGCTTTCTCTCTTCCCCTGCCTCCTTCTACCTCCTATTCGCCCACTTTTGCGCAGACATTCAAAGGCACACACACACACACACACACACACAGATCTGTATTTGAGTTTATCCATTTGAATTCATTAAGCAATGAAAGGCGCTTCAGTCCAGTCCAGCATTTGCATGTATCTCTTATCACGGTGTCATCATATGTCAGCTGGACCACTAAATAATAACTCGTTCTGCTTGAACCACAAGGGCAGTCTTTTCACAGCGTGTGTGGTCAGTCTAGAAAATAATTATCTTTATAGACGCTTTGTGGTCCGCGCATCTCAATAAACCATAAAACGAGTTTGGCCAGTTTATGTGTGTCGACATTGTTGTGGTCACTCAGAGATCACTGGGACTGAGTGTGCCTTTGGAGGGGGGGGGTGGCTTTTTAAACAGAGCACCTCTTGGGTGAGCGTAGACAGAGGACACTGTGTGAATGAGTCTGATGTCAGTGCAGGTCTTTGTGCGCTCTGCTGAGCTTGCACGCACACAGACACACACATATAAAGATGCACATGCACACAAACACGCAAAAAAGCCATAGAATTGGAGGGTGGACTAGACGTGGATGAAGTCCAGACTGTATTTTTAGAGAGGAAGGGGATAAAAAAGAGAGCGAGAGGCTTGCGGAGTCAGTTTCTGATGTCCTCTTTGTTTTATAAACTGCTCTCCGTCTGCTGAAAAGAGCAATGCTTCCTGCAATTCACTGTAATAAATACAAAGAAAAATCAAAGAGGGAAAAAAGAGGGGGGGGGGACAAAGTGGGGTGGAGTATGAAAAGGAGCAAGTGTCTCGTCTGCTGTCAAAAGGGCTACTGTAGCATGCAAATATGAGATGCTACATAAGTGTGCAGACTGTGTGTGTGTGTGTGTATGTTTGGGCATCGTGTGTATGAATAATTTGGGCGCAGCTGCACGTGTTTGCTATGTTCCCGTGGCGAGAGGAAGAAGCACAGAGATGGAGAGCCATAGATGTCCTGTCTAGACTGAAATGAAAACCTTACTGACTTCTCTATTTGAATGTCAGATGTTCTGCATAAACAATCTGAAATGATAGTCTTCTGCTTTTGTAATCTGTAAACTGGCAGTGATAGGAGTGTGAAGTTCAAGAGTTTTTACTCCTTCACACTCATCACACTCCATCCCTACATTTATATGTTTGTGAATGTGTCAGTAGAGCTGCCTACTGTGCCGATATAAAGGGACGTGATGTGTGTGTTTGTGACCAGCTGGCCCATAATCACCTTCACGGCGTTAAGTAGCTTAATCACTGCTGGCGTTTGTGTCTCTGGGTTTGTTTTGGGTTATTGTGTGTGAATGGAGGGAGGTGTCAGCAGGGCAAGGCTTTAAAAATGCTGGAATGAGTAACCGATTAAATGTGGTTATAATTGACATTTCAGTTGCAGCACTGTGCAGTTTTATCACCTCATATTTAGAAACAGCTTTCCTCCCGGTGTCGGCTGTACTTTGTTGTTACTGCTAATTGGCGAATGTTAGCTTGCTAACACAGCAGGGTTAACATCATATCTGCTGATGTTCAGGTTGAATCAGCAAAACTTTATTTAAAATAGAAGCACAGAGAGGAAGAGGTGCCTAGAAACACTGAGAGGCCTCGCACGATAAAAGCTGGTGATATTATTCAGCGCAGCCAGGAGAGTGCTGTCGTGTAGAAAGATAGTACATGACTCCATCCTCGAATAAATCATTTTAATTTAAAGGATCTGAGCCCTCTACTATTGTGACAAACTAGCACTTGTTATGATATATAATATTTATGTTGATGTGTTAGCAATAGTTTATTTTACAGAGGAGTAATATTAGGATTTATATGTGGGGGTGGGACAGCTGGGGCCCTCCACAACAGTCCCAGTTTTTCATTGGCCTCTTGGGAAATTCAGTTGCCCATTATTGTGTTAGACAAAAAAAAAATGTCACTTTAGCTGTCAAATGCTGCATTTATCAGTTTCCTGGTTTTCTGGGTAAGCAGTGTACTGTTTGTTAGTACTTGTTTGTTGAAAACAGCTGGGTGGCTATTGAAAATTTTGCTTTATTAATCCTACTGCAGTCTTTGTTTTCCTTTAAAAGTGAAAAGCCACTTAAATTTCATTTTGGGAACACTGTTATGGACTCTTTCTGATTACTGAATACTACAGTGCTTATTTTATTGGCTTTCCTGAAAAGACTTTCAGACAATGACAGTTCAAATGCTGCAGGTAGAATTTTAACAAAAGCCAGGAAGAGACAGCTTATAACTCAAATTCTCAGTGCCCTCCATTTTCATCATTTTCCAGTAAAATATAGAATTGTATTCAAAGTATTTCTAATTTAAAAAACAAAACAAAACATTAAATGAGTTCTAAATATACTATTTAAGATGTTTAATGAATACAAACCTGGTAGGTCTCTGAGGTCTCTAAGATCCGATCACCTAGCGGTGCACATATCTGAATCTAAACTGGGTGATTAGATATTTAGCTGTTATACTGCCTACCCTCAGAGGTTAGCTATTCTCCAACCTTTGCTAGTTTTAAAAAGAAGATAAAAAAAATATTGTTCATATTGCCAGGCTTGTGTTTTTAAATCATTCCATATTTAGCGGCGAGTCGAACAAAATTCCATCACGTATACGTGAGATGTTAGACAAACACAAACAGAGGAGGTAACGTAATTGCAGGGGAATGATGAAATAAATGTTAAATGTAGGGGGAAAAAAGTATTTTTTAAAAACATATAGATGTTAATAATCGCTGTTCAGAGTGGTCTACTGGCTAAAGCACATACAGATGTATACATATACATGCTATGCTAGTTAAACTAATATTCTTCTTCTTCTTATCATTATTATTTTTTCTCTTTTTTTTTCCTCTTTCATTTCAGTTTTTTGTATCTCGTGAAGCACCTTGAATTAATGTAGTGTTTGAAAGGTGCTCTATAAATAAACTTGCCTTGTCTTTTTTTAACACCTTAGGAGAACTAGCTTGGGAGAATCACTTTGTTGCTGCATCATATCAAACTAATAATCTTCATTCTAAGGTGAAAGTGTTTTTTTTAATAACCTGATACTACAAAGGAATAAACGAAGACTTGAGCCACTGGCTAAGTTCACATGCCTACAGACAGACAGCCATGGTGATGGTGGCTGCATTAGCACTCATGCTAAATGCTGTCTGACAGAGAGGGAGTCTGGCCTGGTGGTAATGCTAACCTGCCCTCCAGGGAGGCAGACAGACAAGCAGAGTCATGGCAGCAGTCTGCAGCTCGGCAGCGTATGTTGTGGGCTCTGTATTAGAGAAAAACATTGAACAAAGGGATCTTTGTGTGTGTGTTTTCCTGGTGACCTTTATTGAAATAATTCCACCTCTGCATTTCATTCTTAGTATTTTGCATGTGTGTGTGAGAAATTGTCACACATTCGCTTCATAGCTGACATATGAACTGTAAAACATTTCAACAAAAATATTTCACATACAGTGTCACACTTAAGCACATAGATGAAAATTTCATATGTATTCATCTAAACAATGATGCTGACCCTGGATATGTAAGAGAAAGATATAAATAAGCAAACTTTTGGCTCTTTTTTCCTTTTTGTTGCTGCTTTGCTTTTAATTTTCGATCCTCTTGTCAACTCACTGCTTCCTCTGTCAGTCCCACTGGCACAGTGAACTGGATAGTGTGTGATCTGTCGTTTGAAAATTTCCAAAAACATTATAGGTTTCCCCATGGCACACCGTAGTGATGGCATGGTGCTTTACAGCATCCATTAAAAAGCATCCACTCTTATTCTCTGTTTCAGATGTTGAAATGAAATAGACTTGGGGAGCATGGCACCTCTCTGACCTTGACAAGACTGTCTGTCATGAAAATGTATGAAAGGAAGCTAATTTGATTCTTTCTCGTGCCTCCACCCCCCCATGAAGCGGCAGACACAACAAATGAGAGGGGGTAGGAAGGGGAAATGAGGAGGGGGGTGAGGAAGTGGGGTGGGGACTGACCCAGAATTAGCTCAAATGATGCGTACTGATGTGCCCCTGTAACAATGAGATGCTCATCTGAAACTGAATGACGAATGCGTGTCTTTGACAGCAGTGGTGGTGGGGGATTATGCCTCTGGCACAGTGATGGTCAATACCAGGCTAATAAATAACATTTGCACCGGTTTTACTAAAAGTAATCTATTGTTATGCTGTCAGTAGTAGTATTATATACTCTTCATATACTGGTGGGCAGGTATGCTCTGATGGCAAAAAAATGCAGCCTGTGATAGCTTAGTTTTTAAAGCCTAGGCCAAAGTCTTTCACAGCCAATGCTTCACGCGTGCTCTGCCCAGCTTCCCACTAAGCTCTGCCCTACTTTACCTGATAATATCAGCTCTAAAAATGGGATATTTGAGCCTCCTAAGTGTCTCAAATATCTTACTGTGAATTTCTGGTTCCAGCTCTAATTTTGTCTTTGATATCTTGGCTCTGTTATTGCGGGGCGTGAATATTTATTCATTCATTCAGCTTCAAGGACAACTTCCGATGACAGTCTGTGTCTCTGGAAAATAAAATCCTGATGGAGATGGGGAAAGATAACAGAGTTGACAGAGTATTTCTTCAAGAGTCGACCTAGCTCTTTCCAGACAATGTAGGACAAGCCCGTCCTTGAAGTCTGGCTTGGTTAAGGAAATGCTCGTGCTAACATGGATGAGCCAGTGCACTCATTCCTGCTGTAGCATGCGACCCTGCATGCTAAGGCACCCAGTCAAACCAATGTGCACAGAGTACGTGAATTCTCCTCTGTCTTATCGCCCGTTACCAATTGGCAGCGGCGCCTCGGGCTACAGGGTCGCCAGTCTGTGAGGTTAGTTTGATAGATAAGGTTAACCCCAACGAGGCTGTGAGCTGTGGTATTTTGTGTCTGGGTGTAACTAAACTGCTCGTGCAATAAAAGATGAATGTTTAAATGGCCAAGTATCATCGATCGATTAGGTGGCTTATTTACAGTGTGGTTACTGCTCTCTGTGGCTACAATCTTTGCATTTATGTTTCCATAGTGACGCTGTTTCACCACTTTGTGAGTTTACATAGTTGATTGAATTGTTATGAATGTAACTGTAAATGCTTGTTTCACTATGAGTAAATCTGTAAAATACAGCTGACATACTGTCCTATCACACATGTATATGCCAATATGAACACTTATTGTTTTGGGTAAATCACATAGTAGAACTGCTTTGACTCTCAGCCTCTCAGAAGACAGTGATCCAGAGTCAGCACTGATATGAATCTTAAGCTATCTGCTGATCCTCAGAGTATTAATCAAGTTACTAGTGGTGGTCTGTGAAATCTGAATCCTTTCTAGAATTTATTGGGAGGGTTTTTGTGTAAGCCAGGAATGCCTTAATGAAATTGAAGAAGAAATATTTTGTTTTTGCAGTCATTACTCTGGGCTTGTGAGGACATAGTCGTTTGTATCCACCAGTATGGCAGGACAGATGCCTATATCTTCCAGTCTGCATTGTACCACCTGGGCAAGCCAGCTGTCCACGCACAGCACCAGTCTCTTGTGACCACTGGCCCGTTTCCCCTGCTTGTGCTTGTTCACATACAGTGTGCATTCTCCTCTGTGCTTTCCCATCCGTTCAGTCTGCTTTCCTTTATATTTACTTTGTGTCTCCCTCTGCCAGTTTGTCCAACTGGTCCTTATTAGTGCTTTCTCCTCTGGTGCTCCCACCTGAGCCAGCTACTTATATTCATAACCCTGCTGTGTTTGCCTTCCTTCGTTATTTTTTCCCCCCCTCTCGTTGCCATAAATCAGAGACCAGGGTCAAGGCTGGAAAAATGCAATTTCTCGCCCCTCATTTGCTTTTGTTTGGTGCCAGCTTAATTCATTCATAACTCGTATAAACATATGTTGCCAGGGACAGTGCACAGTCAGGTGTCCATTGCTTATTTTCTGCCATTCCCTCAGAGAGTGTTGGACCTGCATATGAAATGTGTGTCTCTGTGTGTGTTTGGATAGTGGCTTGTTAGCCTGCTGTGATGTTGGGCTCATGTGGAGGATCGGAGACCGAAGTGAGAGACAGATTTTGCAGGAAATGGCCTGCTTCCATATCCTGTCATAGCAGTGGGTGTGTTGTTATTACTCTCGTCCACAGACACTCAACTGATTAGTCAAAGAGAGCAAAGCACAGGCATTATGGGAAGGGTGTCTTGAATAGACTGTGAGGGATTGAGCAGCAGACAGATGCAGGGAGAGAGACAGTTGACGGTTTTATGCGAGGAATCACTGCAAACAGCTGATCCAAAAAAATCGATGGGAGCACTGATTAAATGGGCAACAGGATAGAAATGCTTACTGTAGCTCAATAATGTTTAAGCGAGCCTCTGCTTGCTTGTGTCTTTTCTGTAAGACAAGAGGTCGGCATTCAGACTTTTTGACTGAAGAGACGTTGTAATTAAAGCTTTAATATCCCAGAAGCTGTTCATTAGTGTTCGCGATCAATTCACATTAAGTAGCATCAAGTAGAAAGTGGAAATCCTGATCTTTGCAGCGATCCATTCTATGTACTTATGTTACTGGTGATGACATTCATTTGGTCGTAGGGCTGGGCCATATCATACCATTCACGGTAATACCGGTATAATGTCGGGCAACGATAAGAAAATGAAATATCGCGTTAGAAATATGGGTAAAACGCGCATGCGCAGTGCCTTTGTTTTCATACGCACATGGAGGAAAAATGAGAAGGACGAAAGCGGATCGCTGAATGAAACAGATGAACCAGAATTGGTTTGTAAAAATGCTGCAACTTCAGTGGTGTGGCACTGGTTTAGCTTTCGTCTGTCAGATACACAACAAAGCACTATTTTTGGTAGCGCATGCTAGCGGGCTGTCGTTATTACCGTGTTGTTTGGAAAATACGGCACACTTAAAATCAATCCTTTGATTTTTCTGAAAATTGACAGTGCCCCTTATAATCCCATGTGCCTTATGTACGAATTCTGGTTGTGTTTACTGACCTCGAAATGATTTTATGTGGTACATGGTGCTCGAAAATCTGTCAAATGTTTCAGTACGACTTTGCTAAGCTACAAACCCGCACTGCTTGATGGATTGTCGGAGTATTACGGCTATCGTAGTCAGGAGCCTCGCGGAGTGATACGTACTGTGCTTCAAGATAATATTACCGTATTGTGTGTGTATAACCTCTTTTTAAGTTTTGTGGATATTATACATGGTTATGCTGAGGATATGTCAGCCAATTTCCACTGGAAATGCCTTTTGGTTAAACTGTCAGCAAGGATTTGCATTTGCAGTGTTAATTTTTTATATGACTTTAATGCACATAAAAAAAACAGCTGCTTGTTTAAGTGAAAATACGTTTATTTATTTATTTGCACTAATAAAGTTGTGGAGTTGTAAAGTATTTTGTCTAGTGTCAATTATATCGTCAGTTATATCGTTATCGCAAATTTTCAAATGTATATCGTGATAAATATTTTTGGTCATTTCGACCTGCTCTATTTGGTCGTACTTTAAACTTTTGGAATGTGTATACCGGAATAATAATACTATATCTATTGGTTTCTCCACCAAACACTAAGTCATGTTTTCTTACGTCACACATTGACATGCAAATTAATTTATAACTTTAAAATGAGCCTTTTCTGGATTTTTGGTTGATTTTGTGTCTTAAATAACTGAAAATTGGAGACTGCTCATTTCTTTGTAAGTAAACAAATGTACAGATTGAGCAGGATCAAATAATTATTTCCCCGCACTGTAAACGATGGATGTAACCACCACGGTTGTTGATGTCCTGTTTTCACAAATTGTTTCTGAAGCCTCGACTTTGTAGCAGTGGATCCTGTTGTGGATCTAACTGACAGATTGAGGACATGGCAAACTCAGATTGTAGCAACTTGTCAATCCCAAGACAGACCCACCCTAAATCATACAATGCTTTATATTTTCTATTCTACCTGAAGGAACCTAATTTTCTTTTTTTTAACAAAAAACAACAACATGTTGTAACAGGTAAGACTTAAAGTTAGAGATTGACACAGGGTCATTTTGTCATAGCGGTGACAGCAGGACATCGTTTTACAACCAAAGGACTCCCCTTCTGTTGGCCATTAGAAGTGTCTTGCAATTAGGACACTGAATTTAGTCATGAATATATGTGACATATTTTTAAATCTAGTAATAAACTGTCTAAAAACCAGCCTTATGTGACTGCTACTGGATCTCTGAGACCCCCATCGATCAACTGATGTGGAAACAAATGGCCTTCCATTGTCATCCTTTCTGTTTTGTTACATTTGTTTTTTCATTTTGACCTTAGCAGCCAGTGGTCTGCTTCCACTCCATCCATTACTGCACCTCAGGGCCTCTCTCGTTTCATCCCACAGTCACTGATATGCCCAGAGCTCCTTAACCCAAAATAGGCCAAAGCAATTTCCTGAGTTCTCAGGGCTTTTCATGTCAAACATGCGACAGTCTTCATGAATCGCCACTTTATCCTCCCTCTCTTGTTCTTCTCATTTTCCCTCTCTCATTCTTCCCTTTTTCCTCTCTGTTTGTTTGAGTCTTAGAAAATAAAAGAGGTTGAGAGGGCGGGGGCGAGATAAATGGTTCAAAGGCTGTGAGACGGCTCCACATCAACAGCTTTTCAGTCGTCAGGTGAACAGCCCGACAAAGGCTCCCGTCACATATTGCCGGGACGCCTTCAGCTTGCAGTGACACGCACGCGCCTTTTCATTACAGAATAAAAACAGGAGGAAACGTCATCGCTGTTCACCTACCTGTCAAAAACCCGCACCACACACACCAGACACTTAATCCAGAAGGATGCGTTAACACTTTTATGCATTGGGGATTACACGGTTAAAATATTTAGGACACTTGTTCTTTATATGCACTTTTTATGGCTGTTACTTTACTCATACCTGAAAACACTGATATGTCCGTTTCTGCAGTGTGGCTATACACTCTAACACATGGCTGTGTCAGCTGGGTTAATCCTAATCTGAACTCTGACAATGACGAAGCTCTAATCGGAGTTACGCTACGAGCAAACAGAGCGGAACCAGATGGAGACACAGCGCTCCTTATGTAATCTGTGTAGGGCTGGTTAATCTCTTTCAGGAAGGTTAGGACTGTTCTGCTCTGTAAATAATGTTACCAAAACACAAAGGCTTTTTCAGGATTGATTTCTTTTAAAAACTTTACCAGGTTGGGAACTCAACCCCCACATACTCTGTATGATTAGGTGAAACAGAAGTTAAGTAAGAGGAACTTTGAGGATTCGTCATCAGTAAAATATGACAATACCTGTTGATTCTTTGGTATTTCATGTGATGTCATCATCTCCCGCATGTGAAAATAGGAAGTGTACGGTGCTTTGTTTCATCGCTGTAGCTCGTCAGTAGCACCTGAGTGACTGGAAAAGCATGCAATATTCATTATCATTACGCAACACGAGGTCGAATAATGAAATGACAGGTGTCGTCGCTTTATGCTACTCACAAAAAGGCAAAAATAGAAATGAATGAATAAGTAATGAAGTCACAATAAACAAATAAATAACAGGCTGTGCTGGGCATTAGCTTCTGTTTTCCCGGTTCACCTCACCAATGTCACCGATTCTCTGCTGATGGGTGTGCTCGCATTTATATAGCTTTTTTTTTTTAGACTGCAAGTCACATTTTGAGGATACATTTGTACCGAGCTTTATCTACCTCATGTCCAATTTAAAAGTCACCAATTAACCTACCATGTGTGTCCTTGTGTGGAAGCCAGAGTGCTCTCTAGAAGAAGCACACGGGCACAGGAAGAACATGCAAACTCCTCACAGAAAAGGCCCAGCCAGGATATCCCCTATCAGTTGCACATCCCATGCCCCTATCTGTGGCTCTTCTTAACAAGAGCCTGACACAGGGATTCGGCCTCCTCTGGTTTCCATAAGAAGTATAGTCATTTCTTTGTTTTGTTGAGCTAACTAAGCTAATCAAGTTTCTTTGCATGCCCAGCTGGGCACACGGTGCAGTATGCTAATCCATGTGGAGGGCTTGGAGAGTTTGGCAGCAGCTGAAGAAACAGTTTCATGTTCATTTCAAAATCAATTTGATGGACCTCTTTACAAATGGGTGTGCTCGCGTATTATTTTATGGCAAAGTGCTCTTAGGGTTTACGAGAAATCCAGGCTGTGGTGTGTTGTGCGCGTGTGTTTGTGTGGAGACAACACCCAGCTCGCTGACAGCGTGGTGGGGCTGCGGTGCAGTGAAACCAGCAGGGATGCATCCTGAAGCTGCTGCCTACCACCAACAGGCACAGACAGGCTTGGAATTAAATGGAAACACTTCTGAGCACATTCAGTGTTATTTAGGAAAATAATTGAGGATAGCTTTGATGTCATTGTGTAATTGAATGAAAAAATGAGCTGCAACACATCTTCTTTAAGGTTTTAGCGGATATTTTCTCGAATAACTGTCCCAGACTCTCAAAATTCATAGCAGAAACATAGCAAGCTGTTAAACCTTTACTTAAAGAACTATAGAAATACTACTGAAAAGCATGACCCAGATTGTAAACGAGTGGATTTGCAACAAATCCTGCACACAACTACTTCGTAGTCTCAAACTCAGGTCATGCACGGTGAAGGAGAAACAGATGGAGAAACTTTATTGACCAAATGCAGGTTAGCATTAAGAGAGAACACCGTATTTTTTCAGCAATCAACCTGCCTGCCTCATATTCTTTACACCAATAATTCATTGTTAGACAACATTATAAACAGACAGGCTCACTGTTCAGGTGGCTGTAGCCATCATTCATTCAAATGAAATGAGTTGTGTGAAAGAAACGGTAGGAGAGTAAAAATGATGACAGGCTTTACATTTGTCTGTCTGCTGGCTGGTTATTAATGAGGGAAATGACAACAGAGGGATATTAAGCTGCGCCATCTCCCACTCTTTCAGCCACTGTGGGTGGAGAAAAGAGCAGGGAGCATGGCCTCAGTGTGAGGCTAGATTTGTTTTTTAAGTTACAGCTATGAATTTATTCCATTTTCTGCTGCTTATCTGGGTCGGGAGGCAGCTGTCTGAGCCGGTATGCCAAGACTTTCCTCTCCTCAGCCACTTCCTCCAGCTCTGGGAAGACACAGAGGCAGCTGAGAGATGTAACCTCTCCAGTGTGTCTTAGGTTTGTCTCGGGTCCTTCTCTAAGTTGGGCATGCTCGAAACACCTTGTAGGCATCCTGCCCAAACCACCACTCCTTTTGGAGTAAGCTCATTTCCTCCACATGTATCTGCAATCTCAGTCTTTCCATCTCTTTTGTTCCTTTATTTATTTCAGATACTTATTTGTTTTGTCTTCATGGAGACATGTTTGACATTTTAATGTCCTTCTCATTGTTTTTCTTTTTAAATAACATCATCTGTAGCTCACAGTGTACATTACTCCATCTTACTGCTAGCCTTTTTCTCAGTTGCCCTGCAGGCCTGAGCTGTGTGTGAGAAACCAGCTGTCTTAATCGATCAGATTCTTTAAATTGCCAGCTTGATTGACTTCATCTGATATAATAATAGCGGCGGTTAATTGTCCGGAGAGTTCACCGCAATCACACGGGTGTTTTGTCTTCATGCCTCCTTGATGTGGTTTCCATACAGGCATAGAGATGCATAATCCTTTCAAGCTGTTGTTGCCAGTTTACCATCCTTTTTTTCAGTCCTGCTTTGGACTCCTCAAACATTCGAGGGAACCGTTTGTCGTTCTAACTGGTAATACTCCTCTTTGTTGTGCAGGTAGAGCATATATCTGAACCTTTTCGCTCAGTGGTAATGCAGTGGTTTGCATTGTCGCCTTGAATCTGCTTGGCTTTCTGTATCTTCTCCCTGTCCCTGTGTGATCTCTCTGGGGGTATTTCACTTACTCCCACAGTCCAAAGACATGCTTGTTAGGTTAATTAGTGAATCTTAATGGGTTTTAAGTGTCTATAATTGCCTGTCTCTGTGTGTAGGCTCTGTGATGTACTCTGTACTGTTCCTCTTGGGTTAGGCTCCGACCCCCTTGTGACTCTGAAGTGGATGTGCAGTTAAGTGGATGTGTTGTGCGACTGGAAACTCTGCTGTGTAAAATGACTAAACTGCAAACGCAAAAGTGTGAGGCGTGACCGAGCATTCTGCTGACCTGTGGAAAATACACAGTTGCTTATCTGTGGGTGTTACATATAGGTGCAGATGTGCAGCATGAATGCATTTGGCTTTGCTAAATCTGACACACACACACACACACACACAATACAATGACTTTACAACATGTTTTCAGTGCATGTGTGCGATCATTAGTGTCTGTCATGTAAGGGAGGAAAGTTAAAAAACAAATAAAGTTGCCATCCTCATCAGTCATCAGACTTAATGAGCTGTTCACAGGTCAGTTTCTCATCTATGTGAGCAACATGATTTTGCAGGGCTCTTCAAATATCACTCTCACTTTATTTAACCTGTTTCTAAAAAACACACCAATCCCTGGGCATCAGGGTCCACCTCACCTGTTGTTCTCTACTTGTTGACACAACCTTTCTTGGACGGCAAAATGACCTTTGAGCCATCTGCCAACACCTAGTGAATGTACTGCGGGTGGGAGGAGGGGGTGTCTTGTGTGTTTGCATTTCAAACATTTGTTACCGCCACACAGGAGAGGGGCATGATTGGTAGAAAGAAAGAAAGCCAGAGGAAGAGGAAGCGAGCGAGTTAGTACAAGTCCACACGGGTGATTAATCTCCCCGGCTATCAGGAGAAAAAAGGAAATGGAAAAAGGCCTTTTTCACTGCTTCTGCCATTCAGTGATTAGTCCAGTTAGTCTGCTGCTTTCTTTGGCAGTGAACTCAGGGAGGGCTCGAAACAGGCCGAGGTGCGAGGATGGACAAGAGCACAGAAACAACACCGCTGTTCATTTGCCGATCAGGAAGTTTAATCTCTCGTATAACAGATGGGGCGATGATGGCGAGGAGCTCTTGGTTATGTAGTTTTTGATAAGAGCATGTTCTCTGGAAAAATGGACAGTTTTCATGAAGAGCAGCTTTCCCGATTGGCTCTGTGCCGAAAACAAGAGACAACGGCGCTCTGAAACACTCGAGTGAATGCGATTAACTCTGCCTCTTTATGTGTGTGCGGTGCCTTTGCTGGAGTGTTTACATTAGGGAAATGAGCCCTTTGGCTATCACATCACCAGTTTGTTCTTGAAGGTTGACTGAACCCACACACACACACAGACACACACAGACAGACAATACCGCACAAAAAGCTGCTACTGGCGTGCTGATCTTACTGGTCCTCCCTCCTTGTTTGCAGCAGACTTGGCACTCGCTCCGGGCATTTTCCTACAATTGGGGAGCAGGTTAACAGTCGACTTTGAGGTGACGATTACTGGACGATTGGGCACGATGTGGTATTAGCCTTTGCCATTTGCGATTAACTAGAATGCCATCCCGTTTTGAAGTGGGCACACAAACATATGCTCACACATGCAGACGTAGCACATTAGGAGTCTGGCAGTTTGTGCAGTTCCCAAGGAAACTGTGCCCTCCTAAACTGTGCCAGCTGAGCGAGAGGAAGAAAAAAACAAAGTCACGCTATGACTTGTGTGTCTGTGTGTGCGAGTGCGTGCGTACATATTGAGAGCCTAATAAAAAACTTTCTTAATATTGCCAAGAGATTCAGCATAATAAAAATTTTCCAGTTTTTCTTTAGAAATTATAACTTTATTGAAATATTGTGCAGTACAACTACATTTGCAATCCCACAGGGGCTGATATGCTCTATCGCTACATTATCTACATTTAAGTACATTTATCACAGTGCACTTCTGTAACAGGAAATGTGTTTGCAGCATATTAAATCTTCATTTATAGTGCAACCTGTCACGGTCGGGCGGATCACACACAGTAATTCGGCGTGCCCGTGTGGCGTGCTGGCTAGACCCAAGCGCGGCGAAGGCTAGCGGTGGGTTTGGAGCAGACACGCAGTTATTCTAGTAATGATCAGTGCACGAAGCGTGGCTTCGGAACTGTCGTTACAGACAGAGAGCGAGCGGAGCCGGGAAGAGAAAAAGGATTGAAAGGGATTGTCACTCACTCAGCTGATCACAGCCGATCACCGGCTGACACAACGATAACATCACACTCAAAGCCTCTTAATCATTTCATTTCAAAAATGCTGTATCAACTTGTGATCTAAGCCTAACAACTAGTTTGAACTAATACTAAAAAGTGTCGCTTGGAAAGAAAAGCGTCTGGACGATGACCTGGATGACTGAGAACCTTCACAGACACTAAGAAGTGTCACAACTTGAGCGATGCATGCGGCAGTTCTCGCTGTGATTTAATGTTTCACTTTTGATGGAATAGGACGCTTCACATTCAGCTGTTGCTGAGTGTAGCTGCTGCTGCTGACAGACACGTAGCTGACGGAGTTGTCACTATGTGCTGTTTTAAAAGCATTTTAAGACATGATAGCAAAAGTAATGAAATGCTGTGCTGTGCAAAAGTCTCGAGCCACTCCCGATTTCTTTATACCTTGTCAGAAACATGGGAAATGGGTGTAGCAATTTATTTAAACATGTGCAAACATATATGGGAAGTACATATGAGGCAAAATGTGTTGCACAGTTCTGCATGGAGGATCAAAATCTGATGGTATTTACTGGTACTTTTAATTTAATCAATTTTGACAAGATTTCCAACACTGGCTGAAATGCAACCCAGCCCATGACAGCGCCTCCACCGTGTTTACAATGATAATGATTTGAACTAGGGCTGCACGATTAATCGTTAGAAAATCGCGATCTCGATTCATACTTATGTGCGATCTCATTTCCAAATGACAACGATTTAAAAACAAAAAACAAAAAAAAAGACGACGACGACGATTGTACCGCATTTTCATCCGGGACGTAATCTGCATGAGAACAAGCGCTCACTCTTCCTGCTCAACAAATGACAAGGGCGGAGCCTTATACCACGTGATGCAGAAGCTGTGCCGTGTGATGCTAAAATTAGCAGGGAAAAAACAACGGAGAGCACGTCAGGGATGACGAGAAAGTGACAGGAGAAAATCCGTCCCGGTCAACCACCCAAACATCAATAACGGGAACCTTATACAGCGCTTCACGTCGAACTCCCGCAGGCACAAAGAAATTACAGAGGCTATTACTTATCACCTGACCAAAGATATGGCTCCCATCAACACTGTACAAAACGAGGGATTTAGGAAAATGATCAACACCCTAGACAAACGCTACACAGTGCCGTCCCGCAACTATTTTTCTATTGTTGCACCACCTGCTCTATACACGCAGTGTCGAGCAACGGTGGAGATGTCTGTGAAGGTTCTCAGTCATCCAGGTCATCGTAGTCAAAGGAGCTTGCAAAGAAAAGTAAGTTGCTTGAAGACGTTTCACCTCTCATCCAAGAAGCTTCTTCAGTTCTAAGGTCAAATGGTGGAGAGTCCCAGATATAACCTAGTGGGAGTGACCCCCCACAGAGGGACAAAAGGACCCCCTGATGATCCTCTAATCGCCTGAGCCAAGATGTGAAACTGGGTGTGGGTCCCAATCAGCCAGAGTTTCGGGTGTGTTCATTGTGAAACCTGGCCCCACCTTATCATGCGAATCAGGGGGTCATCATCAGGGGGTCCTTTTGTCCCTCTGTGGGGGGTTTCTCCCACTAGGTTTATATCTGGGACTTTCCACCATTTGACCTTAGAACTGAAGAAGCTTCTTGGATGAGAGGTGAAACGTCTTCAAGCAACTTAAAGAAGTCCAGACGCTTTTCTTTGCAAGCTCCTTTGACAATGGTGGAGATGGAATTTCAAGCAGTACAACATTTTGCAGCAACCACAAAATGTGAGACATTTGTTGTTTTTATGTTTATTTATTGTTTTTATGTTCAGTCTCAACTGTTACGAAGTTGATGTGCAGTTAATAAGTGCAATAAATATTTATACTGGAAAAGAAAATCGTGAGAGAATCGTGATCTCAATTCTAAGCCAAAAAATCGTGATTCTCATTTTATGCAAAATCGTGCAGCCCTAATTTGAACCCAAAGTTTTATTAAATTTAAAGACCCGTTGCCACTGATTTTCAGTGCAGGTCTTGTGTGATTTGGAGTACCTCACCCTTTTCTTCCTTTATCCTTTCATTAAAAATGTCTTCCTGATAGCCAGCCTTCCACTCAGACCACTCTGAAGAGACCTCAGTGAACAGCAGGGAGTTTAAGTGAAGGGCCCGATGCTTCTTTTGAGTCCTTTTCTAAGTCTTTGCTGGATTTTTCCCTGTTTCTTAATAATGTTCATGTAAATAGTGTTTTTTAGGTCTTGCCCAATTTCCTCAAATGTTTTAAGGAAACACTCCACACCATGCAGTGATATGCCAAGTTCATATCTGTCAAACTGTGGCATTTTGTTTATAAATTCAACTAAAGAAAAAGGAAAGAGGTAATTTTAAAAAAAGAAAAAGAACATACAAAGTAATCAGAGGGAGTGAACACAGCTGGGGGAAACAAGGCACAGGTGAACCGAATCTAAATAAACAGACAAGGAGGAAGTAAAATAAAACAGGAAGCAACTAAAGAGAGAAACAACCAACACAGTGTTAGGTGTTTTTAGGCATCGCAGGTTGTTAAGACAGGGCCTTGACAACAAAACACAGAGGAGGCTCAAGTAATAACAGAGGAAGTGAACTGAAAAGAGAAGAGCAAATCTAACATGAGTCAGAACTGCGAGAATAAAGCAGGTGTTTTGCAGCTTTGCAGGATTTTATTTGATTTTTTTTAGTCAGTTTATCCTACTGCCAAAAACAAAGTATCACTTCTGGAAAGCTATGAATGTAGTGCTTTTCTCCTTGAAAGTAACAAAAGTTATCTGCCCAGTGAGAATTTGGTCATATTTGAGCAAATTCATCAAACAACCACCGGCGTTTGATTCCTACTCTGTGCAGCAGACCCATTTCAGCTTTGAAACCTACACACAAACACACAAATTGCAGTTTTCAGACCATCTATGTTCTTTTATGTTCTTACATAAGCCAGCATTATGTGCACAAATGAAAAACCATCTCGAGCTGCATCAGCGCGTGTTTTGTCAGTCTAGCACCGATCCATCACCGAGGCAGAAGCATCCCCACGGAGTCTGCCGTACCAACGACGTGCCAACATTTTTTATTTTTGTTTTGCCTGTAAAACTGAATTATGAGAGATGAACGTGTCGTGCTGTCGTTTTGCGGGACTAAATGCATTTCTGAATTTTTAAATCCCACAAATGAAATCTGTGATTCGCTCCTACTGTCACATTTGGGAGGCACTGCTTTTTGATGCGTTCCTTCATAACTTCAAGTGAACCTAAGAAACGTAAATCACGTCGGTTTTCGAAGGCTTTAATTGGAGGAGTGCGATCAGTATTCTAACAGGTCTGCTGCCTCCTTCATGTTGCACTCAGCTTCTCTCTCCAGTCACGCGTCAGTGGAGTTTGCTGTTATCAGCGTTAGATATGGCAGCCGCTTCCACGTTTGCGCGTGCCTCTGTGCGTCCTTGTTGCACGTCCTAATTAGCACTACGGGGTACAATAATTATTGCAATAATAACCGAATTCCCTCAGAGCTTGGGGATAATGAGTTTCTAACTTTGTGTGTCTGCTTGTTTTTGCGTTTGACAGAACTGGGTTTGGTGTTTATGCCATAAAAACACACACACAAAAAAACTGGGGGAGGGTAAGTAATGAAAGCATGATGCTGCATTCAAATTCACCTTTAAATTCATCTGTGTGTGAGGATGCATACGTGGAGGGCAGGCGGGGTGTGTTCTTTCAGGGACTTCATTTACTCCCTGGGGTATCTGACTCATTTTCCTATTAGTGTGCAAAGATGATAAGCGATAAACGCCTCAATTTGCCGCATCAGGAATCCACAATCTGCTCCTCTGTGTTTTTCCTTACCCCTCAGTCTGATTCAGACGTTTAACCGGCACATTGGATGCTAGTTTTAGCCGTTAAATTTCCTTAAATGAGTGTATATCTGAGTCTGGATGTGTGTGTGTGTGTTTGGGTGTTTTCCGGTCAATGTTATGGATCCCTTCTTTTGTTTGCACAGCTGGCTTAAATGCTCATCCAGCTGAGCCTTTAGCTTGTTACCTGAATGTCTCTGTGTGGACTGTTGTTGTTATCTTTCTTTGTGCGCATGGATGTTGTAGTTGTGCGTGCCGGGCGTGTGGAAGTGTTCTCATTTGCGCCTCACAGTGACAACTTTAGGCGTCCAGCTTAAAAAAACAGATGCCTTAAATGATTAAAAGCTAATGAGAATTGTGATAATTCTTTCGTTCTTGGGTTGGGTCTGTCGAATATGTTCACACATGCTCCACGAGACAAAGTCCTGCCAAAGGCATCGAGCGCAAAATGATTATTGAGATCTGACAGCAGGGACAAATCCCGACACGCTCTGCAGAGACGCTCCTACACAGTCGCTCGGTGATAGGTAGAAGTAGAAACTCAGTTATGAATATGTGCTGTAACGATGATGGGGTTAATTAACTTAAATGTCCTTCTTTCTTTTCACTTCTAATATTAAGGCAGTGCACACAGACTGGATGAAATGAATGTAAAGAAGCAAAAAGAAAGTTTTTCTTCTCTTTTCATGACACAGCTGCAGCTCACACGCGCGTTGTGTTGCCGTGAAATCCATCGTGGGGACCGAGTGGGCTCCACTTCATCTTAATAATTGCTTTAAGCAGCGTTCATTGCGAGATCTGCGGTTTTAGATACATTAACCTTCGGGTCAAGGTCACATCCAGTCATAAAAGGAGCTCGCCTGTCTGCAAGCTGCTTTCAGAGTCGCCCTCTTTGTCATAAGGTTATCTAGGCTAACGTGTGCTGCTGTGGACTTCTTCTAATAGCCTTCATTTCTTCCTGGAAGTCTCTCTGCGGGGCCTCGAGGCCTGAAAGATGGCCAGAAAGCTGCCCCTGTGTGCGCAGAAGTGTAACTCTGTGTGTTAGCGGTGGGTGGGGTGCTCGCTTGAGAGCAATGTGTGAAATGAAGATAGTACAGTAAGGTTGTTTTTGAACTGCATGTGTACAACACTTGTTTCCAGAGTCTTAGTGTGTGTGTGTGTGTGGTTTGCGGAGCATCCCGCCGCAGCTGGATGTGGTTGGGGACTTCTCTCGCTTTATACATTATGTGTGTGTCTTTGTTGCTGCATCCCATAGGGAGTCTCTTGTGCAGTCTTGGTGTGTGGGGGTGTTGATTTGCATCCCCTAAAGACTGAGTCGGGTGGGGGGACTTAGCATGTGAAGAGGTGGACCTACTGCTCTGATACTGCTGCCTCATGGCTTTTTCCGCAGCTTAAAGTGATTACCTCCCTACTGTGTCCATATTGTACCTCTGAAAGCACAAGATTAACAGGGCGCCTGGAAAATCATCTGTTTTATGTACTTGCATTATGCAAGAGCAACATTTCTGTGTGGCGTTTTCTCACGATTAATCAGCACTGCAGCACTGTCACGTCCTTAAAGGCTCCATCTTAATTAAACAGCGGTCTCGCTTGTCTGGGTTTCTGCTCTTCTGCCGGCAAGGAAGTGAAAATGTTCCTAAACTTAAATTCTCGGCCCTCGAGCTGTCAGCGAGTTTGTAAGATGTTCTGGAGCTGCGGCTGCGGCCTTTCAGGCTCATCTAATCATGGATTATTTTGAAGCTGGGATCTCAGGTAAAAGCAATTAACTGCAGTGAACTACCTGTCAGGAAGGAAAACCCAGCAGAGTCTTTAGATGAAGGATTAACAGCCACTGTGGTGATGGCTTTAAGAGCTTGTATGATGTGCCAACATCAGTGGTCCTGCTCTTAGAACAGTTCACTTTATGCCCACTTTGTGCGCTCTCATATTCTCACTGTTCTTTGTTTCCAGTGCACCGTGTGGGATCAGAATCTCATGCTTTATCTGCACGATGCATTAAAGCATTAAAATCATTCAGGCTCTGCAACAATCAGCGGCCTGTCTTGCTGAGTTGCCTGACAGCCGTCATTTTCCTTTTTTAAATCGATGTAACAGTTTCATAAATGTACTAACGATTTCTCTCTTTGCCTTTCTGTTGTCGTCTCTCAGGATTCGCCCTCAGATGGCCAAAGAGAAGATAGAAGGCTGCCACGTGTGCACGTTGGTCACACCCGGAGAGCCTCAAGTCCTCCTGGGAAAGGACAAGGCCTTCACCTATGACTTTGTGTTCGACATTGACTCAGAGCAGCCCCACATCTACCAGAACTGCGTGTACAAGCTCATCGAGGGCTGCTTCGAGGGCTACAACGCCACCGTGTTCGCTTACGGTCAGGTATGACACGGGTGCTTGGATTCCGTTAAGGAAATCTGAAATAAACTGAGGTGCACGCAGCCAGGTTGTCTTTATGAGCTTTATTTTCCTTCACAAAGGGGTCAAACAGCAGTGCAGACAGCATGACAGCAGTCTGCATGCTGTCTGACAAAGAGGGAGACTAGAATATTTATAGAGATGAGTTATCTCTCTGCCACGGCCGCAGAATGCTGTTAGAAGACTGTAATAAAAGATAACTCGTACATCAAGATGTTGTGATGCTTCTGAAATATTACACTGAGACTGAATAAGACTATTGAGTCTTCCATTCAGTAAGACCCGAAGCAGGAGAAGCTCAGAAATGTACAATTACATTAGAGGTGTTTTTTAAATGAATAATTCACAGAGAGTTTGAAGGTCTTTCTTATTTACCTCTTATTTTGTAATTTAGTCACTATTTTATTTAAATATGAAAAAGTAAAATCAAACAAACTATTAGTTTTCCCATTAAGGATTTTATTCAAACATTGGGCATTTTTAGGGAAACATCGGTCGAACTGCAAAGTAAATGTAGCAGGCAAAATGTGTAAGTAATGAGCGGTAGGTTTCAAAGTCAGACACCGTGGTAGTCGCCGATTTTCTCTGCATCCTCCTTTACCTTGACGTAGCGCCACCTTGCCCAGTTTGCTATCCCTGTTCCAGGTTCTTTGGTTTGCATAACCAAAGATGTTCGTCCAACCTCAGGGCGAGATCCTCTTCTGAGAAGCAGCTGAACGATACTGAGGACTGCTCCAACAGCCGGCAACCTGGCCTCATGTCACTCAGGGAAAACCTGAGGGAAGGGCCAGGGTAGTGTCGGAGCTTTCAAAATAAGAGCAAGGCAACTGAATCCTAGTGAACTGATCACGGATGCACAAAAAAATAAATAAATCATCACTTAATGGCTTTTATATTATTTTGTTTTGTGAGATTCCAAACTAAGGATGAGGCTGGCCACCTTTATGTGTCTGTGCGTCTAGTACTTACAAAAAGACATGTTGCAGTTCATGCGTGGGCTCTGTTACCCTTCACATATAATTAAAGTCCTGGACAGACATGACTTGCATGAATTAAAGGGTCTTTCAAGTCATTCGGCGTTACATATGTTTCATATCAAATATAAGTGAGCGAGAGCAGCAACGCTTGGTGAATTGTTGCAGCTGACATAATAGATAAAAGAACAACAAAGCAGAAACGTGCACATGTCTGTACACACACCCGTGCAGCGAGCATAGCCATGCACATTGACTCACGGTTTACTGATTTTAATTAACTACAGTGAATGTGTGTGAAACCTTGTTTCTGTAGATAAACAAGGAATGTGATAAATCACTGGTGAATCATTTTACAGACGGGCTCAGGGAAGACGTACACCATGGGGACGGGTTTCGATGTAAGCCTGAGCCCACAGGAGCAGGGCATAATCCCGCGGGCTGTTCATCAGCTGTTTGAGGGAATCCAGGCCAGGAGGATGCGCGCCCAGGAGGCCGGCACCCAGCCACCGGACTTTAAAGTCAGCGCCCAGTTCCTGGAGGTAGGCAGCGCTCACATTGTTACTCTATTTGACACTCATACAATGCTGTATTGATATTCCTAAGTGCGCGTGTGCGTTTTTGTGTATGCTGGTCCATATTAACTCCAACCAGATGGGACAAAATGGGGGAGACGACAAGATCATACCCGCTTCTGTAAACAGGAAGTGACAACCTGAAGACAGATGAGCGTGAATGTCTGCTCGTGCATTGTGGGTCCTGATTAATGCTGTCCATTACCTCTGACATTATTCCTCATCACTGTGCGGGAGAAGATGGATAAGTGCAAGGAATGGGAGGAAGGAGGGACGCTTGCGTAGGAGAAATTAGATAATATACGAGTAATTATTTCCTCTGGGGGCTTCTGGCAGGCAAATGTTTGGGTTTTATTTAGGGGACATTACTACTGCATGTGTGTGTTTGTGTATGTGTGGGGGAGAGAGAGAACTGAACAGCGTAATAATAAATTACAATGTAATAGAAATTCAAATTTCAAAATAAAATCGTTTTCTGTCCATTTTTCTTTTCCTTCTTTTGTCTGCGTTCCTGCTTCTCGCTATTAGTGTCTTTTCTGTGGGCTTTCAGGTCAAAAGGTTATCTTCGTTGATGGTTAACAGATGGGCGAGTGTGTATGTGTGTGTGTTTAGCACTAGGTGGGAGCAGCTGAGCTTTCAGCTGACCTCTTTGACCCTTGTCCTCAAAGGTTTCTGAGCTGTCATCACGTTGACCTCTGTGGCTGCAGAGCTGTGTGGAAATACGAAACTAGAAATCAGTTTAACGGAACGGAATAGTTCAGTTTTAAGAGGCGCGCAATCATTTTCAGCAGAGGCGCTCATCCTTGCACTGAGCGTGTACGAATTGTACGATGTGCGATAGGCCTTAATGTGTGCTTGTTCTGCTCCTTGCAGCTGTACAATGAAGAGATCTTGGACTTGTTCGATGGAACCAGAGATCCAGAGAGTCGCGGTAGGAAGTCCGCCATAAAGATCCACGAGGACGCCAGTGGCAGCATCTACACCACGGGAGTCACTTCCAGATTGGTGCACTCAGAGGACGAGGTGGGTCTGTGAGTGTAGAGATGTGATTGGTGACGTTATCACATTTTTGCCAACATCTACAGCTCAGATCAGAAATGAGAAACAAAATATGTGAGCATAAGGCTATAAGTAGACCGAAACCATCCCAGCATAATACCTCCCACAGCATAGCAGAGCAGCCGGATCCCCTTACAGATCAGCATCTATCTGAGTATCAGTATTTACCAACAGTGATTAAACCTTTTAATAATTCCTTCATTAAGTGTATATTTTAAAAATGTTCAGATTATCGTGCAAAATCCTGAACAAAATAACAACTTTTTACACTTCGGTGGTTGATATAACAACTTTAAATGAACCAGAAAGTCCAGAAGACAAGTCTCCCATGACTGTACAGTGACGAGCGATATTACATTGGAAAGTATTCACTGTGAAGACACGAATTAGCTCTGACTGGGATGAGGGGAAGCATGGGAGTGTGAACTGCCAAGAACCATCTGGTGGTCCGTCTTCATAAACAACAAAGAGGTCAGAGATAACAGCGGAGACTGGGCTCTATTTTGCTGCACTGACCGACGTCAATTTTTAAACCCGTGGGGCTATTTATGTATGAAGTTTAGCTTCCTTCTTGAGAGGCTGGCTTGTTTACGGTCACATATGAGAAATGTGTCACAGCTGACGAGAAAGGAAACCGCAGAGCACTGACAGTGAGGAGGAAGAAGGATACGAAAGGCCCATTAGGACACGAGGAATCTTTGGTCACAAGATACACAGAAAAAAGGTGTTCGTTTAGGGGAAGAGCTACACTGAAACACTGACTTGGACAAGGCGGTTGTGGTTGTGGTTACTCAGTTTTTTCTAAAGGTGGGAAAGAGAAAGAATGATGTCAGCAAGTGTTAAAAGACGCAGAGAGAAAGAGGAAGAAAGGCTGAATTTGGGGTCGTTTATCTGCATTAAAGTCAGACAGCTGAGAGACGGGAGGGTGCTCCTGTGGGAGGGAAGAAGAAGACAGAAAAAAAGAAGAGGAAGACAGGATGGAGGCAGGTTATGATAAAGAGTGAGGGGAGGGCAGCTGAGAGGGCAGGGAAAGGAAAAGTAAAGGTTAATGAAATGCTAGCGCTTAAGCGAGCGGTGATGACAAGAACATCTCTGTGGGAAATGCTGAACTCTTCCAGGAAGCTGAGAGTGTCTTCTTAAAACAATACGTGATCATACTCATGGGTACTTAAACAGAAACTCAGTCTGCATGCGTAAGTCAGGAGGTTTCTTACTTTCCAATAAAAGTAACCAAATGTCATGTATAATGTGTTTGTGTGTGTGTGTGCTGCAGCTGCTTCAGTGCCTGAAACTCGGCGCTCTGTCCCGCACCACTGCCAGCACTCAGATGAACGCCCAGAGCTCCCGCTCGCACGCCATCTTCACCATCCACCTCTGTCAGATGCGAGTCTGTCAGCAGCAAATGGTGAGTTTGGAATGGGTGGTGGAAAGAAGGAGAGAGACAAAAGAGGTATTTAGAGTTATTACAACTTTGCCATCATCAGGTTATATGAAAACCTGTCGGCTGTTAGCCGGAGGAGACGGAAAACGATAAGCTATTAGGAAACGTGTGACTTTTAGGAAGAGTAAAAAGAAAAGTCACATATGATGACGCGCAGAGAGAGTGGAAGTGAAACATAAATAATTCAGCATCGTTCAGAGTGATTAAATGATTGCTAGTTTAAAGTAAAAAACAGTAACTCAGCAACCTGCTTCCCTGTGTTTGTTGGTTTCTTAGCAGAACGGTGGAGGAGGGCAGAATGGAGAGCTGAACGGTGGTGTGGAGTCTGGCCCGATCTCCCAGCCAGAGTATGAGACACTGATGGCCAAGTTTCACTTCGTGGACCTGGCTGGCTCCGAGAGGCTGAAACGCACAGGCGCTACAGGAGACAGAGCCCGCGAGGGAATCTCTATTAATTGTGGACTTGTAAGTCAGGCAGGGATCGCCAGTGTAAGATTGTAAATCTGTATACAAAAGAAATAACTGTGCATGCTTAGATCACATCTTCTTCTTGTGTGTCTTTGCACCTCTGCTAGCTGGCTCTGGGAAATGTGATCAGTGCTTTAGGCGATCAGACCAAGAAGGGCGGACACGTCCCATACCGAGACTCCAAACTTACCCGACTGCTTCAGGACTCGCTGGGAGGGAACAGGTATAAGCACATACAGACACACACATATGAAGAAGTTGTATTTGTGAGAAAAAGATGTAATATTCAGAAGAATCTACATTTTGGTGACACAAAAGGGAGTTTTTTTTGGAGCTGAAGTGATTGGTCAGTTACTTAATCAGGTTATTTCCACAACAACGTGTAACAACCATGACAACCAAATCGTATGCACATTTACCGACGGCCTCCGTGTTTTCTTTTTCCCTCAGTCGTACGGTCATGATCGCCTGCGTCAGCCCGTCAGACCGGGACTTCATGGAGACGCTGAACACGCTGAAGTACGCCAATCGCGCCCGAAACATCAAGAACAAGGTGATGGTGAACCAAGACAAGACGAGCCAGCAGATCAGCGCCCTGCGCGCCGAGATAGCCCGACTTCAGATGGAGCTGATGGAGTACAAGGCGGTGAGCGATGGGGGGGGGGCGGGATGAGCCCAGAGGAAGAGCAATAGGGTGTAGCTGCATGCTGGTGATGTAGTTAGTGAGGGGGTATGTGCGGGGCAAAGATGGATGAAACTGAGAATAGCGTGTAAGCAGAAGAAGACAGAGTAATGGAGTAAGGGAGAATGATATCAGACGCTAAGTAATAAAAGGAGAGGCCGTGCTTGCTGCAGATATATCAAATTAAAGATCATTACTGGAACACACACATCACTTGTCAGCATTTTACAGTGTAATGTAAGGACAAATTGATGTTTCAGCTTGAGTGTAAACTCCACGAAGAATAATATGAGAACTGTGAGGAGAAATGGGGAGAGAAAGACGGGCCACTTTCATCAGTTTTGACCTCTGGGGCCGTAAGAAACAAGTGATCGTTTAGCTCTGTTGTTGCGTTATTACGTGACTAAAAGGGTTACCACACTTACAGGGAAGTGACTGTGCTGAGGGATGGCAAGCTGACCTCGATGTGGTAATAAGGGATGCGATGTGACTTGAGTGTGGAAGTAATGAAGTGGAGTTAATGGCTGCGAGCAGCGGTTAACAGTGACTCTCTGTTGGAAACAACGGGATTTTTTCAGCGTTAATCACTGAAAACGCAACAATACATCGCTGTAGAGCCACGGTCATTGTAAATAACAGCACTCTGTTTGGTTCAGCGTGGCGTATTTGTATGAGCGTAAATTTAGGTTGAGTTTGTTTTTTCACGTCTGCCCTTTGACCCTTGGACGCCAAAGCATTTGTTGACCGTGCCAACCGTCTGCTCTGTGCAGGGGAAGCGTGTAGCCTGTGAGGAAGGGTCAGAGGGCTACAGTGACCTGTACCAGGAGAACACCATGTTGCAGAGAGAAAATGACACCCTGCGTCTCAGGGTGAAAGCAATGCAGGAGACCATCGACCACCTCAACTCACGCGTAACACATCTGCTGGCCAATGAGGTCAGCACTCTGCTCGCCAAGTCAAGTACGTGAGAGATCCTTAATCGGACGAGCTCTGCCTCTGCAATGACGATGTTTGTTTGTTTTTTAAAATTAACTGCATTTTCCGTGATCTGAGTGCGTTTTTACTTTTCATCATCCAGGCGAGGGCAACGAGGAGATCGGGACTCTAATACAGAACTATATCCGAGAGGTTGAAGAACTCAGGTAAGAGCCTGAGTATCGTTATGTGGTCACTCAAACCAGTAACAGACTAACAGCGATTGGTATTTACTGTGATAACTGTGATATTTTAAGTAAGCTGCTTATCCCCAAATCACAATTGTGTCTTTCCTGTAGTTCTGTTTATCCATCTAGATTCTTTGAAGATGCCTCTTTGATTAAATATAACGGAACTAAAGCTTTTCCATGAGCAGCTTTTGTGAACTGAACCGCAGCCTCAGCTTCTCCACAGGCTTTGAGCTGACTATAGTAAGGTGCCTACAGTTAGACTTTTCTGTAGCTGCATCACGTTCTTACACACCTGGAGGGACCCACTTCTTACAGAAACCCACTTAATTCGGCTGAGTCATTCAGTGTGGTGCAGTTCAGCTTCAGTTCAGTTGTTTCTCCTCTTCTCTCTGCAAGCTGTGAGCACCCGCTGGGCTGGTCTATTAAAGTCAGCGACAGTACGCAAGTGTGTCACTACAGTTTGGAGCTTAATATGAGAGCGATAGTCAAATTACATACTACATGTACGTGTGACATCAATATTTATTTTAACTGTTTTTCGCAGCTTTTTGACTTCCCACAGCAGGGAAAAGTGTACTAATTAAGGGGTTTATTGTGGGACACTTATGTGTGATTATCTATTTAGTTTTCCCTTCTGTATTTCTTATTGCTGTAGTAATAAAATTCATGAATGAAACCTCTGTCGCCTCTTTCTGTCCCTCTCTTCCACCTTTGCCAGAACCAAACTTCTCGAGAGCGAGTCCATGAACGAGTCGTTACGGCGACAAGTGGGCCGGCTCTCCTCCCGTTCCCCGTTCCCCACCTCCACTCTCAGCCCCGCCCCCGGTCACCCCCCGGGTTCTTCGCCTGCTCCCATGTCTATGGAGGCGGAGATGACGGACGTGCTACGCCGGGCCAAGCTGGATATCGAGAGACTGAAGAAGAAAGAGAGGAGGCAGAGGAGGATGAGGTGAGGAGCAGAGGACATGTAGACCTCCAAACATTGTTTTATGCAAATATAATATCTAATGGCTCAATTTACGCCTCATATGAACCTCTTCAGATTTTAAAAGCTGGTTTAAAGGGAAGGTGATGGTTGTGAAATATTTCCTGACCATATATTTTCTCCCTTCCTCATTACTTTTCTCTTTAAGCCCCACATCACAAGTAAATTAGGACTTGCGGGCTGCCAGCTTCTGAAAAGAGTTGGTATGCTGCCAATGCTGAGCTGTAACGCTGGCTTGGACACAGAAAGGTCTTAGTCAGTCGGCTACTGGGTCACGAGAGAGAAGAGTACACAGCCTAACAGGCTAATTGAGGCCTAATGGCAGTGAAATGGAGGAAGATGGGAATTTGGAGCTGGGATGGCTGATAAGTTTGTAGAAGAGGGAGCAAAGGAGATAATAAAACTGGCACTAAAACTCAAGAGCTAAAGGGGCAATGATGGTAGACAAGGTGAAGAAGAGTTTGCTTAATGACTTTTGTTGGTTGATTTTGCAGTAAGCATATTACTTGGCAAGACTCCCAGAGCACAATAAGGGATGTCAGAGTGTGCACGATCTTAGTTACACTCAGGGGAGTGGTTCTGCGCGGCAAAAACCATCTGGTATAGCGCTGAAGGTGATGTGATTTTTGTGGAGAATCCCATGCCTGACAGTACCTGGGTTGACACGCGTGCTCTTCTCCTTCAGCCCAGAGTTGGAGAAAGGTCTGAAGAAACGAGTAAAGCTGCACACTCAGGAGAACGGGCAGGGCGGGGAGAACGGGCAGGGCGGAGAGATCGATTCAGATGAGAATTACACCGAGGTAAGACCCGCACGAGTCGGCACTCGCGAGCTTTAAAGTGACCGTAACGAGTCTGATCGTTTGTGCGTTTCTCCACGTGCGCAGGACATCATGTCTCCACTGCAGGAGGAGAATGGCTGCGATGACGAGGAGGGGGAGGACGAAGAGGAGGGTAGGGAGGAAGAGGATGACTTTGACAGTGATGAGAGCCTGGTGGATTCGGACTCAGACTCGGATGAGAAAGGTGTGGCCCTGACAGATGCTGTTATGAAATGACACCACTGTTTTCACTCTTTCTCCCTGTTTATCAGCTGTTCTTTCTGTCAGGACACCATCTGCTGTGAGAGATGATTTACAGTAAAGATAAAGATGTTTTTAGTGTAAAAAGAGCAGAAATGAATTTGCATCTAGATGGAAATTTTTTTACATATTTCTTAATATACAGTTGTATATGAAACACACACACAAATGGTGCAATTTGGTTTACAACCTCAAAACTCCTCAACCTGCAGCCAACTTCCAGGCGGACCTGGCAGACCTGACCTGCGAGATTGAGATCAAGCAGAAGCTGATAGATGAGCTGGAGAACAGCCAGCGGAGGCTGCTGATGCTAAAGCTGCAGTACGAGGAGAAGCTCATCCTGCTGCAAAACAAGATCAGAGACACGCAGCTGGAGAGAGACCGCGTGCTACAGAACCTCAGTGAGTTTAGTTAAGTTGCTCCGTGAGTGCAAAGTGTCACGCGAGGTGTCGGCTACGGCTCGTTAACGTTGTTACACGGTTGTGCAGTGACCATGGAGAACTACACAGAGGAGAAGGCCAACCGGATCAAGCAGGAGTACGAAAAACGCCTCAAGGAGATGAATCGCGACCTGCTTAAGCTACAGACGGCACAGAAGGAGCACGCACGCCTCCTCAAGAACCAGGGGAGGTATGAACGGGAGCTGAAGAAGCTCCAGGGCGAGGTCAACGAGATGAAGAAGGCCAAGGTAAGAAGGGGCTGCTGGAAGTCTGTGTGGAGGAAAGAAGGGAAGGATGCTGTGCGATCACCAGTGTTTTCTGCCATTTTCAGGTGGCGCTGATGAAGCAGATGAAGGAGGAGCAGCAGAGGAGGAGGATGGTAGAGGCGAAGAGAAACCGTGAGATAGCCCAGCTAAAGAAGGAGCAGCGCCGGCAAGAGGTTAGCAGCATATGACCTCTTGTGCGTGTGTTTTATATTTAGGATTGCATATGTGATTTTTCAGGTTAGCAGCAGAATTATTTGGGATTTATTGGGAGATTTAGCACAAGCACAGATATAACATCTATAAAAACGAGGTTAAACTATGTTGCTATCACTGTCATCGTGGCAGAACTTTAAGTGTTATCTGCTGTATCCAAAGAATTAAATGTAGGTGAATCTTTATGCACAATGCATATGGATGTAAATGTAGAGTCAGAGCCCCATCTGTAGGCTGGCACACTGAAAACTTGAGTGCTGGATTATGTAAATACTGAACACGTACTTCTGGGGCCCGTTCTTCGTACGTCGCTCACTACATCCAAGATCAAATGACACATCCAAGATCAAACCATCGCGCTAACCGTGAGCTCGCTAATCCGGTTCTCCGAACACACCTTCCGTTGACGATTAGTACAGCTGGACGCAGTAATGTGAGATCACTGGGTGTCGTAAAAGGGGCTACGCATCGATAGTAGAAACATTGATCGGCAACCCTCTGATTGGTCGGCGAAAATGTCGAAGGAGCGCGCTCGGCTCGGTATTTTTCGGCAGCAGAGCAAGAACTCCTGAGTGAGGGATTTCAGGAGTTTCAGAGTTTAATCAGAACGCAAGGAAACACTGCAAAGGCTGCAAAAGCAAGGAGTGAGGGCTGGCAGAAAGTTGCTGACAAATTAAACTCGTAAGTAATTTAATAATAATAATAATAATATATTGGATTTATATAGCGCTTTTCAAGGCACCCAAAGCGCTTTACAATGCCACTATTCATTCACTCTCACATTCACACACTGGTGGAGGCAGCTACAGTTGTAGCCACAGCTGCCCTGGGGCAGACTGACAGAAGCGAGGCTGCCATATCGCGCCATCGGCCCCTCTGGCCATCACCAGTAGGTGGTAGGGTAGATTTATTATATTACACTATATTATCCAATATTATATTACATTATATTATATTGTTATATTATATCCTCTTTCACATTAGAGCCACAACAGGACCCACTAGAACATGGGAACAAGTAAAAGTGAAATATAAGAATATTCTACAGAATGGTAATATTTATCACTTATATTGCTTTTCGTCTCTTGGAAAGAGACCCTGAAATAATCTGTTTGTTTGTTTATAACAGCAACCAAGAAAAGGGCAGAGCAAAAAAAGACAGGTGGTGGTCCTGCACCCCCTCGTCAACAAGTTGGTTAAGTAAATAATACCCTCACGGGAAAATCGATATCTCTCTATGAGCACACTGTCGCGCTGAGCTAAAGGATCCTGTCTGTCCCGCAATATACGCTGAATTCTGAGGACTCTCCTTATCAATCTTGCACCTTCCGCAATGGGTTGCTCGCGTAAACGGACAGGACATGGCTGCGACAGGCTTCCCAAATCCACCTTCGCTTTTATAGCCGTGGTCTCTCATCTTGATTACACGAAGTAATTTACAATTACTACTCTGAAATATGAATTACATCTGTAATAATCACATACATGTAATAGAATGTTAATAGTACATTTCCCTTTTTTAGGAAATGACCTGTATGTATCTGTGTGACATCAATAAAAGGATCAAGTGCTGCATTATCTTCAGTTACATTGATGTTATTTATTTATCGCTGTTGCTTTCGTATAAATGAAGCGGACATACCTGCGTGGCCGCGATCTAATCCTGTTTACATAAAGTAAACCTGCTCCCGAGCAGGTTTACGCTTACGGCTCTGTTGCTATGACAGCAAGTCCCGGATGAGCTTCGGGGAACCGAACGATCCAAGATCACGCGAAATCGTCAACAATCTAATCCAGCTAACTTACTTAGCGAGGTACGAAGAACAGGCCCCTGGTATTATTCTGTGTTTTTAAGATTAGTGCATCCTCTGCAAGCATTAACTTCCATCTTTTTTTGGCTTCCCTGGAGAAGAGGGCTCGTTAATGAGCATGAAAAGCCTTTGCGCTGTCATACCGTGGGCAGCATTCATAATCCTTTTATTTCGATTTTCATCTTAAGTCTTAAAATCCCTTCATGATCAACACTTTGCAAACCTGTTGTGTGACGAGTAATCCCATTCAGCTCAGGGATCTCAAAGGCAACTGAAAAGCATTTTCTTTTTAAAAAGTGATGAATATTATAAAAAAGGTTGTGTTTTTTTCTCCATCAGTACCAGATTCGTGCGCTGGAGTCTCAGAAGCGGCAGCAGGAGCTGGTGCTGCGCAGGAAGACTCAGGAGGTGACCGCCCTGCGGCGCCTGGCCAAACCTATGTCCGATCGAGTGGCTGGACGAGTGGCCCGCTGGAACCAGACTCCCCCGGTTACGGACTCTGGAGCTGAGTTATCAGCGAGCACCACGGCGAGCAGCTCTGAGCCCGAGACTGCGAGGACCGTAAGCGGACTGGTGCGGCAGTGGAACAACAAGAACAGCGTGTACGGATATCTGGGAGAGAGCGAAGGCAGCATGGACGGAACACGCGTCATCGGGTAAGACGACGAGATGCTATGATACTGTCCTTGGACTGAGCTGAATAAAATTATAATTAAAAAAAAAAAGCTCAGGTAGCACCACCCAGGGTCCAGACGCTGGTGGTGGTGATAATGGAGATGGAGGCTTGGATGAAGACACTTGCATGAGGCGGAGACAGGGCGGAGGTGGGTCGCACAGAGGAGTCTGAAAGATGAGCGGTGCAGAGTGTGCAGAGCGGAGGGCGATCGGTTTAAAGAAGGCGGGCAGAAAGATTGAGTTTTATAGTGTGAGGAAGTGATGTAATGATTAGACTAGCAACCCAACACCTGGGGAAGCAGACAGATCAGTCAATACAGATTTTAATATAATACATGACACAACTTTATTGCTGCTTATTGTGAGTCGATGACATTTTATTTATCCAGTATTTGCCACCTGTTTTTGGTCCATCACCAGCAGTAGAAAGAAGTTGCCGCGTAAGCCAGCCGGCCTGGGCAACAGTGGAGCTGCAGGCAGAACCAGCAGCATTTCAAAGTCTGCACGTCAGAAGTGGCAAGCTCTCGAGCGTCGAATCACGGACATCGTCATGCAGAGAATGACCATTGCAAACATGGAAGCCGACATGGATCGCCTTATCAAGGTAGGAATGGCACGCTAGGGCTAAAATGTTGTCACCGGGGTTACGCGTGGTTTGATGGATGTAGTTTCTTTCTACCACGAGACTGACTTAAGGTTTTGGATTATAAATTCTCAAACGTACAGCACATCGCTGTGGTTATTGAAGGGTTGAGAGCAGTTGAGCATCGGGGGTTGCATCAGCAACTTTTTTGACGTTGACTTCTGTAGTCGGTTAACAACTGAAACTGAGTGTGAGGCGCTTCCTTCCTCCTTTCCCTCGCAGATGAAGAAATGTTAAAATGTGGGAGGGAGGGCGGCCTTTTTCACAGATACGGCTTGGCACGCAGCTTTTTGCAGCTGCTGTCTTTGAATCATCGAATTTAAAACTCTGTCAGGTTTTTCTCCGAGTTTAGATGCGTCAGAATGCGTCTGTTCAGTTTGTGCCTCAGATAAACAGAGAACATTAAGATTCCAAATGTAGAAATGACTTCTGTAGATGTTAAATATAACTATGAATTTTAATTTTTAATATCACCGTGTGGTGATTTGTGCTTTTGCTGAGTCAGAAGCGAGAAGAGCTGACGGCCCAACAGGAAGCGCTCTCACATAAGAGAGAGGTGCTGATGGCGGACGGGGAGGGGCCAGAAGCTGAGGACCGCCTCCTTCAGGAAATTAACGAGGATATTGAGGTGCTGAACGCCAATATAGACTACATCAACGACAGCTTGTCTGACTGCCAGGCCACCATTGTACAGATAGAGGAGACCAAGGTATGAAGACGCAAACCCATGCACAGGTATTTAGACCTGCATGCCAGCAATGAGGAGAGTCGGGCCTTTAGTAACATTCATGTTTGTGTGTTTTCCTGCAGGATGAGCTGGACTCAGTGGACACCTCAGTGGTGATCAGTTCATGCTCCTTGTCTGAAGCACGCCACCTGCTGGATCACTTCCTAAAGGCTTCCATAGACAAGGTAAATGATCATACACGGGGATTTTCAAAACCGTCAAGTTTAAAGGAAGAAAAGAACTTCTGTAGGCTTAAATGTGTAGCTTTAAGAAGATTTAAGTAAGTAAGAGTCAGAAGATGTATCACAGCATAATGTTAGAGTCAGGTGTGGATCCATGAAATGATGGTTTCAGTGCCATCTAGTGGTGTTTCTCTGTATCCCACTACATTATTGTGTTGCGTTTCTGGATTGAGAGTAGGGGTGGGTTTTTATAATCGATTCATGGATTAAGATCGATTCTGGCTTGGATAACGTAAAATCGATTCATTAAAATCCTGAATCGATTTTTTAATATAAATTTATTTTGCCCAAAATGCCAGAATCTCTGGTGAAATCTCACAAAATTTCAAGAACCACCAAACAGTTAAGACAGTAAATGAGAGCAGGTGCACGGATTCTGCACATAGACTTAAACACACAGCGCGACCCGCGGATCAGAATCAGTTAGATGTCGTCTTTCTCACGGTCGGGGCTGAAAGCCGACAGCTCGCTGATTCTGATCTGTCGGCGGGTCCGCGCTTTGTGTTCACGCCCTTTATGCGCCGATTCTAAAGCTGTTAGTTTGATCTCTCTCCAAACAATATTGACCAAACCAGCAGCAAAAGAAGATCCAAACGCTTCACATAAACATCGTCATGAATTCACTCTGACTTTTACTGTTTTGCTTCCACCGCGATGCACAGCTCTCTCTCTCTGTACTTCAAGAACAGTTTCCCTTTCGTCATTATTCGCTTGCTTGTTACGCACAAGTCTACTGTTGTTTACAGCGCTGTCGGCCGCTGTTTTTTTTCCCTTTTACATTCTTCCGAAAAGAAAACCTCATTTCTGCTGTTCAATACTGAACAAATTTAAACTTTTTAAAATTATTCAAAATGCAAAACGCTTAACGTGTCTCTAATAAAACTGCTGTAACTTCAGAGGTAATGTTCATATGTTGATTAATGGTTTTCTTTCGTTTTTGATGTACTGCAGAATATTTTTATAAAATCCCAGGCCAGGAAAACCTTCATGTTTTTCTGTGTTTTATCTTCAGTTACTTTGACACAAAGGCATCTGCTGTGACGCTTACACCTGTGATAAAGTCTTGCGTGTGTCAGCTTCCTTTTTATTGATACAAAAATATGTAAATGTACTGATCTGAATTATAATATTTCTGACTGTCAAAATTTCCCAGATTTAAATCGAATCGAATCGAATTAAATCGAATCGTGGATCGAATCGATTCGGGACCTTGTGAATCGGAATTGAATCGATTCTAGAAATCAGTGACGATACCCAGCCCTAATTGAGAGCCTATTAAAATAGTTCAGTGTTACAGTATTGTGTTGTTGTTGTTGTTGTTATATTTTCTTTGGTGTTCCTGCAGAGTTTGCAGGTGGCTCAGAAGGAGGCTCAAATCAGACTGCTCGAAGGCCAGCTGAGACAGACAGATGTGATTGGCTCGTCCCACAATCACATGATCCTCGATGCCCTAAGAGAAAAGGCTGAGTGCATCCCCGAGCTCCAGGCTCTCATCCACAACGTACAGCAGGGTAAGAGAGGACTCCTGTGCGTCATGTGGTGAGACAAAGGAGAAGGAAGACATAAAAAGTAGAGAAGCTGCACAGTTGCCCGCTTTTTCTTTGTTCTAGTTTCTTCTCACACATGAAAGTGCTGTGTTGCATCATAGGAGATGGACTGTGTTTAGCCCCATTGCTTCTTGGTAAAGCATAAAGAAAAATAAACAAGGTTTTCGATTCTTAGAAAAACCATATGTGGATTCAGTTTTAGTGTAGGAATACTACATATGCCTTGGGAATTGTGTCAAGAAGGGCATCTGTTGTAAAAATCATCCAGATCAAATATGCGTACCTACCCACTGTAGGGATCCTCGTGAATAAGGGGCGCAGAATGTGGCATTAGGGCATCCTGTGGCACCGTGAGACATAATGGTGTTTTGCTTCCAGAGAATGGTTATGCGAGCACAGATGAGGAGCCCTCTGAATTCAGCCAAGCCTCCGACAGCAGGTGAGCTGTCTTTCCTACACAACATCATACAGCGTATCTTTTAGGGCTCATACCCATTGCTCTGACCCATTTAAAAATTCGCACACACATCTATTTCAGTAAAGATTTCTGCACATGTTCACGTTTATCTTTCCTCTCTGCCTCCAGCGTGTCTCAGATGAAAGAATCGAACAGCCAAGATGACTTCAAAACAAAATTACAGCAGGTTTGTGCTGTTTCTTATAAGGTTTTTTTTAGTTCCTATGCACATGCCATAGTGCCATTCTTGTTTGTGACCATGAGGTGGCAGTAGAAGCAAACACTTCAAATGACTCCCAGAAGCTTAGAGGCATAAGGATTCCTCATTTGGCACGAATCCCTCTTATTAGTCTGCTAAAGTTTTGTTTTTCTCTTTCTTCTTGCTGACCTAGAATAATAACCTAGAATGACTTCTGCCGTGTTTGTTTTACTGCTCTTCTTCTATTTTCTTTGTGCTTTTCCCTGCTGAATGATGTTCTCAGGCTGTATATATAATCTCCCTTTGCACCTTAATTACAATCATTGTTTTTCTCTTTATTTCATGCCCCAGTTTTTTCCCCCTATCCAAGCATCCTTCTTCTTCTGTGGTCCTCTGTAATAAAAGCGGTTCATATTTTTCATCCAGATGGAGCCCCGTCTCTCAGCTCAGATGAAGGCGGTGTCAGCAGAGTACCTCGGTCCAATCCTGGACCCCTCATCCGGCAGCAAACCGCAGCACATCACCAAGTCTCTGGCTTCACTGACGGACATCCAGGAGGACGGCCTGAGTCTTGCTCCAGGGAGCCTTGGGCTCAGCCTGGCATTAAGAGACACGTATCACAGGGACCGGGTATCCCGCACCATCAGCTTGCCTGTGAGGGGTCACACCTTGTAAGTCACTGGCAGATCATAGTGATAACTGAGATGAAGCCCTGACTTTTCTTTAAGTCTTATCAGGATGTGGAACCAATGAGAGGAATGATTGGCTCTAGTACTATCATCTTGTGTCAGATTGCGTTTACTCATTATCCACTATATATACATTGTGAGCATCTCTTTTAGCTTCTCGTGAATATTTTAGCCATTGTTTCCATCTTAAAAGTGACTACACTTCATGTAATATAAATCAGTGCACGCAGAATTCATATGATGAGGATATTTTGTTTCTAAATCTAATATTCATTTCTGTTTTTTGGTTTTTCAGCATCAATAACAAAAGTTTTCCTTTTGCAGTCATTTACTAAAATGTGTGAAATTTTGTGAATCCTGCACAAGTAAACATCTTCTGAAAATCAGAAAATAGAAAGCGGTTTATCAGGTATTATTCTGTTTCGTGGCAGCAAAAACAACTCAGGCGAATTGCCACGAGTCCTCAGTGATGTGTGTGATTTGATATTTGAAGAGATTAGGCTGCTAGAAATGCTTTTTAAACTGCATAAACCTTGCTGCTTATCGAGTCCCAACAGTTCACATAGATGTCTGTCATCCTTTCTGTGCACTCCCCTGAACGTTTGCTTAGTTTGCTTGCATTTGTCTGTGTGTGTCAGTCCCAGGCAGTCTCGGGGCTATGACACTTCCCCCCTAACCAGAAGGAAATCTTACGACCGTGCGTACAGGTACATGTAATGCTCATTTCGCTAGCAGATGGATCGCACTTTGTTCTAGCAGTTTATTTACACAGTGGGACTCTTTAACTTCCTCATCCTAAACTCCACCATCTTTCTGCCCCTTGTCAGGCCGACTGATGGCTACACTCCCCCCTCCTCCCCTCCTCTGAGGACCAGGAACGACCGCAACGTCTTCTCGAGGCTCACCAGCAACCAAACCCAAGGTTCTGCTCTGGACAAGTGAGTGCAGATCCATACGCACAAACGCCACCTGTGTCCATCAGTCGGTCACGCTTTGAAAGATTCCCATCCTTTTTTCTTTTCTTTTCTTCTTTTTTCCCTCTTCCATGTTTTACCTCAGTTTTTCTGCAGACAGGCTGAAGGTCAGGCCTTTTTGAAGGGAAAGTGGTTCTGTCAATAATTTAAATAAGCCTTTTAAGAATGTTTACTACTAGCTTGCCTTCATCTGAATCCCTTTCTTAGATAAATCCCTTTCTTCTGGCATTAATGTGAAACCCTCAGAAACAGATGGTGCAGGCAGTCTTGGAATCCAGGTGTCAAACCCAAACCGCAATCTATTCAAACCTGCGCGTAGCAGCGGTAACAATGAGGTGTAATTGCAGTAGGCTTCCAATTCGCATACAGAAATTACCAGGAGACAATGGCAAATCAGGAGAGGGGGGTGTCGGGGGGAGCTCAGATGGTAACACCCACTGCTCAAATGTGGTGTCAGGGCAGCAGTGGCTGGGAAGCAACCAGGATGTGGGATGATATGAAATCAGTTTTGAGGTGACGTGCTGTGCATGACAATGATCTTCATTCAGGAAAGAGAAATCCGCCTGACCAATCTTATATCATCCAATATAAACAGCCCTGTAATTAATCTTATCTTACAATACTGGGTTTGTTGAGGCTGTGCATGACAAAACTTAATTCAAATTTATGATAATTTCCGAGGATGGTGTCAGCCGTGATGTTGAGCGGTCCCATTCCTGATGTCATTTTTTTTAAAAGGTAAAAGAATTATAAAACTCCGCTCAGCGTGTATTTGTGTAATCGTACTACATCGGATTGAGGGAACATGTGGGCATGAGATGCATGTTGATGCAGAGTCGGGAAGGAGCAGGCGGTCTTGTTTCCTTCCTGCTTACAATCAATTCAAACTTTCTGCTCTGACAAATGTCAGCAGTTGATTTCAGCCTCTGCTCTAAAGTTGATTTCTAATCTGTGCTAATCCACAGCATTTCTCAGCTTTATTAACATCTAATTGGCAGCAAGGATGCTGTGTGAAACGAGTTAGGGTGTCGTGGCTGTGCGTGCGTGTGTGTGTGCTTTATGTGGGTTGCGTGTGTTGGAGCGTGTGGGTACTGATTATCCGGAGCAGGGGTAGGTAAATGAGATGGCTGTTGCCATGTTTCTGTGCAGCTGTAGGATTTTTCCAACTTGGAATGGGAGATGTTTTTGTTTAGGGTCTTAATAAGCTACCCAAAGCTTTGATTTCAGCACATCAGTAGATTGCTGATGTTGTAGTCACATAATTTAAGTTTGCTCAGTCAATACTGGAACTGAAAAAAAGGCTGAAAAAAGTTCCCATTTGATATGTTGTCAGGTATTCTGATTGTACTGTACACCTGTGCACACAGTTGCGGTTGAACACAAAAGGCAAATTAAGTGGGCTCATTGTTAAATCTAGTTTTGTTGTACTGCTTTGTGAAACGTAATCCAGGCATTGCTGAGATTATTGCAAACAATGCATCTGGAGCCAGTTTGTTGGCATTCCTTGTATAGACATTGTGTTGTATTTTCACATACAAGATTCCTGGGAAAAATCATTTGGACTGTGTCTGCAATAATCCTGTGTCATATCTAATACACAGTAATAGTTAGTGTTCTTTACTCTGTTTGGTTTAGACAAATGTGCTGCTCGAGTACTTTTGTAAAAAACTCTCTGAGGACTTTAACCAAACGTTCACAACTACGGTGACCTGCATGGTTAAATAAAGGTTACGCTGACTAGCCATACCATCTTGTTGCTCGGTGGTAGTCCAGCTTCGGCAGCACATCGTACGTACAGTGTTTAACAAATTTGTTAGACCCTCTGTCATCAAAACAAGAAAACCCAAATAAATCTTTTTAAAACGAAAAATTACCGAATGCACTGAACTGAGTTACTGTTTTTATATCCACATGGGATTTCTCTGGGAAATGAGTAATTAATCAAGCATGACGTTCAAGCACTAAAACTAATTATTCAGGAATGTAAGTAAACAACAGCAACTTTGCATCTTATTCACAAAAGAATAATGCGCTTGTCTAGTTTTTCTGCTTTTTTAATATAAAACAATAAATCTGGAAAATTTTAGATAACAGCAATAATTATATTATGGTGGTATAATTTTCATTTTGATTAAAGAGCTTGAGCATACTGGTGGCTTAACCATTACAGAATCATAAAATATGATTTTGGTAAAAACCAGTACTGTTAATTTAGCATAAACTTTACAATTGATGGTGGTCTAATAAATGTGTTGAGCACTGGAGATCTTTTAGGCTTAAAATCAGCGGTTATATAAATCAATGAAAATGTTTTCTTTCTATAGCACTTTAATTCAATAGCTGTCGTTCATGAAACATTTTTTACTGTGTTTAGGTGTGATAGACAGGAATATATACTGGCACTAGTTTTGATGGGAAAAATGTGTTTGGAAGTTATGTGTGTGTTTTGTTGCTTCTTGTTTAAAAGCAAGCAGTGGGTGCAACACTTAGCAAAGGTCTACTGTTTGAAATCTACATTTGATTGACATCACTCACACTTTCTCTGTCACTTAATTTCTCATCTCGGACACACATTTACAGCTTAATCCAGCAATATATACATAAAACAAACCCATTAAAATGTGAGATGTGATTTTGACTGGACTATATTGTGTTTCTCTTCTTTCACATTTGAGTAGACTGGTTGCCCAAGAGACTGGGATCAAGTGTTTGACACTGATTTGAAAGGCAAATGAGGACGAGGAATTTCAACCAAAGTTTCCTTGTCATGTCTTGGATAAAGAGGCTTTGAATCAAATTCACTTTACTTTTACATGCTCCATAATCAATAAATTTTAAAATCGCTCTGTGCTAATAGCCACTACGGCTGGCAGTAAATGCCAAGAACGGGAAGAATTGCCATCACCTTTAAACACCGCTGTTCCCTCCGGACATATCCAGAACTTTCTGTTTTATTATTTCATGCTAAGAGTGAAAAGCCCGGGCCCTCTTAGTGAGAAACCAGAGGCTATAAAATATTTACAATATAATAACACTTTTATTGCATTGTTACACACATATTATTTCCCTTTAAGCGCTTTGGGAGGTGTGGGTGTGGCCTGGAAATTTGTTTCCCTTATTGTCTAGTCAACTGGATTTTCCCTTCTGTTAACTCTGTTTGCCATCCCTGATGCCTTTTCTGTACTAATTAGCTAAATGTGGCAGGAAAGAGTGGATTTAGGAGGACACACTGACATCATACTATAGTCATGCGTAGAGGACAGGACAACTGTAATCTTTGCGTATGACTATCCTGCCGTCAGTGCTTCCTCCTTGACTGTCTTTCGTTTTCTTTTAGGTTCTTTGTTCACACAGATACTTTCATATTCGGGGAAAGTCACTTACTTGCTTTCTTGGATCGCATTACGCGACAAAATTGCTACCTCTAGCATGTCACAGCCAGTAGCTGTTAGCCAGACTGCTAGCCATTGGAAACAGCTAGCTCACCGTCACCGCTAAGTCTCATTAATCTGGACATTACTATATATCTTGTTTGTTTAATTCATACAAAACATAATCTTATTAATCTCAAGTGTCTTGAGGTTTATTATTATTTGCAGTATTTTTTTGAGAGGTGCTTTAGAGGTGTTGGTAGACAAATGTTGCCCTTCAAGACTATGCTAAGCTATTAGCTGCTAGTAGTAATCGAACTGCGAGACTCGGAGAGGTATTAGTCTTTACATCCTGACACGTGGTGCGAAAGTGAATAATTTTTTCCCCAAACATGAAACAGTTTCTTTAAAGCTTTCTGTGCAGACACTGGTCAAACAGTAAAGCCTGTTCAGTGATTGTCTTTGTAAAACAGCACCTTTCATGGCGAACAACGCGATAATCGCAGAGCAAGCTTTACTGTTGACCAAGCTTTCCTGTCAGTTTGCTCATTGCTTTATATCTAAAATCCCTTCCACTAGTCACGCCTCTCCTTTTTAACCCTTTGCCAGTAACCCTTCTGTCTTTTCTTAGCGTGATTAACCCTTTCCTCTTCCCACCTTGCCCTCCCTCCCTCTCCCTTGCTCCTCTTCTGCCTCTAGGTCGGATGACAGCGACTCCTCGCTCTCAGAGGTGCTCAGGTAGAGGAACCGTATCTGTCTCTCTCTCACTCTCTGTTTTCCCATTTGCCTGTTGACTCACTCGGTGTCATCTCGTCTCCACCAGTCGTCAGCGCCTCACCTGGCCTCTTCATCTCCACCTTCATATTCCATCGGTTGTGCATGTTTTAACCGCAGACCACTTCTCTTGACCCACCCAGGCTTTTCCATCGCTGTGATCTTGCATTTGTGGTCACACAAGTGAACCACACCACTTTTTTTTCAGGCTGAAGAAACTGGTGGAAATTAAAGTAATTACTCCTCTTAATGGTCTCCATGGTCAGCCACTTGGTAAATTCAGTCTTGTTAAAGGACAGAGGATTGATAACATATGAGTTAAATGAATATTTGAACGTCTACTTAATAGACACTCATGCATGTCTTTTAATTGCGTAGCTGGACTCTGCAGTCATTTAGCTACGTTTAAATATAAGAGTGAAAGCTGAAGTGTAGCAATTGCAATTCATGTTTTTACAGGGCTTTTTGTCCCTACCTAATTCTTAACCTAAGGAGCCCAGTTTGCCAGCTAACCAGAAGCTCTTTATACAGATCTAACACAGTATTTATAATAATTAAAAATAACTTCGATCAAACTTTAGATGTGTTTGTGCTGGTTTTGCGTATGACAGTATTCATTCTTTCTTAGACAAAACAAAGCACACCATTTTGAATTTTAACAGATTTAAGTAAGCAGTTGCTAGAAGTGGCTTCCTGTTTAGCTGCAAATCAAATAAGCATCCATCCATTTTCTTCAGCTTATCCAATTCAGGGTCAGGGGTGGGGTGGGGGGTGGGGTTGTTTGAGCCAATCCCAGCTGTCATGGGGTGAGTGGCGGAAAGACCACCAGTTCATCACAGGGCTAATACAGAGAGACAGGCAGTCATTTACACTCACATTCACACTTATGGCCAGTTTAGTGTCACCAGTTAACCTAACCTCCTGCATGTCTTTGGAAGCTGGAGTACCTGGAGAGTCTCACACAGGTAGAAACTGCAAACGCCACACAGAAAGCTCTCTACTGGCTGGTGGATTCTTGCCACCTTGTGTCCCAACAAAAAAACATATATCCCAAAACCTCAATTAATTTCATTAAGACAAACACATGGGCCTATATATAGTTTTTATCGGGCATCTGTATTCCTTTTAGTCACACACACAAATGGATGCTCCTCTCACCAGGACCCTTCTGTCTTTTTTTCTGTGCACTGCAGAGAGTCCCTCCCCTCTCGCATGTTTTCATTAGTGCTGGTCTCTTGGGTCTTGGCCCTGCAACATCCATTAGCAGCTCTTCCATGCTGCATAACACACTATAGCACACGATGATATCTTCCATGTATGCTGATAGAACTGAAACAATTTCTGCTATTTGGAGCATTGCAGTGCCATCAGAAGTAGAGTGCTGCTCGTGCAGCGTGTGCCGTACGTCCTTTTTCGAGGAAAACGAGCGAGCCAAAGAGAGAGACCGAAGAAAATATCCAGACTAATCAACTAATGCTATATGCTTTGTTTTAATTTATTGTCAGGTCACCAAAGTAGCTCGGTTAAGCTAAGATTCTATTAAGAAAGGTAATAAATAGTGTTTCTGGTAATTACTTTAGATTAATTTCCATTTTAATCACAGAGAATGGAACATGAAGACTTTAATCAGGCAAAATAATGGGCTAAAATTAGTAAGGTTTATTTAACTAAAACCCCTTTAAAAATAAATTTATGAAACATACATATTTAATCCCTTCCTCTCTTCCCCATATATTAAACATGGATTGCTTTTCTTCTTCTTTGTAAACTCAAACCAGTCACCAGTTTTCTGACATCACCTTTTCAAAAGGAACTGAAGTTGAAGAGAAATGGGTGGGGCTGACTGTGTTTGCACCATAAAGCTGCTGTCACAGTCTGACTTTATATCTGTATTCCTAATCAGACTAATGCTGTCGTCTTGTCACACCTCACCGCTCACCCACATGTGTCACATAGCCCTTTTTCCTGGGCCCCAAAAGGGCATTGGCTCTGGCGTTGCAGAGAGTCAGTTCCCATCTAAGCGATGGAGAATGGACTCTGCATGTGGTGCTGCTGACGTCTCGGTGTGGTGGGGTTTATTTTTGAGTTCCGGGCTGCTGTGGAGTTGGTCTTCCAGGCTGTGGCTGCTGTCATCAATTATTTTGAGCTTCTTGTGTGCAGTTTCTTTTTTTTGTTTCTTTGGGGAGGTGAAATTTGGCAGACGTGCATGCGGCTTCTTTTTACTTGCTGATGAATGAGACTTTTGACTTTGGTTGGCGTTCTGAAACACCGTAACAGACATACCAAGTATGATTTGCGGTTTCACTTTTGATTTGACTTGTGTATTTATTTGTGTGTGTGTTGTCATGCTGGACATGAGCATCCGTGCTGTGAAACAGAAGATGAGCATGTTGTCACCCTTGACAAGTTTGAAGCACACCCTTCTGTATTTTGCTCACTCCGTGCAGAAACAAATCTGTCCTGAGTTTTGTGTGCATATTCTTTTCTCTCCTCACATCCTCCGGCTCCTCTTCAGTGTTTTGCGTCTTACTTCACCCTCTCTCTCTTTCTCACACACACACACACACACACACACACACACACACACACACACACACACACACACACACACACACACACACACACACGTAAACGCACACTAACCACCACTTGTGAAGCCCATCGGGGACCAATTTTCCCACAGCTCTCCCTCTTCCTCTCACCCGCTCCCTGCTCTGTCTCACTCCGCTGACTGCTCTCCAGGCACTCTGGGACCCTGGCCTGTCAGTGAGACATAGATTGGGATGGTGAGGGGAAGCAGAGGTCCAAGCTAGAGAGACTGAGTGCACATAATATAGAGGAGACTGTGTGCACATAACTGTGTGTGTGCATGTGTGTGTGAGGGAAAGAGAAAGAGGAGTTGAATAAGAAAGCAGCTCTTACTGCTGTAGAGCCTTAATTGGGCTGCTCAACAACAAAAAGAAAAGAGGGAGGGGAAAGTGAGATGGAGCGGGCAGGCTACCTCCATCAGGAAAGTGTGTCTACTTGTTTAACTGATACGGTGTGGGCATAAATCTGTTTACAGACACATTTCGGGTGAGACATCTCACCTCTTAAAGTAGGCCATTAAGTTGTAGGATGAAGGCCCCTGCGCCTGAAGTGATGGAAACACAATTGTGTGCGTAGTTTATCCGGCGCTTTCAGTGAGCAATGTATGGGTTTGTATTGCTTCTGTATAGTCAACAAAAAATGCATGTTTGTGGTCAGCCTGTGCTTTGCAAACCTAAATCTTGCTGGTTGATTGATTTTGGAACCACTCTGACACTTTCTGTGTGCTTGTGAACCGTAGGGGTGTGATCAGTCCCATCGGAGGTGTGAAGGGGGGTCGAACTGCACCCCTGCAATGTGTTTCTGTAGCCGAGGGCCACTCAAAGCCAGTGCTGTGTGTGGACGCTACAGATGAGCTGCTCTTCACTGGATCTAAAGGTAAACACATCGCCAAAACAGCAGCGTTGGAGTGTTTCCTTTGAAATGCATTTTACAGAGCTTATCAGTTGAAATTGATTCCTCTCAAGCTATAAACCAATTAAACTGAAATTGTGCCATTCTAAGTAAACTGTTACTGTAGGATTTGAGCAAATGTTTCTGCGATGCTTCGTAATTTTGTTTAACAGAGTGAGAGGAGGAAGGGATTTTATTACAGTCTGACAAATAGTTGGACTGACTAGTGGACTGTTTGTAATGCATTTGACTTTCTCCCCTCTTTCAGATCGCACCTGCAAGATGTGGAACCTGGTAACAGGTCAGGAGATCGTCACCCTCAAAGGCCACCCAAACAATGTGGTGTCTGTCAAATACTGCCCCTCCTCCTGTCTGGTGTTCTCTGTGTCCACCTCCTACATCAAGGTGTGGGACATCCGCGACGCGGCCAAGTGCGTCCGGACGCTCACGTAAGTTTCATGCAGGGAACCCATCGGGTGGAAAAGTTTAGAGCTTTTTCCCGAATTACAGCCTTGCTTGGAGAGATTTAATGGAAGTGATTTTAAAAGGCCTTTTTTTTTTCTTTTTCTGCTCAGCGATGTGCCTCCAGTTGAAGAAATATGACAAGCTAAAGTAGAGGAAATGACAACTGCTGATTGCACTTACTTCTCTGATTCTTGTGTTTTTTTTCCACCTTTCTTCTTCCTCTTCATCCCCACAGCTCCTCAGGGCAGGTGGTTTCAGGTGATGCGTGCGCCGGCACCACCACCCGCACAATTACCTTTGCTCAGGGCGAGTGTCAGATCAATCAGATAGCTCTCAACCCGTCAGGATCAGTGCTCTATGCTGCTGCTGGAAACACTGTTCGCATCTGGGACCTCAACAGGTACATTTGTTGATGATCTAATCCGTTAATACATTATTATATTCATTGATCTACTCATCAAGTTACTGCTTAAAGACTCTGTGAGTCATTCATGCGAGCTTCATCTATGCACTTAATTTCTTTACTGCCCACTCTTTAAATTCATTTAGACATGGCTGTGGATGTATTCACTTATTGCATGTTAATAAGCCAGCGAGCTGATTAGCATTTGATAGAAGAGCTTCAAAAAGGCTGACAAGAGA